>NC_088378.1:110227500-110852500 GCF_037993035.2 Macaca fascicularis
TGATTCTCCTGTCTCATCCTCCCAAGTAGCTGGGAATACAGGAACATGCCACCGTGACCAGCTAATGTTTGTATTTTTAGTAGAGATGGGGTTTTGCCATGTTGTGCAGCCTGTCCTCAAACTCCGGACCTCAGGTGATCTGCCCATCTTGGCCTCCCACAGTGCTGGGATTACAGGTGTGAGCCACTGCGCCTGGCACATTCTCAGTGATTTTTAACACAGTATCCTTTTGTCACATCTCTACTAGGTTTTGAGTATCAAAAATAATAAATAAGTACAATATATTTTGAGGACAAAAAAGTGGTACATGTCAACCAAACTCTTTTTGATACTCAAAAGGTAGTAGAGGTGTGACAAAAGGACACAGGAGCCAGCCTGAATGGACCCAGTGGCCAAATATGACGTAATGTGAGCATGAGAAAGAATAATGGGCATAAGTAAATATAAAACAGCGGGGAGAATAAGTCCTGATTTCCTAATGTCACTAAAATAAAACAAAAAGAGGAAAAAGTTTTACCCACTGTCTTTGAAAATTACTATTACTTCAACTGCTTATTCTTTTTATAGTCATTTTTTTAATTTTAATTTTTGTGTATATCTAGTAGGTATATATATATATCAACTCCTCATACTTAGTGTTAGTAATTAAAGGGAGATAATTATTTACTTTCTCTTTTTAAGACAAATTGTAGTTCATACTGATTTGATGAGGCAAAAAAAAAATCCCATTTTATGTTTGAAAATGACAGAATTGGAAAAATTATTTTTTTAAATTTGTAACTAAATAGTTGATTTTTACAGAACTCTTAGTGGATGCTGAAACTTTTAGAAGAAATATTTTATTTCATAGACCAACATAGTAAAAGTATCATTCACTGCATATTTTCTAATTGCAAAGAAAATTACTATGCTATAAAATAAAGTGATATGGAATTCATCTTAAATGATCAGTCAAATTTAGCATTACTACCTGTAAGACACCCTGATATATTAGTCTTGATGTAATATTATATGAAGAGCTCATGAAAGATGCTTACTGAAAGTGGTTAACATTATTTAATCTGGTTTTAGATCTAATTTCCAATTTGGCAGAAATACTGAGTTTAGAAAAACTGAGTTAGCAAATGGTAAAATCTATAATTTCAGATATTTAATAAAATAGCATTGTGTGTTTTTTAAAAAAAATCAGTTAAGCTCCTTTAATTTAAGAGAGAGAGAGAAATTTTCTAATAACCATATGAAACTTAATTGCATCCTGGTTAACAAAAACACTAAACTGACGGCAAAACTGTTATGAAATGCATTAAAGGAACAGTTGGGGAGATTGTGATAAGGCCTAGATAATATTCAATATTTATGATTAATATTGTTAGATGTGATAATGGTCTAGGCAGCATGGAGAATATTCTGATTATTAATAACAGACACATGTTAGAGTATTTAAGGATAAAGTATCATGATTTCTCTCACTTGTTTTGAAATAGTTCAAAAAGCATGCATTTGCACTTTAACGCATAAAGTGGGTGGAATGTTTATGTGCCCACTCAAAATTCATATGTTGAAATCCTAACTCCCAAGGTGATGGTATTAAGAGGCGGGACCTTTGGGAGATGATTAGGGCTTGAGAGCAGAGCCCTCATGAATGGGATTAATGCTATGAAAGACCAGAGAGAGCCCCTGCCATCATGAGAGTTTACAGTGAAAAGAAGGCCATCTATGAAGAAGCGGGCCATCACCAGACACTGAGTCTGCTGATGCCTTGATCTTAGACTTCCCTGTCTCCAGATCTATAATAAAAGAATTTCTATTATTCATAAGCCACCAGTCTATGGTGTTTTGTTATAGCAGCCCAAACAGACTAAGACAACATATATATACAAAATGTATAGCAAAATGTTAACAATTACTGAATTTTGGTTGTAGATTTACTAGTATTTGTGCTATTTTTAAAATTTTTATGTATGTTGAAAATTTTTTATAATAACAATTATAAAAATTATAATAACAATTATAAAAAATGCAAAAGAATAAATTATTCTATTTTAAAAAGTGAGGCCAGAAAAAATTTAACAAGTGAGGCCAGAAGCGTAGATAACAAACTATCATTTATTAAGTACCTATAATGCTCCTCTTCTTGCTCTGTCTCTCTCTCTATATATATAGAGATATATCTCTATACATACCTATAGAGAGTGTTTTCTCTTTTTGTCTGTATGTATATGTTTATATAGAGAGAGAGAGGGAGAGAGAGAGAGAGAGCCATTTAATCTTCTCAACATGTTTAAGAGTTTCATGTTATTATTGCCTTTTACAAATAGTAACTAAGGGATTAAGTAGTTAAGTAACTTTCTAAGAGACCACAGTGCAGGTAAGTACTTACAGGATAAGTAGAGAAAGTTCTAATTAATTCCATATGCAGTGGTACCCTAGAAAAGTTTCCAATCACAGGCCGGGTGTGGTGACTCACGCCTGTAATCCCAGTACTGGGAGGCCAAGGCAGGCGGATCACCCAAGGTAAAGTTTGAGATCAGCCTAGCCAACATGGTGAAACCCTGTCTCTACTAAAAATACAAACATTAGCCAGGTATGAGGGTGGCACCTGTAACCCCCGCTACTCTGGAGGCTGAGGCAGGAGAATCACTTGAATCCGGGAGGTGGAGGTTGCAGTGAGCCAAGATTGCACCACTGCACTCCAGCAAGGGCAACAGAGCAAGACTCTATCTCAAAAAAAAAAAAAAAAAAAAAAGAAAGGAAAAAAGAAAAGAAAGATTTGCATTCACAGGCATATGACCACAATCTTAGTTTAGGAAGATTTATTTTGCTATTGTATTTATTAAGAACTGAAGTCAGGGAAGACAGCCGTAAAATACTTAGGTAACATTCTAGTGAACAGATGATACATGATAGAAGATACTGAGTATAGGACCATAATGTGGGAAGCAAAAGCCTAAGACATTTTGAATGTTTACTGTACATGACTTGGAATCCGACTAAAATTTAAGATAGAAAAAATGAACCAAAAATGCTTAAAGCTTCACGTTACTAAAATGTAGTACTGTCATTAATTAAAACTTATATTAGAATTTGGGGTGGGGGTGGCAAAACAAATTTTACATTGGACATGTTGATTTGGGCAACAGTAGAAATAAAAGTGGGTTATTGACAATTTCAACATGATGTCAGGTCAGGACTGGAGTGTCATAAACAGTTGAATCCCTGAAAATAAAGAAATCCCTAATAGTAGAGCATATGGAAAAAGAGAGTTTGGTAAAAGTCTTTAAGCATTAAAACTTAGATTTTTTTTTTCTCTAAGCAATTAGAGTATAACAAAGCCCCAAATGTAGAAATGCGTATGTATGTGTGTGTGTGTATATATATACGTATATGTGTGTGTGTGTGTATGTATGTGTTTATTTTGTGTGTGTGTGTGTGTGTGTGTGTTAATGACAGAAATGTTAGAGGCATAACAGATAAAAGGAAAGTATAGTTTTAAGAGGTTTCTATGCAGGCAAGAAAGCAAGATAAGTCAAGGACTTTCTATTCCTTAGGCAATTAACAGTGTTTTGGTATATTAAAGATAATAGTAAATATGACAGCAGGAATTTGGGATAAAGTATATCCATCACTTCATAATTTTAAGCCTTTCTCTGCTTTAAGAAGGTCTATGAATTGCCTCGTAGGGTTGCCAGCTGAGTATAGAAGACTTTCATTTTACTGACAGTAATTGTACTTTTCCTGTATAAGTAGAGATCCTGAACTTATTAAATAAAGTTCTTAAATCCCTTCCCATCACAGAAGGAAAAAAAATGGACACACTTTGCCAAATTGAAATATTAGTGAATAAAGTCTCAAAGAAATAGAGACATTTTATCTTCTCAGAGCAACTATTGAACAATTCTCTACATGATATATCAGCTGCCCTCTGCTAAAAAGGTCAAGCATTCCAAGGATATTTGTACTGCTCCTCTCCTCTGCCAATAAAAGAGATATATAAATTTATGATAAGATCTATTCTCAGTGGAGAATATATTTTAAATATTTATTGAAGTTCATAGGCCTCTATGCAACTTTTATAGGACATTTCTCTATCACCAGTGAAAAAATGTCATCTGCATATACTTATTTTATTAAGTTTTTTGGTTTTTCAAGTATGTGAACTGCTTCATTGTTCTTCTGTTAGTTACATCTCAACATATTTGTTTAAATCTTTAAATCGTAGCATGGTTTAGAACACACATTACATTCATTATTTAATGTACATGCTGATTTTATTTAAAACATACATTTTTCTCATTTTTCTACTAGTGCAAAGTACAGGTTTCTATTTATTTAACTGTGATTTTTTCCTAATGTTGATTGTTGCTTTGCAGCATTGTAAGAATGTGTTTTTAGGTACCATAGCAGGCATCATTAAAACATTGTAAGAATGTGGTTTAGTTGTCTTTAGGAACTGTAGCAGATATTAAAACCAGCACTGATATCAATGAGATAAATATTGTCACTTCTGATTATTTCTGAATTTAGCAGAAAATATCACATCCAGGAGAGGCTGATCATTTTTAAAGATCTTGAAGAGACAGCTTCATCGTGAATAGTCTGAATAAGTATAAGATTAACTCATTCTAATCCTCAGCAAATGTATTTCCTTGTTAGAGACAAAATAACTAGACAGTGACTTTTAAAAGTTCTGTGGCTGTTGGCAGCAGTACATCAAAGTTTCAACTCATTTTGAAATTGTGGCACTAGGATATTTTATTAAGGGCAAAGTGAGATAATGTATTCAAATAGTAATTGAACATGTTGCTTCTTAGCATCTGTTCACATGATGAAGGAGTTAGTATTATCATAACTCAATTATACTGTGCTGTCCCTATGGTCAACATAAATAATGTTCATCTTCCATCTCATATATGTCTCATCAAAATAATTGTTACAGTAGTTTCTGTGTCCTGGATGTCTGTGCACTATTTCTCTGTGTGAGGAGTGAGAAGATTCTAAAAGAGTCCATCAAGATAGTGAGATATATACTAATATACTGAATATGAAATTCTGTGTCATTTTGTTTTTACAGAAATTATTAAAACAAATATTCCAACTTTTTGAATTATAAAAAGAAAGGGTAAAATTGGTTCTCAATTTAAAATACATTCCCTGGTATAGCTTTAAGCAGAGCAAGACTAACTATAAAGATAGAAGTCATGTAGAAGTTGAAAAGGAATGTTTCTAAATGTTAATGTCCTATATCTGTAACTTTTTCCTGAATATGAATGCTCCCCTTTCAACTAAGTTTTAGAATACTGGCAATATTTCATTTCCCTGTGAGGGTTATAAGGTAGGAGTAGTAAGGTAAATAGTTTGAGTCACTTATCTGCTTTTCAGGGCTCGGTTCAAGTTTAACCAGAAAAGTTAAATTACTGTTTTTTTCTAGTTGTCAGGAAGAGTCACAAAGAGAAGTGTATTAGTTATAACTTCTGTCGACTGTGCAGTTACTGAATTCAAAAGACCAAGGCACATCAGCTTCAGGAAGCGATTTGGTTTAGTTGCATAAGGTCTCAGAAATCCAAGTTGATAGTGGAAAGGGAATAGTGAGAGAATAAAAGGGTTGAAATTATATATTTCAGAAGAATTTACATTAATATGTGAGCAATACAATATCCCCATCATAGAGAGTAATAAAAAGTGAATGTCTCTCTGCTATTTCTTTTATGCCTCCCTTGAATATTTTAAAAGGCTTGAGGGAGGTTCAAATCCCATTATACCTAAATTAGAATCCTAGTCTAAGAAAAGAGGAAGAAAGTTTAGTTTTCAAAGTCATCAAGATATATAGAGTTCATGACAGGGGGAAAAAAAGAGAACTCAGATTGTATGTACTTGTATCTAAACAAAGGTGTTGTGTTTTTGTGTGATAGGCTAATGCATTTGAGTCTTGGAATGCTGCCGTTCTGTGGCTGCTGTTTCATTAGGGCTGAGTAAGATGATTTGAGAAAAGGGCAGAGGCCAGGGAGTGGGTAATCAGAGACCAGGGCATCAGTTAAAAGGGAAAGGTTATTCAAGAGAAAAATCTCACAAGCTAAATATGTATTTGAAAAGCCTCTGGAAGACACAGCTACGAAATGACTTCCCTTTAAAGGTATCTAGATATGATCTAAAACCAGAATAATTGAGTAATAAAAGGCCATATTCATTTAATTTATTTTTAGAATTCAATAAAATAATTGTGCTTTGAAGATACATAACTTCTTCTTGGTGGGTTTCCACGTATTAATTTTTGTGTGCAAAATTATTGTTTTTTCCTAAAAGCAACTTTTCTTTAAAAATATTGTTTTTTTCTATCAACATAATAATAATGTTGTTTTCAGATATGTAGAAAATCATGTGCATATCAGGAGAAACGAATACTTTTCAAACGGTGAGCAGGAATATATTAGTAGACATATTCTAATGTGGTGAGTGTCTCCATCTTCTAAAATTACATTTAAAAAAAATTCTCTTGTAATATACAACTAGGAAGCCTTAGGATAATGTTTGCCACGGAACTGTCAGATGTGTATTTTCATCGTTAAAATATATCATCAGTTTAGAGTGTCTTATAAACAAAGTATAACCATGTTGAAGCTCCTTCCTCATTCCTGAAATGACACACCAACATACTGTTTCAAAAAGGTGGTTCTTAGCTCATTTGTTCCGCTATAACAAAAATATCACACATGGGTGGCTTATAAACAACAGAAATTTGTTGCTCAAAGTTCTGGAGACTGGGAAGTCCAAGCTCACAGTGCCAACAGAGTCAGGGTCTAGTGAGGGCTCTCTCTCTGGTTCTTAAATGGCTCTTTGCTGTGTCCCCATATGGTAGAATGAGCCAGCTATCTCTCTGGGGTCTCTTTTATAAGGGTACGGTTTCATTCATGAGGGCTCCACCCTCCTGACCTAATCACCTCCCAAAGGCTCCACCTTCTAACACCATTACATTGGGGACTGGGTTTCAATGTATGAATTTTTGGGAGACACAAACATTCAGACCATGGCAGATGGTCTGACCCTTTATCTTCCTCAACCCTCCTTCAGGTAAAGAAGTAGATACATTTCTTCAGGGTTTTAGAACTTAAAAGTAGAATAAATTAGAGAAAGTGTTTCGAGCCTTGAGGGAATGGATGCAAAATAAAATACTTTCTCCCTGTAGGAGGAGGAAATAGTAGGCCTGGGAATGAATTTGAGGTCTTTCCAATATTGGGAGAAGAAATGGGTTCCAGAAGCAGAGTCCAGGACACCACTTATACTTATCATTTAGGATTGGAGGGTGGGGGAAGGAGGCTGCTGGTGAAGGAGAGAGTCTACTGTGAGTTACTACTCCCCCTGAGGGAGTAACTCCTGAGGAAAAATAAAATAGTATAAACCTGAGCTCCAGAGCAATGTAGAGTGTGAGAACAAAAGTACAGCATTCTCCATGAAATGTATTTATGTCGTTGGCCATTTTTTGGCACTAAGACAACCAAGATTCTTGAATAAGCCCTTGTTAGCAGACGAAAGGTAGTTCCTAAAACAAGCAAGATTGCATGTTCCTGCTACCTGGAAGCTGACGATATCAAAGATCCGGACTGTGGTGTAGTGAAATACAGAAATGCAAAATGTCTCATACCCTATGTTTTGAAGTGTAAACAACTGAAGCTGTGTGAATGCAATAATGGTAAAGAAAAGGTCAAATAACACAGTTCTGCCTGTAATTTTTCTAGTGCTATTAGCCTTTTTTTTTTCTTTTCTTTTATGTATTTTTTGGCCAGTTTGTATTGTCAAAGTAAAAAAATTCACTGGACAAAGTTAATCAGGCAATGAAGACTTTGTTCAAGGCTGTTGAAATAGAGGAGAGGCCATAACTCAGTCTGAGCTCAACTCCTCTAAAACAAAAGGTGGATAATATTTTAAAAATGAGGGCAAGAAGGATCCACGAATCATCTGTGTTTGTTAATTGGCTTTACCCAAAGGAAAAATAGACTTTCTTCATGATAGGAGGGAGTTTTACAACTGGGAGTGAAGTGCCCACCAACGTTAGGCTCCTACTTTCCCTTAGAGACTGGGAGATCAGGGCACTATCTCTATGATGATTATATTTCAAAAGGGTGGCTCCTGGGTCCTGGAGAAACTTAGTCCAAGGTTGTAAAGCTTGTAAGAGTTTTTAAAAGATGTACATGTCAAAGGCTAGAAAGTTAAAAGTCCTCTATGGTAATTGCTCTAAGAAAAGGAAGGTGAGGAGCCTAAGTAACCTGTCTAATGTTAAGCTGAAAAGAACATTAGGGCCTTTTTGGTCAAGATGCAAAATTAAGTACCATAAGATTAAGAACATTTTGTGAATTTGACCATGTCAGTATAATTATCACTTTTTTCTTACTACTGTCAAATTCTGATTTTAAAGTTGTCTTTCATTCCCACTCTCAACATTTTGAAAAGAACTAAAATCAAGAAAATGTCATTTTAAGAACAAATACAAAACATAGCCTTTATAAATCCTGAGGCCCAAGCAACCAAGGCTCTGCAGACATTTGCACTTATTATAGCACAGTCCATTGCACAAATAAAAATAAATGCAATCACTTAATTGTGTCTCTTAAGGAACAATAGAGAAAATTCATTTCATTATTCATGTAATCGCTTCTCAAAGCCCCCTTTTCTCCTCAGTTCTCTTTCACAGAACTGGTCCAGGGCCCTTCAGTCACTGAATTCCACAAAACTCTTACACAAGCCCAAATCTGAGGGCGTTTCTCTCTCTCTCTCTTCATCTTTCCCCAACTCTGCAAACCTATCTCTCTCTCTCTCTCTTTTGCATCAAAAGGTGAATATCAGTTTTTTAAGATAAAGATCTGAATCTGTACAGGTCATATCCATTCAAGTCTCTTAAGTCTCTTTGCATCTCCTAGCATCTTCGACTAATCTATAAAGTAAGATAAGATTGTTATGTGGTCAATATCAACATGTCTATTACAGTTGCTACTATTTTTAATCCTATTTGGTAAGGATCAATTACATATGTTTCAAACTGAAATAAGCCAACTTGTTTTGTTTTCTAAGAAATAAGTGAGTATGTAAAGGCCATGTTAAAATGTTATTTTTTACAGCAATATAGAAGATATTGTGAGGGTTCTTCTTTAATTTACTTCAGAGAAGAAATATTGCGAGATACAGGCAGAAACTAACAAGAAAGAAAAGCACATAGATCACCAACTACAATTGGAAAAATAAGTGATTTATTTAAACTAAGTAAATTGGGAAAAAGGATGGTCAGAGTGCCAGTCAGTGTCCACAAGAATTATGGTACTAGCTGGAAGGCTGGGGGAGGGTAGTGCCATAAACAGGGAAATAAGACACTAAAAAAGGAGCAAATTGTGTTACCTAAAATAGGTGAAAGTAACAAATATGATAAGCATTTAGAGAAAATATTTATTTTGACCTTTTTCAACCTCTACACCCCAGGGGACCTTTTTGTGAAGTATGTTTTGAAGATAATTCACACTTTTCTGTACATTTAAAACAACACAAAATGTTATTATGAAAGGTTTTGTTTTCATCTATTACTTCCAAAAGGTTTGTTTTATTTTAATCATTACACACTTTTGTTCTGTTAGTCCTTTTAGCATGAAAGCATTAAAATAATTGATATCTTAACATGCAATTTATTAGTGCTATTGTCTGTATTAACTATATTTGCTAGTTTCAGTTTGCTTTTGGTTTTTCAATATTTCCAAGTATTGTATAGGTGACTTCAAGCAGTAGTTCCCACATTTTGAGCAGCAGTAGCCTTATCTGAGAAGTTATTATCGATGCAAATTCTTACACTCAACTGTAGACTCACTGAATGAAAAACTCTGGGATGGGTAACATAACCTGAATTTTTAAGCCCTCCGGATGTTACGATGCATGGTAAAGTTTGAGACATTTGGCTTATAATACTTACCTGCAAATACTGGCTCAAAATCTTTAGCTGAATACATGGAGTCCTTTCACTCTTCTACCGGCTTGTAGAGCATTTTTTATTATTATATATTTGCATATGAATTTATTCATTCGTGATGGACAATAAAACGACCACAATGTACAATAATATTAAAAATCTTAAAACAATATTTAAATTACCTTTTATTTTGAGTGTTTCTAATGTTTTGTGGGTGCTGAATTTCCCTCTATATGAAAATACAATATTCCCAATAAATGAAAGAAAACTACTACTCTTTAGAGAAATTTAACATGATAAACTAGGGGAATGAACTCAGAAAAAAATTAAAAATAACAATATATGTTAGTCATAAAGTATATAAGGAAATAGCAAAAAAAAAAAAGTCATAAGTTCCCAAATGATCTTTTAAAATAACTATTTAACAGAATGTCCTTCCCAGCAATCCATCCAAGATGTAAAAGAGATAATGATGCCATCTGCACATTGTGTCCAAAGCTGCAAGGAGGCACTGGGGCATCTGCTCTCGCCACCCACGATGTAACAAAATGGGATTCTGCCATCAGGACATCAGGGGAAGACTCCATGTATTTGGCATCTTTAAGAAATTAGGAGTTCTAATAAATTAATTTTTATATTAAAAAATTAGATACCAGTAAATGTTGTTAATCATTTTAAGAGGAAAATATTTAATATATTTTTATATATTATAAATATAATTAAATATTTAATAATTTATCTGTGTTCTTATTCATTTCATTAAGCAGAGAATCCTGAGTGAGGATATAGGGAAAGTTCTTGGTGTTCCTAAACATCAACTATGAAACTCCTCTTGATTTCTGTGATTCTTTTTGTGATGTCACAGTGAATAAGATGATTTGCTCCTTTCCCTAAATCCATTGAACTGTAATAAAACTATTCTGGTCTGCCCATTGATCTCCAGGGGAGAAAATAAAACAAAAACATGAAAGTCTAGGAAAATGAAAGAATTCAGAAATTTTTCAAATGCTCTCAAAGGAGTCGACTGATCAGGATGAAATAAGAAAAAAAAAAGAATTCTTACATAGCCCATTAAATGTATGGAATCAGGTTATGAGGAGAAAGGATAAACAGATTGGTTATTGGTAGGTTCCTTTTGAGATGTGTGTAGAGCATCCATATGAAGATAACTAGGTCTAGTTTAATGAAAATATAGGTCTAGTTTAATGAGAACAGTTAGGACTGGCAACACAGGATAGTACTCATTGTCATATCAGTTATAAATAACATTGATTTGTAGTTGGTATTATTTACCAATAACTTATTGAAAAGAAGACAACAGACACTAGAGCTCAACGAAACAGTAACATTTAAGAAGTGTGTAATTGAAGTTGACAGAGTGAAAGAAAATAAACAAGTAGCAAAAGATTGGAATGGGAACTAGGGGAGAATTAACTTCAAGGAGAGATTGATTTATTGCATTGATACCGAAATGAAGTCAGGATTAGCAGAGAGTCTTGACTTTTGTAATCATTAGATTGGATGTTTTTTGTTAGGGCAATTTAAACATTAGAGGTGAAAGATATGTTGTCATGAATTTAGAAGTAAATGGGAAATTAAAAATCAAAGCAATAAGTTCAGGTTTTTTGTTTTGTTTTTAACTTTTAGGTTTGGGGGTACATTTGAAGGTTTGTTACATAGGTAAATTCACATTACAGTGATTTGCTGTACATATTATTTCATCAGCCAGGTATTAAGTTCAGTCCTCGATAGTTATTTTTTCTGCTCCTCTCCCTCTCCTCACTCTCCACACTCAATTAGACCTTAGTGTCTGTTGTTCCCTTCTTTGTGTTCATATGTTTTTATTTAGATTCAACTTATAAGTGAGAACATGCAGTATTTGGTTTTCTGTTCCTGCATTAGTTTGCTAAGGATAACAGCCTCCAGCTCCATCCACGTTCCTGGGCCTCCGGCCACACCCCCGCCCCCCCCACCAGAGTACACATTATGTTGATGATAAAGGGAAAACAGCAAATTGGGTAATAGGTAGGAAAATCGAGCATTCTCTTTAGAATGGAGAGACAAATATATGGCATGTTGACAAATACGGAGGCCCAGCTTTGGAAAACAGAGCATAGCTTTCTCAGAAGAGCAGGGACTGAACTCAGTATGGAAAAAAGAAAAGGGAGAGGGGCTCTTGGAAGTGAAAACATATCACAATTGGTTCAATTGAAGCATAGTATTAAGTGTGCTTTTTATACCAGTATAATAATTTCTAAATTTATATATACAGATAAATTTCAGACCCATTAATTTCAGACATTTAAATATAATACAAATGTGCTTTTAGCATAACGATAATTTTGAAACATCCAAAAAACTTAGAATGACGACATTAATGGTGACTAGGGCTATTTCTCCAAGTTAAAATTTTATACAAAACCTGGAACCTAAAACATAGTCTAAACAAAAAAAAGCTATGAGCCAAGAAAGACTAAATTTGATTTAGCCTGTAATAGTTTGAAATCCAATTTTGGATAAATCCCTTACTCAAAGCACTTACAACAATTTAATTATGTTTTGCTTTTATCATTTCTACTTCACTCTTGCATTTTTTCACAATTTGTTCCACATTACCTAAAAAGATTATTTTACTATTTTATTTAAAACACATATGTGAATTTACTAATTATTAAAAACCTCACATGCAGTATTTTATAAATGCTAGAACATTATTACAATGGACAAAGTTTTGGGGAAAAAAAGTGTTCCATTTACTTCAAAGTCTATATTATTTGTATCACAGTTGTATCATGTTTACACATTCCCACATATGTATATTTACAAAGATAAGACTTTTTGTGTGACTCTTTTTTCACACATATGCAGAAATAAGCAAGAAATTAATATACTCTATAGTAATAATAGATGTATATTAATATAGGTATAGATAATCATTTCATGTTGTGGTACTGTCTTGGTCTATTCAGGTTGCTACACAAAAACCTTAAACTGGATGGCTTGTAAACAACAGAAATTTATATCTCATATTTCTGGAGGATGGGAAGTCCAAGATCAAGAGGCTAGCAGATTCATGTCTGGTGGGGACCCATTTTCTAGTTCATAGATAGCCAGCTGTCTTACTGTTTCCTTATGATGAAAAGTTCAAATGAGCTCCCTCTGGCCTCTTTGATAAGAATATTACTCCTATTCATTAGAGCAAAGCCCTCAGGACCTAATAATTTTGTAAAAGTCCCACTTTCCAATTAAATCCAGACTCGAAGGTTAAGATTTCAACATTTGAATTTGGGGGGCGGGGGTGGGGAGGTGGACATAAACATTCAGCTCATTGCAGTATTTTTGAACTCTTTTTGGCCAAATATCCCATTTCACCTCTTTCCAGACATATATTGAGACACACGACTAGCTGGATTTCCTAGGCCAACTAAGAATTGCTAAGCCTTGCTGGGGAAGGTGACTGCATCCACCTTTAAACAAGGAGCTTGTAACTCAGCTCACACCTGACCAATCGGATAGTAAAGAGGGCTCAATAAAACATCAATTAGGCTAAAAAGAGTAGGTAAAGAAATAGTCAAATCATCTATCATTTGAGAGCACAGGAGAAGAGACAATGATTGGGATATAAACCCCAGGCATTCCAGCCGGGAGTGGGCACAACCCTCTTTGAATCCCCTCCCATTGTGTGGGAGCTCTGTTTTCATTCTATTAAATCATGCAACTGCAGGCTCTTCTGGTCTATGTTTGTTCCGGCTAGAGCGGAGTTATCACTGGCCCTCCACCACTGCTGCTCACCACCCCAGCAGACCCACCGCTTACTTCCGCCCCTCCGGATCCCGCAGGGTGTCCACTGCGCTTCTGATCCAGGGAGGCTCCCATTGCAGCTCCTGATTGGGCTAGAGGCTCGCCCTTGTTCCTGCCGTGGCTAAGTGCCCGGTTCCTCCTAATGGAGCTGAACACTAGTACACTAGTTGCTGGGTTCCACGGTTCTCTTCCATGACCCATGGCTTCTAATAGAGCTATGACACTCACTGCATGGCCCAAGGTTCCATTCCTTGGAATCCGTGAGGCCAAGAAGCGCAGGTGAGAGCAAGAGGCTTGCCACCATCTTGGGAGTTCTAGGAGCAAAGGCCAGCTGGTAACAGTATGACTGTACATCTAGTTTCCTTCTGTTTGGTTGAAGAAACATCAATGTTTTTCACTAACGAAGCTGGCTGGAAGTAATGTGTTCCTCTGTGGGAAGAGCAATTAAATACTCATGAGAGAATTTACAGGCTCACTTTTTTTGCTGATATGGACATTGACAGTGCACCATCAGCCAGGTCCAAAGGGAGGACAATGATCCTGAGAATGTAGCTGTGGTGAACCTGTGATAGCTTTGTCTTATAAGCAAGAAATAAGCTTTTGTTACTTTAAGCCTCTGAGATTTGGGGATTATTTTTTTCAAACATCATAAGTTAGTCTACCTTGACCAATTCACTTATCAACCTTTTGAAAAAGTTGCTATCTGACCAATTAATGGTGTTACCAAATGAAGTGGTATCCAATTGAAGTTTTCCTCACTCAGACTTTCTTGAGACTTAATGAGAATTAAAAGTGAGCAATTTTCCCTTATTACCAATGGTATATTTTGTCAGAATATGGCTTTTTTGTTTTATAAGTATATGTAATTACTCTTGTCAGTAGATTTTGAATTTTTAGCACAATTGTTACCAAAATAACTAGTAACATTGGGACGTCTAGTTCTGTTATTTCTTAGGAAAATCATCAATTCGCCAAGCTCTGATTGACTCTTATAGATTTTTTAAAATCTAGTTCTCTTCAATAAAAAGCTATTTTCTTGAATCCATTCCTATTCAAAGATCTGCAACTTTGTGTAATTTCTGACCTGAATATGTACAGATACTTGGTAGTTGTGTGTTTAGATACAAACAGTCTAGGCTCCTTTCAGAAAAGGTCTAGAGCTGTAATTCTCAAAATGGGGTGGAGGTATATCAGAAGGATCTCAAGTCAGAATTCCTTGAGTTCGAATCCAAATAGATTATTTGCTAACTGCGTGATCTTGGGAAATTACTTAACCTTATTAACACACAATCATTCTCATTTATAAAATAAAAATAAGAGTAGGAGCTATCTCAATATATTATTTAATTAAGACTAGAGAGCATTTGAAGAGTTGTGTATTCACTGTGAGTTTAATAAAGGCATTTGAGAATAACATTTGCTGGATTCAATGCATATCTGATTTCTGTCCCACGGGACAATAAATGATAACCTTGGGGTTATTTTTGTCTTCAGAACAGAAAGTATGTGCATCTCTACTGGACAAAAGTCTATAAGCAAACTAAATCTGGGACTTTTAACTGATAATAGCTGCAAATACCTTAGCTCACTCTGTCATGATGTTGTCTAATGGGCAGCTATCACTCCTATTGCTCTGATCCTAACATTTCAACCTTTTACAGCCAATTTCCAGCCAACTGTATATTTATCTATGAGCTTGAGGACTTTCAGAAACTACTTTCATGCAAAGCAGAACAGAAATTCTGGGGAATTAACACCCTTCCCCTTCTCATCCTCCCAATCCAGGATGCAGCCTCCAACAATTACTGATGGCAGTTTGGGTATACATACCTTAGCTTGTTTAGCCCATCAGGTGGGATAATTCTGAAGTGTGTGTTTTTTATGGTTGATCACCGTTTCCTAGGGGAATAACCTCTAAGCACCCACTTTAATAGTTGATTTAATTTCATTTTCTACATTTTCTTTCATCTACCAACTTACTCAACTTTAGGTGTGTTTTATATCTCCTAAAAAACTACTTCTACTAAAACTTTTTGCTCAAGGTCTGCTTCTGGAGAATCCCAACTAAGGTATTCCTGTCTTGGAAAGGTTCCTAGGACCTATCACATTCTCCATCAATCAGTCAAGCCTGTAGGGTTAGTTGACTAAATATGTGTCTGAGTTAAGCCTGTTATTCAAGAATAATTGCTAATGCTCCCCTAACTCACTCTCAAAAGAACAGGTATGGGAAAATCTTCTTTCTCCACCTCCCATCAACCCAGTCAATAAGGTTGTATCTCTTATTAGACACCATCTTAAAACATAGCAGCATTTATTTTTTTTTTCTGTGATACTTGTTTTTCTCTGTATATTTGATTGTAATATCTGCAAAGATCTTGTCTATGATGCTCATCATTGTATGAAACCTACAATACCTCATAACATAATAGGTAATTGACAAATACTACTTGAATGTTGTTCATAAAATAGAGAAAATTGAAGCAAATATAAAGTGATGCTGTTAACTTTTCAAAGAGGTGAAGACAAACATAGACAAGTTTCCATCACATGTATTTTTTTGGTAAAATAAAAAGTAGAAATATTATAAATTTACTTATTTTTAGGTGTCAACTCATAAAACAACAGTTAAGAAACAATGCTATGCTCAATTTTAAATTCCATCATCTACTTTTATTTTGATGTATACATTCACTATACTATTCATTATGGACCGTATTATATTATTAAATAATGTAAGAGCTGTATGATAGAGACCAGTAAGCCAATTTATTTGACAATAATCCTTTTTTAAATAATTGCTCATCCATAACTTGTTATTGTATACATAGAAAAATTATCAGTAAGTCAGTCATATTTGTTCAGAACAGGTTATGTGAGGCATTTTTAGAATTGTATTGATGACCATTTTAAGGTATACAACATGCGGTTATAAGATACGTATGTATAACAAAATAAACATTTTCTTTATTGATACGTCTGTTTTCCTTTTTTCCTAATTACTATGTGAATTACTGTTAATAATCCACAATGAAGGGCTAGAAGGATCTTAATATGACTCAAATATATAATATACATTAGATATTTTTTATAAAATATTAATAAATTCAGACACTTTTTAGGCATCGAAGATTGATATCATAACATTATTAGACCTTGAGCAGAAAAGGATTCAAAAGCATATTTTAAAAATATGAAACCTACTTATTTTATCAAAATAAAAAATATTTCACAGTAAAATCAATCATCTCTCTTAATGCAGTTCAGCAAGGTCATTTCTTGTAGGTATTAATATAACAGAAAAGCATTTAGCTCAAAAAATTTCTGGCAGGTCTAAAGATGTTTGAATTTTACAGCTGTCCTTGATCACCTTTCTTGGAGTGGGGGGTGAGGAGGAAGAGGGCTGCAGGTGAGCATTGATTAAATGAATGATAAGTTTTTTGATGGATCGATTTTTTTCACGTTTTTAATTTAGAAGGTAAAACTTTCTATCACAGTTTAAGCTAAAAATTATGGCTGAGATAATAGAGGTCTGATTCCAGTGCAAGTTAAAGAGGAAAAAGTTGCTGCTCAAATGTCAAGACATCTTGTGGTCTGGGATGATTAAAACTAAACTGTTTGCTATATGAATCCCAAGGTGCAGCTATATCTCAGCTTTGGTGACATTTAGCCAGTGACTTTTCATAGCTTGTTAATAATGTATAGCTGTCCCTATATAAATTTGCAGTGACAGAAGTGGCCATTTGGAGTGGAGCAGTTAATGAGATTTATTCTTGACAGAAAATGCAGATTTGATTCTAAAAAATCAAGATTGATGTCAAAAGAAATCATGTATTTAAAAGACAATAGCATCATAACATTTTTCAGGTGTTTTAACTAAAATCACAGAACTTTGTTAAGCAACATTTGTTCTATTTTTAATCATTCCATACAGTGCAAGCCCCAGCTCCCTCTGCAACTTGGTTCTACTTATCCTGCCAAATCGGAAAACTTCACCTTACAAATCACTTCCTCAGAGGGCATTTTCTCACCTTTGACTTGGTTAGTTCTATATAATTCATGTTTCCCATTGTAAGACTAACCATATATTTTTGTAATTGCTTGTTTGATGCCTGTCTTCCCCATTAGACAACACTAGCATATTTCTTAGCCAATTTTTGGATTTCAATGAATCCTAAAATGATTATTGAATGGTCAAATAAATACTAGCAAGTAGAGATATGCATATTCGTTGCAAAAGTGAGAGCTATCATTAATTTATTAGACAATGAATTGGAAGTTTTATAAGAAAAATTCAGTGCATGGTCTATTAATATTAATCTCCCATTAGTTATTTTGCTCTAGTAGAAAGAGAAAACTGCTGTTTCCAATAACGTCTGTTTCTAATATTTCCATTTAAAACCTGATAGATAAACAAATAATGCATAAACTATAAAATGTCTTAAGGTAAATATGAAGAGACTGAAGGCAGAAAAAGAAATAAAGGAAGGGAAATGTTTTCAAGTTAGCAATTCATCTTGATTTAACATCTTTATGAATATAAATAATTCCAACGTTTGCTTATTTGAAGAAGGTTGTCTACTTTTTGTGATTATCAAGTTTATTTGGCTATGGACATAACACACATTATGAAAACTTCAAAAATTTAGAGGAAGCTAGGTATAGTGGCTCATTCCTGTAATCCAAGCACTCCGGGAGGCAGAGGCGGGATGGTCACTTAAGCCTATGAGTTTGAGATCAGCCTCAGCAACATAGCAAGATCTCATCTCTACCAAAGGAAAAAAAAAAAAAAAGCTGGGCATGGTGGTATGAGCCTGTGGTTTCAGCTACTCAGGGGGTTGAAGCAGGAGGATTGCTTGAGCCCAAAAGGTTGAGGCTGCAGTGAGCCACGGTCATGCCACTGCCTTCCAGCCTGGGGAACAAGACCCTGTCTCAAAAAAATTAAAAATTAAGATGAGCACAAAAAATATAGAACAAATTGATGAACTGAAACATGTGAAATTGCCATGTTTATAGGTTAAATGTGTCCAGATATTAAAAATTGCATACTAACCCACCTAAATATATTCCCAATAACTGAGCGAGTCACTGTTAAATTTTGTTGCAATTCCAGCTACATGAGCATAGCGGTATCTGTATTACTTTCCTGGCTGCCATAACAAACAATCACAAAATGGGTGGTTTAAACAAAATAAATTTATTGTTTCACACTTTGGTGCTAGTCTGAAATCAAGGTGTTATCAGGGTTGATTTTTTGCTGGGAATTGTAAGGGAAAGTTCCTTTCCTCTCTAGTAGCTTCTGGGAGCATCAGGAATTCTTTGGCTTGATGGTGGTCTCCCTGTGTCCAGATAGTCTTCCCTTGGGGCATTTCTCTCTGTTTAGCCCAATTTTCTGATTTTAATAGGGACACCAGTCAGATGGGATTAGAGTCCCCTCTAATAACCCCATCTTACCTTCATCAGCAAAGATTCTATTTCTAAATAACCTTACGTACGGGGGTACTGAGAATTAGGACTTCAAATATCCTTTTCTGAGAAATAGAATTCAACCCCTAATGAATAATATGCAATGTGAAACTGTACGAATGTATGTAAGATGCACAAACACACACATATATGTACACACACACCCAGAATTTTATGCAAAGTTCTTACCAAGATTGTAAGTAGGCTTTGCAAACATGAGAGTTAATTGCTGTGTGTAGTATATCATATTTTGTTTACCCGTTCTTTATTGCTACATGTGGAGGAGGTTTCCATTTACTTGCTGTCATAAACGATGATTTCATGAATATGGTATTAGTTTCATATTGCTGCATAACAAATTATCACTGATTTAGAAGTATGAAACAACACAAATTTATTTTCTCACAGTATTTATAGACTAGAAGTTCAGGCATGGCATGACTGGTTCCCTGTCCAGAGTCTCACTGGGCTAAAATCAGAGTGTTTGCTGGGGTTGTAGTTTCTCTCTAGGCCTTAGGGTTTCCTTCCAAGCTCAATGGATGGTGGCAGAATTAATTTCCTTGTGGTTATAGGACTGAGGTTTCCATTTTTCTGTCAGGTAGAAAATACTTTCAGCTACTAGATACATCGTTAGGTCCTTGCCCCCTTGTTCACAACACAAATTATTGCTTCCTTCCTGGCCGGCCAGAGTGAATCTTTCTGCCCCTTTCTGCCCCATCAGAGAAAATGCTCCGTTTTTAATAAGCTCACCTGATTAGGTTAAGGCCCAACCCCAGATAATTTCCCTATTGCCATATAACTTGATCACAAAGTGACATTTCATAATGTTAGTAGGCCTCACTTATACTTAAGAGAAAATTATGTACATGACTGTGGGTCACCTTAGAATTCTGCCTACTAAAAATCTTCTGATTAGTTCATCTTCATGTGTCTGAGAATAACTCTCCAAAATAAGTTCTTGGCAGGGAAATTGCTCCCTCAAAGTAAATGCAAATTTTTGTAAACTTTTAAAACCTGTTGTTAAAGTCTAATTTTCACTCCCACCAGTACACTTGGAGAGCCTGTATGCCACTGAATGCCAATTAACAGAACTTTATATCAACGTTAAACAATAACAGCAAAATATTTTGATAAGCGGTATGATAAAGTGGTATCTTATTTTATGTAACTGTAGATTATTAAAATTATAAATAAATTAAAACATTGAATTAGGTTTATTGTTCACTAATATGTCTTTCTTTATGTTCACATTCATTTTGTTCTAATTTTCCATTCTCAGTGATAGGTAAAATCTCTTATAACAATATTGAAATTTTCTCTGATATGTATTTTGTGAATTTTTTTTCTTTTTTTGAGTTGGAGTCTTGCTCTGTTGCCAGACTGGAGTGCAGTGGCACAATCTTGGCTCACTGCACCCTCTGCCTCCCAGGTTCAAGTGATTCTCCTGCTTCAGCCTCCCGAGTAGCTGGGATTACAGGCTACCATGCCCGCCTAATTTTTGTATTTTTAGTAGACATGGGGATTCACCATGTTGACCAGGATGATCTTGATTTCTTGACCTTGTGATCTGTTCACCTCATCCTCCCGAAGTGCTGGGATTACAGGAGTGAGCCACCGCGCCTGGCTTTTATGAATATTTTTACAAGTTTGTTTTTTGCCTTGTATTTTTCCTTCCTCATTTATTTTACTTTGTTATTTTTCATATTCTCTCTCTCCCTCTCTCTCTCTGATTATTCACATAAATCTACTCTCTAATCTACTGGCTTATTTTTAGGTACTTTGGAAAAAACATAATTTTTGAACTGCACATATATAAAGATACATCCTCAATATGAGGGATTCAAGTACTATAGAACTATAGACTATAATATTTCTTGAAATAACATCTTTCCCCTGGCAACTATTTAGTCTTTTTACCAGAATAATTACAATTAACAGAGTGATATGTAAGCATTCTATCCTTTCTATAAGCATTTTTCTATCTATAATATTCATGTGGCCTTTCTTTTTAAGTTAGAAACACATTGAAACCAATTTTTAAGTTATTGGCTTTTTTAGTTAACCATATCTTGGGTGATCTGTCTACACAAATAGTTAAATTGGCCCCTTTATGATAGCAATATAATATTTCATAATATAGGTAAATCATAACTCATTAAAGAGTTATTATCAGACAATAAGGTTGTATTTATTCTTATATTAGTCAAACAATAAACATGAAGATACGTTTTTATATTTTATTATTTTTAATATATTGCTGTGGTCTTTTTGTTTGTAATTTCTTGACTGTTTTCAAAGCTATATTTATAATTTATTTAGGGGGTAAATGTGCTTACCTGAATTATTTTATTATCAGGTTACTCTAGGTTTGTAGGTAGGTGTGAAAAACCTTTTTTCTATGTTCTGAGACAGTTTATACAACATGAATTTACATATTTCTTAAAATTTTTGTAGAACACATGATACTAGAGCTCAGGCTTGATGACTCTAAGAGTCAAAATTTGTACTATCTTCTATGACAATCTGTGCTTCCCAATTTTCTACCTTTCCCCAAAACAATATTGAAACTTTATATTTTCTTTGAAAAAGCATTCACTTAGTATAGGTTTACAAGCATGCTGCTGTATAAAGTTACATTCTCCTATGAATCTTTCATTTAATCCACATTTTCACCAGTTCATCTTTCATGCAATTAATGTTATTTATTTATTTATGGGGTTTCTCTTTGTTTTTAGTCATACTGATTAAAAGTTTTCTACTCATTGATCAAGGGATAAATGCAACAACTAAAAATCTTGGTTTTGTTAAGTGTTTTTAAATTACTCTTTGATATCTATCACATGTGTTATCACTTTTATTAATATAATTTTAATTCTTATTTTATTCATTTTGTAGCTACTTATGTTAAATATTTAGTTTTCTTAATTTTAATATTTTCTAATATATACATTAAAAAATTTGAATTTTCTCTGAGAATGTTTGATTAAACCAGAATTTTTGCTATGTAGTAGTTGCAGTAGTTGCATCGCTATATATCTATATATAGACATTATGATTTAAATTTATATTTTCTCTTTAACTCATTAACAGCATTTTCTAAAATTCCCAATGAAAATATTTCTGTTAGCTGTGAAATTTTGTTAAATATCAAATTGTATTAAAGTTCGATTTTAAAAATTGTTCTAAATGATTTATGATTTGGGGGAATTATTAAAATTTCTTTGAGACTTAAAAACTGGTTTAATTTCTGTGAGTAGTCCATGGTACCCTCACAAAATGCATTATATGGTTCCTTGGCCCATGGTTCTAGATATATACTTATCAGATCAAATTTGTTAATCATGTATTAAAATATGTTAAAAGTCCTAATTTTTTGTTCACTGTTCTATCACTTTTTGAAAGAAAGATCCTCAAATTTGTGTCTTGGACAATGATTTGTCATATCTTTGAGATATCTGTCAGATGAATTTGTGGTAGTAAAATAGAAAACAAAGCAAACAAAAATGAGAAGCAATTATGAATTCTATAAAATGAAAGCAGTTGGCTGGGCGCAGTGACTCGCACCTGTAATCCCAGTAATTTGGGAGGCCGAGGCAGGTGGATCATGAGGTCAGGAGTTGAAGACCAGGAGTTGAAGACCAGCCTGACCAACATTGTGAAACCCTGTCTCTACTAAAGTCTCTACTACTAGCCAGGCGTACTGGCGGGCGCCTGTAGTCCCAGCTACTCAGGAGGCTGGGGCAGGAGAATCGCTTGAACCCCGGGAGGCAGAGGCAGTTATATAAATATATGGAATCCTAATATTATATGTGAACCATATTATTAAAGTTACAAATATAGATTTAACAAATATGGTTATAACTCAAAAATAAAATTATAGTGGCAAAATCTGGAAGGTTGAGTGTGTTGGGTGGAAAAGTTTTATGATGGTAAAGTGTCTTTTTTCTTTAAATTTTATTATAATTTTAAACTTAGGAAAATTACAGTAAGAGCAAAAAAATGCTTGTATATTCTTCATTTGGACTCATCAATTCTTCAAATCTGCTAAATCATTCTTTTTATTTTCCTCTCTTTCTGTGTACATAAGATAGTGCAAAATATACGCACACATACACAAATGCATGCAAAGTTTTCCTGAACCGTGAGAGAAAATATGCAGACATTCAGAGCCTTACCCATAAATAATTCAGCATTTCCTAAGAATATTCAATTATATAACCTTGGTAAATTATCAAAATTAAGTTATTAAACTCCATATAAAACTATTTGCCTATCCACAAGCTTTACTGAAATTTCATAATTCATCTCAATAAAATTATTTTTAGCTTTTCTTCCATTTCTACATTTCCCCCTCCAGAATCTATTCCTAAATTATAGTTAGTAGTTGTATCTTCTGAACGGTTCAACAGTCTTTCTTTTATGACATTTACTTTTTGGTGACTATAAATCGTTTACCTTGTAGATTTTGCCTCAGTTTTGGTTTATCTGATGTTTCCACATGATTTGCCTCAGATTATGCACTCTTAGAAGTACTGTGTTAATTATCTATCAGTTTTTTAAGTGCCCTTAAGCCATTGCACTTTTACCTATAGATTGTAGTGGTTTTAGAACATATTCCCAAATTATATTATATTTCTCTTACCAAGAAGTTATGTCTATGACACTCTCAAACACAGACAGAATTTTATGATCATCTCAACCAATAGAGACAGAAATAATAGAGTAGAAATGATGCTTTCATGGGTAGGTTGGAAAAAAGCTTATAGCTTCCGCCAGTTTCTGTTGATATTCTTTTTCTGGGAGTCTATGGCTGTCGCATAAGCGTGTGTTTACCTTGGGGGCCGTGATAAAGAGAAACTAGTAAGACCAGAGAGAGGGCAAGGAGCTCAGCTGTTTCCGCCCCTAGATTTTGTCTTTTCAGTCCAAATACCAGGTAGGTGAGATAACATCAGTGCCAGCCATCATAAGGCTATGAGTGTATGAGAGACCACACCACCTAGCTGGATCCAGTGAGCACAAGATTTGTATGCAAAATACATGATTAATTAATCAACCATTTAAGCATAACTGGCTGTACAATGGTTATAATTGCCCTGTAATTCACAGGGCGATTGGCATGACCACATCAATTATTAGTAGGCAAATGTCAGGAAATCAGATATTTTTCTACAGAAGCATGTTTTTTCTTTAAAACCATTTATTTATTCATGAAGGCACTCATGCATTCTATAAACCCTTATAACCACCAACTGGAGGTTAAATTTTAAGAAATATGTAAATTCATGTGTATAAACTGTCTCAGAACATAGAAAAAAGGTGTTTTTCACACGTACCTACAAACCTAGGGTAACCTGATAATAAAATAATTCAGGTAAGCACATTTACCCCCTAAATAAATTATAAACATAGCTTTGAAAATTGTCAAATCAGAAACAGAAAGACCACAGCAATATATTAAAAATAATAAAATATAAAAATGTATCTTCACATTTATTGTTTGACTAATAGAAGAATAAATACAACCCTATTGTCTGATAATAACTCTTTAATGAGTTATGATTTACCTATATTATGAATTATTATGTTGTTATCATAAAGGAGCCAATTTAACTATTTGTATAGACAGATCCCCCAAGATATGGTTACCTAAAAAAGCCAGTAACCTAAAAATTGGTTTCAAGGTCTTTCTAACTTAAAAAAAAGAAAAAGGCCACATGAATATTATAGATAGATAAATGCTTACAGAAAGGATAGAATGCTTACATATCACTCTGTTAATTGTAATTATTCTGGAAAAAAAGACTAAATAGTTGCCAGGAGAATATTTTTAAAGGATTGCACAAATGAAAAATGTCAGCCATAATCTTGCCACAAAGTGATAATCATTGGTATAGTGATATAAAGCATCTTTCCTTTGTAATAATTTATACATACAGAAAATCTGTACATAGCTACTTATTTAATAGTTTATAAAGTTGTAGAGTAGTTTTGATAAACATAATGAATAATTCCAAAACAAAGTTACCTGTATTAAGATAATTCTATCTTGTGGAGTTTAAACAACCTCTAGAAATTCAGTATAGCTGGCTCTGTCTCTCTCAATATATGTGTGTGTTTATTTAAAAACTTCCTTTCATATGAGATTATGTTCTTTTTTGCATTAATTTTGACCTTTCTCAATATTACTGTTGTTTGTAGTCATTTTTGTTTAGAAATTTTTTTGTCATGGTGTACTTTACTAAAATTTGGTAAATAAAAATAGGCATAATATGAAGAATTTTCAAATGATGTAGTTTAAATTTTTCTATGAAATGTTTTTGGACATACAGTTACTTCAGTACTTAATTATGTAAATATTACTTCTTGAAGTAGATTATGTCTCACAGTTACAAGGTAAGTGATTTCTTTTATAAGTTGAAAAATCAGAAAAAAAAATCAACTTTACTTCTTTATTAGCATAGTCTTTGATGTTCCATTCACTACTCTTTCTTCACCTTTATTAAAATGCCTTACAAATATTTGTCAGAACTATCACAAAGAAGTATAAACTAGGCAACACTGCAAGAGCTCATCACATGTTAATAGCATTATTATGCTTACAAGCAATAGTGCAACTCAGCATTTATAAAGAATTTTTTTTATAGATACCTCAAGCTTCATAAATATCTGAAAGCAGACAATCATGTACTTATAATATGAGAATATTTGGGAAAAGAATGTTAAATGTCTCTTTAAATTACCATTATATGAGTCAGAATCATATATCTAGGGAAATGAAATCTTCATAATGAATTCAGTGTATGATTCACTTTTGATTTTTTTCCCTTTCTCATGCATTTCACCAAAGTTGATCATGTATATTTGTTATTCTTTATTGACAGCCCATCCACAACTCAAAATAGATTTTAGGGTTGTAAATACGATATATGTCTCTATGCCTCAACTGAAGGATCAGGGCAGAAGTGATGCTTCCACAACCAGGTTGGAAAATGCCTTGTAGCCCCTGCCAGTTTCTCTTGATTCTCTTTTTTCTGGGAGTCTATGGCTGTTACACAAGAAGCTCAGTTACCTTGAGAATTTGGGATCCCCAAATGATTATTACTTCCTAGGATAGTTTTTAAATATTAATATTTCAAACTGGTTAACTATAACTCTCTAATATTTTAACACATTGTCTATTTTAGCAGAAGCATTAAAAGATTTAAAAATACACTTTTGTGATAAGAATAGCAAGCTGTATTTATTTTAGAGTATTTAAGCAAATGAAGATAGATTAACCTTAGTCATCTCAACAGTATGCCTTTTGCACTATTAATAATGTAAATTTAATTACACAGTAACAACAATCACAGCAATAAAAGAGAACTAAAAAAGATAATTAAAATATCACTAGTATTTAAATCACCTTATTTTTGACAGCATTCTAATAAGTTTATTTTTTCATTTATTATTATACTTATTATTTGCATTCATCTTTAAAAAGACCTATGATTTTGGTTCTAATGTAATACTAATATTGTAGATGGAAAAGCTTATGGATATTTATAGATGAAAAGCATCTGTCATTTACCAAGGTCACATATCTAATTATCAGTGATCTTGCTCATCTCCATGCCATCTGATGTGAAGAACTTTAAAACTGACTCTTAATATTACACACTCTTACTATTGCATACTGCTGTTTCTTGTTTTCTGTTAAATTAGAAAATGGTCTTCTGGTGAATTTCCCATGAAGTTAATTTCAGATCCATGATTACATACAGGACCGATGTTCCCAGAGAGGATTCAATATTGTAATTTGTCTAAAATCGTTCTACTTTAAGTTGTTTAAGCACCTCATTGAAATCTTAATGCTTCTGTTTTATTTGTTGATTCAAACACATGACTGTTCCAGTGTCTGATTTTCAATGTTTCATTGCTCAGATAATGATGTGTTCATTTCAATCTTCCAATTGCTTAGTGTTCAGCCTGGGTTTTAGCAGTGAGGTATACCTAAAACTTTCTATTAGTCTGGTGGCAAAGAGAAATAGTAAACTATTTAGTTTTCCAAAGAAATTTAGTTACTTCTTAAAGGCTAGTTGATGTAAACTAATATTCTGATAAATGAATTGGTAAGTGATTATTTCTAGTTGTTTACTCACTAAACGTGATTAGAGATTTTAAAAAAATAAAATTTTACACAGAAAATAACTACAAATAAAAGAGTTCAGGAAACTGACATGCTGATGCTGCATCTTGTAAGCTCATATAGAAATTTCTCTCATCCAATAAATGTGCATCTTTTTTATTCAGAGCTGTCTGGCACAAGTAAATGATTGCACTAACTCTGAGAATATGACATGAGCTATAGTTAGCAACTGCAAGGTAAGAGAACCCAGACCATATTTTAGCTGCATTAAAATATACATTTATATCAATTCAGGTAGGCTGAAATCAGGCATTAGTTTGCAAAAATAGTTTTCCATCCATATATAGTTTCTATATAGTTTCCTTGCTCATCATCTTTTCATAATATCATAATGTTCTACCACTTCTCTGGATATTAGTGTATTTAAAATGGTTAAATATAAGTATAAATCTCCAGAATATATTAGCTTTGTAATAATTCTTATGAATATATTTTCTATCTCCAGAGAGTATGCATTCCTAAAAGCATATTGCACATTAAAATGTAAAAAATTCAAACATTCTCATCATGATTCAGCCTCACAATAGAAATAATTTCCTATCTTAATTCCTGTTACTCTCTTGGTTCTTACCCTCTTCACTCCATCCCAATTCTTTTAAATCCTAAGATGACAAAAATGCTGTTTTAATACTGTCAACTGCAAGTAAAAAAAAAAAAAAAAAAAAAAAAAAAAACTCTGCCTAATTAAATCATATGCAGAATTTTTATAGCTCATAAAACTGGGATGCACCATTATGATGCTAATTTCAAGCACAGCTGGATCCAGGAATGACTCCGTCCAGAAATTATTTATCTTTTGACTCTGCTCCCCTGTATATAATGACTTTATTGAAAGGTAGACCGTATGCATATGGTGGGAAAAATTGCTGCTGGTAACCTTGACTGTATCTTAGGCTACAATTCAAAAGAAAAATCAGGTCATCTCATAAGAAAATTTAATTGATACCACTTGACTAAAATTCTCACTTCCAAAGCAAACAAAATTGCAGGAAATATATTAACTAACTTTTTGGATTAAAAACCTTGGAGCACTTCAATGCCTTAGAGAATGTGTTAGTCTATTCTCAGGCTGCTGATAAAGACATACTCAAGACTGGGCAATTTACAAAAGAAAGAGGTTTAGTGGACTTACAGTTCCACATGACTGGAGAGGCCTCACAATCATTGTGGAAGCAAGGAGGAGCAAGTCACATCTTACGTGGATGGCAGCAGGCAAAGAAAGAGCTTGTCCAAGGAAACCCCCCTTATAAAACCATCATATCTAGTGAGACTTATTCACTGCTATGAGAAAACAGGAGAAAGACCCATGCCCATGATTCAATTACCACCTACTGGGTCCCTCCCATGACATGTGGGAATTGTGGGAGTTACAATTCAAGATGAGATTTGGGTGGGGACAGAGCCAAACCATATCAGGGGATATGTGATGGGAAATCACTATTAACATCACACACTTCCTTACTCCTACACTCACCCCCAACTCTGCCCAGGACCACATGGCATTTCCTTAGAGGAAAAGATGCCAAGCATCCAAACAGCATAGATCTTTCATGGGTAGGATGGCCATACATACCACTTTGTCTGAAATTCTTTTTGTTTATTCCTGTTTTGGGCTCAGGACAATTAACAGTAAGACTTACTTTAAACCTCCAAAGTATTGGATTGGTGCAAAATTAATTGCAGTTTTGCTGTTAAAGTGATGACAAAATTGCAATTACTTTTGCACCGACCTGATATCTAAATTTAGATGCAAATTATACACTGTGGATAAAAGTACATGTCTTCTCTCCCTAACAAAGGAAGTTGGTGCATTTGGACCAACTAAGAGGAGTTGAAAAGTTGTCTTTTCTTCAATGCAATTTGTTTTTGGTGGGGAGAGGGGATGGAGTTTCACCCTTGTTGCCCAGCTAGAGTGCAATGGCATGATCTCGGCTTACCACAACCTCTGCCTCCCAGGTTCAAGCGATTCTCCTGCCTCAGCCCCTCAAGTAGCTGGGGTTACAGGCATGCCCCACCATGCCCGGCTAATTTTTTATTTTTAGTAGAGACGTGATTTCTCCATGTTGGTCATGCTGGTTTCGAACTCTTCACCTCAGGTCATCTGCCCGCCTGTGCCTCCCAAAGTGCTGGGATTACAGGCATGAACCACCAGACCTGGCCCAGTACTATCTATTAATAAAGGAAGGGGTGCACATTTCTTCTATCCTCTCAATGTAGAGAAGGGTTTTAGAGAGAATGAAAGGAATAAATACATGGGTTTTGTTGTTGTTGTTTGCTTGCTTTTTAGTACTGCATTAGCTGGACAAGGGTCAACTCTCTGGCAGGAACCCTGGCTACTCACAAATTGAATGTAAGTTTTCCTCACAGGCAGCATTTCATTTATGATTTCTCCAAAGAAGAGGAAAATTATATATGTTGAAATAAATAATGTGGACAAAATGATGTAGAGACAAGAGCACAGCACAGAAAGGGCTATGTCATATCTGTCATCTTCACTCACAGTAGAATAACTTTACATGCTAGGAGAAGAAAAGGATATATCAATTATAAATATAAGAAAATATGTGTATACAACCATGGAGAAATACAGAGCATAATATATAGTGGCACATTATATCTCAGCTATCATAATTTTTCAAATATCATATTCTGAAAACTGGTAATTATAAAAAGTTTATTAAGATGAATGTTAAATATAAAGATAAATTATGAATGAAATTTAAAACAAAAATGTTATAAGTCAAGATGCTTTTGACTTTAACCATCAGAACAACAAACTGACTAATGGACAAACAATACAAATTTATATTTTTCCCCAAAATAAGAAACCTAGGAGTTGGTGATTCCAGATTTCTTTCATCAGCTTGATGATGCAATTAAGAGCCAGGATCTTTCTGTCTTCATGGTATTTCCAGTCTAACTGCATTGTTCTTTTTGTGGACACAGTGATAGGAACAGCTATCTCATCCTTACACCAGCAGTCCCCAACCTTTCTGGCAACAAGGACTGGTTTTGTGGAAGACAATTTTTTCACATATGGGAGGAGGGAGTAGTTGTTTGGGGATAAAACTGTTTCACCTCAGATCATCGGGCATTAGATTTGCCTAAAGAGCACATAACCTAGATCCCCTGCATATGAGGTTCACAATAGGGTTCACACTCCTATAATAATTTTATATGGCTGCTGATGTGACAGGAGGCAGAGCTCAGGAGGTAACACTCCCTTACCCACCGTTCACCTCCTGCTGTGCAGCCCAGTTCCTAACAGGCCATGAACCTGTACCAGTCCCCAGCCCGGGTGTTGGGGACCCCTACCTTACACAATAAACTTTTTTAAGTATGAAAGGGAAACTGATAGTGAAATCATTTTTTTCTCTCAAAGTGGACTTCACACCCCACCACGACGTCTCTGTGAAAGCGAGAAAGAGAGCAAGAGATTCCCTTCTGATGCCATTTTGATGCATGGAACCCATTCATTGATTTGGTCTTCTTACTGTACCATACAATCTGTACCACGTAAAGTTTGCAAACTATTATAAGCATGATATGGTTTGGCTGTGTCCACACCCAAATCTTATCTTGAATTCCCACATGTTGTAGGAGAGATCTGGTGGGAGGCAATTGAATTACGGGAGAGGGTCTTTCCTGCGCTGTTCTCGTGATAGTGTATGAGTCTCCCAAGATCTGATGGTTTTCAAAAGGGGAGTTTCCCTGCGCAAACTGTCTCTTTGCCTGCTGCCATCCGTGCAAGATGGGACTTGCTCCTCCTTGCCTTCTGCTATGATTGTGAGGTTTCCCCAGCCACGTGGAACCGTAACTCCAATTAAACCTTTCTTTTGAAAATGCTCAGTCTTTATCTTTATTGGGTATGTCTTTATCAGTAGAGTGAAAATGGACTAATACCAAATAGTTCTATTGTGAAGATATAGCTTTGGAGTTAAAAAACAATTTCTGCCTGCCCTACTTGGTTAGGCAGACTTTCCTTTCAACTGAACATTTTTTATAAAGTAGAAATGTCATGTCGTTAATGAATGAGAGGATCCAGAAGTCCTATGCCTCTTCAATAAGGCACCTTAGATTCTGAGCTGCATGTTTCAATGGCATTTATCTAAAATGAGACACTAAATGTGTTTAGTGGATACAAAGAACAAGAAAAGAACACAAAGCTATTTTTGTTTTGCTTTCAAAGCTGCAAAAGGCTTTTTAATTTATAGAATGTTTTGAGGTTTGTATATTAAGAAAGGGGGAAAATTTATATAATGCTTATAACTGACCACAATTTTAAAAGCCACAAATTGATGAAAAGAGAGATGTACATTTACATATAATACTCATGCTTGGAAACAGAAATGTTCGCGAAGTTTCTGAAAATTGATTTTGTAATTTTTAAAGATCTGCTTTAAGGTTTTAGGATATGTTTGAATGTCCAGCTTTACCTAGAAATTCCTGTCTTTACTTTTTTTTTTTTTTTTTTCTGTGAATGTATTCCTAGATTTTTTCTTCTGGGTGTGAGCGAAATGTTATGACGTAAATGTTGTCCGTTACAAATTCTTATGTTAAAATCCTAAACCCGTAATAACTCAGAATGTGACTGTATTTGGAGACAGACCCCTTACAGAGGTAATTAAGGTACAACAAGGTCATGAAGGTGGGCCTCAATCCAACATGGCTAGTGTCCTTATAGAAAGAGAAAATGGGGTTCACAAACATGCATGGAGGGAAGACCATGCAAAGACACAGGGAAGAGACAGTCTCCCACAAGTCAAGGAGAGGGCTTCAGAGGGCACCAATCCTGTCATCCTGCCCATACATGGATCTTGGACATCTGGCCTCCAGAACTATGAGAAATTGAATTTCCATTGTTCAAGCCACTTATCTGTGGTGCTTTCTTACGGTAACCCTAAAAATCTATTAGAAGGGACAGGGAGGTAAACAAGGTAAAGCAACCAAGGAACTGTTAAACACATTAAATGGTTAAAGACAAAATGAGTGGCTTGAATATGTTGGTAATTGATAACATTAAAACAGCATTTGGTAGGGAAGTAGAAACACCAGCACCATGTTCTTAACACCCTCAAAAATCCCAGAGGAAAAGATAAATATTCAGAGAAAATTGCTTGAAAATAACTGCACTTTAATATTTTGAGGCCATGGCTTTAAATCCCCCACTACAAAGTATGTGTGAGATAGATGTGTCAGGGAGGATTTTGTTGTCCCAGGGTGAAGATAGTCTAAGAACACAGGCAAGATGTCTTGCTCATTCTAGAACATTGCCAAATAATGAAAAAGACACATGTTAAAAATGAAAAGAAAATGAAAAATGGAGAGAAACTGCCTGAACTAAGACAGGAGCTTTATGTTGTGGAGGTAACTAGATGAATGACAATTCACAGATATTAATAATTATCATTACAACATTATACATTTATTTTAATAAATATTTAATTTGTGTATTTTATTGTAAACACAATTCGTATTCTCACTATCTAGAGTCTAGTCATAGCTTCTTTAGAAAGGAACAATGTGTCTATCTATAACTAAACACTTTCAGAAATAAGCTGATTCTGTTTAAAGTTTAGTCCTGTCCCTGACTCAGAAGGTCCTACATTCTTCCCAACATTTATATACAAAGTTCAAAGCAGTTTGCCTGTGTTTAAAATTGTTTTCTTCATAAAATGATTTTTAAAATATCATATAGGTGTATTCTCAGAATGCACTCCTATATATTTTTGAACTGTCAGTTCAGGACTGTGGGTTGACCTGAAACACTCAGTGTATCCTGAAGGTCAGTATATTTGAATTGCGTTGGGTTTGGTCCATCAGGTGCCTGGAGGAGTTGTTCTTTAAAAAGATGATCTAGAAGTAGCATGCTACTGTAAAAAAGAAAAAAATAATAATTCTTATTTTTTTCTTTAAAACATTTTTTCAATTTTGCAGAGTCACTTCTCACCTGAAGGACTGATTTCTTTCTTCTTTTTTACCATAAACTTTTATTTGATATGTGGTACACGTACAGGTTTGTTACATAGGTAAATGTGTGTCATGGTGGTTTGCTGCACAGATCAACCCATTACCTAGGTATTAAGCCCAGCATCCATCAGCTATTCTTCCTGATGCCCTCCCTCTCCCAACTCCCTGTCCCCACTGACAGACCCCATTGTGTGTTGTGTCCATGTGTTCTCATCATTCAGCTCACACTTATAAGAACGTGTGATGTTTGGTTTTCTGTTCCTGCACTAGTTTCCTGAGTATAATGGCTTCTGGCTTCATCCATGTCCCTGTAAAGGACATAATCTCATTCCTTTTTATGAATGCATAGTATTCCATGTTATATATGTACCACATTTTCTTTATCCAGTCATCATTGATGAGCATTTATGTTGATTCCATGTCTTTGCTATTGTGATTGGTGCTATAATGGGCATATGCTTGCACGTATCTTTATAATAGAATGACTCATATTCCTTTGGGTATATACCCAGTAATGGGCTTGCTGGGTCAAATGGTATTTCTGCTTCTAGATATTTGGGGAATTGCCACACTGTCTTCAACAATTGTTATACTGATTTACACTCCTACCAACAGTGTAAAAAGTGTTCGTCTTTCTCTGCAACCTCGCCAGCATCTGTTCTTTCTTGACTTTTTATAAGTCGCCACTCTGAATGGTGTGAGATGGTATCTCATTGTGGTTTTGATTTGCCTTTCCCTATTGAGCGGTGATGTTGAGCTTTTTTTCATGTTTGTTGACTGCATGAATGTCTTCTTTTGAGAAGTGTTTGTTCATGTTCTTTGGCCACTTTTTAATGGGATTGTTTGCGTTTTTCTTGTAAATTTGTTTAAGTTCCTTGTAGACTCTGGATATTAGACCTTTGTCAGATGGATAAATTGCAAAAATTTTCCCCATTCTGTAGGTTATCTGTTCACTCTGATGATAGGCTTTTTTTTTTTTTTTTTCCTTCTGTGAAGAAGCTCTTTAGTTCAATTAGGTTCCATTTGTCAATTTTTGCTTTTGTTGCAATTGCTTTTGGTGTTTTTGTCATGAAATCCTTGCCCGTGCCTTTGTCCTGAATGGCATTGCCTAGATTTTCTTCTAGGGTTTTTACAGTTTTGAGTTTTACATTTAAGTTTTTAATCCATCTTGAGTTAATTTTTGTGTAGGGTGTAAGGAATTGTCTTAGTTCTAACTTTCTGCATATGGTTAGCCAGTTTTTCCAGCACCATTTATTAAATAGAGAATCTGTTCCCCATTGCTTGTTTTTGTCAGGTTTGTCAAAGATCAGCTGGTTGTAGGTGTACAGTCTTATTCCTGAGTTCTCTATTCTGTTCCATTTGTCTATGTGTCTGTTTTCATGCCAGTACCACACTGTTTTGGTTACTATATCCTTGTAGTATAGTTTGAAGTCTGGTAGTGTGATGCCTACAGTTCTGTTCTTTTTAGTTAGGATTGATTGTCTTGGCTCTCTGGGCTCTTTTATTGTTCCATATGAATTTTAAAATAGATTTCTTTTTCCTTAAATTATGTAAAGAATGTCAATGGTGGTTTAATGGGAATAGCATTGAATCTATAAATTACTTTGGGCAGTATGACCATTTTCATGATATTGATACTTCCTATCCATGAGTATGCAATGGTTTTCCATTTGTTTGTGTCTTCTCTGATTTCCTTGAACAGTAGTTTGTAGTTCTCCTTGAAAAGGTCCTTCACTTCCCTTGTTAATTGTATTCCTAGATATGTTATTTTCTTTGTAGCAATTGTGAATGGGATGTCATTCATAATTTGACTCTCTGCACTCCTGTTGTTGGTGTATAGGAATGCTAGAGATTTTGCACACTTAATTTCAAAGCTGTTCATGGGTCCAGGAGAGGTCATCATGTTTGAAATGATTGGTGCATCCTTGTGAGGTAATATATCTAGAGATAGTAAGTTATCCAGAGTGGACAGAGGGCTTTCCTGTTGAAACATTTAGAGTGGCCCAGGTTCTACACACATCTACTTGTCCTAAACCTCATGTTGATCTCCCTGAAGCCATCCTTGAGGAAAGCTTCTATGACTCTCACTTGTTCCTGCTGAAAAATCACACTTCAGTTACCATAGCATATCTTTCCCTGCCTGGCTGGTTTGTCCTTTAAAGAAATCCAGTGGGAGGAAGACTCTGCCCTCTGCTGCCTCACCTCCACCCCATTCCAGCTTTCTCACCTGCACTCATCTGCCTCACTACCTTGGGGAGCATAGGATTAGCCTTACAGGTAGCCTGCCCTAGCATGGATTCTAACCAATCCATTTTGTCTTCACTTTTCCCCTCCTCAGACTGCCCTGGGTTTTTGCTCTGAAGTAGTATAGTTTATTGCTAAGGCCCACTTACCACTAAGGCCTCACCAGCTGCCCTTTGCTGTCCCTGGCCAGAGCTCAGGCACCACCACTCAGTGACCATGAGAAATAAGTTACATGTGAAATGCTTCGCATGAATGACCACTCCTCAAATGGCAGAAACTATCTACCAGTGTCCTCTATGTATGTAAAACTCTTAAATTCCTTCATCTAGACTTAACTAAGCCTGATTTTAGGTTATCTGCAAATGATTATGAATTCATGATTGAAAGAATCCTTTAGAAACCATGTTATTTGAACCCTGGGAACACAGTTAAAACTATGACCATATGAAACTAAGGAAAACTTAGTGTTTCGTATAAAATTTTGTCATAAACATTATTTTTACTAGATAAGCAAATATCTATACTCTATGTTTTTATAATATTGTTTAGAAAGCTTCTTAAAATTATTCAGTTAAAAGGAAAAATAGGGTACAAATGTACAGTTAGAAGAAGTAAAATCTTGTGTTTGATAGATTAGTAGGGTTACTATAGTTAACAAAATCTATTGCACATTTCAAAATAGCTAGAAGAAAATAATTTTAATGTTCCTAGCTTTAAAAACAGATAAATATTTAAGGTGATGGATATCCCAATTACTTTAATTTGATCTTTATAGATTAGATGTATCAAAATGTCACATGTACCCCCAAAATATGCACATCTATTATGTATTAATAAAAAAGAGAAAATATTTTATGTCACAGTTATTTCACAGCTATAAGTTTTATAGAGTTAATGGCATGTTACTCACTACACTTCTTTAGGATAAATATGACTCTACTATGTAAATCAGTATCTACAAGTGGGGCTTATATTTGTTTTCCCTTCATTCAGTTCTCAAATAACAACATCTCAAATTAGAACAATCATCAGGAAATGTTTCATAAGTAAGTGGAGGTAAGAATAGTTGATTAGTATTTTTAAATGCTTAGTAGAAATCATAAATCTTCTTAAAAGAGATCAATTATCTGGATATAAATAATCCTAAAATAATTTTTTAAAGTTCAATTTATACATTGATTTATTAATTATAAGCTGATTTTCCTGATGAGTGGCCAGTGAGTTTTTAAATTCACTTGTGTTCATTCATGGAGCATTACAGAATGCATACTGGCTTTGTGCTGGATAATTCCTCACAATGTTGGATATATTAGTGATGAAGTTATGATTAAAAATTCAAAAATTTCTGATTCCATTCTAAACGAGAATATACATTCAAAATTTAGTTTAAAATAAACTTTAGAAATAGAAATTATCCCAAAAATAAATTTTACATGCACCTATTTCTCTGCTATGATTTTTGGCAAGATGGGGAAAAGTATTGCCATGCCTTCAGACTTTCATTTTGGTATAGTCATATATATAAAAAGAAGAAAACTAGAGAAGTTTAGTGATTTTCAAACTACATATTATATTGTTAAGTGTAAGGGATATTTGACATGCGTATTCATTAGTTAGTGCTGATTTTCCAAATTGTGCTGTTACGAGCTTGCGTAAGAAATTAAAACTTCTCACTTTTATTTATTTTTTTAATTTATTTTTTATTATTATTATACTTTAAGTTCTAGGGTACATGTGCATAACGTGCAGGTTTGTTACATATGTATACTTGTGCCATGTTGGTGTGCTGCACCCATCAACTCGTCAGCACCCATCAACTCATCATTTGCATCAGGTATAACTCCCAATGCAATCCCTCCCCGCCCCGCCCCTCCCCATGATAGGCCCCGGTGTGTGATGTTCCCCTTCCCGAGTCCAAGTGATCTCATTGTTCAGTTCCCACCTATGAGTGAGAACATGCGGTGTTTGGTTTTCTGTTCTTGTGATAGTTTGCTAAGAATGATGGTTTCCAGCTGCATCCATGTCCCTACAAAGGACACAAACTCATCCTTTTTTATGGCTGCATAGTATTCCATGGTGTATATGTGCCACATTTTCTTAATCCAGTCTGTCACTGATGGACATTTGGGTTGATTCCAAGTCTTTGCTATTGTGAATAGTGCTGCAATAAACATACGTGTGCATGTGTCTTTATAGCAGCATGATTTAGAATCCTTTGGGTATATACCCAGTAATGGGATGGCTGGGTCATATGGTACATCTAGTTCTAGATCCTTGAGGAATCGCCATACTGTTTTCCATAATGGTTGAACTAGTTTACAATCCCACCAACAGTGTGAAAGTGTTCCTATTTCTCCACATCCTCTCCAGCACCTGTTGTTTCCTGACTTTTTAATGATCGCCATTCTAACTGGTGTGAGATGGTATCTCATTGTGGTTTTGATTTGCATTTCTCTGATGGCCAGTGATGATGAGCATTTTTTCATGTGTCTGTTGGCTGTATGAATGTCTTCTTTTGAGAAATGTCTGTTCATATCCTTTGCCCACTTTTTGATGGGGTTGTTTGTTTTTTTCTTGTAAATTTGTTTGAGTTCTTTGTAGGTTCTGGATATTAGCCCTTTGTCAGATGAGTAGATTGCAAAAATTTTCTCCCATTCTGTAGGTTGCCTGTTCACTCTGATGGTAGTTTCTTTTGCTGTGCAGAAGCTCTTTAGTTTAATGAGATCCCATTTGTCAATTTTGGCTTTTGCTGCCGTTGCTTTTGGTGTTTTAGACATGAAGTCTTTGCCCATGCCTATGTCCTGAATGGTACTACCTAGGTTTTCCTCTAGGGTTTTTATGGTATTAGGTCTAACATTTAAGTCTCTAATCCATCTTGAATTAATTTTTGTATAAGGAGTAAGGAAAGGATCCAGTTTCAGCTTTCTACTTATGGCTAGCCAATTTTCCCAGCACCATTTATTATCTGATCTTTGACAAACCTGAGAGAAACAAGAAATGGGGAAAGGATTCCCTATTTAACTTCTCACTTTTAATATAAATCCCAACTGAAACCAGCATTGTAACCAAGTACTACTCACCCATTGAGGAATCAGGAATCAGATACTTGATAGTTGGCAAAAAATGCAATGAAAACACAAAGAAAACTAACTTATTAGTAGAATTTAAAATCTTGTCATAGATGTGGGATCTTCTGAAATTGACGAAAGTTCTGCTGGAGAATTGTTTCAATCATACACTATTGCCAGTGGAGATCAGACAGAGTTAGACTGGCTAAAATTGAACGAGGGTACATCAACAAGATTGTTTACATGAGAAGTCATTCAAAAGATAATGATTTGTATATTGAAGATGAAGAGAGATATTTTGAAAAACTGAGGAAGTCATAAAATAATTTTATTAAATTAATTTTAATCTATTTGTCAAAAAAGAAATAAAGAATACAATAAGACTGGGAACAGTGGCTCATGCCCATAATCCCAGCACATTGGGAGGCTGAGGTGGGTGGATCTTGAGGTCAGGCGATCAGGACTATCCTGTCTCTACTAAAAATACACAAAAATTAGCCGGGCATGGTGGCACATGCCTGTAGTCCCAGCTACTTGGGAGGCTGAGGCAGGAGAATCACTCAAACCCGGTAGGCAGAGGTTGCAGTAGGCCGAGATCGTGCCACTGCACTCCAGCCTGAGTGACAGAGTGAAACTCCATCTCAAAAAAAAAAAAAAAAAAAAATACAATAAGATTATATGATATATGTTAGGATTGAGGGGCATGTTATGAACCATAACTCACAATTTCAAATGTGCTTTGTAAAACCTAAGATATCCTTTAAAATATCTATATTTTAGTATTTTTCTAAGATTTTTTAAAAAATTCTTGTTTTCACTATATAATGTGAAATTTTGGTTCCCTTGTTAATTTGGTTTATTTTCAATTATCTAGGATTCTTTCTCCTATTACTCCATGATGATAACTTCTATATCATAGGTACATATGTATGTATATATCTACTTATCTACCTGTCTATCTACATGTGTACACACACATCTACGCCATAGGGCTTATAGGTATGTGTATATATACATGGAATACATTTGAAAATGTACAAATGTAAAACATTAAACAGCTCCACCACAATGCCTCCTTTAGTATTACTCAGATATTTTTTATTTGTTCAAACACGAAAATAAAGTAGTCTAAAATGTGTTATTTGTGAAAAGAACTTTATTTTTTTTATCAAGTATGTATGAGTCCACATACATAGACATATATTAAAAGATCTGAAAAATGTAGTATTAGAGCGTGTAGGGTAGGAGTGAATACCTGGTTGTTGGAAGAAACTGTTCTTCCAGAGATGGGTGGTCATGGCAGTGATAGTTACAGAAGCTATGCTTTTGAGAATAGGTGAAGAAAGTTGGGAAGTAAGTATCCCATTGAAATAGGACACTTTTCTGATTACATGAAAGGTGTTTTCAAGTTCATCTAATGGATTAGAATGCTCATGGATCCTTTTTGCTAATAGAATTCTATCAGATGGGTGGAAGAATTTTTTAAAGTATATTTAAGATGGCTGGATGCGGTGGCTCACGTCTGTAATCCCAGCACTTTGGGAGGCAGAGGGGGTGGATCACTTCAGGTCAGCAGTTTGAGACTAGCCTAGCCAACGTAGCAAGTCATTGTCTCTACAAAAAATACAAAAATTAGCTGGGTGTGGTGGTGCACACCTGTGGTCCCAGCTACTTGGGAGGCTGAAGCATGAGTATCGCTTGAACCTAGGAGAAAGAGGTTGCATTGGACTGAGATCATGCCACTGTACTCCAGCCTGGATGACAGAGCGAGACTCTACCATATATATGTGTGTATATATAGAGATAGATCATATGTATATACACATATAGATAAATCATATATAGAGATAGATCATATATATACATATATGTGTATATATATATGTATATATGTGTATATATATGATCTATATGATCTATCTATATATATGTGATCTTTACAATAACAATATGGCAAAAGTCTTGACACTTTGCAAGTGTTATAAAAAGGTGGTTAAATTTAATTTTTGATGTTAGAGCTGTTGCAAAACCAAATTTGTTGTCTTGTGAAGTTGTGTGTTTCTTGACACTGGAAGGGTCCTGAAAAATCCAAATAATTACTTCTTGAATGTGTTTTTGGAAAATTTCAGCACTAGAAAATGTGGGCTTTCAAATGAAATAAGAATTTAAAAAGATTTTATCAGAAACCACTTTTATACCTGAGTACATGAGTGGATAAGGATTTGGACTGACTCTTACCATGGGGAACACTGTGTTTTCAGTGAAACCTAAAATTGTTCCTGTCAACAGAATTCTTTTTAATTTAAACTCAGAGGAGATACAGGGCTCCATTTACTGGTAGACTCAAAATATTATATGTCTTAGATTGTGTTTTGAGGATTTTCAAGTGTATATAAATGACCCTGAAAAGTGCATAGTACATAGCTATAAAAGGTAACTACCATTAACATTATAATATTTGTTTATAATATTTGCTGACTTGACTAGATCAATTTAACATAAATTTGCAAACTTTCTTAATAATTGAGAATTTTGCCTTGAGAAGAGGTTTCTGATCACAGTGGAGTAATATATAAATGGTGATAGATTGAGGTAAGTTTCATTGTCCAGGTTGGTTCTGGCAATTTGCTTGTTATCTCTTAAAAATAATCCCCTTAATAAAAATCTACTTTCTTTTATGTTGAATGTTTTATTCTTAAAAGTGAAATATAGAAGAAAAAATTATGTTAACCAAAGTTCTCAGTGTAGTTTGAATTTATTAAATTCCTGTCTCCATTTTTTCTTAGGTGTTTTTTAACATATGAAATAGGTTGGGGCTCCTCATATGGCATGTGGAGTAGTTGTTTAATGCTTTTCACCTCATCCCAGCTGTGTTGGACAGTTCCCAAGTATACTGACTATGCTACACTTCAATATCTTGTACTTTTGTGCCTTAGGGCTATTTTTTTTTTTTTTTTTTTGGAAGCTGGTGTATCTTACTGAGTATACACACAAGATAGCCACTCACAGATCGGCCTGGAAGTTTGCCCTATTAGCCTACAAGCTACCTTTGGCTAGTAGGGAGCAAGAATCGGTGAATACTTGCTTCATTCATCAGTCATTCTGAGGAAGTTTCTGATTTGTCGTCTTTACAGATTTTTCAGTTAGTCCTCATTTTGTACATAATTATGCATTGCATATAACAATTTACCCTCAAAATTCTGTTGCTTAAACAGCAAGCATTTAGGCCAGGTGCGGTGACTCACGCCTGTAATCCCAACACTTTAGGAGGCTGAGGCAGGCGGATCACGAGGTGAAGGATCGAGATCATGCTGGCCAACATGGGGAAACCCTGTCTTTACTAAAAATACAAAAATTAGCAAGGCACGGTGGCATGCACCTGTAATCCCAGCTACTCAGGAGGCTGAGGCAGGAGAACTGCTTGAACTCGGGAGGCAGAAGTTGCAGTGAGTCGAGATCACACCACTGCTCTACCACCTGGACATCAAAGTGAGACTCTGTCTCAAAAAAACAAACAAACAAAAAAGCACAAGCATTTGTTATCTCACCATTTCTGTGAGTCAAGAATTTAGGAGCAGCTTATCTGGGTGGTGCTGGCTTAGTATATTTCAGGAGGTTGCACACAAGACGCCAGCTGGATTACAATCACATAAACACCTGCATGGAGTTGAAAGATCCCCTTCTGTATTTACTCATTGGTCAAGTTTATTGGACCAAGTGGCTATTGGTCAAAGCTCCAGTTCTTTTCCACGTGGGCCTCTTTCTGGTGATACATGAGTGTCCTTAAGATAGAGCATCTAGCTTGCCTCCCCAAGAGATCTAAACAGAGTAGGAGGAAACTACCTTTCCAATGACAGGGGTGGGGAGGGGGTTAGACTTCATTTCTTTTGCTGAGAAAAGTATGAAAGAATGTGAAAACTACTGCAGTCAGACTAAGTCCCAGTTACTCAATGTGGCAAACTGTTAAATAATGCATTCTTATGTGACTTTTCCTTTTCCCTGTTTTGTTCTTTCCACTCCTTCATTTCTGCTTACATGGATCACCTTCTAAATAAACAACCTGCACCCAACTCTGTCTTAATTCTTCATACGGAGCATTCCAAATTAATGAAGTTTAAATACTGTCAATATCAATACGTAAAGCAATATTTTACTTAAAACTGATATGAAATAATATCATCTATAAAAAGGAACTTGAGTTTTATTCATTCATAACTACTGAGACAGTTGTAGTTAATGTCCTTTTTACCTAAATCCTTGTATATGTCTACATACAATGTCAACAGTTATTTAGACAATATTCTAGTTTCTAAAGTGGTTTCAGAGAACTTTGGTTTATGTTACAATAATTGCTTTCTAAGACTAGCTCCTCTTAATCTGTATGCATAATTGATAGTAATAATAGAATTAGGATAAAAGTAAAAATGCTAAATTAAAATGACCTTCAAGATACATAATTTAAACAACACTAAAATTACTTATTTTATAATTCAATTTGGATTATGCTTTATGCAGTTTACTTAAGACTATAATAAAATTAAATTACACATTTGAAAATACATATAATAATTAGATTCCAATCTATCACAATCTCTGCAACAAAGCAATGAAATGAGTTTTAAATACCTGTATTTTTAAAAACTTACAGCATATAATGTGATCAATTGAGTAGCAATAAAAATACCAAAATGAGAAGCAGAATAATTTTGAACTGATAATCAAGACCATTCTGTTCAGATAGTGATCTGCTTACATGGATAGGCTTTGCCTATTCACTAAACATCCCCTACTTATCAACCTGATGCTCCTATTGTGTTTCCCAGAAGCATAGTAGTTTATAATATCATCTATACAAATAACATTTTATAAAAGAAAATAAGTCAAATTTGTAAGTCCATGGTCATTCATCTGAAGGATGAATATAAATAGAAATATGTGAATTCCAGTGACCTAGATGAGCTAGATGACAATTTCTGATCCAGTTAGATATTCTGGTATATCATTCAGGACAGAGAAGAGGTCAGGACACATTGGTAAGTGAAGTGTAAAGTGGTTTGGTTTGGTTTAGTTCATGGTTATTCCTCAGAACTATAGCTTCTTATGTAAAAACAAGGCAAAAATTCCAAACCGTCAAAATATTTGGCTACAGCACAGGTAAATAAACAAAATTAAGCAGAAGTAATATCCGAGGTGTGTAGATTTCTAACTGGGGGCTTCCTGTTCATGATTAAGTATGATCAGTTACTGATAGAGTACTATTCAGAGATATATATATACTTATAATTTTTGCTTATTTTAAAGAAAATAAGTTATGTGTAGTTGTGGTCACTAATTATTAAAAAAGAAGATAAGTCATAGAAAAGAACTGTTGTAATTCTGAAATTGTATGAAGTCATTTATTTACATATCTGATACTTTTCAGCTATGCTAACTTGAGAATTATTGGCTTCAGTGAAGTTATAAACACTTGGCTTCTGAGCATTTAGAGTTAATGTTTTAAAGTTGATGCTTTGCAAATATAAAAAGTCATGTTATAACATTGTTCCCTCCTTGACAATTATTAAACTGTCAATTCTATTATCAAAGCCCAGCAAATGGGCTATTAGAAATTATAAATGTAATATAAATAGAATATAAATTTAATCCTTTTTAAATGTAAATATTTCAAAGGCAAATAAGAATTTTAGTGAGTGTATGTAACTTGAATTAAGTCCCATTTAAATTAAAATATTATCCATTTCAAAAAATTAAAAAAAGGTTTCTGAATAGAATAGATTGTGGAGGATGAAAACTCAGTTTTTGAACTCTTCTTATTCTTTCTTACTTCAGTTGTATGATACCAGACACATTTGTCTAATAAATAAAATAATTCTGGAGAATTACTTTGTTATATGCCTCATAATTTATCGTAATAAATGAACCAAATGCTGTTTTTGGAGTGGTAAAATCTATAAAATTCCCATGGACAAGACCAACAGGGACATGGGCTATGCATTATCTTTAAGGAACAGAAACAAATGAAGAAAATAATGAAAAATAAATACTACCATGTTGGCCTTAATAAATGTGAAATAAAAGCAGCTGTATCAAAGGAACATATCAACGACAATAGTGAGGGCCTAAAGGAGGATTTTCAGGAAGGGCTTGGGTAATAAGTGGTGACTACCAGAATGGTTATGGGAAAGTATTCAGGCCAGCTGGTTATCCAAACAGCTGCAAACCATACAAAATAATTTCATTTACTTCTTATCTGCAACAACAGGTTGTAAGACAGCACTTTCCAATTTGAAGAATCATTTGGGAGTGGCTCCTGTCACCTGTTAATAGCAGTTAAACTAAATCTTTTGTATCAATAAGCTAAATGGAAGCATGACGTTGGGTCCCTCTAATGTTAAGTTCTGAGTTCTCATTTTTAACAATTGTTTTCATTATTGTATTTTTAGTTGCTATGCTGAAAAATCAACTTGCCTTTTATGCTCCTCCTCCTAGTATTGCAGAGCAATTCTTATGTTAAAAGCCCAGTGTGACAGTGTCATTATGTAGTAGTGTTTAACAGTTTTTAAAAGTCCTTTTGTATAAACAAGTTCAATATGTAATTTCAATCTGTTGGACATTCTATTAAAATGTTTATAAAGTGAATAAATATATATGGAATAAAAGTGCTTATAATATCAATATAAGTAGCACAATTTCCCCACATTATACATTTTTACAGATCATTGTGTAAATAGTTTTGTGAAACATAGGGTTATAAATTGTTATGCACTTCTGTTTTATAAGTATTTTCAAAATCTTTCCTCCATTCAAGCTAAGAATGTAAACATCACATAACCTTGAAGGAACGAAGAGTAAAAGTTTAACGTTAAGAGTTTAAAATTGAAATCATAGGCTCTTTGCAAAAACAAGAAGATGACTGCGTTAACACACCCTGAAATTAGCAAGTGGAGTTCATTCCAGGAAAGCAAACCTTAGCATTCATAAAACATTCAGTATAATTCACTATATTAACACTTGATCAAGAAAAATACACATGCCTGTATCAATCATTATCATATCGTATATCATTTAATCTATATGATTTTATATCAACAGATGAGTAAGTAAAACCATATAATGATCTTAATGGATGCACAAAAAATCACTTGACAAAACCTCATTTCCACTTATAAAAACTGTCAGAAAAACTAAGAATAGGCCTGGCGCGGTGGCTCACGCCTGTCATCCCAGCACTTTGGGGGGCTGAGACAGGCAGATTATGAGGTCAGGAGATCGAGACAATCCTGGCCAACATGGTGAAATCCCGTCTCTACTAAAAATACAAAAATACAAAAAAAAAAAAAAAAAAAATAGGTGGGCGTGATGGCGCAAGTCTGTAGTCCCAACTACTCCGGAAGCTGATGCGGGGGAATTGCTTGAACCTGGTTGGCAGAGTTTGCAGTGGGCCGAGATCGTGCCACTGCACTCCAGCCTGGCAACAGAGAGAGGCTCCATCTCAGAAAAACAAAACAAAACAAAACAAAACAACAACTAAGAATGAAAGATAACCTCCTTAACCTAATAAAAGCTGCACTTAAAAAAATAACTCAGCTAATATCATTCTTAATGATGAAAACTAAACCCTTTCTCCTTCAGATTTGATACAAGAAAGCATTTCCTCTCACAACACTGCTATTTAATATCCTACTAGAAGTCCTACTGACTGCAATAAGATGAGGAAAAGAAATAAAAGGTATGCAGATTGAACAGGAAGAAACAGAACAGTTTTTATCTACAGATGCAATCATTACCTTTGTAGAAGATAATTTTCTCTATAGAAAACTCTACTATCTACTATTTTTGACAAAAAGATCTTGGACCTAATAAGCTAGTGTAACAAGGTTTGCAGGATATAAGATCATCATACTGAAGTCAATTGCTTTCCAGTAATGAACACTGGAATATTGGAAAGAAGAAACATAAAACAAAACAAATATACCACTTAGAACAGTACACAAAAATGAAGCATTTAGGTATAAATCTAATAAAATAATTATAATATCTCTGTGTAGAAAACCATAAAATATCTAAAAGAAACCAAAGAAGATATGTGTAACTGGAGAAATATTTCTTAACAGAAATTGAAAAAATCAATATCGTTAAGATATTATTTCTTACAACTTGATTTATAGATTCAAAGCCATTTCACTCAAAATTTGGGAAAATATTTTAAAAATATATATGAAGAAATTATTTCAAATTATTTATATAGGCACTTCTCTTTTAAAAAGGTGTGCATGACTCCTCATCTCTTAAGCATGGGATGTGCAAAGCAACTTCCCTCTAAAGAGTAATGTTGATATAATGTGATGAGAGCCTTTTCTATGATGTCTTTCTCCCAGAAACCTGTAACACCAGTGTAACCATGGGAATAATATTAAACCTAAATTGAGGTATAGTTTACAAAATACTTGACCAATGCTCTTCGAAACAGTCAAGGTCATCAAAAACAAGGAAGTATGTGAAAATATTACAGCCTAAAGGAGCCTGAGGAGACATGGCAACTAAATGGAATGTGGTATTCTGAACAGCATTCTTGAACAGAAACAAAAGACATTAGATAAAAGCTAAGGAAACTGCAATAATACATAGACTTCGGTTAATAATAATGTAATATTGTGTCATTAGTGACAAACATACCATGTGAATGTAAGATGTTAACAATAAAGGAAACTGGATACAGAGTCTATGAGAACATTCTGTGCTACCCTTGCAACTTTTCTGTTATCCCTAAAATTATCGCAAAATACAAATTCCATTAATTTTTTTAAACTAGCCTCTTTAAAAAATATTTATTAGGTAAGTAGTTTTTTTCCTTTGTAATGAAAATTAAATGTTAATATTGTTCATAGGTAAGAACGTAGACAAATGGACATTTTATGTAACTCTGTCAAGAATGTAAATTGATAATGTGACTGGGCAACATAGCATGACCCATTTTGTATAATGGACACACAGAAAATGTCCATTTTATGTAATGAACACACACACAAAAATTAGGCAGGTGTGATGGTGCACACCACCTACAGTCCTATGTGGGAAGCTGAGGTGGGAGGATTACTTTGAGTTTTATATTACAGTGAGCTATAATCAGGCCACTGCATTGCACTCCAGCCTGGGAAACAGAGAAAGAACCTGTCTCAAAAATAAATAAAATAAATATATTGGTAATTTATTTTTGAAGAACAATTTATGATATTCAAGGAAAGACAATGAACACTTCAGTTATTAACAAAATGAGCCCTGAGGTTTTTTTGCATATAAGAGTAAACCACTAGTGATGAATTCCTCTAAAAAAAAAAATAAACTGCTATGGGTTTCTTTTTGCTACAAAGATGGGGAGGTTCACTGTGGCACTGGGAATTCAAATGCTGAAGATTTCATCTTGACAGTGCAAAATCAGACCATCCATAAATCCACCCGCAGTAAAGGCAAGTCTTATTGTTTGTTGGTCAGGGAAATCTTCAGCTAGGTAAGGATCTAGCACAGTGGAGTTACTAACATTCTGGATTGTCTAAAATTCACAGTTATCTAGCTTCCGCTGGGTAGACCCAGTTGCAGTGAAAAACACAACTTAATTTTTATATCACCTCAGCAACTATGTATCCAAATAAAACAGAGTGGCTAAATTTGGCTAGCTGATTAGTACAGACCAACAAATTCTACTTTTGCAAATTTGCTAGTCTTGCGACTTTGGTAAAGTTATATATTGTGAATAAGTTTTTAGTAAATATTAGCTGTGATAAAATTTGTGATTCAATACTATATAAGGATCGAATTTCTATTTATTTAATTTATCCTTTTTCATCAGCATCACCCCAGACTCTGCTCTCCCACATTATATTTCAACCATTCAGACCTACTTGCAATTTCTGGATTAACTCACACTCCTTTCTTATTCTTGCCCTTGAATATACTCTGCCATGATAAAAATACATTCCTCTATATGCTGATTATAGCATTTGTCATATAATTGTGTCGGCTACTTGTCTATTTTCCCAACTAGGCTCGGTGCTTCTTGAAGGCAGATGCAGAGTTTTACTTTTGTTTGTAGTCTTAGCATTCATAAGATAGCTACATGTCGTAGGACCTTGACAAATCTGTACCTATAGCTATGGACATTTCACTTTAATCAATATTGTGGATCCTCCATCAGTTCTTGAAGCATGGTTTAACAGCTGACATCTAAATGGTTTATATTAAAGCATCCCTAAAATATAATAAGAGGAGGTACAATCATCTCTGACCTATTGACTCTTTCCATATCTCTTCTTCCAATTATGGAGCATACCTTTCATGACATGCCCCCAATTGCTCCATTTTAAGAGTCTCCTAGAGACCTCTGTTTTATTTATTTTCAAATAGTTCACTTGGATTTAAGCAGATACATGCAATAATATAATCTCTGTATTAGTTTCCTAGGAATGACATAACAAATTACCACAAACTCATTGGTTTAAGAGAACAGAAATGTATTTGTCCATGGTTTTGGAGATCAGAAATCCAATTAAAGTGTCAGCAAGGCCGTGCTTCCTCTGAAAACTCTAGGAGAAAATTTGATCTTTCCTTTTCCAGCTTCTAGAGGCTCTGGATGTTCCTTGACTTAGGACTGCATAACATCAGTCTTTATGTGCATGTTCACATGGCCTTCTCCCCTGTGGTCTTCTGTGCTTGTAAGAACACTTGTCACTGGATTTAGAGCCCACCAAGTTAATTCAGAATGACTTCATCTCAAGATACTAAATCTGCAAAGACCCCATTTCCAAATAAAGTCACATTCACAGATATTTAGTGTTAAGTATTATACATACTGTTTTGGGGCCACAATTCAACTCATTGTCACCCCAAGGCAGGCTCCCAGCTATATGTTTTTGGAGCTCTGAAAACATGTTTGAATGATGGAATCCCAAGATAAAAAGTGATATTGCTTATGTGTATGATATATGCAAATTTTTTTTCATTTTTTTTCCCTTAGATGTCTTCCTGGGTTTTCTGGTCAATTTTGTGAAATTAATATAAATGAATGCTCTTCATCACCATGTCTACATGGTGCAAACTGTGAAGATCACATCAATGGATATGTTTGCAAATGCCAACCAGGTAATTATTTTAAAAATAATAAGCATATTGCATATATATTGTAATAATACGTTAATAATACGTATGTTTATGTAAATGTATATGTACATGTATGTATAATACGGTTTTGACAATCCACTCCGCCAATACTGTTGTTGACTATTGTTCAAGTTCTAAGCAATGATCATTCTTTAAAACCATGAAATGAACGTTGTGTAATACTAGAAAGCAAGCACTTAGGCTGTCATCAGGAAACATTAACGTTTAGAGTACATACCTTATTGATGGATTTTCTAAACATATGTAAGCCTCATACTTCTGATCTTTGTATCAATTATGCCTGGCACACAGCAAGTACTTTATAAATGTTAGCTCTTATTAATATTGACATTGTTATTTCTTCCAACAATTGTCAGCACAGAGATGGACAAACTGAATAAACTTGTTTTCTTCAAGGAATAATTGCTGCTATTGTCTAAATATTTGTGTCTCCCTGAAATTTATGTGTTGAACCCTAATCAACAATATGATAGTATTAAGAGGTGGGACTTTGGAAAATTATTAGGTCATGAGAGTAAAGCCCTTGTAAATGGGATTAGTGATTTTATAAAGTAGACCCTAGAGAGCTAGCTGGACCCTTCCACAATGTGAGGACACAGCCAGAAGGCAACATCTAAGTACTGAGAAGCAGGCTCTCCACAGCCACAGGATCTGCCATCAACTTTTTCTTGTACCCTGCAGCTTCCAGAACTGTGAGAAATACATTTCTGTTTTCTGTAAGCTACCCAGTTTATGGTATTTTTGTTATAGCAGTCTCAAATGAACTAAGAAAACTACTCACTAAAAATTGGCCTTTTTGACCATCTCTACCTTTGGTCATATTCCTTTAGGTCTATATTGATATAAGTGACTGGTGTTCATGCATTTTTTTCCTTCTTTTTTCTTTAGTTCTCTAACTGCAGATTTGTTGCTCTTTTCCTACATCTTCTGCCACTCATCTTATTTTCAACATTCAGTTACAACAACCCAAAAGGGATACTGAATGCCTAAATTTCCTTGAGCAGCAGTAATTTCTCAGAAATATATGTAGGGGATATTTCTGGTCACTTAAAAAAAAGTTATTGAGCCAGGCATGATAGTAGCATGCCTGTAATTCCAACTATTTGGGAGGTGAGGTGAGAGGATTGCTTGAGCCCAGGAGATGGAGGCTGAGATGTGCTTTGATTGTATCTGTGGATAACCACTAAACTCCAGCTTGGGAAACATAGCAAGGCTTCATCTCTTAGGAAAAAAAAAATCACTATTTACCTACCTCACAGAAGTCTTCAGAAAGCCTATGGAAACCCTGGGATTCTGGGCTTCTGGTTATTGGGTCCACTAAGGAAATAATAGCCATGTGAGTATTAGGACTAACATGATTTATGTGAAGTCATACAAACTAGTGAATACCCATCACCTGAGTGTCATCCACGTACTATTTAGAAGTTAAACATCACTCATAGACCTACTCTGTGTTTTGAACATTCACTACTAGTACTAGGTTTTATTTGGTCACATAGAACATCTGGAGAACTTTGCACTTCCCTTTTGAAATAACCACCTGTGCATAAAACTGGAACTCTTGTAGGTAAAATAAGTAGAATGAAATTACAGTTTTCTTATATAAGAAATGAATACCATTTCAAACATTTTGCCTCTTTCAAGCAAAAAATATCTTTATTGTGCCCACAAACACTTAATAGTCTATGGTAGCTAGCATAAACAATAAAAAATTCTACAAAAACAGTTAAGAAGTAATATACCCATATAAATTTTGTTTATCATAACAATAGGTATCTTATAACTACTAGATTCATTTTCTGTTTCATGTTAATGAATGTCTTAGAGGCGCTAGATTAGTTTTGATGCTGTAGGTTGATTTCACTACTCTGGATTCACTTGGAAGCATGAGGACATTTTTAAGCTGTTGAATCATTCAGGCTGCTTTTCAGATCCCTACTGGGAAGCAGAAGATCTCAAAATGATATCCACCTGTGCTGTTAGGCATTATTCAAAATCTGCTAATACCTCTGACGTAAGAATTACACTCTTCCCAACTTAGTTATGAGAATGAAAACTAAGCAACAAACGAAAAAAACAAATTTTTGGAAAATGCTATTGACACGTCCCCAACACTCCTGTCTCTGCTCCAGCCATAGCTCTTAATCATGCCAATCCATCCTCCCTTTAAAGTTATTTAAGGAATAATTTTGTTCCTGCAGATTACTCTTCTTCCCTTTCTCATTTTCTTGATGGGCATAGTTTGCCATGGTTTCAGGGTGTTTTCATTACCACAGTAAAATTAACTATCTTGTGTACAATTTTATAGCTTTGGCAAATGCATAAAGTTGTGTAACCACCCTCACAGTAAGGCAGTTAACCACTATCCTCTAAAATTTTCTCATGCTGTCCCTTTGTAATTAACTCTTTACCCCCAAAAGGAACTGATTTTGAGAGAGTACTAATTATTTCTCCATAACTTTTATTGAAAATTCTACCTTTTTTGAGCACTTCTTTCTCCTATGTATGAATTTTATATTTCAAAGGTCAAATGTGTGAGTTCTTTGGCATGTATGTGCTTAGGAAATAATAATAATATCAGTATTACTGCATAGACACCATGTTATTTTAGATGTATTAACTAATTAAGTTTTCATAACATTGAGAAAAGGGCATCTCATTTTACCTATCGAATTTTTCTAATAAGTAAACAGAGTCCCAGAACCACTGGGTAATGTCCCATAACATGTTAGGGGCAAAGCTAAGATTCACAACTAAGAAGTCTGCACTGACACTTGTGCATTCATCGTCTCTCATATTCCCCCAAAATGTTATCTTGGTGAAGAGAAACTCCCCATAAAGTTTCAGTTATGCAAGATGAATACATTCTAGAGATCTGTATCATGCCTATAGTTTATAGTAAATGTATTGTACAGTTAAACATGTCAAATGGTGAGAGCTCATGTTAAATGTGCTTACTACAGTAAAAAAATTGAATTGACCCATCATTAGAAAATGAAGGCCTTCCCGAATAAAATCCATCAGTGTGGTTCAGCTTAGTCTAGATGTTAGCAATTCTAAACACTGTGAGAATTCTCAGGAAGTCTCCTACCCAAATCTGTTTGATTTTCTCTCTCAAATATTCCATTAGAAAAATATGACACTTTTCACTCTTCTGAGTAGTTCACAGCAATTTGCTTTCTCCTAAATGCCATAGGAAAACACAAAGACTGATTTGTTTCATTTGCACATGTCCACTTTTCTATGTCATTCATTTTTAAAAAGCCTTAAATAATTCTGATAATTCTTTCCTAGGCTTTGATCTCAGTCATGCCATTATCCTTATCTTACACAGCTCCAGGTAGAAAACTACACTAAGTATTCCTCTGTCTTTAAATTGGTTAAACACTATAAATCATTGCCATTTTCTTCAGTTGTGGAAATCTTTCTTACATTCATATTATGTTGCTAATTATCAAAATACTCTTGTCTTCATCTAAAAACAACTCCATGGTTGTAACCCTGGATAACTCCTCCTCTATGGCAAAAGGTTTTATCTCTTTTCTCCCTTCCCTCTTCATTTTAGTACAAACAGAGCTGCATGAATCCTGCAGTATTCTGAACAGAACACAGTTTGAAAAACTAAATAAATAGTGTTTTCCCCACCAGACATTCTGCAAAACACACTGAAATTTAAACTGGATATAAGTGGATTAGAAGACATTGTAAATGTTGTTTATTTTTGTACCACCAAATCCTAGTAGAGAGTTTGTATCATAATCTGTCCTTGGGGAGTGTTCAGCACATATTGAAAAAGTACAGTTCATTTGTGATGGCTCATGTTGTCCAGTCACTGACAGGGCCATGGTAAGCGTAAAGCCCTCCACCATCTCTAGGCAGAAAAATTATATAAATATGCCCCTTCCTCCAAGCCAACAAGGTATAATACTTGACAAGTGGAGTACAGGTTAGATTTCAGACCTCACTCATCCTCTCTGCATGAGTTCTTTGTGCAAGAAACAACCTGAACATCATTTAGGACAGTCCTAATCACAGAGTTCGTCCTGTACCTATATAGGGAATTAAATGGGTGTTTGATCTCATTTCCAATGAAGTATCAGTACAGCTATTCAGATTTTTTTTATAGAAACAGAAACACAGTGTGTTTTTAGTTGAAATAGTACCATGTACAAAACCCAGTAAGTGATATCAGAGCTATCCCATGAGGTGCAAACTGAAAGTGATAGGGAATGGTTTGTGGATCGCAAATTCACTCAGAGTTGTTCTCTATCCCTGGAACAGTCACTGTGGCCAGATACTTTTTATACCCAGCAGGGGTGCAATGGTGTTTATATTGCTGGTGATGCAAACTTAAGTTCATTTTGTAGCAGAAATGCTGGACTCTCCTTGGGGCAAAAAAACAGAGAAACAAACATAGATAATATCTGCCTCCAGTAGCCACAATTATTTTCAGTGATGAGGTGGCTGCATTTAGAACAGAAGAGATACGAATAATCTTTCTTTTTAATCAAGATCCGTGAAAAGTAATCTTTATTATGCGATAAAAGAGTGTGTATACCATTGTATTTTCATGAAGATGTACATGTAAATTTTTTTATATAGTCTAGAGTTAGACTAAGAAGAGAAAATAATTTTATGTATCCAATTACTAAATAATATATTAACTAGTAAGACAAAGTTATTTTAGGTTTATTTTTATTTTTATTTTATATTCATAAGATCAAATACAAATCACTATGGTCTGAGAGGGAAAATGAAATGAAAATAAGATACATAAATCTTAGAAGTAGTGACATTTATTTTCATTCATAAACTCAAACTATTATAACTGTTATGTTATAGATTAGTAATATTAAAACTGGTCAATATTTCTAGCTGAATATATCAATGTATTTAAATATTTGGTTTAGTCTTCAATTTAAGATCACTCTAGCTTTAGGCTGGGTGGGTTGGCTCCCTTGAACCCAGGAGTTTAAGGTTGCAGTAAGCTGTGATCATGCCACTATACTCCAGCCTGGGTGACAGAACAAGACTGTCTCTACAAAAAAAAAAAAAAAAATTAAAAATTTACTCTAATTTTATTACAATATGTCACCTAAAGTTGTCTTTATGTTGCACCACAATTATTTTCAATCATTTATTCCTTACGCACTTACTTATATTATGTGTCAGATATTAGGTTAATACTACGAATTTGACACCATAATAATTTGAATGCTTTTCCTAGATTACTAATGACAATTTTTGGTTTTTGTTTTCAGTTACTAAACTATTTTCTGAATATTTGGTTACCTCATTAAGAATGAACATAAAACCTACATAAGACTCAAAAGAAAATATATTTTGTTTCTGAATATTAAAAAATATCTTATTCAATAAATATTTATTTGCCTGATCTATATTTTCTTATTCTGGTCTCGTTTCTTACTATTACCTTGCCCCACACCAGTATAAGCACCTATTCATTTTACGTGTTTCTTTATGCTAATGGTTACCTTTGACACTCACTATCCATTCCCGTGTAGTGTGGTTTCCTGTACTGTGGAGGCAAGAGTATTAAAAACTACAATTTTCAGACTCCCTCAAAACTGGAGTTGCAAATATAATTGAGTTCCGCCAATAAGAAACATACCTTAAATCTGAAGGCTATGATAAAGACCATTCCTGGGTGTCTTACCGGATTCTTCTGGTAAAAAATGTTATGGAGCTATGTGGTTCTTTGCAGCAGATCTCACTGTAGAGTCACTATTTCAGTGCCTAGATGCATTGAAATGGCAGCTCCCTGGTAATCAACTTTCCCTGGATTAGCACAATGGGTTATTTGAATTAGAACTCAAAAATTCTAATAGTGCTTTTCTATTTCTCGTCTTCCTGATTCTGACTGAGGGGACATCTCCCAGAAAATCATATCTGTGATTTTCTTGGTGTTACTCCTACAGCTTTCCTTCCTTCTGATAATTTTGTAAGCATCTAATTCCATTCTTCAGATCCTTTTTGCTTAAATAACTAGAGTGATTTCTGTTTCTTGTAATGAATGTTAACTAACTTATTTTCTATCCTTGTTTGTTGTCTTTGATCAAGACAGCCTTAACGTTTTTCTCAGTTTGACTAGGCTTTAGACAGACTTCTTCCTATTAGTCCTGATCTCCCTTTTTGTAGAGCATTTACTTTAGAAAACTTGTAAATATTTCTCTGTCCCTTTGAGATGTAAATCTTCTCCCAGGCTGTTTCCCAAGGACCTGGGAGTCATTCCTTCAAAATGTAATCCTGTACTCCGGAGGCTAAGGTGAGAGGATTGCTTGAACCCAGGAGGTTGAGGCTGCAGTGACTTGTGATCACACCGCTGCACTCTAACCTGGGCACTAGGGCGAGACCCTGTCTCAAAAACAAAACAAAACAAAACAGCAAAAACAACAACAATGAAAGACAAATCAAAACAAAATGCAACCCTGGAAGGAGACAAATAGTGCCCCTATTTCCCAGTCTCTTCGGGAGAGTAGAAGCCTAATTTTAGTAAGAGACAGTTAGCAAGTACAGGTGACCTATTGAAATTGACCAAATTCCCACCCACCCAAACATCCCCCCAGTACTTTTCCGTTAGCTCACCCGGCCTTTAAAAATGTTCCTGTCCCATTTATTTCAGTGGGGTTGAGTACAAGCTCTCTATTCTATTGTAAAAATCTCTGTCTCCTATTGCAGTACTCTTGAATGAAGTCTTCCTTGTCTGTATAACTTGTCCAGTGCAATTTTTCTTTTATACTTTCCATCTTATGGTGTAAAGCTTTGTCATGTTTTTCACAGGATAAGCAGCAAAGGAAAACTGTGTCATTTTAATTGCTTAAAATATATTTAGAAATATTCAATCAGAAGAGGATACAATATATAAAAAATATAAAATACACTGTAATAAATGTGTATAACTACATGTGTTCTGAGAAATAGAATATTAGCAATAATTCTTGCCACCTCTATATCCCTCCAGGAATATCCCACTCCCTGAAGTAACTGTTCTGAATTTTATATTCAACATTCCTTTAGTATTCCTTAGAGTTTTATTATATATGTATGCATCTCTAAGCAATGTTATTAAGTTTCATATGCATTTGAATTTTATAAGAGCAGTTATCAGGGCGTATTTTTATGCAATATGTTTTTATGCTCAATAATATGTTTGTGAGACTCAACTATGTGAATGACTAGCCATACTGGCTTTTTATAAACCCTGCAAAGATGTTTTTTTCCATATCACCTTTTATAGCCTCCTTAGTAGAGATCCCTGTAGAATCAGCTCAGCACATGAAAGAGCATTGCAAAGTGGAAAGAGTCTTGGATGAGGATTTGATAAATTTAGTCTCTTGGCAGCTATTTTTAAGTTTGATGTGGACATTGCCATGTCTTTTAGACTCAGGCCTTATTTTTTTCTTATAATACAGTGTTTCAATAAATTATTTCTAAGTACCTCAAAATATGTATTTAATTGTTTTGTTGCAATTTATCAGGGAAGAACAATCAGAATATCTTCCAAAGTATAAACAATAATTAAATTTTACATTTCCCAACAGCCAGGGTTCAGATTAAACGCTATTGGACAATACATAGAAAAATAAAGAAAAGTCAAAAAGTTGTAATTAGAGTAAGCATAGCCAGTGAGCAGTGAGAGCTGCCTCTAAAGACCTGTTGTCCCTATGTAGAAGGGTATGCTTAGGTTAACATGGTGTTGTGGCTAGCATGTTAGGCGTATATACTGGCCAGTGTATATTCATTAGAGGTAATTATCTGATAGGAAAGAATCAATGGTTTCAAAAAATGTTCCTAATATGTACCCAGTAAATCATAGCTGAGATATTAGCTTATGGAGTACTTAGCAATGTTGGTTGATAGGTTGATGATGGAAATAATGAAATGTTTGACTAGCAAAAGCCGAACAAAATACATACAATCAAACTATGTTTTGGTATGGAAAATTTTAGATTGTCATGTTTAATGAGAATTCTTATAGCCAATAGCCAAATGTACATAGACACAATACTTATATTCTATAGAACCACAGTATAACAAATACTAAGTGTAAAACACTAACTGTAATACTACAAGTATTACGAAAACATCATATATCTAGATGTCTATAGTAGTTGCTTTCCTCTGAATTTAAGATTCATATTAAGGGAATTATGAAGTATCTTTATTCTATTGCTTTCCATGTATTTATTCCGAAGTAAAATAAGTAAAGACATTTGAATATGTAATGCTGAATGGCACCACGGAAAAGCGCTGAGACATATCATACATGTACTCACTTTCATTTATACTTAACTGTGTGATTTTAGAGCAAATTATTTATTTTTTCTGAGTTTAATTTTCTCATGAACTAAATATAGATAGAATAATAGCCACCTGATAAACTGATCATGAAGATATGCTGAGGTGATCTGTACAAAATGTCTAGCATAATCATTTCAAATGATAAAAGCTAATAAATATAAGCTATTAGCAAAACTGTTTTTATTGTCATTAAAAATTGCATATCTGCTTTGTAATTTTGTTGAACAGGATGGTCTGGACACCACTGCGAGAAGGAACTTGAGTGCATTCCCAACTCATGTGTTCATCAACTGTGCATGGAAAATGAACCTGGCTCGACATGTTTATGCACACCTGGATTTATGGTAAAGATTATTGGTGGTTGTGGTTGTAATAATTTTTTATTCTCTTTGATATGCAGTAAACAATAGAAAATTACATGGTGAAAAATAAGGTTGGAGTAGTTAATCTTCAGTGCATCTCTCCTTCTCTGTCTGTACATGCTACGCTTTTCTCAGCATTCCTCGTTCCCTTCTTGTCCATGCATCACTTGCACCCTCAGTCCTTTCTTTCAGGAGAAAAATATTCTGATAAATTGATCCACACAAAGGTGCAAGTGACTTAATATATTGGCCTTTAATGTCTTAATGCATTTGGAAAGAGGATGCCAGTGGAGGAATTACTTAATACTGTCAGGGTCTTGGCAGAACTTTTATTTTGCCCAAGGACATAGTACTACTTCCAGGGTTGGGCTCAGCACATTGTATGTCCGAGGAGGACAAATCTGCTTCCTCAGCAAGTTTGAACTGGCCTGAACTCCATTAGCCCTAGAAATGACTTTCCTTGGTAAAAATGTCTCTATTAAAAAATAGCTTTTGACCACAGTCTTTTATTAAAACTGACCGCAGCCCATGAATATAGTGAAAAAAAACAACGATTGGTAAGACTGTGTTATCAGAATTTTTAAATGTGTATTTATAAATATCATTATTAGACCAGCCTTCACTGAGATTAAGGCTAAATAATTAGAGAATATAGTCAGGTGACCCAGTTCAAGAATAAAGAATCATACTTCAAGCATCTGGCCAGTGTATATAAAAGATGAACAAGTGTGAAGGGAAGTATGAATGGAGCTAGAAACTCCTTCTCAGAAGTGAAAGATCAGAAAGGAAAAACTAGAACCAAGAGTCTCTAGACGAGGTTAAGGAATTACACAGAAAAAAATAACCAATAACTGTCACCAAACACAAGAATTTGAAAAATCAATTGTGGAAGGACTTGGGCTTAATCCAGCACTGTTCCCTCTTAAAAGATGTACCCAGGGCTCATAAGTTTTTTAGGGATATGAATGAGCTCAAACAGAAATCTTCTTTTCTCTGAAAATTTTCTAATTTTGTATTTGCCCTAGGAAAAAGATTTTCTCTCACTGTTCCCAAAGCAATAGATCTTTGGAGAAAAATTTCAGATGCTCTGATACTTAAATTGGAAGTTAGTTGGTACCAAGAAGTTATTTTTCTGACACCTAGGATTATACCAATAATGCCTTTCTCAAAAAGTCAGTATAAAGAGCAAAATACTGAGATGTGTCTTTTATTTAGCTATATCTTCCACCAGTACAGCCTGGTGGAAGATACGTAAAAATCTAAATAACTTAGAAAATCAATGCTTATTTTATATATGATATGTTTTCATAAACACAAATAACGTACTACCAAATATCTCCAAAATTTCCTGAAATAATCTCCTGGTGTATGTTCTTTCACAGGTGAAATATGAATCTATTAATATTTGAGCTTTTTCTTTAAGAAAAAAATCAAAGCTGAAGTATAAATACATTAGTATATGTTAGAAATATAAATATCTTGATAAAATATAGTTTTATAAGATCACGTGTCTACTAAATAGGAGAAAATGTTATAGACATAATACATTTACATTTTAGTAAGGCATTTACTAAATTAATTTCAAATGGATAGTTTTGCAACCATTCTCTAAGTACTTGAAAGCTGAAACAAAATTTAAAAATTTGTCATAGCAAGAGATAATATTTGTGTGAAATGCTACAATGAGATAAGGGAGATTCAACTTTTGCTAATGCATTAGTTACACTTTAAAATGAGTAGCTAAAGATAGGGGAAATTTAGTTTATTGAAACAGAATTTTAACACTGAAATGTTATTCATGCCAATGCTATAGCAGTATATATTTACTCTAAATTAGATATTCCTAGGAAATATACTTTTGAAAATCACATGCAAGTTATTACTTGGAATAGAAAATAAAATAATCTGCTGAAGTATCAGAAAATCAAATATTCAAAATGTTTGATAAAATATTTGTAGCAAGTTACATTTGTAAATATTGAAATAGAATATTGAAATGGATACAGGTATGGAAAATGCATGAAAACATTAGAAAATTGCTTTTTAGGTTTATTTTTCCCTGCCCCACTAATCTTGAGTGCAAATGGGGTATTAAAAGAATAAAAATCACAATCACGGGGAAATGTGAAACTTCATGGGTACTTCACTCACAGGAAGATATCAAACTTGAGAGAGTCTTAAGAATAAAGCAGTTATAAGAATTAAACAAAGGATAAATTGATTTGCATTAATACTAAAAATAAAGTGTGTATGTAGAGTGTAGGTGAACATGAAAGCAGGTCCATAGTGGAGAGCTGACAATGTACAAGGGGTAAATCATAGCATTCTAGCACTAGAGTAGATGGGAAGAGACTAAACATTGCATCAGTTATCACATTCTGGTGGAACATTTGCTCACTTCTCTGTCAACTCTGAAACACTGTAAACTCCTCAAGGACAAAGATAATGCTAGACATTGCAGTATTCCTAAGAGTACAGAGCACAGTACAGGCGGTCACTAATTTATAATTATTCAACTTTATGATTGTACGAGAGTGACATACATTCAGTAGAAACGGTATTTTGAACATCCCTACAACCATTCTGCTTTTTACTTTTAGCATGACATTCAGTAAGTTACATGATCTATTCAACACTGTAATATAAAATAGGCATGGGGTGGAATGATTATGCCCAAGCTGTTGGCTAATGTAAGTGTTCTGAGCACCTTAAAATAGGCTAGGCCAAACTATGAAGTTCAGTATATTAGGTGTATTAAATGCATTTTCTACTTACAATATTTTCAACTTATGATGGGTTTATTGTAATATAACTCCATCTTAAGTCAAGGAGCATCTGTACACGTGTTTTGATTTTGGTCATCATTGTTAAAGTTGTTTTATTAGAGTTCGTAGCATATTAGTCACAGTTGTTTTAAATTCCCAGTTTGATAATTACAGTTTCCCCACCATATCTGAGTCTGACTTCAGTGCTTACTCTGTCTCTTCTAACTACTTTTTGGTTTTTAGAATGTCTTGTAATTTTATATTTAAAGACATGATACGTTGGGTAAAAGGAACTCAGTAAATAGGTCTATAGCTTAACATTTTATATTTATCTGGCTAGGAGTCAGGCTGTGTTTGCTTTGTTATAGCCATAGGTGTCAGAGGTTAAAATTTCCTCTTATATTTTTATTTTTATCTTGCCTGTTGTATTTTGGTTTCATTAGAAAATTCTTTTTAAAGAAATGTGAGGTGTGGAGTTCTTTCAGTTGTAATCTCCTGTTGTTATAAAAGATCCCTGTTGATGTGGCAGTCAGGTATGGGGAGAGGGTAAGCCTTTAATAGTCCTATGATTAGGCTTCAGTCTTGGTGATCCAGTGCCTCTGGCTGTGACCTTCAAATGTGCCCCATTCCCTTAGGTGAGACAGAAAAGCTACAGAGGGCTGGAGTTGGGTGTGTCCCTTCCCACAGGTCAATTAGGCTCTGGTAAAATAGTTTCACTTGAGGACAAGCCTTGTTAAGAGGAACAGAATGCTCTGGGAGTCTTCAAAATGGCTCTCCTCTCCTCTCCACACTGGAAGCATGAGGAGATTTTTCTCCAAACCTCGCTGTGAGAACCTTGTAGTATTTTTGAAAGTAAAGTTCATTACAGTGTGGGATATTCCCTAAGAGTGGGGTCCCTTGTAGTTTCTAACTAATTCTCAAGCTCGTACACACTGAGTCTCCAGCATTTCATCAATTACAGTTTGTTTTTCTACCCTGGTTTTGGCTCCAGCAGAGGTTTCTGCCTCTGAATTTCTGCTCTGGTAAGCTATGATTCTTTGTACCTGCCTGACTCTCTCTCCGATGTTTGGGGGCAGACGTTTTCCTTTAATGGGAAATGACTTCAATTTTCTTAAAAATCTGAGGAGAGTTGATTTTTAGTTTGTTCAGTTTTTCTCTTATTGTGTAGATGGGAATGACGCCATCCAAATTACGCACCAGACCAAAACCCACAATTTTGTGATTGTTTGAGAACGAAAGAACCTATGAATATATTTATTAAGAAAACATGAATGGATTTTCTTTCATTCGTGTAATTCAATGTGTCTTTTAAAAAATGGATTTTATTGTTCTAATTAGGCTTCTCAGGTATCTCAACTTGAATAGTGATCCTGTTTTTCAGAGTCACTAGAAGTCTTTATGGGATTGTTCAAAAGTAATTAATCTGACTCACAATCACATTCTCCATTAACATGTAAAATATGAAAAATTAAAAATTTTCTTGCATGTGTACTCTAATTACACCCACTGATATGGTAACACATGCAACCTGTAAAGAACATTCAAGTAATTCAAATAATTGAAATATGCTTGTATTGAATTTTTAATTGAACTTGAAACAGCAAAGCACAATTCAAACCAATAAGCCTTTTCCCTAACAATTTGTAGCAATTCTCTTCACATTCAATCCTTTTATGTTCACCTAAACTTCCCTCTAACATCTTTCTTCTTCTCAGAGATCTTCTGAAAAATGGCAAATTTTTTCCTGGTTACTTTTATTTAAGTTACTTTAAAAGTTTCACTAATTAGGTCATCATATAAAAATGTTAATTCAGCTACATATTTACAGGATTAGAAAGGATTAATATTACTACAATTATTTTTGTTTAATTATAAAGAGTGATGTGGGAGGTAAATAGTCCCTGCTGGATAGGGAGATGGGAACCGGTTTTTTTTTTTCTTTCCTTACTTCTGAGAATTAATTTTTTGAAAATAATATTAAAGGTCTGAACTCTCAGGTTTTTCTTAATGTTTCGAGCTATGACAATCTCTGACAAGCCGATAATTAGTGCAGATTATTCGTTTTAGCAGATCCAATTACAAAAGTGAATCCAAACAAGATTAAAGTACTTACATCATTTTGAAATTCAAATGTTCTGTAAAAGAATTTAAATGACAGAATGCAATTTTTGAATGTCCTATACTTGCTGAAAAATTCAAGGAAAATGATCATTCTCTTTTACATTTGATCAGAACTGCTCATTTCTTCCTCGGTAAATGAAATTCTGCCAAACAAGATTGATCTCCATGCATTAACCAATGAGTGCCTATTGGTCAGGCTTATTGTGTTTTGTAAATGATAGAGTCGATGAAAGTGTTAATTACAGTTCTTAAATTAAAACACAGATATTTATATAGTGTGGAAGCTGTATTTGTATTAAAATGAAGAAAAAATGGAGAAACTATTTTCTGAGAAAAAAGGTTCTGAGTTCTATAGAAGGACAACTTATTTGTGGTATTCAGTTTTTAAATGTCATCGTCAAATAAACCTAACACAGAAGACACCAGTATAGTAAGACAGACAAACATTTTGATGCATGTCTATGGTTCTGGTCTTTATTTTCTCATGAGATAAACTCATCAATTTTATCAACAAATATTTACCAAGTGTTTTATGTGTTTGAGATGACTTGTTCTATTAAAAATAATTATCTCTTAATAGGAAATAAAGCAAAGATGCAATTTTAGAAAAACTCATAATTCTTTTTTAAATAGATATTTTTGTGGTTTTGACATTTATCCTTATTTTAATTCAAGTAATTTGTATTTTAGATCAGTCAAAACACATCCTTTGGATACCCACTGAAATAATGTATTTGGAAAACTTATAAAGAAATACATATACACTAGTCTTACATTCAAATTAAGGAAAAGAGGACAGGCTCACATCTTCTTGCAATGCACTAAAAAAACATCAATAATGCTTTTATTCAGGTGAAATTTGATACTTTGCTCTAATGTATGTTGAGCACAATTGTTTGCAGATCCTTAAAATGATATAAAAATCAATTAGTATCAGTTTGTTATCCAAAGAGAACATTCAGCTGTATGGCAGAGACAAATAATGTGTGGGATAATAAGGAAGTCAGCATTGGGTGCAAAATGCAGGAAACCGTATGATGAGGGAAATAAAAACATTAGCTAGGACACTTATTTGGTAGTAATATTAAAAAATAATAAAGCAATTGGCGAACCCTGAGTAAAGTAGTCATTAGAAGAGATTTCTCAATGGACAAAAGATAATGACTTCCTCCTAAGGATTAGAAAAGTACCTCTAAAAGCACTGAAACTCAATCTGCACCGCGTAGTGGAAGTCCACCCCGAGGGTTTGCTCAGTACTGCTAATGAGAATGCTAACTATAAAATAGCCATGAGAAATAAGGCTCCATCTGCTTCTCAGGACAAGTTTTACCACAAACAACAACAACAAAAAATACACACAAAAAATATATTTTCCTCTCCCCAAATCAATTAGGCTCTGGTAAAAGAGAGCCAAGATCCTTGCTTTTATTAAATCTATCAACTAAAAGCAGAGGATGGCAGTGGGGAAGACACCAAATTATTGTGTTTATTTTTTTGTTAATTTGTTTATGGGCAGCAATGAGTGCTATGGGGAAGAAAAAGGTGGAGGGATGTGTATTCTGAGCATTTCTAAGCAACACAGTGACAGTATTTTATAATGCAAGGTATGTGAGGATTTTGGAGGAAAAAATGGTGCAAACGAATAAAAACATAAATATTAATGAAAAGAGGAAGCTTTCTGTATTAAATAAGTATAATGTATAATGAAAAAATGTAATTTAATATTTTCAGAAGTAGAATATTTAAAATAACAAGTTGCCTTACATTTTATATAATAGACATGGCACAGCTATGATGTACAATCTAAATGCCTTACAACATGCTGGGAGCAGTGGCTCATGCCTGTAACTGCAGCACTTTGGGGAGCCAAGGAGGGTGAATCACTTGAGGTCAGGAGTTTGAGATCAGCCTGGCCAACATGATGAAAACCCGTATCTACTAAAAATGTAAAAACTATCCGGGCGTGGTAGTGGCCATCTGTAATACCAGCTACTGGGGTGGCCAATGCACAAGAATTACTTGAACCGGGGATTTGGAGCTGGCAGTGAGCCGAGATCTTGCCACTGTGCTCTAGCCTGGGCGACAGAGTGAGATTCCAAAAAAAAAAAAAAATATCTTACAACAGTAGTTTTTATTGGTAAATTGAGTATAGTAAAATAATGACCAGCTCATAGACCTATTTAGATATTAAAGATAATGAATGCCCACCTTTCATCTTTATGCATCAGATTTTTGCTTCAATGTGACTGGTGGAAGAATGTATTTGGTAGAAACCTAGAATATATTTAGTGTCATATATTGACTCAAAAAAGTAATGGCTTAACATTTTAGGTTTCAATGAGATGGAAAATTCTCTGAGCTTCAGTTTCTTCACTTATAGCATGAACGTGTGGATGAATTAAAAGCTTGGCCATATGGAAGATAACATTGTTAACTCATTGGAGAGTTGGGCACAGAATTTTAAATGCCCATACTTACAGACTGGTAGATCAGTGTTCTTTCCTCCATGCCATATATCTTATGGATTTATTTTTAAGATAGATAACTAAATGTAATATCCACTTATTTTTAAGGTTATTATATGTCAGGGCTGAATAATGTTCCATTGTCCAGATGTACCTTGGATTATCCATTCAACTACTGAAGTTTTTATTGATTGTTTCCAGGTTTCGGCAATCATCAATAAGGCTGTTATAAATATTCTTGTGGAGGTTTTTGTGTGAACATGTTGTCAATTCATTTGCTATACATCGAGGCACACACTCGCTGGATTATATAGTAATAGTGTGTTTATTAGAAACTGCCTGTTTTCTGAAATATCTGTACCATTTTGCATTCACACAAGAAATTAGGCAGCATTTTATCATTTAGTATAGCAATTACTAAAATTGTAATTCAACAATTATTTTTGTGGCTATATATTTACTGTTTGACCAGCTACTCTCACCTCCCTTCCTCTCCTTCTCTATTCCCTTCTCCCTCTCTGGTCTGCTTTTCTCCTCTTCAGTAAGTTCCATAAAAACAGGAACTGTGCACATATTACCTACTTCTGTTCTCTAGGCAGATACAAGATAGTAGATTCTAAATAAAATTTTGTTGATTATTATACATGAACAAAAACATGAATGGATTACAATTATTGTGGTGTTAATCACAACTAAGCACAAGAATTTTGTGGAACAGTCTGTTGAATGAAATATCGCACACTGTTTATAATGCATTGTTTTCTACAATAATATTTAGAGTGATTTAAAATATCACTTGAGCCATAAGCTTCTGTTAAAATGTTATTATTTATGAAGGAAGCCTAACTATTTGCCAGACTAAATGTCTTGGATACTTTACCTTATTGAATGATTAAAAAAAATTGGAATGTAAGAATCATTATTTATCCCTATTGTGATGATAAGGAAACAGGCTCACAGATGTTGGTCGCTTATTCATAGGTAGCAAATGTTAGAATGTAGTTCGTCCAGTGAATCCAAACCCTGTATCCATGAGCACTATGTCAGAAAATTTTCATTCTGCAGCCAAATACAGTTCTAGATCTTCTCACTCTGAGCCATACTCAGATTTCTTTTGGTGAGCACAGACTACATTAACTTATATAAAGATTAGCTTATACATTCTGTTATGGCCTGAGTGTTTGTATCTCCCTCACCCAAATTCAAATGTTGAAGTCCTAACCCCTAAGACTGTGGTATTAGAATGTAGGGCTTTGGGGAGGTGATTGAGTCATGAGGTTTGAGTACTCATAATTAGGATGAGTGCTCTTATAAAAAGGCTGCGGATAACTAGATAGTCCCTTCCAGCCTATGAGGACATAGCTAGAAGGCACCATCTGTGAGAAAGCCCAGACACTGAACATCCCTCAAGTTGTACTTCCCAGCCTCCTGATCTATGAGAAATAAATTTCTGTTATTTATAAGTGAAACAGTTTATGATATTTTTTGTTACAGCAGCCTAAACAGACTAAGACATGGTTCCTTCAAATTCTTTTTTTTTTTTTTTTTAACCAAAACTTCTTTTCTTCAAATGGTTCTTACATGATAACAAGTGGAACTGTGCATTTTACACTTGCTAGATTATTCGATAAATAATTAAATTCTGGCAAGGCAGTGGGAGAAAATATAACTTGCATCTATTGCATTTTTTATGATAAAAACCAGTCTCTGTTTCTCTGCTTTTTCTGGCATTGCCACTGAGAAACGACAGGGTTTTACACTTCTCTTTTGACTTAGAAGTCTTTTTTTTATTCATACAGAAACCACCTGCTTTATGCTTTTTCCCCCTTAATTAAAAATAAATAAAACTAAGAAAAGAGTCAATGTGTAGGAAGGAAGACCTGTTGGTTGTTGCTCTCCATGCAGCTCAGGGATACAGACGTCCAGCACAGCATATCTTGCTTGCTGTTTTTGATGTATTTTGGATGTTAGATGGCGTCCTTGTATGATAGTGTTTGATTTGGTTTTGCCTTATTTTCTGTAACTGTTTTCATGTCATTTGCACTTGAATTCCCAAGTAAGGAAAGGGCTGTGTGCACATTCCCAGAGTTTGAAGATTAGTTTCAAAGACATTCTAACTATAAGGCTGACTCACTTTAATCTGAAAGGAGAAAGAAAAAAGTGTATTGCCACAGTATGTTGTAGAAAATGAGAGAGGCTTGAAAGTGTTCAGAAGACATTGTTCTTAATGTTCTCAAATGAAGATGCCAACTTTATGTTTCTAATGATAAATCAGTTAAAGAAAAGTATAAAATGATCAGTGTATTCTTTGGTGTGTCACATGCACACAACTGTGGCTGTTTGGGTTGGTATAGAATACTACTCCATGGGAGAAATGGATAAACAAATTATAGAATATATTAACAAATATGTGTTGATAGAGGTATAAACACAAGATGCTATGGATGGCAAAATAAAGGTATGTAGCCCAAATCTGCTCAGATTGGCTCAAGTAATAGCCCCTATAGGAGGTCAAGTGTAGCAAGTCTGCTTGAATATAAAGAGACATTGTTCTAGGGAGAACAGGTAGGAAAGCTTGCAAGTTACTTTCAAGGAGTGTGAATGGAAAGATTTGAGGTAATGTTATTTTTTAAATATCCTTTATGACACATATTTTAGCACTTAATATCTATATATTATTGAACTTAGATTCTAACAACTATTTAAGATATTTATCCTAAGAAGCTCAAATTCATAAGAGATACAACATGCAAGAAAACAATTATAACACAGAAAAGAAATGGATAAGCAGCCTAAAATGTAAACACGTAACATTATAGTGATTCAGAGAATGAAGACATTATTTCCAATGGAGAAATATAAAATGTTTCATGAAATAAATGTATTTTCTCATGAGCAGTCAGTTGAACATTCTGTGACTAAGGAAAGCTTCCCTAAATGGTATAGATATTTGGTGGTAAAAAAAAAAAAGAAAGTTTTAAATTTCTACTTGCCAGTTCTCAAAAATGAGTTTGGGAATATTGGGATCCTCACATTGATGACCCACTAATTTACCTACAGTGTCTGCTAATTCCATGCATTCTTACTAAAATAGTAGGAAAGATCAAACAATTTGAGTTCTGAAATGTTTCATGGCTCTTTTACTTGTACACACTCAGGGTTCTGTATCAGATATCAGCTTCTAGGACTGCTAAGTCATAAACAGTGGTCTCAGGGAAGTCTTTAAGGTATTTGATTTCAAGTAGGTGAGAATTTAGAAACAAAAATTCAGAGGATGCTATTGACAGTAGGACCACAGAGTTTTAGTTATGTTATATATAACTATATATATTAGTCACACTGATAATTTGCACCTGTAGTAATTATGAGTTATTAAATTGTTCTGATATGATGACTGACACAGAGTAATTTCTTCATTTTGTTATTTGGAGTTAAATACAAAGTACTTAAATTTAAATTAAAAACAATGGTATTTCCAACATGAACTTGGCCATAGTCAAGCATATAACTTTAATGTTCAAACTTTTTTTGTTTTTAAAACTCAATATCTACAAACATAGTTAGTGTAAAGAAGGCCATTGACAACTATTTGATTAGGATCATGGATATCAAAAATAATTGACATGTAATTAAACTTAATCATTGTGAAAAGTAGAGAAAATCCCATATATTTAAGATTTGGGAGTAACCTAAATACATTTCTCACCATGTTTTCAGTAAGAAAAATCAATATTCAATAAGAAATAGCCAGTGATATTGTGTGCTAGGTTAAATTGTTTTACTTTTTTCTAAGAAGAGTGGTAAGCCGGTGATGACTTTTTGAACTGAGGAATGACCTGGTCAGACTTTTATTTCGAAATATAACTCTAGCATATATTTGGTACATAGTAAATGTGCATCTGAGACCTTGCCTCTAAAACAATGCATCTTGACCTCTTGCCTCATCAGCTTTCTGCAGTAATATTTGTTGCCTGAGCATCTGTCTCTAGTATTAACCTTGACTTCTCTCCCGAGCTATGCTTTGCATTTCCCTTCTTATTGCATCTTCTTTTGGATAGACGAGAAACAAAAGTGAGATTCAGTGCATTCCTTAAGATCATTATTCCTCCATTCTTTAGTCCGCTAGAAGATCTCCCTGCAGATAAAAATTACACGGCAAATCAATGAACTTGTGTTTTCAGAAGCATTGCCATTGAAGCAAATCCCCTAAAGTTCTGGTAGCCAAATGCAATAAGGAAAAATAAAATTGTCCTTAAAGACTTCACTACCAATTATCACACATCAGGGAAGAAGTGACTATTTCACATTTATATTGTTGTCACCCCATAAAACTTAGATGGAGCTTGTGTGCTTCTATTTTGTGAAAATTTCACATAGTCTTGATGTTCTTCAGACTTCATACAAATTTATAAAATTATGGACCCATAGCTTTTATTTATGGTCTGTGATTTTATTCTCTTTAACCTTGAGAAAGATGAAAATAACTGATTTGAATTAATTGACTGACATACTTGAAAATGTTTTGAAAAGTTTGGGCCGTACATTGTTATGTTACCAGACAGAAAACATCATTATCATCCTCCCCCAGGAAAGACATTTTAAACTTTCATGGCAGGGTATTGTGGATAACCTAGGAAAATAAATAAAACAATGTTACACTGCAGTGTCCCAGGCAATGACTCTCAGGAGCCATTCTAGACGAATTATTCTAAACTGAGAGAAAGAGACAGAGATACAGAGAGAAGCACATAAATTTGATGTAACATGTTCCACCTAAAAATTTAAAAAAAGGAAATAATGCAGATGAGGGGAATGAGAACTCCTGTTGTGTGTTGTCAAGTTATCATAAAGGAAGAAAAGAATACCAGCACTATATGTATTCTTGAGAGCTTGATCCCCTTTTTGGTAGATGCTTGAGGCAGAGAAAACACACACACACACACACACACACACACACACACAAAAAACAAACAAACAAAAAAAAAACATCCATTTACTACTCTACACAGCCTAAGCAGAGCGATAATTCATGTGGTCTGTAGTACTATATATATAATCCATTAAGATAGACTCTGTAGAGAGGACATGCATAGATCACCCTTTCTTCTTCAGATCTGACCACTGACTCACCTCCACGGAACCAGTTTGAATGATGAGCATCTACTTCTGGAAACCCTATCACATATAGAAAACTACATGAAGGGGCTTTCCTTTTTGGAATCTTAGATAATGTGTTTTTTAGATCACAGGGTTTATATGAGGCTGTATAAGATTTTGATAAACAGTCTACATGGTTTGGAAATCTGAGAGAGACTTCACCAGACTCCTCTAAAATTCTGAATGATTTCCCATCTAATGGTTTTTTTCAAGAAGGGTGAAGTTCTGTGTGCTGTTGGGAGGCAATAGAGGTTTTCCAGTATTTAAAAATCTCCTGATCTCTAATCTCGCTCTTTCCACTTCAACTCATTGTGTATCAGTCTCAGTGAAACAAAATCTCTGTGGGGTTATGCTTTTGAAATGAGGAAGAAAAAGGAAGAGGAGCAGGAGTAGGATAAGAAAGAAGAGAAGGAGGATGGAGTAGAAGTTGGAGGAAGAGGAGGAAACAGAAGAAAAGCTAAATGGGACTAATTATTTTGTCCTGTGACTATTATTTTCCTATATATCTTTCCTGGTTTAAAATAGTTATCTCAAAAAGGGCCAGAGCTACCAGGTAGAGCAGTGTTTGAACCTAGAGGCACTACCTTGTGGAAGATTAGCATCTGTGATATTACATATGCTAATGTCCTAGCCTGGTATAACTCATCAGGAAGTCCCCTCAATACAAGAGGCAATTGAACCTATTCTTCTACCAGCTTACATTTTTCCTCTAGTGACTTGCTAAGCAACCAGAAAAACTCACCCAGGGATCTGTTTTTATTAGTCCCTAAAGCCTAGGAGCTACCTGACACATGTTTAAGTGGGATGGTTGTAAATGGCTTTGAGATTACTTAGTTTTCCAATTGCTAAATTTTCAAATAATTTACCATTTATTTTGAGTTCATGTTTGGCAGCATTAAACATTTTTTTTTTAAATTTCTTTTTTAAATTATACTTTAAGTTCTAGGGTACATGTGCACAGCGTGCAGGTTTGTTACATATGTAAACATGTGCCATGTTGGTGTGCTGCACCCATTAACTCGTCATTTACATTAGATATAGCTCTTAATGCTATCCCTCCTCCTTCCCCCTCCCCACAATAGGCCCCAGTGTGTGATGATCCCCTTCCTGTGTCCAAGTGATATTGTTCAATTCTCACCTATGAGTGAGAACATGCGGTGTTTGGTTTTCTGTTCTTGTGATAGTTTCCTGAGAACGATGGTTTCCAGCTGCATCCATGTCCCTACAAAGAACACGAACTCAACCTTTTTTGTGGCTGCAAAGTATTTCATGGTGTATATGTGCCACATTTTCTTAATCCAGTCTGTCACTGATGGACATTTGGGTTGCTTCCAAGTCTTTGCTATTGTGAATAGTGCTGCAATAAACATACGTGTGCATGTGTCTTTATAGCAGCATGATTTATAATCCTTTGGGTATATGCCCAGAAATGGGATGGCTGGGTCAAATAGTATTTCTAGTTCTAGATCCTTGAGGAATCGCTACACTGTTTTCCACAATGGTTGAACTAGTTTACAGTGGCACCAACAGTGTAAAAGTGTTCCTATTTCTCCACATCCTCTCCATTTCTTAATGAAAAATCTTGGAATAAGGTGGAAAATGTTTCTTGATGCATGTTTAAATGGGATGGTGATAAATGGCTTTGAGCTTACTTAGTTTTCCAATTGCTAAATTTTCAAATAATTTACCAATTCTTTTGAGCTCCTGTTCGGCAACATTAAGCATTTGTTAATGATAGACCTTGGGAAAGGGGGAAAATGTTTCTTAACTGTAGAGGACACAGAGAAAGAGTTTAATCGTATTAATTGCACTTCCATTTCATCTGTCATCTTTGGTTTCAAGGCAGACTATTCACATGATATGGGCCCTTATCACTCAGAGTAAGGTTGATGACTCTTGTGATTCAAGACTGGTACTTGTTGAACTGCCATATTTGGATGGTTGTTTTTCTTGTAATATAAAGGCATCTAAAGGGCTATCCTGTGTTTCAAATTTTAATTAAACAAGTTATGGGTAAAAATACTTACATTTTACTTGCTCAACTCTTTAACCTAATGTACAGAGGCAATTTTGTAAATTTAATTTTATATACATTCAACAAACACTAATTGGTTAGCAGCATACAAATAGTGTGCTGAATACAATGCAGAATGGAATGCAGATAAATTTCTACCTAGTGACATTTACAGTATACCAGGAATTACATATAAATCAAGGCAATAGAAAAATAAAATATCCATGCATCCATGGATGCGGCTGGAAACCATCATTCTCAGTAAACTATCGCAAGAACAGAAAACCAAACACCGCATGTTCTTACTCATAGGTGGGAATTGAACAATGAGATCACTTGGACACAGGAAGGGGAACATCACAACCAGGTCCTATTGTGGGGAGGGGGTAAGGGAGAGGGATAGTCTTAGGAGATACACCTAATGTAAATGACGAGTTAATGGGTGCAGCACACCAACATGGCACATGTATACATATGTAACAAACCTGTACATCATGCACATATACCCTAGAACTTAAAGTATAATAAAAAAAGAATAAATTATGACAAAAGAAAAAAAAGAAAAAGAAAATATAATTCAAACTGTATTTAGTAGTCAGGAGAAAAAGAAAAAGTTATTGTGATAGAAAAATAATGTAGATAGTAGAAAAGTTTTCTCTAAGGAAGGGACCTTGAAGTTATAACCCGCGGGATAAAAAGAAATAATCCAAAGCAAGAGTGAGGGTATGGATGTGTTGTCATATGTATCAGCATAAACAAGGGTCATGGGGGAGGAAAAGATCTTGTCCTGTATGGGACAGAAAAGAATGGATAATGGAAGTTGAGCACGGTAAGTATGGTGGGGGCAAAGGCACAGAAGTGCTTGCAGAAGTAAACAGGGTCAGATTAGGTCGAGAGTCAGAAAAATAGCAATTAGTTTGAATTTTATTCAAATGCAATTGACATATATACTAACAAGTTTTTTCAAAAGGGAAATGATGTAATCTTATTCAGGTTCTTAAAATATCCCTATTCTTCCATAAAGAAAGATCTAGAAGGAGGTTAAAAGTGGGAGTGAAGAAACCAGCTAGGCTCTAACAATTATTATGTAAAAGATAATAATGGATTGATATTTGTGGCAGAGCAAAATCAGAGAAAAGGCTGGATTTGAAGTGTGTTATGAAAGAAAAATTAGCAAGACATTGTATTGAGTGGATGTGTGAGATAGAAGAGAATGAAAAATCGGGAGGACTTCAGCAATAGAGTGATGATAATAAATTTCCTGTGATGGGACAGGTGGTTGAAGAAACATGTTAGAATGGAGGGACTGACCCAGCAGTTCAATACTGTACACGTTATGTTTAAGGTACCCATGAGATATTTAAATAATGATTCTAAATTAGCAGGTGGTTATATAAGAATGCATTTCAGAGAATTGTGAAGTAGAGATATAATTTTGGGACTTATCAATATATGATATCTTTATAGTCTTTTTGAATGTATGACTATGCTTCTGGGGAGAATGGAGAAAGAAAAAAGGTGAATACAAAGCTATGATAAATTCCAACCTAGAGGCCACAAAGAAAAGGAGCCAATAGAGGAGATTGGTAATGAATAGGAGAAAGAGGTAGAAGGTTACGGAGAAATCAAATTTGTTAGAAGGTGGTAGTTAAGTATATTGAATATTGTTGATGATTTGAATAAGATGAAGATCAAAAACTGTGCTTTGTATTTCACAGCACAATAGGATTTCTGGAATTTCACTAGAACAGTCCTATTGGCAAGAAGACATGAAAGCTAGATTAGAATGGTTTGAGGAAAGAATGAAAAGTTTAGATGATTTAATGAATATTCCTTTCAATACATTTATCGATGAAAGGGAAAAAGAAAAATATGTATATACTTAGATAAATACGTGTTTTCAATATGTTTCTCTTAGTTTTTTCCAATAAATGTTTACTGACCATCAAGTACATCAGTATGTGCCAGTCATCATATTAACCCCGGCCATTCAGTGGAAAATGTAACATAGCCTCCTGCCTAGGGGCACTGGTAGTATGCTGGAAAAGACATATAAATCAATTTGGCACAACAACAGGAATGTCATTAAAAACTATAAATATTACCATGAACCTACATACTGATTTTGTATGCAAAAATCTTTTTAAAAACCTAGAAACAAAAATATTTATCTAGCCCAGTAATATAGCACAAAGATATCTCAATATTACCTGTTTTTGAGAAAACATTTGATATTTGATTATTACTGGAGTTTTTTATTATTATGGGTAAATGATATCTTCAGAATATTATTCTCACTTTCTGGTTGCCACCTACTTTGCCTTTTGTCTCCCAATCAAGTTAGATGACCACATAGAGAAATATGTCATGTATCTTTTATAGAATACTGAATCTGTTAATATCTTAATGAGGAAAACAGAAACCATTTGTAACAAATAATAGAGATAATTGGATATACAGGTGAAAAAAAGAGAGCTGACAATAACCAGAAGTTAATGAGGTAAACAGAGGTCTGCAGTGGCATGAAACCACTCCATTTCATGGCTGGAAAGACAAAGGGAAGAAGAACAAGTCATGTGAAGTATGCTGGATTATTTTCTGTATTATGTACTCCTTATTTCAGGTAGAAAATAAGAATAAACCACAACATTTTATCTTCAAATGTTACTGTAAATAGAGTGAAATATACTAATAGTCCACTGGATTACTCATCTGACAAAGGGCTAATATCCAGAAGCTATAAAGAACTCAATCAAATATACAAGAAAAAAACAACCCCATCAAAAAGTGGGCAAAGGATATGAATAGACAATTCTCAAAAGAAGACATTCATACAGCCAACAAACACATGAAAAAATGCTCATCATCTCTCACCATCAGAGAAATGCAAATCAAAACCACAATGAGATACCATCTCACACCAGTTAGAATGGCAATCATTAAAAATCAAGAAACAACAGGTGCTGGAGAGGATGTGGAGAAATAGGAACACTTTTACACTGTTGGTGGCACTGTAAACTAGTTCAGCCATTGTGGAAAACAGTGTGGCGATTCCTGAAGGATCTAGAACTAGAAATACCATTTGACCCAACCATCCCATTACTAGGGATATACCCAAAGGATTCCAAATCATGCTGCTATAAAGACACATGCACATGTATGTTTATTGCAGCACTATTCACAATAGCAAAGACTTGGAAGCAACCCAAATGTCCATCAGTGACAGACTGGATTAAGAAAATGTGGCACATATACACCATGGAATACTATGCAGCCATCAAAAAGGTTGAGTTCGTGTCCTTTGTAGGAACACGGATGTAGCTGGAAACCATCATTCTCAGCAAACTATCACAAGAACAGAAAACCAAACACTGCATGTTCTCACTCATAGGTGGGAACTGAACAATGAGATCACTTGGACACAGGAAGGGGATCATCACACACTGGGGCCTATTGTGGGGAGGGGGGAGGGGGAAGGATAGCATTAGGAGATATACCTAATGTAAATGACGAGTTAATAGGTGCAGCACACCAACATAGCACATGTATACATATGTAACAAACCTGCACGTTGTGCACATGTACCCTAGAACTTAAAGTATAATAATAATAAAAAAAAGATTGTAAAGTCATTGAGATAATAGAAACTGTTTTGTGCAGATCTTAAAACACAGTTTGTGATGATTAAATTTAATTGACAGTGATGTTTGTTAACTAGACTGTCAGAGTAGAAGATTGTTTTAGTTTTATTACCTAAAATAATCGACTTTAGCATAGAACTGTTGATAACAAATCTTGATGATGCTTCATGTATCAAAAATATAGTATAGTGGTTTGAAGTGTGGGTTCTGGAGTCTCACTTCTTGGGTGAAAATCTTGGCTGTGCCATTTTCTAGCTCTATTATCAGAAAATTAGACAGGACTACAGGTAACACTGCTTTTCATTAAACCATACTTTTTTATTTTATTGGAACTATTTAAGAATAATTCTCGAGAGACTCATATCTTTAACTTGTTACATATCTAGTGCCAATAAGCTTCTCAAATTTAATATACTTAAACAGAAATTGTGATCTATCCTCCAATCTGTAAATGGTCTTCTTTAATTTAGTAAATTTGCTTGCCTTATTTAATTTTTATTTCTATTTTATTGATAGGAATACAAATTTACAAATCATTCACTAAACTTCTTTTGTTTTCACCCCATGCATCTAGTCTATCAGCATATATATTACAGGCTCTGCCTTCCACATATATCCTGAATACAAACTTTACTCACTATATTCACCATTTCCACTCCAGGTCAGTCAAATCATTTCCCTTTCCTAGACCATTGCCTGCTTCCCAAATATACTTTAGCTTCTATTCTTCCCCCCAACCCAAACTCCATTGAGGGTCTATTATCTAAAGTAACCTTTTTATGATATCAATAAGATCAGAACTTTCTTATTTCAAATATTCCAATGGCTTCCCATAATTCTCAGAATCAATTCCAAATTCAACAACAAACAAGAAACCACATTATCTGGTTTCTAGTCACCTCTGTGACCTCACTTCTACCTACATGGCCTTCCCTTATTCTCTTTAACTGTCCATCTTGCTTTTACGTAAACATACTAAGCATTTTCCTGCCCGCAGGCCTTTGCACTGCCGTTCTTTTCACCTTCAATACTCTTTCCTAAAATACTCACGTTAATTTATATCACTGTTCAGAGAGGACTTCCCTGGCCACTGCCTCCAAAACAGTCCTTGCTGTTTTTTCTTATTATGTGTTTTGGGATATTTTGTCTTAAAATTACTTATCACTAATTGATATTAATTAATTAATTCAAATTTATTTCCTAAAATACAAAGTATATAATGGAGAAACTTTGCCTATCTTGTTGACCAATTCATTTCTAACAATTACAACAGTCACTGGCACTTAGATACTGATCAATAAACGCTTGTTGAGTGAAGACATAGAGGGCTATACAATATCCATGTGAAAACAGATGACCATATTCTCATAAAGCTCTAATTCAGAAAATCTTATTTGCATGTTCTTTCTCAAATATAGATTCATAAAGAAAAGAGTTTTTTTAAGTCATTGTGTTTCGTAGAAATTACTGTATCATTTTGGTACCTATTAGGGTTTTAATACATATCAGTGACTCATTATGCTATTTGTAATAGGCACTAAATACTTGTTTTGCAGATAAATAAATGAGGAAAAGAGAGATAGATTGGTAAAATAAATTATAGTAAGCATGAAGTTGAAAAATATGCAAGTTAAATGTTTACTGAGTTAAAGCAAAGCTAAATATTTGAAATTCCTGTATTTGCCCTGTGAAATCAAGCAATTGAGAAAAAGAAATGCCCAACCCTTTTTGAGATGTTTTCTTTTGGTTTTATTTCCTTGTTGGTATTAAATAATATTATCAGAAATATCAGGTGAGGCAAAGTTTTGTGTGTGTGTTAGGGCAATGACAGCTGCTATAAAAATAACCTCCAAAATTCACTAGATTAATATAATAGGAATATGTTTTCATTCAAATCAAGTTCAAATGAGTGTCCAATTTCAGCTACTGTCCTTCAGATAGAGATTTAGGGACCAAGGCTGTTTCCTTCTTGTGGCTTCATCATCTTTATCATGTGTCTTCGTAAGTCACCAGGGTGAAGAGGTTGGAGGTTCATACATAGCAGACTTTTATGGATCGATCTAAAAGTGGCACACATAATGATCATTCACATTTCATTGATTAGAACTAAGTCACTTGGTCACAAAAAATGACTGAGACATATAATCCAAAAGTAGGAGGAAATAACTTTAGTGAACCTGTACTAAACTTTGCCACACAGTTTGGGATTTAACTAAGGAAGATATAGAAATTTCTCTAGGATAAATTGTATTGACATGCTTTGGGGTGTGTGTGTGAGTGAGTGTATCTATATACATATTCAAAATTTGTATTAACATGACCAATGAATGTATTAATATAATCAATAGAGAGGAGAGAAAGGTCACATAGTTATGATCTACTTGGAGGAACATTTAATAAAATTAACCACATTGCTAGTTCTTGGAGAACATAAACAGATATTTGCAATTAACTTCAAAATTGAGAAAATAAATTTGCCTTTGGGAGTTAAACTCCAAGAACAGAACATAATAGATGTGAGCCTAGGCATGCAATATAGGAAAGAGAAAGTATGGCTTCCTTTCTGCTGAACTTAAGTTTAACCTGGAATAATGAATGTGGTAATATATCTAATGATTTAGTAGTCCACATTATTAGCATATCAGAATCGTAAAGATAAATGTTGGCAATACCAATGTTAACAGGAATAAGGATAGACAGCTTTAACCAATGAACAAATATTTCAGACCTGTTAATGAGATCATTCTTATGGTAATATCTTACGGGATTAAATGTTTGAATCACCTACTTCTACATGTTCTGATATAATGCTCATCAAGAAAACCTGTTCTTGTATAGCTATGCTGACAGAGAGAGAGAGGGTTTGATAATTCCCTAATTCTGTGATGGTAATTTTTCAAGGTAATTGATAATGGCTTCTGATTGTGATTTGGGAGAAAACTGCTGACCAGGGCCATGAAAGTATTTATTAGCTATATAACAGCAATATTTTCATTGTAAGCTGGTATGTTGGCATTCTGATCTCTACCTAGTTTTATACACATTTTCTTTAGTCTGTGAAGCCTTTCCAGGGCTTGTTGCTTACCTTAGAGTAGAGAAAAGAAAAAATCACTGGGTCTTTAAGGTGTGGAATCAGATTCCATTATTTTTCTTGCTTTTTCTTTTATCATTTCTAGATTCTTATCATTTCTAGATTCTCTTTTCTTTTTCTTTTTTTTTTTTTTTTTTGAGACAGAGTTTCGCTCTGTTGCCCAAACTGGAGTGCAGTGATGTGATCTCGGCTCACTACAAGCTCCGCCTCCCAGGTTCACCCCATTCTCCTGCCTCAGCCTCCCAAGTAGCTGAGACTACAGGCGCCCGCCACCACGCCTGGCTAATTTTTTGTATTTTTAGTAGAGACGGGATTTCACCGTGTTAGCCAGGATGGTCTCCATCTCCTAACCTCGTGATCCGCCCGCCTCGGCCTCCCAAAGTGCTGAGATTACAGGAGTGAAACACCACGCCCAGCCCCTTCTCTTTTTTCTTAATTTACATGCATTCTATATCCATTAGGTTAATGGATCCTGTCGTTCTTGTGTTTTTGTTTGCTGTGGATATTTTTCCATTTAATGTTTAGGTTTTTATACACAGAAACTTTATTCTTTTGTTCTTTTCTTCTAGTTTTAGTTGCCACATAATAATTGTACATATTTATGGAATACATAGTAATATTTCAATGCGTGTATACATTGTGTAATGATAAAATCGGTAATTCGCATAATATTGAAGAGATCTTTTTTGAGTGTTGGGAGCATTAATATTCTCTTTTAGCTTTTAAAAAATTGTATCAAATTAAGGGTTACAAGTGCAATTTTGTTACATGACTATATGGTATAGTGATGAAATCTAGGATTTTAGTATATCCATCACTCCAATAACAGACATTGTACCCGTAAGTAATTTCTCATTATCCACCCCCGCTTGTCCTCCCCCACCCTTTTAAGGCTCCAGTTTTTATTTTTCTACACTCTATGTCCATATGTACACATTATTTAGCTCCCACTTGTAACTGAGAACATGTGGGTATTTGTCTTTCTGTGCCTGGGTTGTTTCACACTGGAAAATGACCTCCAGTTCCATCCCCATTGCTGGAAAACACCTGACTTAATTCTTTTTATGGCTAAATAGTATTCCATTGTGTATATATACTACAATTTTCTTGATCCAGTCTTCACTGACAGGGTGATTCCACATCTTTGCTATTGTGAATGGTGCTGTGATAAACATATTAATATATGTATCTTTTTTTATATAATGATTTATTTTCCTTTAGATATATACCCAGTAGTGGGACTGCTGAATTGAATGGTAGTTCTATTTTTTAGTTCTTTGAGAAATCTCCATACTGTTTTCCACAGAGGTTGTTCTAGCTTACATTGCTACCAAAAGCATATAAGGATTCCCTTTTCTCTACATCCTTGCCAATATCTGTTATTTTTTGTCTTTTTAATGATAGCCATTTAACTGATGTATGATGATATCTCATTGTGGTTTTAATTGGCTTTTCTATGATGATTAGTGACATTGAGCAGCTTTTCATATGTTTCTTGGCCATTTGTATGTCTTCTTTTGAAAAAAAATGCCTATTCATGCCCTTTGTCCACTTTTTTTGATAGGGTTGTATTTTTTATTGTTTTTGAGTTGTTTGAGTTCCTTGTAAAATTATAAATATTAGTTCCTTGTTGAATGCATTGTGTGAAAACATTTTCTCTCATTCTGCAGGTTATCTGTTCACTCTGTCAATTGTTTCTTTTTCTATGCAGAAGATCCTTAGTTTAACTCAATTCCATTTGTCTATTTTTGTTTTTGTTGCTTTTGCTTTTGAGATCATACTGATAAAAATCTTTGCCTATACCAATGTCCTGAGGTATTTACCCTATGTTTTCTTCTAGTAGTTTTATAGCTTGGGGTCTTATGCTTAAGTCTTTAATCAATTTTGAGTTGATTTTTCTATATGGTGAGAGATAGGAGTCTAGTTTTATTCTTCTTCATATGAATATCCAGTTTTCCCTGTGCTATTTATTGAAGAGAGCATTCTTTCTCTAACGTTTGGTGTCTCTGTCAAAAATCAGCTAGCTGTAAATATATGGATATGTCTCTTTCTTCTCTATTCTGTTTCAATGGTCTATGTGTCTGTTTTTATAGCAATACCATGATGTTTTAAGTTACTATAGCTTCATATTTATAATTTAAAGACAGAGAGTGTGATGCTTTCAGCTTTGTTCTTTTTGCTTAGGATTGCTTTGGCTATTTAGAATCTTTTGTGATTCCATATAAACTTAGAATTGTTTTTCCTATCTCTCTGAAAAATATCATTGGTATTTTGATAGAGATTTCTTTGAATCTGTAGTTTGCTTTGAGTGGCATGGTCATTCATATAGTTTGAATATTTGACCTCGCCCAAATCCCATGTTAAATTGCAATCCCAGTGCTGGAGGTATGGCCTGAGGGGAGGAGTTTGGGTCATGGGGGCGGATCCCTCATCAGTTTCTGCTGTTGTCACAATAGTTGGTGAGTTCCTGTAAGATCTGGTTATTTTAAAGTGTGTCTCCTACCAGTCCCCTCCCTGGCTCTCTATCTCTCTTCCTCTCCCTCTTTGTTGCTCCTGCTTTTGTCATGTGATGTGCCTACTCCCTCTTCATCTTCTGTTATGACTGTAAACTTTCTGTGGCTTCCTTAGAAGCCAAGCAGATGCCAGCGCCATGCTTCCTCTAAAGCCTGCAGAACTAAGAGCCAATTAAACCTCTTTTATTTATGAATTACCCAGTCTCAAGTATTGCTTTATAACAATGCAGAATGGTTTAATACAGTCATTTAAACAGTATTAATTCTTCTGCTCCATGAGCATGGGATGTCTTTCCCTTCGTTTGTGTCCTCCTCAATGTCTTTCATCAGTGTTTTGTAGTTTTCCTTGAAGAGATTTTTCACCTCTTTGGTTAAATTTATTCCTATGTATTTCTTTTGTGTGGCTATTGTGACTGGGATTGCATTTTTAATTTCTTTTTCAGATAGTTCATTATTGGTGTATGGAAACAATGCTAAATTTTGGTGTATGGAAACAATGCTAAATTTTGTATGTTAATTTTTTTATTCTACAATTTCACTGAATTTGTTCATCAGCTCTAAGAGATTTTGTGGTAGAGTCTTTAGGTTTTTCTATATATAAGATTATGTCTTCGGCAAAGAGGGTCAATTTGATTTCCTCTTTTCTAATTTGAATGCCCTTTATTTCTCTCTCATTCCTAATTGCTCTTGTTGGCACTTCCAGGACAATGGTGAATAACAATGTTGAAAGTGGGCATCCTGTCTTTTTACAGTTCTTGGAGGAAAGGGTTTCAGCTTTTGCCCATTAAGTATGATTTCAGGTGTAGGTTTGTCATTTGTGGCCTTCATTATGTTAAGGTATTTTTTATGACAAATTTGTTGAGGGATTTTATGATGAAGTGATGTTCAATTGTATCAAATTAGTTTCTGCATATATTGAGATATTTATATAGATTTTGTCCTTGATATTGTTGGTTGATATATCACATTTAATGATTTACATATGTTGAAACATCCTTGCATACCTGGGATAAATCCCACTTGATCATAGTGTATTATCTTCTTGATGTGTTGTGTTCAGTTCGCTAGTGTTTTGGGGAGAACTTTTGCATCTAGGTTCGTCAATAATAGTTGCCTGTGGATTTTTTTTTTTTTTTTTTTTTATGTTCTTATCTAGTTTTGGTGTCAGGGTAATGCTGGTCTCATAGAATGAGTAAGGAAGAATTTCCTTCTCTTCAGTGTTTTGTAAAGCTTGAGAAGAGTTGGTGTTAGTTCTTTTCTAAAAGTATGATCAATTTCAGCAGTAAAGCCATCTGGTCTGGGCTTTTCTTTGTTGAGAGAAGCAGTTATCTAACATCAGGAATCATCTGACATTTATTTATACAAACTTCTTGGTGTGAGTTCAAAGTGACTACAGAATATGGAACTGTGAAACAACCACCACCTACATCTGAAACAAGAATTAAGTGTTCTGAAAAATGAAATGTAATCTTTAACAAATATTAGAACACTAAAGCAGGGATGCCTATTAGGCATGTCTTTAGTGTTAGGAAATAGACATGTATTAGTATTTTAAAATAATTTTGAAATATTATTTTCTTACAAATAAAAATGATTCACATAGTATAACTAGTTTTTAACTCTACATTTATAAAAGTGTCTCTCTGGTCCATTTGTACTTATTTATACAGCATCACAATTTTCATTAACAGTTTCTTCATGTGAAAGCTATTTTATAGGATATGGTAGAAACAGCCTTTTCATGTCAAACTAAAACAAATAAAGATCATTCCTAATGCAAGCCAATACAAACTAAAATAATTTGCAAATCACAAGAATATATTTTCAAATTTTCTGTTGCAGATACTGCATTTTGCATTAGTTTCCAACTAAATTTTACTTTTAGAGCAAAAAAGTTTTATAATTTGTAATGTGACTTTTTTTATATATCCACATTAATTACCATACAATACAAATTCCTCATTGAAAAACTATACTCTCAAAACAAATATAAAAATAGTATTTTGACTTAAAATTGAAGGAATTAAGAATAAATTTGGGCATTCAACTGTGCATATCTCTAATTGAAAGGATTGAGTCCATTTTGAAATATGGGTAAAATTTACTATAGAGATTTAATTTTCAAGTAAAATATTTTATTTGAGCTATCCAATATGACTATGAAAATGCAAATGGATTCCAAAACAAACTTTAAAATTTCTCTCAGGAACAAAGAAACTGAACTTAATTTAATTACTGTAATTGTCATTTTCAGACCTGCTCCATTGGGCTTCTTTGTGGTGATGAAATAAGGAGAATTACCTGTTTAACTCCCAGCTTTCAAAGAACAGATCCCATTTCCACACAGACACATACAGTTCCCCCTTCTGAGACTTTGGTCAGTAGCTTTCCATCTATAAAGGCTACTAGAATACCAACCATAATGGATACTTATCCAGTTGATCAAGGTAAGTAGAAGTAAGATATTAAGAAGTTTGAGTTTGAAAAAGTTGTGTATTAAAAGCATATTTTCTGAATTATTAAAATCTTTTTTTCTGAGATACATGATTTTTAGGGGTGAAAATTGAGCATTATTGGTTATGTGTCCTGTTTTAAGTTTTGTTTTAAGCAATGTTGTTTGCTAATACTATTTCTGGATCAGTAAAAAAAAAATGTAAATTAACAGTTTTTATTCCACTGTCCACTGTGTAAATTTTAATAGACAACTGGACCTCAATCCCAGCACATTTTGTTTTAAAAGGGCATTGTGCTACTTGCTTCAGTGTGTCTTTACTTCATAGTCTCTGAGTCATTAATGTAAATTTATATTCCTATTAAATTATTTGATTAACACTCAGATAAAAGATTTGTGTTTATTTTCCTATTGTGAATTATTTTAACAACTTGAGGCTGTTTTTTACATGTCCAATTATTTAACTTTCTAAATCAAGTGATGTCATATTATAAACAGTACATTGTATATTAAATTCCAAATTTACTCTTCATGTAGTCAATGCCACTTCGGATAATCAGAGTAAGAATTGTAGTTCTTAGCAAGGAATTCTTTAAGAAAAAATAATTTTGAAGACTATTGGATATTCTAAGTAGAAATGTACCTTGTCTATTTTTCATCTATGTAATTTCTATTCTTTCAAAAATTTAAATTGAAATATAGTGTTATCCAATATAAACAGAACATTTTGCCTATTGAAGAAGTAAAACAATATTTCTAACATTTCTAACCCGATAGGTCAAACATTCATTGGTTGTGTCAATGCAAAGGAGTTGTAATTTTTCATGTTTTCTAATTCAAAGGAGTCATTTAGTTGGGAATATGTCAATTCTGTGTAATGCCATTTATCCTGATTTTAACCCTACCATGGAGTGTAAATAATAGGACTCTTTGTATTTATGCAGTTTGTGAAATCATTAAACCTCCTCATATACTTTTTGTAGAAATATGATTTACAGAACCATATTTGTCTGCATATAATGGATGTAAGGTGGCAGTGCAATTTGCCTGAGATTTATCCCAGTGCCAAAGTGGTTCATTTCTAATTCATTTTTCTAATCTTTTTGACTTTTTCCTTTTTGTAGGTCCAAAACAGACAGGCATTGTCAAGCATGACATTCTCCCAACCACTGGTTTGGCAACGTTAAGAATTAGCACACCCTTGGAAAGCTACTTACTCGAAGAACTGATTGTCACTAGAGAGCTTTCAGCAAAACACAGCCTTCTTTCTTCCACAGATGTTTCCTCTTCTCCATTCCTGAATTTTGGTATTCATGACCCAGCACAAATTGTCCAGGACAAAACATCGGTATCGCATATGCCTATTCGAACTTCAGCAGCCACACTAGGTTTCTTTTTTCCTGATAGGAGAGCAAGGACCTCATTTATCATGTCTTCCTTAATGTCAGATTTTATTTTTCCTACACAATCTTTATTATTTGAGAACTATCAGACTGTTGCTTCATCTGCTACCCCAACGACTTCAGTAATTAGAAGCATTCCAGGGGCTGATATTGAGTTAAACAGACACTCATTACTCTCCCGTGGATTCCTGCTTACAGCTGCCTCCATAAGTGCAACTCCAGTTGTCTCTAGGGGGGCTCAAGAGGATATCGAAGAATATTCAGCTGTTTCTTTAATTTCAAGAAGAGAGCACTGGAGATCGCTCAGCTCCTCGATGTCTCCCATTTTTCCTGCTAAGATAATTATATCTAAACAGGTAACCATCTTACACTCATCAGCTCTGCACCGGTTCGGTACAAAAGCCTTCATTCCCAGTGAATATCAGGCTATTACTGAAGCTTCAAGCAACCAGAGACTCACAAACATCAAATCACAGGCTGCTGATTCTTTAAGAGAATTAAGCCAAACATGTGCAACATGTTCTATGACTGAAATAAAATCCTCTCATGAATTCTCAGATCAAGTTTTGCATAGCAAACAGTCCCACTTTTATGAGACATTCTGGATGAACTCAGCGATATTAGCCAGCTGGTATGCACTAATGGGAGCTCAAACTATCACTTCTGGGCATTCATTTTCTTCTGCTACTGAAATAACACCATCAGTGGCATTCACAGAAGTGCCATCTTTATTTCCTTCTAAAAAGAGTGCAAAAAGAACAATTTTATCCTCATCCTTGGAAGAATCCATTACCCTATCAAGTAATTTGGATGTTAATTTATGTTTGCATAAGACTTGTTTATCCATTGTCCCTTCACAAACTATCTCTTCAGACTTGATGAATTCTGATTTGACTTCAAAATTGACTACTGATGAACTGTCAGTATCAGAAAACATTTTAAAACTATTGAAAATAAGACAATATGGCATAACTACGGGCCCCACTGAGGTACTAAATCAAGACAGCTTATTGGACATGGAAAAAAGTAAAGGATCTCATACACCGTTCAAACTTCACCCAAGTGATAGTTCTCTAGATTTGGAGTTAAACTTACGAAGTTATCCGGATGTTACTTTAAAGACATATTCAGAAATTACACTTGCAAATGACCTCAAAAATAATCTACCACCATTGACAGGCTCAGTGCCTGATTTTTCAGAAGTCACTACCAATGTTGCATTTTATACAGTTTCAGCAACTCCAGCACTTTCAATACAGACGTCTTCCTCCATGTCTGTAATTACTCCAGATTGGCCATATTTTATAGATTATATGACCTCTCTTAATAAAGAAGTCAAAACTTATTCAGAATGGTCCAAATGGGAACTTCAGCCTAGTGTACAATATCAAGAATTTCCCACTGCAAGCTGGCATCTTCCCTTCACTAGATCTCTTACTTTGTCTTCACTGGAATCCATTGTGGCACCTCAACAGCTGATGATTTCTGGTGAGTTTCTCAGTTTCTGTTCAGTAAACTTTTAGAAATGAGTTTCTTTTCTACAGAGAAGAAAGAGCCTGTCATGGTCACCAGGTGCTCTAAACAGCCTCGTTGTAATCAGGGCAGCAGCCAGTTCAATGGAGAAGGCACCTGCTGTTGTACCTGACACAGATGGTTATTCTTTATGCACTGCCACAAAGGCTACCAGATCAATACAGTAGTAGGTTGGAGCCAGCTATACTGCTGGCAAGCAATCAGAAACTGAACTAGTTCAATTCATTACAACAGATCTTTCAAAGTTTAGAAATAACTTTTATTATTCTCATTTCTTGAAATAGCTTCTTTGTCAGGTTGAACACAATGTAACATACTCTTTATAACGGTATCTTCGGTGGTGGCATTTTTTTATATGGGAAAGATGAAATCACTGGAACTTGATGGAGATTTCCTGTCCTCTATGGCATGGTATATCATTTTTAAATTTAAAGTTTTGATGTTTCATTTTATATAATTCAGAATATAAGTTAATGTACTGTATTTTATTTAACAAAAGCACTATACAAAAAATGAAAGAGACAATATCTGTGAATTTGAATTCAGAGCTTTGATATATTAATGACAAGCCAGTTTTCTTAGATAACAGTTCTTACTTTAAAGCACATTTGAAAGCACTAATCTCTTCTCCCCTTGTAATTGCTATCAAATTGGTAAGGTAATGCTATCAAATTGCGCTTATCAGAAATAGAAGATTTTTCATTATTTAAAGAAGTTCTATCTTGTGGAATTTTCAAGTGTTACTTTGTGGCAGTGAAATTAATTTTCCTTCGATGATAAACTTTTAGTGTTTTGTGTCTGTGTATCTATGGTTGTGTTTTTTTTTTTGTTTCATATATTACCTCAATGTTTAAAGGAGTTGGGTGTGTAACTTATGGCTGAAAATTCAGTAACATGAAAGAACAAGTCATTCTATTTGGTATGTTTAATATGATATAATTTTGTCTACAAAATTTCTTATGCATGATAAAATTAATTACAAATTTAAATGTAGCATTCTCCTTGTACTTTTACAGACTGATAGCTTGTGGTTTAGCTGTTATAACTCACATACAATGCCTAATACATCATTTCCCACATATAAGGTTCTTGGTAAATGTAGCAGAGTTAAAATGTCTCTCAAATAATACATCCTATAGCCAACTCTTGGAAATAGTCAGAACACAAATTCTTAATTATTAGGAAATAAAACCTTAAGTTTGGTCTTTTAAAACGTAATTTTGCTACTTTTCACTCTTCCCATTCTTCATTCCCATTGCAACTATTCTTTGATTATTTTGACCTCACCTACATCTCCTAATCTCCTTCCAGTTTTTCATGCATTTCTAGTCATTTAATCATTATGATAAATCATTTGCAAGGCATTTGTTGACATTTTCCAATATGTTTATCCTCTGTGTTGATCAGGGTCACATCAGTGAATAAACACAGTCTAATTGGGTATTTGGGGAGAGTTTAATAGAGTGATTATTTATTAAAATGTGAGTAGAGTTTAAGGAAAACAAAGGATCTTATGGTTCTGAAGAGAGCAATAACAGCAAAACATAGTTACCAGCACTGGGCCTAAAGAGACAGAGGAAAGAGAAGGATCAGAACCTAAAATGGAAGGCTTCTAGGTTACAGAAGCTGTGGCCTTTGGAAGTAGGACACAGGTAATCCAATACGGACAGACAGGGAGGAGACTAGACCATACTAGACAATCCCTTTCCTGTTGTCTTCTAGTCTTTTGCAGGTGCTTCTTACTAACCAAAATTGTTCAGTAGCTGGAGGCTAAAGCCAGTCCTTTGAATTGGTCTCCAGTGTTTAGAGGGTAGAATAAACAAGGGTGGGAAGAAAATCAGGAAGAGCAAATGTTGATGTATTAAATTCCTACGTTCGTCAGTTTCCAGCTTGTATTTTGTCAAAATGCATAATAATGGCTTGTTCCACTAAAATTCTTATGGAATTCCTCAACTAGGCTCTTAATTCTTCTAGGCAATCCTAATTAATTTTGAATTGGCTTCCTAAAATTTTCATGACAGTGATTATTTCAATTTTTTCTGATCTTAGCATGAATATCATAACCATCATATTTGTTTAGCAAATGAACTTATTTCTAACTTCTCAACTGACAAATACCATCTAGTCTAATTCATCTGCTTTCAGACTTCATCTTAAAATTATCTGGCAATGAAGGAAAGGAAAATAGAAACACTTTGTGATACAATTGTTCCAGAGCCCTGTGTTTAAAAGCGTATTCCTTATCCATGGAATTACTTTTACACCTCGTGAAAAATCAATCAATGATACACATGCGGGTCAACTTCTGGAGTCTTAGTTTTTCTCCATTAATGCACATGTCTTTCTTTGACGCAATTCCCAACTGTCTTGGTTACTAAAGTATTTTCTTCTTTTAAAATTGTTTTACACAATTTAGATGCAGATGTTGTCATAGTAGTCATTGTTTTGTATCCATGAAAGATTGGGTTCCAGGAACATGCAGATACCAAAATCCATAGATACTCAACTCCCTTACAAAAATTAGTATAATATGGCATAAAACCCACACACATCCTCCCAAATCCTCATTACTATACCTACAAGGACATCTGTTTCTCCTCCAAAATCTCATAATGCTTCTAAAGCTGGGTTGGCAAACCACAGCCCTTGAAATCAAATCTTTTTCCATGCCTGCTTCTTTAAATAAAGATTTATTAAAACACAGACATGCCTATTTGCTTGCATATTGTCTACAGCTGCTTTGATACTTAATGTCACAAAAGAATGAGTAACTGTCAAGGAAGCCATGTGGCCTACACAACCTAAAATACTTATTGTCTAATACTTTGTAGAAAATGTTTGTCAGTTCCTACCTGAAACATTTTCAAGGAGTTTAGTTAATGTCTGACTAAAGTAAGTACCATGGAAAAATCTGCCTGTTTACTTGTTTTGCTCTGTATGTATTCCTGCTTTGTCGTTTGATTTTTTTTTTTAACCAAGTCATTATCCAGGCATAATATACTTATATCATTGTTTGATTTAAATCTAATTATAATATATTTTTAATATAAATACAATGAGAAATATTTCCAAGATAGTAAGGGATTGCTATAGTATGTATTTTATTACACATATAAGGATCTACAAAGATTTTATTTTATCATTGGAAAATCTAGGTATAGAGATATATTTTTGATAATAAAAGAAATTTGATAATTTAACACTGTATTGCTTATCAGAAATTTGTAATAAAACTAAAGTCAGAAAACTTAAAACTAAACAAATGTATAAATTTGAAACATTTTATAAAATGAAAAATATGACTCATTTTTATATACACATTCTTACAAATATGAACTGAATATAAAAAGACAGTTGAAATATGTATTCATTCTGTTTATTTTATAGCATATATTTATAAAGAAAAGACATCATGTTTTTGGCCTAACTACTGAACTTCTCAAGAAAGAATTAATGTTCAGTCACAAGTAAATTAGAACTCCTTAGGGTCCCTTAAGAATATAATGAAAACATATGTTGTTTCTCATGAGATGCATATTCAATATTTATTCCTCCTATAAGTATTTTTATTCTAACATGGTTTCTACAAAAAGAAAAGATCAATTTTTCATCATTTAAGGATATATCCAGTCATATTAAAATGAAAATATACAAGTTTTCATTTATTATTTTTACTATTAGTTAAAACATGCAGCAATTATAATAAAACAGAATGTATTGACAAGACTTTTTATAAAACAGAAGTTAAAATTTCATTATTATAAGTTTTAATCAAAACAGATTTTCTTAGTAAACTTTGAAAATATCCTTAATTTAATTATTGTCCCATTTTTGAAAACTGCATGTGAGGTGGTCCTATAAAAGCTAAAATGATAGCCAGCACCACGTTAAACAACTAGCATTACATAAGGATGATTTCTGTGTTGTTCATTCTTGTGCACCTAACATATAACGCAAAGTGCCATTAAAATAGCTGCTTAATAGTGGTTGTATAAAGTCATTAAAACATATTACTGGAAATGATCTTTATAAAAACTCTGGTCTAATCTCTTCATGTAGAGAAATGATATGATAGGCCATAGTCTAATGTTCTACAATGCAAAAATCTTGAAAGATTGAACTATTATATATGACTGTTTCTTACAATGGTTTCCATGACAATGCCAAAATATAGAACAAATGTGCAGCTGACAAAGGGAGATGTCTGCTTCCAAAGTGGACCACTGAGTGCTATCATTTCTACCATATGTGGTATTCCCATAATAGAAAAGTGGCTAAGATGGCAAGCCTATAATTTTAGAGTCCCTTGCTGATGGTGAATTTCTCACTTTGTATTGGACCACTAGCAATAATTAAATAAATAAATAAATAAATAAATAAATAAATAAAAAGACACTCTGAGCAACCTCTTGTAATTAACAAAGTGAGGCATCATGGAGCCACCTCTATCAGCTTGATTCTTTGAGCTTTGTGTACTTTTTGAAGTGCATGATTGCCGGCCCTGTAGTACAGTGACAGCTGAATGAAATTGAATCGAAGTCCTTTTCTCGGACATCTTCGAAACTGGATGGATTTGTGTGATTTAATTTAACATACTAAGGAAATAAAATTTAAGAGAAAAAGGGAATATTCTAGCAATTTGTCATTATTTCCCTACAGCAATATGACTGTATTTTTTTTCTACCAGTTATTTGGGAAGGATATAAAAAAGAGCAACCAGAGCTTCATGAACCAAATATTCTCGAATAGCAATGGATAGGAAAACATAGAGTGTTTGAGTTATGTTTATTCCATTTTTAGTTGTAAAATTCTAAACTTAAAAATGTACACCATAGATAAAATTCTAATAAATGATAAAGGGGCATTTCTCCAAGAATACAAAGGATAAATCAAGTTAAGATATAATTTACTGCATCATAAAACAAAAAGACTTTAACACTCAGTTGATAGATTATTAAATGTGTTCATTTTATCTCTTGATTTTTATTTCTGAAAAGAATTACATCTTCAAATCTTTTTGGCATCTATTAATATTTCCTAATCATACCAATTTATAAATAGCTCACAACAATATTCAGTGTCTTAATGCTGAAACAGAAGAGATAGTTTCATTAAACTCATTAACAGTTAAAAATGCCTTATGTATACATGTACACAAATTTCTTACACATAATTTAGAAAATATGGAAAAATGCATTAAGTGTCTCAGTCTATTTGTGTTACTATAACAAAATACCACAGAATGGGTATTTATTTCTCAGTTTTAGAGACTGGTAAGTTCAAGATCAAGGTGCCAGCAAGTTCAATGAGTGTCTAGTGAAGAATGTTTCCTCATGTATGGGACATTCTAGGTGTCCTCAAGTGGAAGAAATATCAAAAGGGCTGAACTCACCCCATCAAGCACTGTTATCAAACCCTAATTACATCCAGAAGAGAGAATACTTCATGGTCTAATCACCTCCTAATGACCCTACTTTTTAATACTGCAGTACTGGTGACTGAGCTTCAACATGAATTTTAGAGTAGACACAAATATCCAAATCATAGCATTAAGCAACAGAAAATTCCAACTACTGCTTATTAAAACCATGCAGAACAGTTTAAAAGGTAAAATTTACTCACCATAAAAGTGTATAAATGAACACGTGATATCTTAATTTGAGCACTCAGAAATGTAGGCTCTTAATGTTACATACAGTATTTGAAAAGTGTAAAGATATTCCAAACAAGTCCAAATAAGATAATACTTAGAACTTATATTATTTTAAAGTGCAAAAGTATAATCAAGAAAGTGTTGAATAGGAAGGGCAATAAGAGAACGTATATGTTTATGTAATACATTTTTTTTTTTTTTTTTTTTTTGAGACGGAGTCTCGCTCTGTCGCCCAGGCTGGAGTGCAGTGGCCGGATCTCAGCTCACTGCAAGCTCCGCCTCCCGGGTTTATGCCATTCTCCTGCCTCAGCCTCCCCAGTAGCTGGGACTACAGGCGCCCGCCACCTCGCCCGGCTAGTTTTTTGTATTTTTTAGTAGAGACGGGGTTTCACCGGGTTAGCCAGGATGGTCTTGATCTCCTGACCTTGTGATCCGCCCGTCTCGGCCTCCCAAAGTGCTGGGATTACAGGCTTGAGCCACCGCGCCCGGCCTGTTTATGTAATACATTAAAACTATAGTTAAAATATTATATTGTTCCAGACAATGCTGACAAAAGGAAATAGAATACAAAGTCTAGACATACATGCTATATATAAAACTACATCCAAGGAGGGGGGATTGTGAGTCCATAGAGAAAGATTCTTTAATGAATTCTATTGATGCATTGTGTTATTTTGAAAACTCGTTCTCTATGTTTCAGACCAAAATAAATTCTATTAGGAATAACCACGTGAAATTGCAGAACAAAACATTAAATGATCTGAATAAAAGTTTCAACACTTGTTTTAGATACAGTGGGTATGTGTGCAGCTTTGTTACATGGTGTATTGTGTGATGCTGAGGTTAAAGTACAGATCCCATCACTCAAGTAATGAGCATAGTATCCAATGGGTAGATTTTTCAACCCTTACAAGCTCCCTCCCCAGCTTCTACTAGTCCAAAGTGTCTACTGGTTCTATCTTTATGTCCATAGGTACTCACTGTTTGGCTCTCACTTACACATGAGAACATGTAGTATTTGGTTTTCTATTCCTCTGTTAATTCACTTAAGATAATGGCCTCAAGCTGTATCCATATTGCTGCAAATGACATGATTTTGTTCTTTTTATGGCTGTGTAGTATTCAATGGTGTATACACACCACATTTCATTTATGAGTCCACCATTGACTGGCACCTGAGTTGGTTCTATGTCTTTGCTGTTATGAATAGTGCAGTGATGAATATACAAGTGTACATGTCTTTTTAGTAAAACTATTTTATTTTATTTTGAGTATATATCCAGTAACGATATTGCTGGGTCAAATAATAGTATTTATTTGATCTCAAAATTGAAAATGTTTAACTCTGAAAGCAAAATTAGAAAATTATAAATTAAATGATGATAGTGAGTACATTTTATGGTACATTAACTAAAACTAGTACCTTTCTAAGACAAAAAAAAATGATCTTAAGCATTGTTAAAGAAAATATATGCAGCTATGTTTTACCTTGTAAGACAGACATATGATTTTTAAGTGTTCTTTTAAATTAACGGCAAAAATGCTGACCACTAGAACAGTAAAACAATTTGCAAAAAATAACTATATGCAGTAAAATATATTCAAAAATTATTAAGAGCAACTCAGTACCAAATTCAAAATGTGACACAAATTGTAACTACTTGTTAGTCTTTTTTTTTTTTCTCCCAATTATAATGGTCTGAATTAGGAAAGTCACAGTGAAGGCACTCTGTTGGTGGTAGTGTAAATTGGCACCATCTTTCTGGAGGATTATTTTCTAATAGAGATTTTAAAAGCATTAAAATATCATAATTTCAACTTTAGAAAATTATTACTGATATAGTAAAATTACATGAAAATTTAAGAAAATTGGAAAACAACTATTATCCTAATAGAGTGGCTTTATTAAATAAATATTGACATGGAAAATTGATTCTCTCATCCTATAGGAAAAAAAAATGGTAAACCATGTATACAACCTATTTCTAGATACATGTATACATGCACACCACACATAGGCAACCTAATTCTTCCAGAACCTTAATATTGCTTTTAATGTTTACTTTTATTTTCTACATGCTTTACAAATTACTATATATACTTTATCAGAACAATATGTTCTTGCAAATATGTGTTTTATTGAGATATTAAGAATACTTCCAAAAGCATATTTGATCATTTTATTCATATTAGATTAAAATAAACTACAAGAATTTTGAGAAATATATTCATGTAGAAAATTATTGTAAGTCATAGCATTATAATAGTTAACAGGAAATCAATTGAAAAAAGTATAATATATATCTTGCATGGAATACAGAGATATATTTTATATACAAACATGCCATCTACATATTTTTAATAAAATTATATGTTTATGTTAAAATCATTAATCACATTTCTACAGCATTCTTTACATTTTAGTGAAATTAGAAGAAAAATTGAAAGGAATTAATCACATCTTTTTTTTTTTTTTTTTTTTGAGGCGGAATCTCGTTCTTGTTGCCCAGGTTGGAGTGCAATGGTGCGATCTCGGCTCACTGCAACCTCTGTCTCCTGGGTTCAAGCGATTCTCCTGCCTCAGCCTCCTGAGTAACTGGGATAACAGGACTGTGTCACTACTCCCGGCTAATTTTGTATTTTTAGTAGAGATGGGGTTTCTCCATGTTGGTCAGGCTGGTCTTGAACTCCCAACCTCAGGTGATCCACCCACCTCGGCCTCCCAATGTGTTGGGATAACAGGTGTGAGCCACTGCGCCTAGCCTAATCACATCATTTTATTCAATGTTCAGGTGTTCATTGATGGTCTACTTTGTGACAGGCACTAGTCAGGACTATGATTGTTTGTTTGTTTTCCTTCTTGCTTATTTGGGCCCAGAAGTGTTAAAATATGAGCTATAACTCATATTATAACTGTTTTAAAAACAGTAATATATTTTTTCTTTTCTACCTATTTTGAATCATGTTTATATCCTAGTGTTTTTTGAATAATGTTTGTATCCCAAGGTTTTCAAACTCCTCATTCCTATATTTACATTTTATAAACCAGCAAATAAGGAAGAAGTTTTCTTTCTGATTAAAACTATTAAACACCAAAGAAGATGTCCAACCTACAAGTAAAATGTAGACACTTCCAACCGTACCTCTCCAAGTTACTTTACTACATTAGGAGTCACTCAGAACCCTTTTCCTGTTGCCAAGGAAGTACTTGCATAGAAGACATAATCTTTTGTAACAACGTATAACATCACTTTTGTTCTAACTTACTTAAAGTATATACAATTAACCTCATTTGGAACTAACCCAGTAATGAATGCTGCTGATTTTCCTACAGGCCCGACTGTATCTGCCGAAACCCAGCACACACACGAGCAATAAGATCGAAAGTAAAATCCTGGCATTTTCTTTCCTTTACATCTCCTAGCACTTTCCTAACAAATGAAAACCCTATGCTTTTTTGCTGTGCTAGTTTGTAGTATTCCAGAGCATTCATTATTTGCATTTCATTCCCACTAGTCACTGTGTGGAACAGTGTTATTGATATTATATAAAGAATACAGTAGAGTGGTTGTGATAGTTTAATAATACAAACATTTTTTGTGCATGCTACAGCTCTTTGGTTTTGAAATACTTTCATTTTCATTGCTGAATACCCATCTCAGTGGTACGTGACCTTGGAAAAAGAGCATAGACCAAGGATTGGCAAACTATGGCCTGCAGGCCAAATCTGGCCCATTCCTTGTTTTTGGAAAGACAGTTTTACTGGAACACAACTATAACTATACCAATTCATGTACATCAGCAGTCCCCAAAATTTCTGGCACCAGGGACCAGTTTCGTGGAAGACAGTTTTTCCACGGGGGGGCTGAGGGATGGTTTTGGGCTCAGGGCTGCACTACTTCAAATTCCTAGGCATTAGTTAGATTCTCATAAAAAGCATGCAACCTAGATCCCTCACATGTGCAGTTCCCAATGGGGTTCACCTCCTAAGAGAATCTAATGCAGCTGTTGATCTGATAGGAGGCTCACCTCCTGCTATGTGGCCCAGTTCCTAATAGGCCACAGACAGCTACCAATCCATGGCCCAGTGGTTGCTGACCACTGGTTTACATATTATCTATGATTAATTTTGTACAATGACAACAAAGTTGAATAGTTGAGACAGAGATTGTGTCACACATAACCAGCTCAGAATACTTACTATGTTGTTCTTTATAGGAAAACTTGCCAGCATCTGATACAATGATATGGGTAAATGTTGACAATTCTCAGTTTGGTTTATTATACTTTTCTGGCCAAGTTTTAGTAACAGCCATAAATGGACTCAGAAAAATTCAGATTTCAGACCTGCTTAATTCTATTGTTCTATCTCAAGTCACAATGACCCTGTCTTCTCTACCACTCTGATGGCTCCCTATCATAAACACATAGACAGTGGCAGACACCCATTATCTGCCCTTCGTGAAGTCCTCAGATCTGTTCAGTGTTATCTTCAGGGGCGTGTGACCTCAGAAGGACTTCACTCTTGGTGGAGCCATAGTATGTAATAGCTCAGTCAGATTCAAAGGGAGTGCAACGTAAGGGCATTATGCAAGCCACTGGCTTCAGTGTTTCCACTGTTGTGGTAAGAATAAAATGCATGTATGAACCATGAAATATGAATTATGTAATTTTGATGTTTCCTCCTAATTGTTAAATTCTCTTATATTTGTCATTAAAGCTGGCATTACACAACATAAAGAGAAATGATAGTATTTATGCCAACATTTGAAAATTTTTCTTACATAGAATGACATTAAACAGCAAATAAAATATCATAAAATGATGAGATAAAGGCCATAAAACAAAGGAAAAAGCTTTAATTACCTGTAACAGTACATTTTCCCTATTTTTTTGAACAAATGTCCCTGATTTTCCTTTTCAGTTCAGCCCAGAACATTTTGCATGTAGCCAGGTCCAGGATGCCAGTATTTTGTAATTTCCTTCCCTACTCTGCCACCCCAGTTTTATGCACAGACTCCTCCTCACATGCTAACGACTTAAATGTTAGAATCCTCCAACATTTGCTTTTAGATGTTTCCCATCACTCTCTTTCTCCCTTCCTGCTTTCTTTCTACTCATCTTTCATTCTTTAGTCAATTCTTATTCCTTTATTTCACAATTTGTCTTTCCTCTTTCACTCATAGCTTCAAATATCTGCAGAGATATATACTCTTATTTTGTACTACTTCTTGAATTTCACCTATAAGTCTCTCAATACTTTAAACTTGAGATAAAATTGTTATCTTGCCAACACCAAAATCTCCATCTCCCTCCCTACCCATATTTCCTTTACCCTGATTCATCTCTCTTGTGAAATTTACATCCATCTGGATTTCTAAACTTCAGTGTAAACTTTATTTTATCAAAAGTACTATGTAGGAATTCTCTCAGCTTTTTAAGTCTGTTTATTATTACTCCAGTTTTGGCTCTTATGATCTCTTTTGAACTAATGTAGTTCTCTTTAAATGGACAATTTCTAGTCTCTATTCTTTCTATTCTGACTTCCACATTATTTTCAGAGGTTTAAAAAATTATATATATATACATATTATTTTCTTTCCTCTGTTTTAAAAGTTATAAGAGTTATTCATTTTTTATGAGAAAAGGTTTAAAATCCTAAGCATTCCAAATAGTAGAATCAACCTTGGTTGCATCATCTAAAGTCATTCTCTACCACTCATTTCTAAGCTGCTTTATGATTCACCATTCCTCAGTCCTGTCATACAGTTGCACAACTCTGAACTTTAGTGTTCATGAATGCCCTTTATTGCCCAGTCTATCAGAATTCCCGTCCTAAGACCCAATTCAAATGTCACTGCCTATTGAAAGACTTCTGTAAAAAAAAAAGAAAAATAAATGAAGATTTAATTTTTCCCTTTATCCTTGCTCCTATAGAATATTGTGCATAACTCAATGTCACTTTGACTTTGGTCATTTATTGTTTGTTAGCTTCTCTCAGCAATATTTGAGCTTTTTCGGGAGAAGTTATATGTTAATAGATATAATACTTTATCCAAAGCTTTGCTGTAAGGATGGAGATCCCAGAAAAGTCTGTAAGTCATCTATCTTAAAAACTGTCTTATCAACTTAATATAGGTTAAGAAGGCTTAGCTGTGGAAGCTTCTATGAACAGAGCAACATAAGCTATGAATATGTAGAAGTCTAGGAAGGGAAAACACCCTGGGACTAAAAATAAATAAACAAATATAATGTGACTGGTTCCTAAGGAAGAAGTTGGGTGGCTCAATATACAGTAATCCCAATAAATTATCAACTTAATGAGGGCTAAGAGTGACTTTGAACAGGTAAATGATTTGATACCACGAGACTCTAGGCAGCTAGTGAGACATGTAAAGATAAGAGATTATGGCTTATTTTGAAGGAACCAGCCAGTGCTTGATTCCAGATGTCCAGAAAGCAGGATTCATATAGGAAAGAGCTATCTGTCCTTGAGCAAAGATTCAGCTCAGTAAAGGTTCAGGACTTAATGTCAATTCTACACTGAGAATAGGAATGACAATGAGCATTTTCATGTTCTAAGCAGAGGACCTAAGCCAATAACCTTGTCTGTGACCTGGTCCAATGATAATAAAGTAAGGCTTGTGGAGGACATTTATAAGGAGGAAATGGTTGGACCAAGAAACAGCACAGATACTCAGCGGGTATCTCTAGAAATCATTGCAATGAAGACAAAAATTCCTGGTTTCAAGGATAATTATAATAGTAACTGGCATTTATTTAATACCTGCTCCATAAATGAGAATGATCTGGGGTTGAATATTTGGTCTCTATACAACTTTGCAGATGATATAAAGGCAAAGACTACCTTGACTCAGGTTCCAGTGAGTTGGCATTGGAATTTGAGCATGTGAAATCCAGATATCATGGATTTTGCCTTCCAATATACTGTTCAAAGAAGGAAGTGAGGTTCTGCTTATCATTTTTATCCTTCAGGCCTTCATTAACTTTCCTGCTAGGGCAGTTCTTAGCTGGGCCTTCTGGCGAAGAGCGTCTCTCACTCCAGGTATTGTGAGTGGCCAGGGCAGAATTGATTAAAGCAAGGGAGTAGGGATCAAAACTTGTTTCATCTCAAACCTGAGACTCACATTCTTTTGCCCGTGGGCAGGACCAACATACCTAATTCTGCTAATGAGGAGAAGAACTTGCTTCTCCACAGACTTTTAAAATTCTATTTACTAATGTCAGTCACTTGTACATAGAAAATTAATGAAAAGATATTTCTGTTGCCTCCCAAATCTATTTATACTTGAAGCATGTGGTGCAATATGACAAGTTGTCACTTTAACAGGCATCAATCAGCAATATTTTGAGATGGTATTTTATGTCAATAATTAAGATATTATTTAAACCCCTCAACAGTGTTATCACCTAAGTGTAATAGTGTTTACCATAAAATATATTCTTCTGTAATAATCATGTTTCACTTAGTAGCATATTTTATTGTGAGCACACCATATCCTGGACTCCATAGTTAGTGATACATTACTAAACAAGAAAACGAGACAAATTTTCTGCCCTCTGGAGCTTAACTTCTAGTGGAGAGAGACAGATAATAAACACTAAGCATGAAACACACAGAAACACACACACATACACACACACACACACACACAGAGAGAGAGAGAGAGAAAGAGACAGAGAAAGAGAATGTGATAAAAGAAAAAGCAGAAGTAGAGCAAGTGTGGGATGTCACAAGTTCTGGATTGAAGAGTGAGCGACAACAATGTTACATTCTACCATCAGGATTGATCTCTTTGAGGAAGACAACTTGAAGAGGCTGAGAGCTAGCTGTGTAGCTATAGGAGGGAAGAATAGCTCACAGAGCAAGTAGCCAGTACTGTGTTAAGGTAGGCATATGTTCACATTTTCTAGGGTCATCAGGGGCAACAGTGTGGATGAGCAGGCAAGCAAGGTAGAGATTTGTAGAGGATGAAGTCACATAGATAATGGGGGAGAGGAGCACAATTAGATTCCAATAAGTTTAGGCAATTTTAAGACCTTGTTTTGTATTCTGAGTGGAAATAAAGACTTATTCCAGGGGTTCGGGCCGAGATGTGAAACGATCTGAGTGACCACTCTGACTGTACTATGGAGAACAGATGAGTATGTGGGGTTTGGGCAGGAAGACAGGAAGAGAAAATAGTTAAGAGGCTAATGCCCTAATCCAGGCAAGAAATGGCCATGGCTCAGTCTAGTCTGTCAGAATTGAAGGCTTGAGAAATGGTCAGATTCTGGACATGTTTTGAAGGTTGAGTTAATGGAATTTTCTGATGCATTGGATTATTTTATTTTGATAATCAATTTTATGAAGCAGAGAGAAGCATCTTAAGCCACTCTCTAAGGACAAATAAAGGAAAATAATGGAAACCAATTTTTAGACATGCTACAAGTAGGCTTATCAGAAATTTTTATCAGCTTTGAAACTGTCTGTAACAACAGCTCTATTATAATGCAAAACTCTAATAAGTTTATAATGACGTTCCTGATTACAATCCTGAGGCACAGAAAGAAACTCTGATATCTGTATCTACCAAAAGTTAATAAGTCATGTTGATTCTAAAATACATGTTTAGTGTTGTGCATCTATACTCATTCTTGGAAATTGATTTATGTCTTCATGTCAAATTGAGGAACTCAACTGTAATATTTAATAACATAAGCTATGAATGCCCTGATCATGTGATTTTTAACTAAAATATTCTATGCATATGTCTGTGTGTGTGTATGTGTAGTGTGCATTTTTATGTAACAGAAAGACAAAATGGAATGGAAAAACAAATATAATTTGAACAATTGAGAGAGAGAACAGAGGTAATAATTAGAAAATACAGAACTAGAAAAGAAAATATTTAAAGAGGATGGTGGATGTTGAATACATGACATTTGATTATATTTACTCTAAATATTTTAATTGTGACATTAATGCTTGAATAGTGAATATTTGATGGACAATGTAACATATTAGTCTTCTAGGTCTGCCATAATAAAATACCAGAAACTGATTGTCTCAAAACAGCAGAGATTCATTGTCTCACAATTCTGGAGTCTAGCTGTACTAAAGCAAAGTGTCAGCAGGGTCATGCTTCCTCAGAAAGCTACAGGGGAGAGTCCTTCCTTGCCTCCTCCTAGCTTCCTTGATGGTGGTCAAGCTTTGAAGTTTCTTGACTTGAAGCTACATCACTCCAATGTCTGCATCAGATCACAGGTAGTCTCCCCATGTGTCTTCACATCATCTTTTTAGAAGAACACCAGTCGTAATGGATTCAGTCTCGATCTCATCTTAAACAATTACATTTCTAATAACTCTATTTATAAATAACATCACATTCTGAGTTATTGGGGGTTGGGATTTTACATGCCACTGGGGAAATGTAATCCAATCCATTTGTAAAAGCTTCAATACTAAATTAGCTTTCTTCGAGATTACTGTTTCCTCCTAATGGCAAATTAAGCACAAGGCTGATATATCATGAAAAATAATTGCTTATATTCTTCATAATTTAGTAATTTTCTTAAATAAGAAACTATTTTTAAATAAAATTATTGTGTTTGAAAGGTTAAAAGAAATATGAGATTTTTTGTGATTCAGACAAAAATTTCATGAATAAATATACATAGCACCATAGATTCGTTGATATTCTTCAGTCTTCTAAAGACCTTTCCCCATAAATATCTAAGAGGGAACAAGTGAGCAAAGATATTCTCAACATGTTTGTTTGGTATTTTTCCCCCCTCTGCCCTGGACAGATGTATTTGTACATTTTTAAATATATTAACCTGTCTTAATCTCAATTTTCTCATCTGAAAAATACTTAAGACTTTTAAAGTCACTTCTTTCTTTAACATTCTAAAAACCTGGAGTTGGGCATATATTCATTACAAATGAGTCTCATTCTCCAAAAAGATGGATTGAGGAAGTTACTTTCAAAGAACAAGTAGGAAATGCACTGATCACCAAGTCACAATGTTGCTTACATGATTTTGGTGAACTCTCACTGTTCTCAAATCACTTATTAGAGGTTTTTTACTGGCTACTCAAGGTTGATATAAATGCTACCATACTAAAGCAAATGTTAGCTCAAAGTCCTTATGCATTTTCCAAAATTTTTTAAAGTCCTTCAGTTGTTCAATTTCAGTGCCTGGTAATATGGCAGAATTTTGGAAGGTGAATAAATCCTAGAATTTCTATTCTATAACTTCCTAGCTCTTTGTCTTTAGAAAAGTTCTATGACATAACCTCAGTTTGCTCATCTATAAAATAGGGCTACCACTAATTTTGTGCAGTCATTTTGAGGATTATATGAATTTATCTATGTAAATTGCTGTCACAGTGACACCTAAATGTTAGCCTGTCCCCAGACTTTCAGTTTTGAAATTTAATTCCATATACTCTTTAGTTTCTAAACTACTGACACAACTCATTTACTACCTGTCTAGTTCCTTAAGCTTAGAGTACTTGAAACCTAAACTTGGTGCTTGCCCTGAATTTTATTACTATGTACCATACCTTTGACTTCTTCACTTACTGCTGACTAATTTACCATATTCTGACATTTGATTTCTAAACATGGTCACATTCTTGCCTCTGTTGTGGTTCTGTGTACCTGACCATACTTTAGCCAGGGGCTTCCAATGCTTCTCTAGATCTTATTAATTGCTATTTATATGTTTTAATGTTTCACTAGCTCACTAATACTCTGAGTCAGTTCTTACCACCTTCCCTGGACTCCCTGCTTCTGCCCTGAGGTTGTCTCTTCCTTACTAAGAGCCTTACTCCTCATCCTGCTTTGACAACTTGAGGTTATGCAATATCTAACCCCTCCTTTCTATGTTTTCAGTTCTAAGAACCTTCAAGTGTAGAAACCACATTAACTTTCGTATTCCAATAATGTCTTCCTTTTTAAATAAAATGCTCTTTATTTTCCCTTTCCTTTGAAATTTTTGTAATGTTTTATTTTCTAAAAAGCATTTTAATCCTGAAGAAACAAGACATGAAAATTCAATCCATATTTTCATGTGGATAAAATTCTGTATATAATTTGGAAACATCAGATGATATGGATAACTCTTCTAATTTAAGATTATGATTAAGCACTATACTTTTCTGTTTGATTTTCAATCACACTCTTACTCTGGGTGAAGTTTCCCTAAGTAGCTTACCATTTTGGTTTGACATTGGATACGTTTTTATCTTCTCTAAGGTACTTTCTCTCTTTTGATACTAGTGCCTCTATCACTCTCTAAACAGCCTGATGAGGTTTCTGTAATAGAAGGAAATAAAGTTGTATTTTATCATTTTGACACCTGAAATCAATAAAGCAAAATTGTGTTCTTTTAGATCATGTAATATTTCTACCTGAAGGCATATATGTATCATTGTGTACACTTGAAAAATACTTCGTTTTTAAAACCAACAGGGGCTGTAAATGAAATTACGTAGTTTTCATCAACTGACTGAATAAATGCACTTATTTTATTAACCCCACAGGAATTATGCCCTCAATTTTATATTTGATTGAACTTTAAAAACACAAGAAATGAATATATCAGTTTTTGTTTATTTTTGTTTTAACTGTGAACATTTTATTAGGACTGAGACTTCTCCCTCAAGGTTTTTCTTTGTTTCCAGCTGAATCCCGTTAATTGACTCAAGGTAGCTTTTGAGCAAATCTTATTCTGAGACTCTGTGATTCATGTGTTCCTTGCTTATCAATATTATACTGGGAAATGGTTTGTTATTTTATTCAACCACAGCTTAACTGAAAATCTTTTTTAAATTAATTGATTTTTTTATAGTTTAAGTTCTAGTATACAGGTGCAGAATGTACAGGTTTATTACATACGTATATACATGCCATGGTGGTTTGTTGCAACCATCAACCTGCCATCTACATTAGATTTTTCTCCTAATGCTATCCCTCCCCTATCCCCCACCCACCAACAGGCCCTTATGTGTGATGTTCCTCTCCCTGTGTCCATGTGTTCTCATTGTTCAACTCCCACTTATAAGTAAGAACATGTGGTGTTTGGTTTTCCGTTCCTGTGTTAGTTTGATGAGAATGATGATTTCCAGCTTCATCCATGTCCCTGCAAAGGACGTGAACTCATCCTTTTTTTATGGCTGCATAGTATTCCATAGTGTATATGTGCCACATTTTCTTTATCCAGTCTATCATTAATGGGCATTTGGGTTGGTTTCAAATCTTTGCTATTGTGAATAGTGCTGCAATAAACATACATGTGCATGTGTCTTTATAGTAGAATGATTTATAATCCTCTGGGTATATACCCAGTAATAGGATCGCTGGGTCAAATGGTATTTCTGGTTTTAGATCCTTGAGGAAATGACACACTGTCTTCCACAATGGTTGAACTAATTTACACTCCCTTACACTTTACATTTCCCAAAAATAGAAAAAGCTTTCTTATTTATCCACAACTTCGCCAGCATCTGTTGTTTCCTGGCTTTTTAATGATCACCATTCTAACTGGTGTGAGATGGTATCTCATTGTGGTTTTCATTTGCATTCCTGTAATCACCACTGATGATGAGTTTTTTTTCATGTGTTTGTTGCCTGCATAAGTGTCTTCTTTTGAGAAGTGTCTGTTCATATCCTTTGCCCACTTTTTGATGGGGTTGTTTTTTTCTTGTAAATTTGTTTAAGTTTCTTGTAGACTCTGGATATTAGCATTTTGTCAGATGAATAGATTGCAAAACTTTTTTCTCATTCTGTAGGTTGCCTGTTCACTCTGATGATAGTTTCTTTTGCTGTGCAGAAGCTCTTTAGTTTAATTAGATCCCATTTGGAAATTTTGGCTTTTGTTGCATTGTTTTTGGTGTTTTAGTCATGAAGTCTTTGTCCATACCTATGTGCTGAATGGTATTGATTGCCTAGGTTTTCTTCTAGGGTTTTTATGGCTTTAGGACTTAATGTTTAAGTATTTAATATATCTTAAGTTAATTTTTATATAAGGTGTAAGGAAGGCATCCAGTTTCAGCTTTCTGCTTATAGCTAGCCAATTTTACCAACACCATTTATTAAATAGGGAATCCTTTCCCCATTGTTTGCTTTTGTCAGGTTTGTCGAAGATCAGATGGTTGTAGATGTGTGGCATTATTTCTGAGGCCTCTCTTCTGTTCCATTGGTCTGTATATCTGTTTTGGAACCAGTACCATGCTGTTTTGGTAATAGTAGTCATGTAGTATAGTTTGAAGTCAGGTAGCATGATAACTCCAGCTTTGTTCATTTTACATAGGATCATCTTGGCTATACAGGCTCTTTTTTGGTTCCATATGAAGTTTAAAGTAGTTTTTTTCTAATTCTGTGAAGAAAGTCAACAGTAGCTTGATAGGGACAGCATTGAATCTACAACTTATTTTGGGCAGTATGGCCATTTTCACAATATCAATTCTTCCTGTCTATGAGCGTGGAATGTTCTTCAATTTGTTTGTGTCCTCTTATTTCTTTGAGGAGCGATTTGTAGTTCTCCTTGAAGAGGTCCTTCACATCCCTTGTAAGTTGGATTCCTAGGTATTTTATTCTCTTTGCAGCAATTGTGAATGGGAGTTCACTCATGATTTGGCTGTTTGTCTATTATTGGTGTATGGGAATGCTTGTGATTTTTGCACGTTGATTTTGTATCCTGAGACTACTTAAGTTGCTTATCAGCTTAAGGAGATTTTGGGCTTACATGATGGGGTTTTCTAAATATATAATCATGTCACCTGCAAACAGAGACAATTTGATTTCCTCTTTTCCTATTTGAATGTCCTTTATTTATTTATCTTGCCTGACTGCTCTGGCCAGAACTTCCAATACTATGTTAAATAGAGTGGTGAGAGAGAGCACCCTTGTGTTTTACCAGTTTTCAAAGGGAATGCTTCCAGCTTTTGCCCATTCAGTATGAAAATGACTGTGGGTTTGTCATAAATAGCTCCTAATATTTTGAGATACATTCCATCAATACCTAGTTTATTGAGAGTTTTTATCATGAAGGGGTATTGAATTTTATCGAAGGTCTTTTCTTCATCTATTTAAATAATCATGTGGTTTTTGTCATTGATTCTTTTTATGTGATGGATTATGTTTATTGATTTGCATATGTTGAACCAGCCTTGCATCCCAGGGATGAAGCTGACTTGATCATGGTGGATAAGCTTTTTGATGTGCTTCTGGATTCAGTTTGCCAGTGTTTTATTGAGGATTTTCACATTGATGTTCATCAGGGATATTGGCCTGAAATTTTTTTGTTGTTGTTGTGTCTCTAACAGGTTTTGGTATCAGAATGATGCTGATCTCATAATATGAGTTAGGGAGGAGTCCCTCTTTTATTGTTGTTTGCAATAGTTTCAGAAGGAATGGTACCAGCTCCTCTTTGGACCTCTGGTATAATTTGGCTGTGAATCTGTCTGATTCTGGGCTTTTTTTTTTTTGGTTTGTGTGCTATTAATTACTGCCTGAATTTCAGAACTTGTTATTGGTCTATTCAGGGATTTGAATCCTTCCTGGTTTAGTCTTGGGAGGGTGTATGTTTCCAGGAATTTATCCTTTTCTTCTAGATTTTCTAGTTTATTTGCATAGAGTTGTTTACAGTATTCTCTGATGGTAGTTTGTATTTCTGTGGAATCAGTGGTGATATCACCTTTTTTTTTTTTTATTGTGTATAGTTGATTCTTCTCTCTTTTCTTTATTAGTCTAGCTAGTGGTCTGTCTATTTTGTTAACCTTTTCAAAAAACAGCTCCTGGATTCATTGATTTTTTTTTTTTTTTTTGTATCTCAAACTCCTTCAGTTCTGCTCTGATCTTAGTTATTTCTTGTCTTCTTCTGGTTTTTGAATTTGTTTGCTCTTGCTTCTCTAGTTCTTTTAATTGTGATGTTAGGGTGTCCATTTTATATCTTTCCCACTTTCTCTTGTGGGCATTGACTGCTATAAATTTCCCTCTAAACACTAAGGAGTATCCCAGAGATGCTGGTACATTGTGTCTTTGTTCTCATTGGTTTCAAATAACTTCTTTATTTCTGCCTTCATTTCATTATTTACCTAGTAGTCACTCAGGAGCAATTTGTTCAGTTTCCATGTAGTTGTGTGTTTTTGAGTGAGTTTCTTAATCCTGAGTTCTAATTTGATTGCACTGTGGTCTGAGAGACTGTTTGTTATGATTTTCATTGTTTTCCATTTGCTGAGGAGTGTTTTACTTCCAATTATGTGGTCAATTTTAGAATAAGTGTGATGTGGTGGTGATAAGATGTAAATTCTGTTGATTTGGGGTGGAGAGTTCTGTAGATGTCTGTTAGGTCCACTTGGTCCAGAGCTGAGTTCAAATCTTGGATATCCTTGTTAATTTTCTGTCTTGTTGATCTGTCTAATATTGCCAGTAGGGTTTTAAAGTCTCTCACTATTACTGTATAGGAGGCTAAGTCCCGTTGTAGCTCTCTAGGAACTTGCTTTATGAATCTGGGTGCTCCTGCATTGAGTGTATATATATTTAGGATAGTTAGCTCTTCCAGTTGCATTGATCCCTTTACCATGACATAATGCCCTTCTTTGTCTTTTTTGATCTTTGTTGGTTTAAAGTCTGTTTTATCAGAGACTAGGATTACAACCCCTGCTTTTCTGTGCTTTCCATTTGCTTGGTAAATATTTCTCCATCCCTTTATTTTGAGCCTATACATGTGAGACAGGTCTCCTGAATACAGCACACCCATGGGTCTTGACTCTTTATCCAATTTTCCAGTCTGTATCTTTTTATCGGGGCGTTTAGCCCATTTACATTTAAGGTTAATATTGTTATGCGTGAATTTGATCCTGTCATTATGATGCTAGCTGGTTATTTTGCCCGTTACTTGGTGCGGTTTCTTCATAGCGCTGATGGTCTTTATAATTTGGTATGTTTTTGCAGTGGCTGGTACTGGTTGTTCCTTTCTATATTTAGTGCTTTCTTCAGGACCTCTGGTTAGGCAGGCCTGGTGGTGACAAAATCTCTCACCATTTGCTTGTCTGTAAAGGATTTTATTTCTCCTTTGCTTATGAAGCTTAGTTTAGTTGGATATGAAATTCTGGGTTGAAATTATTTTCTTTAAGAAAGTTGAATATGGCCCCTACTCTCTTCTGGCTTGTAGGGTTTCTGCAGAGAGATCTGCTGTTAGTCTGATGCGCTTCCCTTTTGGGGTAACCTGAGCTTTCTCTCTGGCTGCTCTTAACATTTTTTCCTTCATGTCATCCTTGGGAAATCTAAGGATTCTGCATCTTGGGGTTGCTCTCCTCAAGAGATATCTTCGTGCTGTTCTCCATATTTCCTGAACTCGAATATTGGCCTGTCTTGCTAGGTTGGGGAAGTTCTCCTGGATAATATCCTGAAGAGTGTTTTCCAGCTTGGTTCCATTCTGCCCTTAACTTTCAGGTACACCAATCAAATGAAGGTTTGTTCTTTTCACATAGTTCCATATTTCTCAGAGGCTTTGTTCATTCCTTTTAATTCTTTGTACTCTCATCTTGTCTTCATGCTTTATTTCATTAAGTTGATCTTCAATCTCTGATATCCTTTCTTCAGCTTGATTGATTCGGCTATTGATACTTGTGTATGCTTCATGAAGTTCTTGTGCTATGTTTTTCAGCTCCTTAAGGTCATTTATGTTCTTCTCTATACTGGTTATTCTAATTAGCAATCCCTCTAACCTTTTTTCAAGGTTCCTAGCTTCCTTGAAATAGGTTAGAACATGCTCCTTTAGCTCAGAGGAGTTTGTTATTACCCACCTTCTGAAATCTACTTCTGTCAATTCATCTAAGTCATTCTCTGTCCAGTTTTGTTGTCTTCCTGGCAAGGAGTTGTGATCCTTTGGAGGAGAAGAGGAGTTCTGGTTTTTGGATTTTCAGCCTTTTTGTGCTTTTTTTTTTTTCCATCTTCGTGGATTTGTCTACCTTTGGTCTTTGATGCAGGTGACCTTCAGATGGGGTTTTTGTGTGGATGTCCTTTTTGGTGATGTTGATGCTATTCCTTTCTGTTTGTTAGTTTTCCTTCTCACAGTCAGTCCCCTCTGCTGCAGGTCTGCTGGAGTTTGCTGGAGGTCCACTCCAGACCCTGTTTGCCTGGGTATCACCAGCAGAGACTGCAGAACAGCAACAATTGCTGCCTGTTCGTTCCTCTGGAAGCTTCGTCCAAAGGGGCACCCACCAGTTGCCAGCTGGAGCTCTCTTGTATGAGGTGTCTGTCAATCCCTGCTGGGAGGTATCTCCCAGTCAGGAGTCACTGGGTTCAGGGACCCACTTGAGAGGCAGTCTGACCCTTAACAGAGAGCTCAAGGGCTGTGCTGGGATATCGGCTTCTCTCTTCGGAGTTGGCGGGCAGGAACATTTAAGTCTGCTGAAGTTGTGCCCACAGCTGCCTCTTCCCCAGGTGCTCTGTCCCAGGGAGATGGGAGTTTCATCTGTAAGTCCCTGACTGGGGCTGCTGCCTTTCTTTCAGATATGCCCTGCCCAGAGAGAGAAACTGTGTTTTAAACTATTATATTTGACCAGGGAAAGTTCTTGGCACTACGCTCACTGATTTTTCTCCTTTCTTTAGATGCTAATTTCTGGTCTCTTTTTCATGTTCATCTTCCTTCACTAGCTCTGTTTTCTAGGCCTCCTTCTCCATCATGGGTCTTGCTTTCCTCTGCACACATTTCTCAGCTATATGCTTTCTATTCTTATTAGTTTTCTGTTGGGTCTGTTCTTTTCTGGTGGCTTTTTCCAAACACCATAGCTTCCTCACATAATTATGATGATCAGTGCTCAGTTGAAGACTTAAGGCTAACCCTATGCAGGTTTCTGGAAATCTCTGCAACTCACTTCTCTCTGGTACTGTGCACAGAAAATTCTATTTATTTTTGCCTTCCTGAATTCTCAACTCTATCTTCTCTACTCATGGAGAATGCCATGTTCCATTTGTGTTCCCACAATCTGTGCAGAAGACCAGAGATTTTCTCCAGACAGTATGATGGGATAATCAAAGAGTTCACTGGCATTTCTAGTCTGTTGTCCAAAATGTAAAACCCTTGTTTTAGTTGTACTGATCAGTTTTCTAGTTGTTTAGAGCAGAAGGTTAAATCCGGTGTACATTATAACATTATGGCTGGAAAAGGAAGATAGTTTATTTTTTATTGCTCTTAAGATAACTGCTTTTAGAAATTACATTTTTTTATGAAAAATTCTTACCATATGTTATAATTTTCTTTATACTTCTTAATTAAATTCTAGTTTTTAGAAATACTTTCCAACTAAATCACTTGAGACTTCTTTCATATATCACTCTTTAGACAGCTTTTTCTTCTACTTCCGTTTTCCTTAGATGTCAGCATATTGTGCTACCAAGTCATTCCTTCATTCTTTCCAGTATTGCATTATGTTTATTTTCTTATTTAACTCTCCTTTCACTGGACAGTGAGTTTCTTATAAAAGCATAGCAATTCTTATATTTATTTGTATGTGTGATATATAATACCATGCTTGACATCTAGAATGTCTTCAACTATTTGTTTAATACACATTAAGTAATCAAATAGATAAATTAATAACAAGAAGCCCATTCTTTTGAATATAGAGAATTAAATTTACACTTAGAGAGTGTCAGTTTAACAGATATATGTTTATTATTGAATCATGTGTTGATTTTATAAAATGTATTATACTAAATTTTGTATGGATATATCCTCTCACTCTGTATCGAGAGATGTTGACAAATACTCGTTTCTAAAATGTGCTATTGCATTTTTGGTAGGAATTTTTTTTTTCTTTTAGTCCCAGCTTAAAAACATAAGGGTTACACTGAAGTCTATTTTTAAAAATATCTTGAAAGATTAGAATTAAGGCCGGATGGAGTGGCTCATGCCTGTAATCCCCGCACTTTGGGATGCTGAGGCGGGTGGATCACCTGAGGTCAGGAGTTCAAGACCAACCTGGTTCTACTAGAAATTCAAAAAAATCAGCTGGGCATGGTGGCGGACACCTATAATCCCATTTACTTGGGAGGCTGAGGCAGGAGAATCGCGTGAACCCTGGTGGCAGAGGTTGCAGTCAAAATCATGCCACTGTACTCCAGCCTGGGCAACAGAGTGAGACTGTCTCAAAAAAAAAAAAAAAAAAAAAAAAAGCTTTAGAATCAAATTGGTGTCATCCTTAATCATGCACAGGATCAAATGCTTTGTTATTTCCCTACATATTTTCTATTAATGCATGATTTTAATCTTTTATTAAATACTTTTCACCAACTTTAAGCCTTAGGTGGACTGGTGTAGAGCATAAAAAATGTGTAAATAACCAATTTAAATAATGTATTCCATTGTTAAACATTAGATAAATGTGTAGTGCCTAGGACATATCCCCTGTACTGCTGTGGAAAGAAATATGAATTAAGTGCCCATTCTTATCAATTCTGCATTTTATCCAGATTTGCGAAAGTAAACATTGCTTAACATTAACATCAGTGATGAAACTGATGATAATTTTGATGATGACAATAAGAATAACTACCATTTATTTCACAGTGTTTACCAGCAGAGGCACTGTTAGTTTGTAAACTTTCTCAGAATCATGTACCTAGTCACTATCAGATCCAGGTTTTAAATACATATCTGCTTCTAGGGTGTCAATTTTTCTTTCCTGTATAGAAGAAAGAATACAGAGAAATAATATACTTTGTTCCATTTGCTTGCCTGTAGTTTATCAGTGAGATAAGGTAAACTAAACCACTATCTCATCATAGAATAATTGTGTGTTTAAGTATTCATTCCTCCTTATATAGGATATCATAGTGAAAAGCAACCTATAGCTTGAAAAGAAGATAAAAGTTTTTGAAATAATATAGAAAGTCACATATTTAGGATTTCTCTTAGATTTGTGAAACCAGATGTATTATACACAAACACCTATATATATTGCACTAATTTGTAGTTTGAATGACTTGGTGTTTATTTTTTTTAAATTTGTACGACTTCTTTTTCTTTTCTTCCCAAACTTATTGAGGTATAATCTTAAAGAATTGTATTGTATCTATTTAAGGTATATAATGTTATGTTTTGATATATATATATTATAAAATGATTACCATAATTAAGCAAATTAACATATCTATCACTGTATATAGTTACCTATTATACACATATTTGTGGTAACAACATGTAATTTCTATACTCTTAGCAAATTTCAAGTATACAATACAGTATTATCAACTATAACCATCATGCCACGTATTAGATCTTTTGAATTTATTTAATCTATACAACTCAAACTTCATATCCTTTGACCAACATCTCCCCATTTTCCCCTACTTCCCAGCCTGTGGCAACCACCATTCTATTTTCTGCTTCTATAAGTTCTGCTTCTATAACTTCTATAAGTTCAATTTTTGTATACTATACATGTAAGTGAAATCATGTGATTTTGTCTGTGTCTATTATTCCACCTTTTCTAATGTCCTCCAAGTTAATCCATGTTGTCAAAATGGCAGTATTTTCTCTTTAAAAAAAACTAATATTCCATTATATACCACATTTTCTTCATTCATCTATAAATGGATACTACTAGGAAATAAACAGAAAAAAAAAAACTTCCTGACTTTGGACTGGATAGTGATATTGGTCTGGAGAGTGATATTTCTTGGATATGACATCAAAAAACACAAGCAAGAAAAGCAAAAATAGAGAGATGGGATTGCATGAAATGAAACTAAAAACAGACAGACAAATGGAATTACATAAAACTATAATTACATAAAACTACTTCCTTTTCTGTTTCTGCACAGAAAAGGAAGCCTTCAATAAAGTAAAGAGACAATCTAGGGAATGGGAGAAAATAACTGCAAACCACACATCTGATAGGAAGATAACATCCAAAACACATGAGAAACTCAAATTAACAGAAAAAAATTTACGCAAAGGATCTGAATACACATTTCTCAAAAGAAGACATACAAATGGCAACAGTTGTATAAAAAATGTTCAACATACTAAAACCAGGTAGTATAAATCAAAACCAAAGTAGGGTATCACCTCACACCTGTTTCAATGGTTATTAAAAGGCAATTTGTCATCTACATTAGGTATATCTCCTAATGCTGTCCCTCTCCTAGCCCCCAACCCCCTACCCCAACCTACAGGCCCCAGCGTGTGATGTTTCCCTCCCTGTGTCCATGTGTTCTCATTTTTCAACTCCCACTTATGAGTGAGAACATGCAGTGTTTGGTTTTCTCTTCCTGTGTTAATTTGCTGAGAATGATGGTTTCCAGCACATGTATACCTATGTAACAAATCTGTACATTCCACATATGTATTCTAGACTAAAGTATGATTTAAAAAAAAATGGCTGGGCATGGTGCTCACGCCTGTAATCCCAGCACTTTGGGAGGCTGAGGTGGACAGATCATGAGGTCAAGAGATGCAGACCATCCTGGCTAACATGGTGAAACCCCTTCTCTATTAAAACTACAAAAAAAAAAAAAAAAAAAAAAAGAGCTGGGCATGGTGGCGCATGCCTGTAGTCCCAACTGCTTGGGAGGCTGAGAGGCATGAGAATTGCTTGAACCGGGGAGGCGGAGGTTGAAGTGAGCCGAGATCATGCCACTGCACTCCAGAGCAAAACTCTGTCTCGAAAAAAAAAAAAAAAAAAAAAAAAGAAGACAAAAGGTACGTGTTGGTGAGGATATGGAGAAAAGGAAACCCTTGCTCCCTGTTGATAGAAATGTAAATTGGTACAGCCATTATGACCAACAGTATTGAGGTTCCTCAAAAAATTAAAAATAGCCTCACTATGTGATTCAGCAATCCCAGTAGTGGGTATATGTATATGTCCAAAAGAAATGAAATCAGTGTGTTAAACAGCTATCTACCCATGCTCATTGCAACATTATTCACAATAACTAAGATATGACATTTGTTTTTTTGAAGGCAGGATGAACTAAATGTTGAATCCATATTGAGATAATAAATGTAATAATACTTCTGATAATTTTAAAGTATTTACATGAAATAAATGGAAAATTACAAATTTTAAAAATAAAAAGTGGTAGATATTTTTGGTTTTCTAAGATTTAAATTTACTTGGAGAATATTTTATTCCTTTTACATTTTTATTCTGATGTATAATACCTTGTACATTCATTTTATAATCTGTATAGTGAATATTTGACATTACTTGCGACCGATTAGTCTATGAATATTTCACTAGACTGTCAATGCCTTGAGAAAAGTGACTGTCTTTTTTTTCCCTCAAGTATGGTAGCTTTGGTGCTCAGCAAAAGTGTATAGTAGATATTTCATAAGATTGGTTGAATAAATGAGTTAATTACAATCATGGCTTATATAACATGCAATTTGACAAGTATTTTTAGACATCAGGATCTGGTTCAGATTTAGTAGACATAATGAGTACTCTCTGTGCATCAATTATAATAATAAGACTGTGAGAATCCCTTTAAATTCTTAAGTCAAATTTGGTCTCAGAATTTTGAATACATGAGATTTCTCTATACAGCTTAATTATTAATGATTATATTAGCGTTTGTTTGAAAAGGCTCTCTGATGTTCTTTAAAGACCAAGAATTCTTTTTCATCTGCTTCAAAAAAGAAAAAAATAAAAAGAACGCTGTAAACTCGTTCTCTCAATCAGGGAAAAAATATTGAATGTCAGAACTTTAGACTATGCATCTTTAATGAGCTCTAAGTTCAGAGAAAATATATTCCAGTAATAACCCAGAAAATGTGAGAACTTAGATGGAGATTGACCTTTTCTAGCCAACCAAATTAGGCATTTTGATTATAAAAATTATTAATTTCATTTCTAAAACTAAGCACCTACTTCAATATCTAATTCCAATTTACTATCATTTTACTATTAATGTACTTAAAGTTAAAATATTTGCATTGTTCACAACCATTAAAAAGTTAAGTATTAATGCATTTGCATATTGCATGAATTTATTGTCAGAATACTGAATTTTATCATTGACAGTTGTGCAATTTATTGAGAATAATTCATTTTTCTGCAACCAAATAAAAACCATTTATTTATCTATGGAAATCCAGTTAATAGCTACTCAGAAAAGTATCTGACAGAAACAAACATATAGTAAATATTGTTTTAAATGAAAGAATGTGAATTATATACCAAAAATTGTGTTATAAATATTAATACTGATATTAAATATTAAACATAGCATAAACATATAGAATATTAAAGATAAAAGATTAGAATTAATCTATAACAATCTTCTAATTTTTTCAAATGAAAAAATCTTAAATCTTCCAAGTTTGGGTCTCTTTCTCTCTCTAATAAATTAGGGGCAGAGGAAAAATTACAGTAAAAATGGAATAATTGCTTTCCTCACTCTAAGCCAGATACAGGATAATTCCACTCAACCATCATTAAATGAGAAAATCACATTTTTTTCTATAATAGCATTATTATTGATTATTTAAAGATTAATGGGTTTCCACATATCCTTGAATACTTTTAAACTTTAGGTTCTATAATCTGTAGACACAGTCAGTCTATTATTTTTCTCTAAGCTTCTATTTAAAAACTTACTTTTCATCGAATTAAATATACGAACATTTTTGCTAAGTAGATTGAACAAAATATTGGCCATTAAAAATATTTTTGTAGACTTCCAGGAAACATCAGATTTGACTAATAATATATTTTAGAAATTTCAGAATTAATAAGGAAAAGAATAAGATAATGATAAATGTCAAAAGTGAAGAAGAGCTTAATCCTAAAAAAGAATTCTGATGATGAATAGAATTCTGCAAATAAATGTAGTCTCTAAGAAGGCCTGATACTTTGAAGTCATTCAATTAATATTGTTTTGAATAAAAAAAAAAATAAGAATATGTTTCCATTGGTCTCTGTGCCTGTTTTTGCACTAGTATCATGCTGTTTCAATTACTGTTGCCTTGTAGTATAGTTTAAAGTTAGGTAATATAATGCTTCCAGTTTTGTTCTTTTTGCTTAGGATTGGAACTCTTTTTTTTTTTTTTGGTTCCATGTGAATTTTATAATAGTTTTGTGAAAAATGTCATTGGTAGTTTGATAGTCATAGTATTAAATCTGTAAATTGCTTTCAGTAATATAGCCATTTTAATGATACTGATTCTTACTATCCATGAGCATGGGAGCTTTCTCCATTTGTGTCTTCTCTGATTCATTTAAACAGTGTTTTGTAATTCTCATTGTAGACAGAGATCTTTCATCTCCTTGGTTTGCTGTATTCCCAGGTACTTTCTTCCTTTTGTGCCAATTGTGAATGGGTTTGACTTTCTGATACGGTTCTTGGTTTGTCTGTTGCTAGTGTATAGGAATGCTAGTAACTTCTGTACATCGATTTTGTATCCTGCAAATTTGCTGAAGTTGCTTATCAGTTCAATGAGCTTTTGGGTCGAGACCATGGGGTTTTCTACATATAGAATCATGTTGTCTGCAAACAGAGATAGTTTGATTTTCTCTTTTCCTATTTGGATTCCCCTTATTTCTTTCTCTTGCCTTATTTTTCTGGCTAGGACTTTCAATACTATGTTGAATGGAAATGGTAAGAGAGAGTATTTTTGTCTTGTGCTGGTTTTCAAGGGGAATGTTTCCAGCTTTTTGCCCATTCAGTATAATGTTGACTGTGGGTTCGTTATAGATGGCTCTTATTATTTTGAAGTATATTCCTTCGATACTTGATTTATTGAAAGTTTTTAACATTTAGGGATGTTAGATTTCTGCATCTGTTAAGATAATCGTGTGGTTTTTGTCTTTAGTTCTGTTTATGGGATGAATCACATTTATTGATTTGTGTATGTTAAACCAATCTTGCATCCCAGGGATGAAGCCTACTTGATTATGGTGAATTAACTTTTTGATGTGCTGCTGGATTTGGTTTGCAAGTATTTTTTAAAGATATTTGCATCAATGTACATCAAACATATTGGCCTGAAGTTTTCTTCTTTTGTTGTGTTTCTGCCAGGTTTTGTTATTTCTTATTCGTCTCAGACTATGCTATTCTTTATCATCTGCACTTATCTCATTAGCACAAATACTCTCATATCTCTAGATTAGACAAAGTTTGGAGAAGTCAGACACTCCCTCCACTGAGCCTATTTTTATATAACAAACTTTATTTTTTTTATTTTTTGAGGAAAATTTTTATTACCAGTAAATACAATGAGACATTTCATGAAATTATATAGGACACTGTGTACCTACCTATGTATTTCAGAGGGCTTGCCTTCAGGTATGTTTTTGAAGTCTGTGAATTAGGCATAATAGTGAGATGGTTTTCTATATTTTATGAACCTTTTTGTTTCCGTGGGAAATTGAGAGAATAAGGGAATTGAAAGTGTAGATTTGAGAAAACCATTAGAATTCATACATAATGGAACTTTTCTTTAAAACCGGTTAGTGTTTTATTTAAGAAAAATACCTAACTTACAATTTTTGTGAAAATTAATTCAGATTAACTGTAATAGATGCAAAGGAAAGTAAGGCCAATGTATATAACCTTGGCAGAGAAGAAAATTTTTGTATGCACAAGCAAAAATTATAAAGTCTAAGATTTCTTTCTTTTTTTTTTTTTTTTTTTTAATCTTTTTTGAGACGGAATCTCGCTCTTTCGCCCAGGTTGGAGTGCAGTGGCGCTATTTTGGCTCACTGCAAGCTCCGCCTCCCTGGTTCAAGCCATTCTCCTGCCTCAGCCTCCCGAGTAGCTGGGACTACAAGCACCTGGCATCACGCCCAGCTAATTTTTTTGTATTTTTGGTAGAGACGGGGTTTCACCGTGTTAGCCAGGATGGTCTTGATCTCCTGACCTCGTGATCCACCCGCCTCGGCCTCCCAAAGTGGTGGGATTACAGGTGCGAGTCACCACACCCGGCCAAAGCCTAAGATTTCTATAATTGGACATAAAAAATAAAGTTATACACATCATAAGGATTGTTCGTAAAGTTTAAATTTAACATACAGTAAAACTAGGAAAATATAATTTAACATATAGGTAAAAAATTAATATATCGGGTACAAAATATAAAAATGATGAAAAATATCTTACCAAATGAAAACAATGCAATATGATAAAGAAATACAAGAACAATGATGTGCACAAATTTTATGCTATATTTTCATAATTTTTCTTGAAGTAAAAGGATGGATTATGAGTGGTATGTGAATGTTCTCACTTATAAGTGGGAGCTAGATGATGAGAACATATGGACTCAAAGAGGAGAACAACAGACACTGGGTCCCACCTGAGGGTAGAGGGTATGAGGAGGAAGGGGAGCAGAAAATAATAACTATTTGGTACTAGGCTTAATATCTGGGTGATGAAATAATCTGTACAACAAACCCCTCTGACATGACTTTACCTATATAACAAACCTGCATATGTATTCCTGGAAGGAAAATATATATATATATATATTTTTAAAGAGTAGTATATGAAATGTGTATGCATTTTCAAAATTCTAAGTTGTTTAGTCTTTATGTAATACAATTGTGTCTAAATTTTTAACAAAGAATCAATATTACTCTTGAAATACTGCATTGTTTTTAATGATAGTTACAAAATCCTGTTCAAACATGACATATAGAAAAACATTAGGGAAATATATGAATTTGTTTAATGGGTATATATCAACAATCACCACAAAAAAATGTAACTGAGCAAAAATCTTGTTTTTATATTGATTTTTATCACCTATTTGACATATGAATAAATAATTGACATTACAACAAGAAATGCTGCAATACTTAATGCTAATCAAGAAGTGCTATGAAATGCTAAAGTGGAAGGCTCCCTTGAGGCCAGAACTTCAAAACTGCAGTGAGCTATGATCCTGCCACTGCACTCCAGCCTGGGCAACAGAGCAAGACTAGGTATCTAAAAGCACCAAAAAAAAAAAAAAAAAAAAAAAAAGAAAGGGGAAAAGAAAAAGAAAGAAAGAAGGAATGAAAAGAAAATGTTAAATAGTTTAAGATCATTACAAATGTTAAGGTAGATAATTAATAGTAACTTTAGGAAGAAAGATTATTACACTTATTTTTTAGACAAAGGTTTGCAAAAACTGAGGAATAACATGAACAGAATTATGGAGATTAGACCATGTCATAACTCTAATTTTTGTGAAAATTTTTGGTGCTGGAAATTATAAGATCAAACAAACAAAAATCTTTAAAAACTGCATGTAACTATTAGTTAACAAGTTATGTTGTGGGACACTCTTACCTTTCTTCCTTAGTCAAAGACACACTGCCTCAACATGCAAAAACTTTGAAACTGCTTTGTCATGTGATCATACAGTGGTTTCAAAAAAGATGAAATAGCAACAAGGCCATGTTAAGAAAGAGTCCTTGAAAAAGTGAAACCTTAACACTGAATTCTACAGAAAACAAAATCAACATACTAACAGTTAATTTTCCTTGCAGGGAAATTATTTTCAGGAACTTCCTAAAAAGTTCCTAAACTTATGATCCTTGTGATTGTTTACTGTTTATTACATGATGTCTGCTGTAAAGAGCCTCCTTATTTTTCTTCAGAAAGATGCTGCAATTGGTGTATATACAATAAAAGCTGTTCTGGAGATGGGAATTCTGAAATAATATTTTTATCTTGAAATCTAATTACTTTGTGTTTTTTTGTGGTTGTTCTGTTCTGTTTTACTTTGTTTTCCCATATGTCTATAGGAAAATGTATCAACCTCAGCACTATTGATATTTTGGGGTGAAGAGTCCTTGGTTGTGGGGCCCGTCCTATGCATTGTAATGTTAAGAGAGCAACTGGCCTTTTGTTCTAGATGCCAGTAGCATGTTTTTCTTCCTCCACTAGAACTGTGCCAGGGAACAATGTCTACAGACGTTGCCAAATTTCTCCGGGAGGGGCAAAATTGCCCCTGACTGAAAACTACTCTAGAGCAAAAGTATAAGAATACTTTTAAGAAATGATTCTGTAAAGCAGAATGCTTATGATTAAAATATTAGCAAAATATTTAGTCCAAGCAGCAATCTTAAGTTGAAGTATAAAAATACATGTTTAGAAAATATATTATTCAATCAATGTACAATTTTAGTTTTCAGGATTGCATCTCTTAAATTCTATCATTGCCATCACTCAAATCGTTTAGTTCAAAAGTTAAAGAGAATTATTTCCTTTTGTCCTATACTATTAAAAAGAAAGGGCAACTTTCTCTTTTTAACTTAGTTGAAAGTGTCTGTAGTATCACAGATGTTCCCATGGTGCCTGTATGAGCAGTGCAGAGGCTGACAGGTCTGTAAATAAACAGATAGTAAATGTTTTAGGATTTGAAAACCAGAATGTTTCTGTTGCAACTACTCAGTTTTGCCATTGTAGTATGAAAGCCACTATGGACAATACAAAAATAAATGTACCTGATTGTGTTCCAACAAAATTTTATTGACAGAGATTGGAAGCAGGCCAGGTTTAGCCCATAGGCCATTGTTTGCTAATCCCTGTAATTACTGCTTCTTTCCTATAATATCAAATTTATATAATTTACTGTTAAACTTTTAGTAATAAAGTTAATAATAAGTTAATACATTTTTATATTTGTCCATATATCACTGTGGTTTATCTTATGAAGGTGATTATAATTTGCTCTGTTTTCAACCTTTTTAAAAATATATTTCTAGTGACTAGACTACAAAACATTATTGTAACTGAAAATAACCAACACCATTACTTTAAAGAAAAGAAAAAAGAATCTTACTTGGGAAATAATATTGACAATTCAGTAATTTTCTCTTAGAATTTCAAAAATAACATGTTTTGGAGAATGAAGTAGTTTTCATATATTTTAACGTCAAAAAGAAGCAAATAAATCTTGAATGGAGTTTAAAAAGATATAAATATGCCCAGTCGCCAAACTTGTAATCACAAATTTTCCAAGCTTTCCTAAACTCAACCTGAGATCTTGATATTCATTTATTTAAAAAAAAAAAAGTTTGTGTGTGTTTTTTTTGTGTGTGTGTGTGTGTGTGTGTGTGTGTTTTCCAAATCTCGCTTCTGGTATCAACTTCACTCCTTCCATTTGTATTTCTCTTCTTGGCAAACCGAATTCATTAGTAGTTCTTTTAGAAAGATCCATTTGACAATAAAATTGTTTTATATATTTAAAAAGGTATTGTTATTTTTCTACTTATTGTCAGCTTAGTTGAACAAATAATTGCATATTGTAGTTACTTTTTCTCTTAGAACATGTTTCTTTTCTGACTTCTCCATGTGTAATGTAATATTGTCAGTATTACTTATTTTTGTTAACAGTCGTATTGAAAAATATATTTTTATTCTTCAGATTCTGCTATTTTACTACAGTGGTTCTTTTTATCTATTTAGTTTTAATTGTCCTTGGTTGTCAGTGATAACAGGCCAATATGAAGATCTATGTCTTCAATTCTGAAAAAGTTTTATAAATTTTACTTCAAATATTTCTTCTCCATCACCTCTGTTTCACAGCTGCCTATTCTTGTTTCTCAGTGCCTTGTTCTTGTTTCATGGATATTATTTCCTCCTTTATCTTCCTGAGAAGTTTTTAAAAATTAAATCTATTTAGATATAATTTTATACAGTAAAATTCAACCCTTGTATGTATATAATTTGCTTAATTTAAATAGATGTATAGTTTGCATATAATCAAAATACAGAATATGTCCATTATCTGAAAAAGTTCCCTCATACCTCTTTGTAGTCAATAAATGCCACTCAAACTCTGGACCCGCAAAAACCACTGATAGTATTTCTATCCCGATAGACTTTTCTCTCCTCAAATATCATGTACATGGGACCATACACTACAGACCCTCTGTGTCTGGCTTCTTTCACTTATCACATTGATTCTGAGAATTATCTATACTGCTGCATGTACCCATAGTTCATTCATTTTGATTGTTAAATAATATTATATTGTCTGAATATACCGTAAGTATTAATCTATTCTCCACATTATAAAAATTTAGTTTCAGTTCTTGTCAATTTTGAATAACATTGCTATAAACATTTATGCACATGTCTCTGTGAAGACAAATATTTTTATTTATTGTAAGTAAATACAAAAGTATAATTTATCAGTTCTTGGTAAGTGTATGTTTGAGTACAAAATAAACTTTCAAATTGTCTTCCAAAATGACTGTACCATTGCAGTCCCACTAGCATTATGTGAGAGTTCTGGCTTCTCTACATCCTTGTCAGCACTTTTTATTGTCTGTTTTTGTTCTTTGAATTTTTGCTATTCTACTGTTATTTTCAGTATTATTTTAGATTTTACTTTTCAGCAGTTTTTAATGTCTGCTTTTGTTCTTGTTTTAATTTTTGCTATTCTTGTGTGTACAGTATTTTGGATTTAACTTTTCAAATGATATATAATAGGTGTACATATTTTCAGCATACATGTGATAATACATTCATGTAATGTGTGATTTAAATGTTCCTAGCATATCCCAATTACCCTGATTTGATCATTTTCATTATTATAATAATAACTTTGACTACCTTTTCACATGCATATTTGCCATCTGTATTTCCTTTTTGTACATTTATTTTTTATATTACAAATTGTTTATTTTTATTGTATACAACATGATATTTTGAAATATTTCTACATTGTGGAATGGCTTAGTCAAGATGATTAACACATATATTACCTCACTTTATTTTGTGATAATAACACTCAAAATAATCTTTCGGCAATTTTCAAGAATACAATGCGTTAACTATAGTCGCCTTGTCATACATTAGGTCTCTTTATTTCTTCCACATGAATAAAATTTGGTATCCTTTGTACAACATCTCCTCACTTCTCCACCCCCAGATAATCCCCTGATAACCACCTTTCTCCTCTCTACCCCTTCAAATATTCCAAATATAAGTAAAACTCTGTGATATTTGTCTTTCTGTGCGTGACTAATTTCACTTAACATAGTGTCCTCCAGTTTCATCCATGTTTTAGGAAATAATAGGATTTCCCTTCTTTGTATGTGGTGTGTGTGTATAATAGATATACATATTTATATGGCTGTTTATCCATTCATCTGTTGATGGACACCTAGGTTGATTCCATATCTTGTCTATTGTGAATACTGTTGCAATAAACATGAAAGGAAAGATATCCTTTTGACGTACTAATTTCTTTTCCTTTGGATATATAGTCAGTTGAGGGATTGCTGGAGCATATAGTAGTGCTATTTTTAATTTTTGAGGAATTTCCATATTTTTTAAATGCCTATAATTGTTTACATTCTCATTAATAATATCCAAGGATTCCCTATTCTCCACATTCCCTCCAACACTTGCTACTTTTTATCTTTTTGATAGTAGCCATTCTAACAGCTGTGAGGAGATATCTAATAGTGGTTTTAATTTTCATTTTTCTGAAGAATAGTGACATTAAATATTTTTTAATATACTTGTCCATTTGTCTGTCTTCTTTTGAGAAATGTCTATTCAGATCTTTCCCATTTTTTGACTGGGTCATTTGTTTTCTTACTGTTAAATTATTCAAGTTTCTTATGTATTTTCAATAATAATCCCTTATTGAAAATATGATTTGCAAATATTTTTTCCTATTCCGCAGGTTGTTTCTTCACTCAGTTGATTGTTTCCTCGGCTTACATTTATGTTTATGTTTCTAAAAGTCATTTGTGTATTAACTATGCAAGGTCTTTTTTTTTTAGGGTTGGAATTATCTACTTATTAGTAATTATCTAATTTGTCATTGTTATTCAGCATTTTTAGTGTAAGCTAGATATAGTTATGCCCATTCTTATATACCTAATTGACTCATTTCTTCACCCCAGGAGACACATACCCTTTTTCTTTAAATTGAAAATGAGACAAATTGGAATACTATCAGCATTTTCCACTTTATACATTTTAGTATTTAGAGTTATTTCTATGGTATAGCAGAAAATGCAATGGCATTGCAATTTCAATTCATAAGTAGGGTGTTGTTTTATTTGGTTAAAATGAAAATAAGAAGCCAGGGACTATAGCCTTTTGAAAGTTGAATTTTTCACCTGTTTTGACACAAAAAAGCACTAAGCACCTTTCAACATATGATAACAGGAATAAAATAAGAAAATCCAGTGTGTGATTCCCTTTGGATGCCCTTTCATAATCTTATCACAGAAAATATTTTAAAAGTGAGTTTATTTTATAATATATCTGATTAAGATAATTGTAAGAAGGCAATGAAAACAGGTGACTCAAGCACTGGCTTAAAGTCTTGTAGTAAGAAATAAGAAATACATATAGTATATGTATAGCAAAAATTATTAAGAATATGAAAATGATACTATATTGCCAATTATGTCTTCATAGTTGGGGAATACATTTTCTTTGGTGTATCTACATTTTTCTGAAATTTTAAATGACCAATTACAAAGCTCTAATTTCTTTTTTAAAAGAACCCTCATTAAAGAATCCAAGGTCTATGAGTGCTTTATTGACACAGAGTTAACTCAGGATACTTGAAATGATTTCAACAAAGGCACCTTATGCTATTTAAAGCAATTACTTGCTTGTTGCTATAGTGATTGCTAGAGGAGTATGCACATTTGCCTTGTAACTGCCTATGGGTCAAACAAAAGTCACAGATATTCTTGATGTTCATTTCTAAAACTGTTAAAGCAAGCTTTTCACTAATAATTCTCAGATATAAATGTGCTACAAGCCTGTGAAGTATAAAGGATGGGCCTTCTATGCTTGAAGTAGATAGTAACCTCCATATTACATTGCATACTATAAATAGAAAACTTTAAAGAAGGGTTATAATCCTGTCAGTGTGAAAATAAATTTGATGTAAGGTATTAATAAGTAAGTGATGAAAACTAAAATCGCTTACTATGCTTATGATATATTAAGTATATTACTGGCTAATTTCTTTTAATGCTTTATATTTTGTTGACAAAAAGAGTCAAACTCTGTAAAATATTTGGAGATTTATTCTGAGCAAAATACAAGTCACCTTGGTCCCATGACACAGCTCCATGAGATTCTGAGAACTTGTGCCCAAGGTGGTTGGGCTACAGCTTGGTTTTATACGTTTTCGGGAGACATAAGATATCAGTCGATACATGCAAGACGTACATTGATTGAATCTGCACAGAAAGTCAGGACAACTTGAAGTGGGTAGGGAAGGTACTTCCGGGTCATAGATGAATTCAAAGATTTTCTTTGTCTTTTTTTTGGTGGGGGGATGGAGTCTTGCTCTGTCACCTAGGCTGGAGTGCAATGGCGTGATCTCTGCTCACAGCAACCTCTGCCTTCCCGGTTCAAGCGATTATCCTGCCTCAGCCTCCGAAGTAGTTGGGATTACAGGTGTGCGCCATCATACCTGGCTAATTTTTTTTCATCTTTAGTAGAGGTGGGGTTTCACCATGTTGGCCAGGTTGGACTTGAACTCCTGAACTTGTGATCTGTCAGCTTCAGCCTCCCAAAGTCCTAGGACTACAGGCGTAAGCCACCTTGCCAGGCCAAATTCAAAGATTTTCTAATTGGCAATTAGTTGAAAGAGTGCATCTAAAGATCAGGAATCAACAGAAGGGAGTGTCTGGGTTAAGATCAGGGTTGTAGAGACCCAAGTTCTTATTATGCAGATGAAGTCTCCAGGTAGCAGGCTTCAGAGAGAGACTTTAAGCAGGCTTAAAGTCTAAATGTTTCTTTTCAGACTTTAACAGGTGCCAGACTCTTTGTTAATTCTCGGGATCAGTAAAAACACCTGGAAAAGGAAAACGATTCTCTACAGAATGTAGATTTTCCCCCACAAGAGACAGCTTTGCAGGGCCATTTCAAAATATGTCAAATAAATAGATTTGGGGGTAAAATATTAATACTTCAATTTCTTTCAGAACCTGCTGTCATGTAGGTATCTTACTGCTACAAAGAGTCTGTTCTGTCCATCTTAAGGTTTCTGTTTTAATATTAATGCTGTCCAGTTGTGCCCAAATTATTCCAACAGGAAGGAGGTGTAATGAGGCATGTCTGACTACCTATTCCTATCATGGCCTGAACTAGGGTTTCTGGTTTACTTTAGAATGCACTTGACTGATGGCTGTGTGCGGTGGCTCACATCTGTAATCCCAGCGTTTTGGGAGGCCGAGGTGGGTGAATCACTTGAGGTCAGGAGTTTGAGACCAGCCTGCCCAATATGGCGAAACCCTGTCTCTACTAAAAATACAAAAATCAGCAGGGCATGGTGATGGGTGCTTGTGGTCCCTGCTACCCAGGAGACTGAGGCAGGAGAATAGCTTGAACCCAGGAGGCCGAGGTTGCAGTGAGCCAAGATTGCACCATTGCACTGTAGCCTGGGGAACAGAGCAGGACTCCATCTCAAAAAATAATAATAATAACAAGAAGGAGAAGGAGAAGGAGAGGAAGAGGAACAGGAAGAAGAAGAATTCACTTGGCTGAGAGGAGGGGTCTATTCAGTTGATTGGGGGATGCTTAGAATTTTATTTTTGGTTTACAGTTTCCAGATTATTTTTATTAATTGATTTGACACCCAGGTAGTAAGAAGAATAGGCAAAGTGATCACATGTGCAACAATAGCTACTAAGTATCCTCAAATCAAAGACGCCTTCTACCCCTCACTTGTACAATTGGTTGTTGGATTCCTCTGACATTTAAAAAGATACTCTCCAACCCTTTATTTTTTATTCACCTAAAATCAGATAAATTTAAATAAACTTATTAGGAAGTTACTGCATATATATGTATTTAAATTATATGTTATTTTCCAAATTCAAAATATATTTGTAATTGCCTAAAAATAGAAAAAGTGTGATGCTGCTATAGAAAGGATTTTCTGCTAAGCACGTGAGGAATTTCTGTTTCTGACCAGTTCAAGTAATTACTATTAGAAGTAAAAGCAATATTAAATCAAAGATTTCATATGCTGTAGGAAGGCGTAAGGAGTGTATATTGGATATTTCCTGTTTGTAAATTTGAAATCACATGAAAAGTCAGCTACCTTCTGAAAAGTTTTATTTTTCATTAATTTAACCATAAAACCAGAGGAGAAGGAAATAAAAATTTATGAGTGGGCAGGAGAAGTTTATCCCAGAATATAAAAAGGTGTATAACTGTTGTAGAAAGAATTGGCCACATCATTGATTAGCATAGACTTTCCTTAGTCATGTCACAGTTAATCTTCCTCCTGTGGTGGTGGATGGAGGGGCTCTTATTATTAAAATAGTGATAGAAAAAGAAATGTGACACAAAAATCAACTAAAAAATTGAGAAACATGACATGCACAAATTCTAAAATATTGGTTGCATCATTTTACAATTAATTATAGCAGTACTGTTGGCATCTTCCAGGAATATGTCAGTTATTGTTTCTTCACTTGAGATCCTTTACTTATGATATGGTGAGGCAGAGTGAAAGTGAGGTTTTACGTATTGAATGGATGAGTATCTGTGTGTTAGAATCTGCTTTGAGGGAATATTAGCATGGGTATCCCCAATAACTCAGTGTGAGATGCTGTTTCTGCCTTTGGAGGGTAGTTTTTATAGCTGTTGAGTACATAGTACTTGGTCGGAAGAACCTAATTTGGTAAAATGAGTAAGGTGATTTGAGTTCTTCTCAAATCAAACATGCCATAGCTTGTAGAGTAATGATCATATATTAAGAAGGCTGACCACTGTAGACACTGTTCCCTGGATCCCACATTGCCTGAATTCCAGCTGAGTCAGCCTCTAGAGATGGGCAACAGTTGGGAGGAAGGAGCTCAGATATTTCTCCTCTTACTCTGCCTCAGTAGCTATTCTTATAGTGGCTACATGTCCTCCATGTCTCTAACTCCAGCTTCTGTTCAGGAACTGGTGCTGCTTCAAATGACACCACAATTTTCCTTTCTTTCTCCAGTCTAGGAGGAATAGATGGTTTCCTGCAGTTCCTAATATCTAGGTTCCTTTACTCTGTTCTGATTGGTCCTCAGCTCCTTCTTTACCATCTTAACCACATCTTTGATCTGAAGTCACTTAGTTGCAATACTTTGTTTCCCTGGTTGTGCCTTGACTGAAACAAAGTGCAACTATATATACTATTATACCTATTTCTGTCAACTTATTCCAAATTGTATTCTCTTAGCGAGTGTACAGGTTAAAAAGAAAAATTCTCAAATTGAGTAGAAGGCTGTGGTTTTGTCTCAGAAACCCAAATGGCAGTAAGCTGCAAGAGTTACAGGTACTGGTGAACCATCAAAAACAACTCAACCTATTAAGTGATGGGAGTATTTTAAACACCGTTTTGTAGATAATAATTCCTAGGAGATATGTTTTGTACATCCAACATATTCTAGCTATGAATAAGAAATTAAATAATCTGAAACTCTATAAGTGATTTGTGCTTAGCAAGGAAAATATAGCATTTTACAGCAGGGAGTATAAAGTTTGAAGAGTAAACCTACAGCTTTCTCTTTGTGATACCTTAGATCTCTTAGCTTCTCTAGACTTTAGCTTTCATGTAAGTATAAGAGGGATAATCCTCACAAGTTTCTATGATATGCCTTTTGTTATTCTCACATCACAGGATAGGAAACTGATAAGTTGTTTTCTTCTCTGGACTTCATAGTTCAATAACTAGTGTGTAAGTGAGATGGATTTTAAATCTCTAAAATTCTTGGTTACAAATGTTTATTTGCAAATAGCATTTTGTAAAGTTGTTTAGTGTTCTCTGTTAATACAGCTAGATTGTATTGTATTACTATTACTAGCAAACATTTTGTGATAGAGCCTTTAAGCCATTTTCAGAGGTGGCAACATTTTAAATAGAATCCAAATTTATAATACCACGACTATCATTTGAATTTTGAATTTTAATAAAATTTGTAGATGCAAAGAAAATTTGTCCCACTATATTTTTTCTATAAATAAAATCATTATAAATCAAGGAAAAAGCCAATTTATTTAACTATAATATAGGAAAATCTGTCTGAAATAAATAAGCCACTAAGATAATTGGCCTGCATTTTAATACTATATTTTTTAAAGTCTGTTTTTTTCCATAATTATGCATTTTATTTCACGATTCTTTTCTAATCTCTGGTGATTTAGATTATCCTAAGCAGTCAAAGGGGAAGATGAAACTTAAAAAGCTCCAGATATTGTGGTAACTTATAATTCTCCTTTGAAACTTAAAGCTATAAATTAATGGCAATGAAAAATAATAAATTACCTGTTCTTTGCGGTGATGTGTCAGGTGGTGGACTTAAAAGGACAAGAACTGGTGAAAGCCAACATCTACTCAACCATGGAAATTATATGACTCAATTATAGAGCTATAACAGCATTTCCTTTTCAACTAAGACATCAATTTCCTAGGACATAGAGGCACTTGTACCTAATGCATTTATTTGTTGTGGGATATAATTGCAAATTCAGGGGTTTCTTGGTAAGATTAAAATTAAGAAAAGAAGCAGAAATTTTGCATTAGAACCTCTTCTAAAATGTGACAGTAGAATCACTCGAAAGGTAATTGCTCTGTAGTCCCTATTATCATATGCCTCCTTAAAAATACAGGTGCTAACTTTCCTTTGATGAAGGATGCTCATCTAGCCTATTTGTTAAGTGTCTGATGTGCTTGAATAGTCCACATCAGACAATTAATTATTAATTTTTGATCAGTTTATATATGTTATTTTATAGTCATACTTTATCTTAAATGCAAAATTGAGCATTGCTTTAATCTCAATTTTGGAATGGCAAAAGGGACAAGGCTCAAAAACCTACTTTCACAATCACTGTAGACGAAATCAGTTAACAAGAATACCTGGCAATAAATCTTAGGCGCCCCAGATTCCCACTAAACTATATGTCTTCTCTATCCAAAAGCTTTATATTCAGGTAAACGCTAGAGTTTTTGTCTTAGCTAATAAACAATATAATTGAAAGGTTTTTCCTCCCTAAGGGAAGAAGTACATAAACTATGTATACTAGTAATAATAGAACTTCTAAATAGGCAGAATAATAAATTGGTAAGCATGAAACGCAGTTCTCAGGTACATTTTGTTAGATGATGTTTACGTAAATTAAGTCATAAAGGTCACTGTGACAGCAATATTAATATAATAATATAAATGAATAAATGTATTTGAATGAGACAGCTATTTTTTTTTCTTGATGGAAAACTGAACATGTTGATTTGCTCATCAAAATTCAGAGGTGGACTATTTTATTATTTTTGACAACTAATATTCAGAGTTTTCTGATTTCTATTTATCTTTGCATTTTAACAAACTGTGAGTTCAGGTTCAAAAATAATATATATCGTACAGATAAAAAAGTAATGACACTTTTTAAAATGGTGTGTGACTAAATAAATATAAATGGCGAACCACATTTTTAAATGCAAAAGCCTTTGTTTCTGAGAGCACTTCCTCATTTAATATCTTGTTTCTCACTGTATAAAATGAAAGCAAGATAGCTCTCTAGATAGTATGTAAAACTCATGTAAAACTTTATAACTACAAAACACCTCCATTGTACGACCATCTTTCATTCTCACAAATCTATGCAAAGTAGGAAATGCAGGCATTTTTAGTCCCCATTTACAAATGTAGAAATGATGACTCAGTAGGATGAAGTAAACCACATGGTAATAAATAGCAGAAATGGAAAAAGAACCTTTTCTGAACTATCAGTGGATTAGGAAGGTGAATGGCAAAGTTGAAAGAATAGCAAATATGGAAGGGAAGGGAAAATATACATTAGTAATATGTGAAGAAAGAATAGAAAACATGGTATGTTTGAGGTTTCTGACAAAAAATGAAACAGAGAGAAAGGAATTCCTAATTGACAAATCAGAAATATGAGTTAAGAGCACAGTAGTGGTGGGATACAAGTTAGGAGAGGTAGGTGAACACTCTTTTCTCTAAGCAAATAAGTAGGAGAAAAAGGTAAATTTAGGAAAAATCTCAAGATTATCATTCTGATTGGCTAAGCACATTTTTTTTTAAAGGCTGTTGGGACTTATAATAGGAATAATGAAAACAGATATCTTTCTTGAAAAGGAGGCATTTCTAAATACAAAACAGAGCTGCCCTTGAGTACAGGTGTCATGAAAACTATAAAGATAACTTAATAAGAGGCCTGGAATGACTCCTCCAGAGCCATTCAGGCCAGTCATTGATGGAGTAGAAATCATAGCCTTGGTCAAGGTCAGAATCTGTAAGATTTATTAAGACTTGATTGATGGGCAAAACTAATTCTGTGTTTAAGCATTTTCAATTTGCAAGAAATCAAGAGAACTCAGGATTATTCCAATGAATGCAAATATATTGGAAAGACACATGGGAAGGTAAAGAAAAATTAACTCAACAGCCATGGAGCAACAGGTGACTTTCAAGGTCCGTTCAGCTCTGGAAATAATTTTCTTAGTAGAAGGCATCTCTTGATTCTCTGCTTTCCTTTAATTCTCTTTTCATCACATTCACTTCCCAAATCAGAAGATATTATTGCCATAGCACATTGCCATGTAATATAAAATTGTCATGTCAGGACACTTCAATTAGGTATTAGAAGAACCTGTAGGCTGGACATGATGGCTCATGCCTGTAATCCCAGCACTTTGGGAGGCCGAGACAGGTGGATCACCTGAGGTCAGGAGTTCAAGACCAGCCTCGCCAACATGGTGAAACCCCATATCTACTAAAAATACAAAAAAATTACCTGGGTGTGGTGGTACACTGCTGTGATCCCAGCTACTTAGGAGGCTGAGACTGGTGAATTGCTTGAACCTGGGAGACAGAGGTTGCAGTGAGCCGAGATTGTGTCACTGCACTCCAGCCTGGGTGACAGACCTAGACTCCATCTCAAAAGAAAAAAAAAAAAAGAAAAACCTGTACATGGACTTCAGCATCAATTTCTATTGGCTTTATCATGTATCAGTGAGGGTGGGGCTACAGAGCACAATAGATTATGTATAAATAATCACCTTACATTGCTTCTCTGAACAGGTGACTGTTAGCATGGTTTCTTCAAGAGAAAACTTTGAGATTGGTAGTGTGAAGGTGAGACCCATAGGTCCTGCTAACTTTGTTTTCCTTAGTTTGGCGAGCTACTTGAGCAGAGTCAAGCCAAAAAGGATATAAGACAGAAGCTGGAACCTGGGATTGCGGTTGCAGTAGAAATTCTCCCCACAGGATTTAAAGTTGCTTCCTCAGCTGCAGGCAGCTGACAGCAGCTTTTTATCTGGAAAAGATTTTGCCTGATATTTTCTCAGACTCCGGAAAATCATTCAACTTGTCAGTGAAGCTGAAAAGACAGACTCTTTGATATGTAGCTGCAGCTTGGAAATGGTTCCTCTCTTCTCAGCTGTCAGGGTAGGAAGAAACTTTTCAACAATTGTCATCACAAAAGGTATTTCAGGACACAATTATTTTAGAAGTCTAAGACAAAAATGCTTCCAAGGCCAAAGACATTATTAGAATCTGAACTGTCTAGGGAATTGAAGGGTATCACAAGCAATGAACACTTTTTGCTCACCTGTCCTGTTAGTGTGAATGAGGACATGCATGTTAGTTGGAAAGAAAGTGTAGTAGGTAGCAAAACTCAATAGGCTTTATTAATAACTTACATGCCAATTCAAATCAAAGAGCAGTGGTTTCTTAGAGGTAACCCTGGAGAAAAATATCTATACCCTTGCATGGCAAAGGGTGGTTATGAACCAGTGGCATCAGCATCACCTTGGGCTCACCCCAGACCCACCAAATAAGATTCCATTTTTTTGTTTTGTATTTCTGGCTTCTTTAAGACAAGGTCTCACATAGTTGCCCAAGCTGGAGTGCAGTGGTTCAATAATCTCTGCCGCCTCAACTTCCTGGGTTTAGGCTATCCTCCTACCTCAGCTTCCTGAGTACCTAGGCCTACAGATGGTCTCTGTCACAGCCAGATGATTGTTTTATTTTATTTTTATTTTTCTAGAGACAGGGTATTGCTATGTTGCCCAGGCTGGTCTAAAACTCCTGTTCTCAAGCGATCCTCCTACCTGGGCTTCCCAAAATGCTCATATTACAGACAGGAGCCACTAAGCCTCTACTTTTAAAACCTGTGGTAAAATACACATAACATAAAATTTACTAACTTAAATTTTAAGGGTGAAGTTCTGTAGTGTTAAGTATATTCATATTGTCATGCAGCCACTCTCCAAAACTTTTTCATCTTGCAAAATTGAAAATCTCTACCCATTAAACAACAACTGCAACATGCACAGAACTTGAGGACATTATGCTGAGTGAAATAATCCAGTCACAAAAGACAATTACTGTATGACTTCACTTATAAGACAGTCTGTCTTAACAAGATTCTCAGGTGATTCATTTGAACACACGAGCACTAATTTAGAGCACATCTGGGCTCAGCGGGCGTGAGCATCATAAAAGGTTAGCAGCACATTTACTAGGTATGTTATTCCTGGTGGAGTAGAAAGAACACAGATTTTGAGTTAAATGGATCTGTTTTATAATCCTGGCTCTACTGCTTACTAGCCATTTGATAATGGGAATTTCTTTAAGTTGTTTAAGCCTCATTTTAAAAAATCTGTAATATGGTCATAATTAAAACCCATTATAGATATCTTTTAATGATAGTTAAAGGAGATGCATGCTGAGCATTTATTGCAGTCCCTGGGCACAGTAAGTGCACTTAGTAAATAATTTATTAGTATTGTTATCTGGGTGAAAAGCACTGTCACCATTGGCCTTTCAAATGTATTCTGTACTATAGCAGGATAATGAGTCCTTGAAATTTATAAAATCTTGACCTAATGGAACAATCTCAAATGAGCATACAGAATATGATTTAAGGGCATAGATAGTATGAAAAGCAAAAACACTATACAGTTTTGAATAACCTTGAAAGACATCTTTATAAAAGACTAAATATATATATATACCTTACCAATTATAGAATTTGCCTATTTCTGGCTCCAGAAAGAAAATACCAATGATCAATTCAGAAATCAAAGTTATTAAAAGTTATTCAACTTTAGTTATCAATAGATTTTGAGTAATATGTTTTTCTCCTAATGAATTATGAACTAATTTGTCTAAATCATTTATTCCTGGAAAAAAAATTTGATAACCATTAGGTATTACATCAACATACCTCAAGCTTAAATAAAAGTTTGGTTCCCTTAGACCGTATTACCATAAACACCAGCCAAAATCTTAATCTTTTACTGCATCTTCATAAATCTGATGCTGGATAATATTCTGCCAAAAATTTCCTGAACAATTTTTTAATGCATTATAGCTATACACTTAGTAGCTTGTTTAATTATGACATCTATGGTATAGACCTGATACTTATTAAATGTCTTACCTTATGTAGCTAAAGCCAGTATTTTAGTTAGCCAGAATTGTGCCCGGGATCTCTTACTCAGTAAAAAATTATATTCATCAAACATGTAATGAAAATATGTTCTCATTCATAGTTAGCTCAACTCCTATTTGATTTCTAAACATTCTTTTAAAAAGATTACCCCAGAGGTGGTAGCAATGGAAAGTCAAGAACAAAACAATAAGTCTATCACAAATAGTAAGTTTCATTTAAGAGGGTTAAGAACAAGAAAATAAATGAAAGTTAAAATAACAAAATTGTTAGAAAAACTTAGGGACAACCAAGTACTCATCATGAGGTCTCTAAAAAATACTCAGGTGTATTCTACAAAAGAGATTATGCATTAAGTGGAAGTCTAGTAAGTAACTCTGAGCAGCTATAAAAGGCAAAGTTAGATATTATGCTGATAAATTTTGAGATAAAAGCCATGTGAATAAAAACATATGTTTTACTGCGAAAGAAATAGGAATCCACAAAATGGAAGTTAAAACTGCCACTTTTTAAAAAGTCAGAATGTATTGATTTATCCATGTGTTAAACAAAATAAACTTTACAAAGAGACACATACATTTAGCCGTAATACATAAACAAATGTATATTAATTAAGGGGAAAAAAGATTCTTGGACAAAGTAGTCTATTAAATTAAAAATCATATAATCTGATTGACTAAAGAGCTATACTTATTTACAAAACAGATATTTTATGTATGTAAAGAAATAAATGTAATTATATAGATATTTTTAAATAAGTACAGGTCTTCAACTAAGGACATTGCATGATATTTACACTATAAGCCAAATGATAAATGCTATTTATCTTTCTTTTACTAAATTTTCTCTTCTATTTGTAGAGATTCTTATATGAATGGTTCCATTCACTTTTCAAGCAAGTAGGATGTAGCCCTATGCATTATCCAAATATGGGGGAGAAAATATAAAGATTAATTTGGAAAAAGGGTAGATTTTAAAATGAAAAATCAATGCATATGTTGGTGATATGCAGACATTTCAGAATGTCACAGTTTTGCTACTCAAACGCACTGATTCAACTCAAGCTGAAGTTCAATGTTGAACCATGTAATAAAGAGTACCTATAATTGTCTTCATAATGTTGTGAAATTACCATCACTGAATAAATGACTTATTCTGGAATTCCTGCTGACAGTTAAGGTGAATGATCTCTGTTACATAGTTTATTAGGAAGGTCTTTTTTATTTTCCCCTTTTGTTCCATTTGTTTTACTTGTTTTCTTCCTTACATTTGTTTTCCTGAAGCAGGTAAGAGGATTTCAGATAAAAGAAGTTTATTCATACAGAATAATAAATTATTTATCATTAGTTAATATAGTTTTCTTATCAAAAAGATATGAATGAAAATATACTCTATAATTTGTTTTTTCATATGATTTTTTACATATCTATATAAAAATGGATGCTAAAATTATGCTTAATAACATATAGTTGATATATGGTATTAACAAACAAAATTTTTAAAACTTTGTATTCTCATCAGTGAGTCTAATAAAACAATGAATTAAAAATAAAACTAAGCCTTAAAGAAGTAAGTTGTAAAATGATTAATATAATAATGCAAGTCTTAATCTAAGATTAAGATGATATTTTATATCAATGTTCTTGAACTTAATATTGACATTTTAATAAGCTAAAATGTCAAAAAAAATGATTAACTCCTTAAGATAGCATACTCCCTTAAAAGCTACAGAAAAATCATTTTAATCCATCAATGTTTTAATGGATTTAATTGAATTTTTTTCTTTTTCTTTTTTTTCTTTGGTTTTGAGATAAGGTCTGGCTCTGTTGCCCAAGCTGAAGAGCAGTGGGCACAATCTTGGCTCACTGCAGCCTCGATCTCCTGGGCTCAAGCATTCCTCCCACCTCAGTCTCTCAAGTAGCTGGGAGTACAGGCACATACCACCATACTGGCTGAATTTTTTTTTTTTTTTTTTGTAGAAACAAGGTCTTACTATGTTGCCCAAGATGATCTCAAACTCCTGGGCTCAAGCGATCCTCCTGCCTCAACCTCCCAAACTGCTGTGATTATAGGTGTGAGCCACTGTGCCTGGCTGATTTTAATTTTGTGATTGTGGACCCAAGGTTGTTTTTGGTATAACAACTTAGTATCCAAAATACATGTTATTCTGTTCTTCAACTTGAGTTACTTAATGCCTGGTTTGACACAGTGAGACTTGTTCATTCATGATTTCATGATTATTTTAGTAGCGTATTAATCACAAGGTAAGAGAAACAGTAGTATTCTAAGGCCTTAAAGTCAGATTTTAAAAATTCTAATTCTCAGACTTAAAAAGAATTTTTGTTCAATATTGGTCAAAGAATATTCCCAGACAATTTGGGAGTTGTTGAGTTCGGGGTGCAAAGAAAGGGAGACTAAAAATTCCAACTCACATAAAGGTTGGGAAGGCAAGATAATCAATAGGTCAGATGCAGGCATAAAACTAAGTAGAATGAGCTGCATCTCAAACTAAGACAATGAACAAGGACAGGCAAGACCAAAGAGGAAGTTTAGTAGATACACCCAAAACGGAGATTCATTGAGAAAAATATAGGTGTTACGTGTATGTGTGTGTATGTGTGTGTGCATGCACCTTTGTGTGCAAATTGGATGTCTGGAAAGACCTGAACAGTCATATTGTATGTCAGTTTGCCAATATCACTAGGTCACTATTGGCTAATTCCCTGATGACTGTCCATTGGAGGGGAGGGGAAAAAAAGATGGTGTTAAATTCCTCAGAATGTGTTGAATTAAGCAATGTATTGGGAGAAAATTTTGTTGTATCAGAATTAGGGCTAACAAAGTTGCAAAATAATTAATTGGAACAGCCAAATTTTAGTATTAGTTGATAAAACCAGATGAAAAATTATTTTCAAGCCAAAGATTAGAAGTCAAACTAAAAGAGAAAGAGGAAGAAGAGAAACAATGACAAGAAAATACATAATCATCAGAGAAGCAGAATGAAAGGAAAAGGGAAAAAGAAAAATTCAGGAAAAAAAAATCTAAGATTTTGGCGTACGTTGGCTTATTTACCGAATGATTAATGTAAACTGAAAGATCTTATTGAGACACAAGATTTCTTGCTGAGGCAATGCTATTATTTTATTCATGGGTTTGTTTCACATAGAACAGATTATGTTCTCTGATAACACAGATTCATTTTAGAAAATTTGATAAAGAAAACCAAGAAAAGCAAAAATTTATTTAAAAAAAGTTTAGTAGCTAATTTAAATGCCTTGAAACCAAAATGAGGAAGAAGAAAATAAATATGGACATCATGCTAAATTCATATGCATTCAATTTTTTATTTTTAATATTATTTTTATAATTACAATAAAATAAAATGTAGAGATCTAAGGGTTTAGGTTTGATGATTTTTGACAATTTTATATGCCCATATAACACACACACACAAAAAGAAAATATTCCCATTATAGCAAAAGTTCTCTCATCCACTTTTCTGATTAACCTACCCAGCCCCAACAACTTTATGATTTTTAATGCCATAGATTAGTTTTGTATATTCTTACCTCTATTTGTCCTCTTGTCATATATTTTACTTTTGCATGTAATATAAGCCATATAATACATTATTATGTTTGCTTTAACTAATTAACCATCTTTAAAATTATGTTAAGTGCATATGCATGTGCATATGTAGTTATGTTTGTGTATATATGTGTTACAAAAAATGTTCTTTATGTTTAATGATATATTTACCTTTTGGGGTTCTTAGTTTTTTCTGGAGTTCTGGATTTTTGTCTGATATAATTTTCCATTAGGTTAAACAAGTATTTTTAGTAATTTTTATATTATAAATATGCTGAAGACAAATTATCTCAGCTTTTATTCTGCCTAAAAAGTGTTATTTCTTCTTTCTTTTTGAAAAACAGAGATATAGGTAAAGAGTTTTTAACAGAATTTTTCCTAGCACTGTAAAGATTTTGTTCCAGTGTCTTCTAACTCCAATGTTTCTTAAGTCAATTGTCATTCTTATCATTGATGTCATGATGTGATATATCCATCCTGCTGCTTTTATTTTTTTCTATTTTTCTTTGCTTCTAAGCAGTTTGATTGTAATGTACGTAGATAACTGATTCTTTGACTTTATCTTGTTTGTAGTTTGCTGCCTTCTCAGAACTAAAGATTTATGCTTTTCATCAATTTTAGAAAATGATTACTACATACTTCAAGTAGTTCTTTTGTTCCACTCTTTTTTACTTCTCCATCTCTAGCTATAATTATGTGTGAGAAGCTATTTGTCATTATTCTATAGATATCATATGCTCTGATGTTTCTTAATAAGTTTTTTCTTTATGTTGATTTAGACCATTATTATGAAAAGCCTTCAGATTCAGTTATCTTCTCCATGGCTTTTACTCTTTAAACCCTTCAGATACATTCTTCATTTCTAATATGAATTGTTTTAAGTTTCTAGTTTGTCTATCAGAATTTATTTTATAGTTTAAATCTCTGTTGACATACCTTGTCTTTGAACATATTGTTCTCTTTTTTCTTTAGATCTTTTAGTATAGTACTCACAGTTATTTAAGAATGCCTATAGGGTGATTGTAGCAACCGAATCCAAAATAGGGGGTTGCTCCAACTGACTGTTTCTTCTTTTGACCATGGGTCATATTTTATTATATCTTCAAGAGACTCATAATTTTTGATTATATGTTCAACATTGTGTAAGAATCACAAACATTGTAGCAAATAAAAATTTCTCCTCAGAATATTTTATTTTATTTTATTTTTATCATTACTATATTTTCTGAGACGGAGTCTTGCTCTGTCGCCCAGGCTGGGGTGCAGTGGTGCGATCTCGGCTCCCTGCAAGCTCAGCCTCCTGGGTTCCCGCCATTCTACTGCCTCAGCCTCCAGAGTAGCTGAGACTATAGGCGCCCGCCACCACGCCCGGCTAATTTTTTGTATTTTTAGTGCAGACGGGATTTCACCACGTTAGCCAGGATGGTCTCGACTCCTGATCTCGTGATCCGCCTGCCTTGGCCTCCCAAAGTTCTGGGATTACAGGTGTGAGCCACGCACCCGGCCTAGAATATTTTAAATGTTTCCTGTAATATTCCTAGTTTGGCAAACTGAGGAAGCCTGAGTGAATCTAACCTGCAAGTAGACTGGTTCTCAGTTTTGTTGCAATTTCGAGTCAATTGATCACAACTTTCAAGTATTTTGAGAATGAGATTATGATGTCTTCAGCAAGACTTGGAATCTGAGCAAGATTAAAATCCCAAGATTTTTTTTTTTTTTTTTTTTTTTTTTTTTATTTTGCAGATAGCTGTCAGCTTTCCAAACTCTAGAACATCGTTCTCTGCTTTGTAGCCTGGGTGATGACTTTGTGGGTTACTGGAAAATTTTATTGCTCTCTAGTCCTGCCAGACTTTCTGAACCTCAGAAGATCCTTGCCTGTCCTGAACCTTGTTTCTAGACTTTGGAAGGCCGCTGGAGAGAATTCCATAAAAACCCAGGTTGCCTGGTAGAATTATCTACCTCTCATGCTTTATGCCCACCTATTTGAGACTGCAGCAATGGATGTAATATAGGCCCAGAGGACTTGAAAGAATGTTTTTCAACTCACTGGTGTGACTTCAGACTCTATACTTTCAGTGTGCTCAATTAAGGTCCATGGGAAAGAGTTTTGAATAGGTAGACTTAACTCCATAGCAAGGGTGCCTTGATATTCTAATCTACCACAGTCCTTGCATGAACATTTATGAATGCATTAAAATTTTAATTAAGTTAGTTTAAAATTTAATTTTATCGGCCAGACGCCCTGGCTCATGCCTGTAATCCCAGCACTTCGGGAGGCTGAGGCGGGCGGATGATGAGATCAGGAGCTCGAGACCATCCTGCCTAACATGGTGAAACCCCGTCTCTAATAAAAATACAAAAAAAGAAGAAAAAAAGTTAGCCGGGCACGGTGGTAGGCACCTGTAGTCCCAGCTACTCAGGAGGCTGAGGCGGGAGGATCCCTTGAACCCAGGAGGCGGAGTTTGCAGTGAGCCCAGATCCCGCCACTGCACTCCAGCCTGGGCGACAGAGTGAGACTCTGTCTCAAAAAAATAATAATAAATAAATAAATAAATAAATAAATAAAATCTCAATTTTTCATCAATTTTATTAATATATAACACAATATAACCCAGACATACTACAAAACCCTCTCCTGTTTCTCTGCTAGGCATAAAAGCAACCATTAGTTAATTGACTTCTTTGAGCTGGTAACTTTTATAGTTTGTTGTTATTCTTAGGATGGGAGTGATGATCCCTTAGGACTTTCTCTATCCGAAGTTATAGTTTTCTTTTAATTTTACTTATGAAGAAAGTGATACACTATATTTAAAAATATGAGAACTGTCTCATGTAAAACAGATTCTAATTTCTCTTGTTTCTTGACTACTTTAGATAAGTTCTTGCTCTATAACATGAGAACTCAATTTCATTTTGAAATTGCCCTTAATCACAAAATAGTGTGGCAATCTCTTCAATTTTACTGGTATATCGAAGGTTAGAGGTGGGGAGTGTCAGAAGAACCCAAAAGTGGCAGAGATTGTTCAGAAAATGAATATAAGTAGAATAAAAGTAGAATAAATTTCTTGTGAGAAATTGTAGATTAATTAGATTTGGAAAGGATGTACTCACGTTTGGCTTTTGGAGTCTGAGTGCTGTAATTCTGCTTGATTTTGAAGAAAATTAAAAAAAAAAAAACACAAGACAGGTTACCAATGATTATATTATTTTAATGAGACATCTTCTAGACTCCTTCCTCCCTAGTCAGGTGTTGTTTTTCAAGATTATTAGAAGCTTAACAATAAACAGTTGTTGTATCCCTAGTAGCTTGTCACTAAAAGGGTAAAAAAAACAACCAAACACAAAAACAAAACCAGGGTCATTAGTTAATATTTGTATACAAATTACACTTGGAAAAAATAAAACCTCATAATAATATCATGTTATAAATCTCCAAGTTATTAAATCAATCATATAATTGTAAAATTGGTAAAATTATTTCATATGTTTATTTTCTAATTTCATTATTTCTGGAAAATATTTGTTACCAAACAAAACTTTAATATATTTCATAACTCTAGGAATACATGTCCTGCACATATAAACATGTAAGAGTATCTGTCTAGAAAAAGGAATAGAGAAATAAAGATATTTTATTAGACTTAAGTTATATTAACATCTACTCTTTTCACTTACTAAGTCTCCTGTTCGTTAAATATTTAATGAAAATCCTAGATATTTTAGTACTTTTAAATTATAATCTAAGTGTGTGAAACAGTGCATCTTGTTAAAGTTTTAAAAAACAATGGTTTACTTATTTTACTTATCAGTGTCAGATAATTACACTGAAGCAGCCACTTTACTAAATATCACTATACTAAAAAGGCTGTTTTGCATATGACTTAAGTAAAATAAATACTAGAATTTAGTTCAACATTAAACGTGGACTGCATATGAAAATGACTAGGATAATTAAGGTTGAATACTTCTTGCTTCTCCTTATCAATATGAGAAATACCCAATGCACAAATTTCAAGTGACCAGCCACTCTGAAGCTGGTTTTCTACTTACAGAATCTTTTTCTTCACTAACATTGTGTTCTAAATTTCCATCTCAATTCTTTCTACTGGAATTTATTTCTCCGTCTTCATTCATACATTTCAAAACTTTATTTATAGTACTTAACGTGTTCCACTTGGCACCATCAGCAACTCTGCAAACTTATTTTCTGCCTTAGATTTATAAGTTACTTGACAGCTGAGCTCTAGTATTCCTTTTCTTAAATTTTGTTTTAACGAAAACTCATATAGCACTGATAATACATCAAGCAGTGTTCTAAATGCTTTACAGTTATTCATTTTAATTACCAAAACAATCTCGTAAAATAGGCACTGTAATTATACTCATAAGAGAAAGCATCATTCATCTTTTAATTCTTATAGTAGGTGGCACATAAGAGATGTCCATTAAATGTGGAACTAGACTTCAGACATTTACTTAATGAAAAAGCATTTATTTAATGTCAATGTTCTTGGGACTCCACTAGAGCATACGGATTAAAAAGATGATTAATTCTAATTCTCATCTTCACAATTAAGTCTGGGAGAACGGTACAAATGGGATAATGACCACTTTCACTAGAGGGAGGAATATATCAAGATATGATCAAGAATGAATACTGTGTATGAATTGGTATTTCATAATACACAGACACTCAACAGACTGCTAATAGGAAGTCAAGCATTCTAAGCAAAGAAGAAAAAGAGAGTTGTGACATACTTGGAGAACTACAAAGTTTGTTGAGGCCAGGCCATTGAATGATGTACATGTGTAGCACACAAAGAGGTAGGCGTGGATTACTTTGTTCAGAGCCTTCTTTGTACATACAAAGCATGACAGATTTAATCCTGACCTAATTTTTCCAAAATGTACCCTAGGAAACACTGGTTCTGTGTGGTGTTTTATGGGAGAATAAATAAATTTGAACAAATATAGAAACCTTTTTAAGATGTAATACATTCAAAAAACTCTGTGTACTATTGTATATCTTGCTCTAGGAAAGAGAAAAGATATTCAATTTCTTAGAAACATTGTAATATAAGAACATTATTTACTGTTGTTTAACACAAATTTCCCTATCTTTTTGATGATAGAAAAAATGTTTAGAGTAACTCCAATTATTATCAATACAACAAATTTGATGAAGCAGTGTTGTAAGATTTTCACCAAATTTGTAACATGATCAGACTATTATTCTAGAAGGCTCTGTATAGTGGCAATACACAAATGGACTGAAGAAGGCAAAATAAAAGGTGACTGGTAGCAGTTATTTCTTCATTAAATTACCCAGGAGGAATTAGAGTTGCTGAGGGCTAAGGTGGCTGCGATTGGTGGGAGGAGACATTTTTAAGACAGTGTTCAAAGTAAAAGCACTTGGTACTAAATAAGTAATGGGAAGAGAAAAATCAATGACTTTCAGATTTTTGACATGAATGACAGTTCAATATTTGACATAAATTAAGATAAAAGGTTCAAAGCAAAACACATTCCAGGAGAGAGATAATGATTGTTGCCATATGAATTTGAATCCACGTGGAACATCTGGACAGAGCCCCCTACTAGGCTACTGGCTCTCAAGAAGTGGGTAAGGTCATGAGGGAGAAAAAAAATAGAAGAACCCCGGGTTTGAGAGCCATAAAGGAGGCTATGTAATAAGAGATTGTAACAGAAAAAGGGACAAAGGAACATGCAGGGATGCAGAAGTGAAAAGAGGACTGAGAAGTTCCTGGTAGATAAATGACATAGGGGAGGAGATTCTGGGAGGAATAAAACTAGAATACCTGTCAATGCATGAATGAGAGTCATAAAAGTTGAAACCTGGAGGAACATGAAGTATACAGCAATCAATTTTCAAACTTTGGAAAAATGTATTCCAGATTATTTGTTAGAGTCATTCAAATTGCTGATATGTTGTAGCTGAATTCGTGTTTTACCATATGATCTAATTTTCTACAGGCTCTAGGACAGTGGTTCTGTGAGTTTATGTATACTTATATCTACATATATGTGATATATTTATATATGGAAATCTGTCTTGTGTAATGATGCTCCAAATGAAAGAATTCTCAGTTTTTAAGCAAACAGAATATTATTCTCTAAATGATAACTTTTAAGTAAATTGGTACTGTCCTGTGATTTCTCTTTATTCCCTTGTCTTTATACTTAAAAATTTTCAAAAATTTCTATATTTTCTATTGGAGCTATAGGTAAAATGTTGTACAACAAAAAACACAAGCTTTGGGTTTCCTTTAAATTTTATTTTTTATTTATGGTTCCTTATTAAATATCACATATTAAATAAGATGTCCTTACTATATGTTATTTTTGTGTGTAGGAAATATTAAAATAATAAACAAGCTTTTCTTAATTTACTCTAAGCATTTATTTCAGTCATATTTCATTGAATTGTACCCATAGTTCAAAAACATCATTTTGTTTTAGCAAAAGAAAACAGCTGGTTTACCTAAGATATCAAGATATCAAGTATAGTTGTGTGAACAATAAAGTGTTTCAAAATGTATATGGTCAGGGAAATAAGAATGCCTCTGAAATTCTACTGCTAGGACTGCCGGAAACTCATATATTCTTATTTGCAAAAGTTGACATGCAGGCATCATTGTATTTTATTAAAAGCATTGCATATGAAGGAACAGAAGAAGTCCCCTAGGTCTGGCAGATCAACTTCCATTTTGTTTTACTCATTTCCATTTTTCGATTCCCCTTTTGGTTGATATTTAAAACAGACAATAAAACTTTGGCTATATATTGATCCCAGGAGCTCTCACTTTAATATGTTTCTATTTCAAATGTGAGAACATTTGTTGACTGTGGAAATATTCAGTAAATCTCTATATTTAGCTTTGAACTTGTTATAGTTATTTCCTTTTAATCTGGTATTCCTATTTATCCTTAGCAAAAGCCTTCAAAATTTTACCAGAAAGAAATGTTTTAAGAATTTTTTTTCTTTACTCAAAGGATTACTAAATATTCAAAAACTATGATCCCCAGCATGGAATCTGCTCTCTGTGCTCTGTTTTTGTTTTTGTTTTTTTCCTTAAAGACATTATTTTAATTACAAAATATTTTATACATTCAGAAAAAATTAAAACAGCATATCATTCAAGAACCAAATTTAAGAGAAATTAACACTTCACCATATTTGCTTCAGATCTTTTTTAAAAAAGAAATTTCGTGTTATACATGTTATAGATTTAGCTATAACTATTTCCCCTTCCTAATTTGTTAGAAGTATCCACTGCCCTATAAACACTTTATATCATTCCTATGAATGTTGTAGTAGCCAGTGCCTATGTATTTATACATAGCAATATTGTTTTTGTGTTTAAATTTACATATATTTATATTACAAATCTGCAACTTCCTTATGTAAACAATATGCTACAAATCTGCAACTTCTTTTTTCACTTGATATTGTATCTATGAGGCATCCATTTGATATATGAATATTTGATTATTTATTCTTTAACCAATACATTATATTAGCTTGCATTTAAAATATTTCAAATGCTATATTTTGACCATCAAGTTTTACAACTTTTTACGATTTAATAGCAATTTTGCTGAGAGATTCTCGGTGGCCAATGCATTTTTATTATTATTATTATTATACTTTATGTTCTAGGGTACATGTGCACAACGTGCAGGTTTGTTACATATGTATACATGTGCCGTGTTAGTGTGCTGCACACATTAACTCATCATTTACGTTAGATATATCTCCTAATGCTATCCCTCCCCCCTCTCCCCACCCCACGACAGCACCCGGTGTGTGATGTTCCCCTTCCTGTATCCAAGTGTTCTCATTGTTCAATTCTCACTTATGAGAATTGGTTTTCTGTTCTTGCGATAGTTTGCTGAGAATGATGGTTTCCAGCTGCATCCACGTCCCTACAAAGGACATAAACTCATCATGTTTTTATGCCTGCATAGTATTCCATGGTATATATGTGCCATAATTTCTTAATCCAGTCTGTCATTGATGGACATTTGAGTTGGTTCCAAGTCTTTGACATTGTGAATAGTGCCACAACAAACATATGTGTGTGTGTGTGTCTTTATAGCAGCATGATTTATAATCCTTTGGGTATATCCCCAGTAATGGGATGGCTGGGTCAAATGGTATTTCTAGTTCTAGATCCTTGAGAAATAGCCACACTGTCTTCCACAATGGTTCAACTAGTATACAGTCCCACCAATAGTGTAAAAGTATTCCTATTTCTCCACATCTTCTCCAGCACCCGTTGCTTCCTGAAATTTTAGTGATCACCATTCTAACTGGTGTGAGATGGTATCTCACTGTGGATTTGATTTGCATTTCTCTGATGGCTAGTGGTAATGAGCATTTTTTCATGTGTCTGTTGGCTGCATAAATGTCTTCTTTTGAGAAGTGTCTGTTCATATCCTTTGCCCACTTTTTGATGGGGTTGTTTGTTTTTTTCTTGTAAATTTGTTTGAGTTCTTTGTAGGTTCTGGATATTAACCCTTTGTCATATGAGTAGATTGCAAAAATTTTCTCCCATTCTGTAGGTTGCCTGTTCACTCTGATGGTAGTTTCTTTTGCTGTGCAGAAGCTCTTTAGTTTAATTAGATCCCATTTGTCAATTTTGGCTTTTGTTGCCATTGCTTTTTGTGTTTTAGACATGAAGTCCTTGCCCATGCCTACGTCCTGAATGGTATTGTTTAGGTTTTCTTCTAGGGTTTTTATGGTTTTAGGTCCAACATTTAAGCCTCTAATCCACCTTGAATTAATTTTCGTATAAGCTGTAAGGAAGGTATCCAGTTTCAGCTTTCTACATATGGCTAGCCAGTTTTCCCAGCACTATTTATTAAATAGGGAATCCTTTCCCATTTCTTGTTTTTGCCAGGTTTGTCAAATATCAGATGGTTGTAGATGTGTGGTATTATTTCTGAGGACTCTGTTCTGTTCCATTTGTCTATATCTCTGTTTCGGTACCAGTTCCATGCTGTTTAGGTTACTGTAGCCTTGTAGTATAGTTTGAAGTCAGGTAGTGTGATGCCTCCAGCTTTGTCCTTTTGGCTTAGGATTGTCTTGGCAATGTGAGGTCTTTTTTGGTTCCATATGAACTTTAAAGTCGCTTTTTTTCCCCAATTCTGTGAAGAAAGTCATTGGTACCTTAATGGGGATGGCATTGAATCTATAAATTACCTTGGGCAGTATGGCCTTTTTCACGATATTGATTCTTCCTATCTATGAATATGGAATGTTATTCCATTTATTTGTGTCCTCTTTTATTTCGCTGAGCAGTGGTTTGTAGTTCTCCTTGAAGAGGTCCTTTACATCCCTTGCAAGTTGGATTCCTAGGTATTTTATTCTCTTTGAAGCAATTGTGAATGGAAGTTCACTCATGATTTGGCTCTCTGTTTGTCTGTTATTGGTGTATAAGAATGCTTGTGAATTTTGCACATTGATTATGTGTCCTGAGATTTGCTGAAGTTGCTTATCAGCTTAAGGATATTTTGGGCTGAGATGATGTGGTTTTCTAAATATACAATCATGTTATCTGCAAACAGGGACAATTTGACGTCCTCTTTTCCTAATTGAATACCCCTTATTTCTTTCTCTTGCCTGATTGCCCTGGCCAGAACTTCCAACATGTGTTGAAAAGGAGTGGTGAGAGAGGGCATCCCTATCTTGTGCCAGTTTTCAAGGGGAATGCTTCCAGATTTTGCCTATTCAGTATGATATTGGCTGTGGGTTTGTCATAAATATGTCTTATTATTTTGAGATATGTCCCATCAATACCAAATTTATTGAGAGTTTTTAGCATGAAGAACTGTGGAATTTTGTCAAAGGCCTTTTCTGCATCTATTGCAATAATCATGTGGTTTTTGTCTTTGGTTCTGTTTATATGCTGGATTACATTTATTGATTTGTGTATGTTGAACCCACCTTGCATCCCAGGGATGAGACTCTCTTGATCATGGTGGATAGCTTTTTGATGTGCTGCTGGATTTGGTTTGCCAGTATTTTATTGAGGATTTTTGCATCGATGTTCATCATGGATATTGGTCTAAAATTCTCTTTTTTTGTTGTGTCTCTGCCAGGCTTTGATATCAGGATGATGTTGGCCTCATAAAATGAGTTGGGTAGGATTCCCTCTTTTTCTATTGATTGGAATAGTTTCAGAAGGAATGATACCAGCTCCTCCTTTTACCTCTGGTAGAATTCGGCTGTGAATCTGTCTGGTCCTGGACTTTTTTTGTTTGGTAGGCTATTAATTATTGCCTCAATTTCAGAGCCTGCTCTTGGTCTATTCAGGGGTTCTACTTCTTCCTGATTTAGTCTTGGGAGAGTATATGTGTCCAGGAATTTATCCATTTCTTCTAGGTTTTCTAGTTTATTTGTGTAGAGGTGTTTATAGTATTCTCCAATGATAGTTTGTATTTCTGTGGGGTTGGTGCTGATATCCCCTTTATCATTTTTTATTGTGCCTATTTGATTCTTCTCTCTTTTCTTCTTTATTAGTCTTGCTAGTGGTCTATCAATTGTGTTGATCTTTTCAAAAACCAGCTCCTGGATTCAGTGATTTCATGAAGGGTTTTTTATGTCTCTATCTCCTTTAGCTCTGCTCTGATCTTAGCTATTTCTTGCCTTCTGCTAGCTTTTGAATGTGTTTGCTCTTGCTTCTCTAGTTCTTTTAATTGTGATGTTAGGGTGTCAATTTTAGATCTTTCCTGCTTTCTCTTATGGGCATTTAGTGCTATAAATTTCCCTCTACACCCTGCTTTAAATGTGTCCCAGAGATTCTGGTATGTTGTATCTTTGTTCTCATTGGTTTCAAAGAACACCTTTATTTCTGCCTTCATTTCGTTACGTACCCAGTAGTCATTCAGGAGCAGGTTGTTCAGTTTCCATGTAGTTGAGTGGTTTTGATTGAGTTTCTTATTCCTGAGTTCCAGTTTGTTTGCACTGTGGTCTGAGAGACAGTTTGTTATAATTTCTGTTCTGTCACATTTGCTGAGGAGTGCTTTACCTCCAATTATGTGGTCAATTTTGGAATAAGTGTGATGTGATGCTAAGAAGAACGTATATTCTGTTGATTTGGGGTGGAGAGTTCTGTAGATGTGTATTAGGTCCACTTGTTGCAGAATTGAGTTCAAATACTGTATATCATTGTTAACTTTCTGTCTCGTTGATCTGTCTAATGTTGCCAGTTGGAAGTTAAAGTATCCCATTATTATTGTATGGGAGTCTAAGTCTCTTCGTAAGTCTCTAAGGACTTGCTCTATGAATCTGGGTGCTCCTGTATTGGGTGCATATATATTTAGGATAGTTAGCTCTTCTTGTTGAACTGATCCCTTTACCGTTATGTAATGGCCTTCTTTGTCTCTTTTGATCTTTGTTGATTTAAAGTCTGTTTTATCAGAGACTAGGATTGCAACCTCTGCCTTTTTTTGTTTTGCATTTGCTTGGTAGACCTTCCTCCATCCCTTTATTTTGAGCCTATGTGTGTCTCTGCACGAGAAATGGGTCTCCTGAATATAGCACACTCATGGGTCTTGAATCTTTATCCAATTTGCCAGTCTGTGTCTTTTAATTGGAGCATTTATCCCATTTACCTTTAAGGTTAATATTGCTATGTGTGAACTTGATCCTGTCATTATGATGTGAGTTGGTTATTTTGCTCAGTAGTTGATGCAGTTTCTTCCTAGCATCGACGGACTTTACATTTTGGCGTGTTTTTGCAGTGGCTGGTACCGTTTGTTCCTTTCCATGTTTAGTGCTTCCTTGAGGAGCTCTTGTAGGGCAGGCCTGGAGGTGACAAAATCTCTCAGCATTTGCTTGTCTGTAAAGGATTTTATTTCTTCTTCACTTATCAAACTTAGTTTGACTGGATATGAAATTCTAGGTTGAAAATTCTTTTCTTTAAGAATGTTGAATATTGGCTCCCACTCTATTCTGGCTTGTAGAGTTTCTGTTGGGAGATCTGCTGTTAGTCTGATGGGCTTCCCTTTGTGAGTAACCGGACCTTTCTCTCTGGCTCCCCTTAACATTTTTTCCTTCATTTCAACTTTGGTGAATCTGACAGTTATGTGCCTTGGTCTTGTATGTGACAAGTATGTGTCTTGTATGTGACAAATATGTATTCCTCTTCTTGAGGAGTATCTTTGTGGCATTCTTTGTATGTCCTGAATTTGAATGTTGGCCTGTCTTAGTAGGTTGGGGAAGGTCTCCTGGATAATATCCTGCAGAGTGTTTTCCAGCTTGGTTCCATTCTCTCTGTCACTTTCAGTTGTACCAATCCAATGTAGATTTGGTCTTTTCACATAGTCCCACATTTCTTGGAGGCTTTGTTCTTTTCTTTTTACTCCTTTTACTCTAAACTTTTCTTCTCGCTTCATTTCATTCATTTGATCTTCAGTCACTGTTACCGTTTCTTCCAGTTGATCGAGTCGGTTACTGAAGCTTGTGCATTTGTCACATAGTTCTCATGTCATGGTTTTCAGCTCTGTTAGGTCATTTAAGGACTTCTCTACATTGGTTATTCTAGCTAGCCATTCGTCAAATCTTTTGTCAAGGTTTTTAGCTTCTTTGTGATGGGTTCGAACTTCCTCCTTTAGCTTGGAGAGAAGTTTGATTGTCTGAAGCCTTCTTCTGTCAACTCATCAAAGTCATTCTTTGTCCTGCTTTGTTCCATTGCTGGTGAGGAACTGCATTCCTTTGGAGGGGGAGAGGCACTGATTTTCAGAATTTTGAGCTTTTCTGCCCTGCTTTTTCCCCATCTTTGTGGTTTTATCTACCTTTGGTCTTTGATGATGGTGATGTACAGATGGGGTTTTGGTGTGGATGTTCTTTCTGTTTGTTAGTTTTCCTTGTAACAGTCAGGACCCTCAGCTGCAGGTCTGTTAGAGTTTGCTGGATGTCCACTCCAGACCCTGTTTACCTGTGTATCAGCAGCAGAGGCTGCAGAAGAGTGAATATTGCTGCACAGCAAATATTGCTGTGTGATCGTTCCTCTGGAAGCTTCCTCTCAAAGGGGTTCCCGGCCCTGTGAGTTGTCGATGTCAGTCTGCCCCTATTTGGGGGTGTCTCCTGGTTAGGTTACTCAGGGGTCAGGGACCCATTTGAGCAGGCGGTCTGTCTGTTCTCAGATCTCAAACTCTGTGCTGGGAGAACCACTACTCTCTTCAAAGCTGTCAGACTGGGACATTTAAATCTGCAGAAGTTTCTGCTGCCTTTTGTTTGGCTATGCCCTGTCCCCAGAGGTAGAGTCTACAGAGGCAGGCATGCCTCCTTGAGCTGTGGTGGGCTCCACCCAGTTCGAGCTTCCTGGCCACTTTGTTTACTTACTTAAGCCTCAGCCATGGTGGGCATCCCTCTCCCAGCCTTGCTACAGCCTTGCAGTTAGATCTCAGACTGCTGTGCTGGCAATGAGGAAGGCTCTGTGGGCGTAGGACCCTCTGATCCAGGCACGGGATATAATTTCCTGGTATGCTGTTTACTAAGACCCTTGGTAAAGTGCAGTATTAGGGTTAAAGTGACCCAATTTCCCAGGTGCTTTGTGTCACGGCTTCCCTTGACTAGGAAAGGGAATTCTCTTTCCCCTTGTGCTTTCCAAGTGAGGCGATGCCTCACCCTGCTTTGGCTCTCACTCCTTTGGCGCACCCACGCCCTGCACCCACTGTCCGACACGCCCCAGTGAGATGAACCCGGTACTTCAGTTGGAAATGCAGAAACCAACTGTCTTCTGTGTTTCTCACGCTGGGAGCTGGAGGCTGGAGCTGTTCCTATTTGGCCATCTTGAACTCAGCCTCTGTGCTCTGTTTTGTATAGATGGTAGTCTAAAATATAACTGTTGGATCACTTAGAATTTAGCAGTACATAAGTCAGTACAATTATGTAGCTCAGTATTGGCCTTGCTTGAAGAAGAATCTTTACTAATATATAGTGGCATAAAAATCTGGATTCTGAGAAACATGGCTCCAAGTCTCAGTCCATTAAATACTTGATTATATGTCATTTAATTCTTTCAGTTGATTTAGAAACCTAAACAGAAGAATAGAAATGTCAATAATATCCATTGCCTTCACATCTCACTCCTAATCTACTTTCTCTTTATCCCTCTTTCCAAAGATGATCAGGTGGTATGTTAAAATTTCAGAAGTGATGAAATTCAGAAAACAAAATTTAAAAGCTATAAAAATGTAGGCATATTGTATACATATATAAAAATGTAGTAGAGATGGTACAACCTATGTAAAATTGTCAATATGTAATAATTTGGCCATAATCTATATTTTAAGTCTGGAAAAAATATAATTTTTTTAAATGAATAAATTAGGTCTATTTAAGTTTTTAAAAATGTTTTTAATTAAACTTTTTGACTTTGGGATAATTGTGATTCACACTCAATTGTAAGAGATAATACAGTGATTCAACATAGTCTTTAACCAATTTCCCCCAGTGGTAATGTCATGCAGAACTATAGTAGAATGTCAGCCAGTATATTGGCATTGAAAAAGCCAATATAGAAAACATTCCTATCACCACGGGGATCCCTCCTGTTGTCCTTTAATAGTCACAATCATTTTCCTCCCACCCCCAGCTCTCTCCTTAAACCCTGGCAATCACTATTCTGTTCTCTATTTCTGTAATTGTATAATTTCAAAAACATTATATAAATGGAATTATACAGTATGTAAACTTTTAGGATTTGCTTTTTTCATTTAGCCTAATTTTCTGAAGATTTATCTGGGTTATTAGTGTATCAATAGTTTGTTTCATTTATTTGTTGAGTAATAGTCTACAGATGACATTAAATTTTGTTTTTCCAGTTTCTTTTTTTTTTTTTTTGCTTTTACAAATAAAACTACCATGAAGATTTGTGTACAGGTTGTTTTGTGAACACAGATATTCATTTCTCTGGATTTGAATGCCCATGAGTACAATTTCTACATCATATGATAGTTGCATGGTTAGTTTTTTAAGAAACTGGCAAACTCTTTTACAGAGTGACTGTACCTGTTTACTTGCCTACCAGAAATGTATGACGGATCTAAATTCCTTGCATCCTCACCAGTCATTGGCATTGTCACTGTTTTTTTATTTTTATTTTTAAACTTTTATTTTAGGTTCAAGAGTATGCTTGCAGGTTTGTTGTGTAGGTAAACTCATATCACAGGGGATTGCTGTGCAGATTATTTCATCATCCAGGTACTAAGCCCAGTACCAAGTTCTTATTTTTTTCTGATCTTCTTCTTCCTCCCACCCTCAAGTACTCCCCAGTGTGTTTTGCTCCCCTTTCGTGTCCATCACTTCTCATTATTTATCTCCCATTTATAAGTGAGAACATGCAGTATTTGGTTTTCTGTCCCTGTTTTAGTTTGCTAAGGATAATGGTCTCCAGCACCATCCATGTTCCCATAAAGGCATGATTTCATTCTTTTTAATAGCTGGATGGTATTCCATTGTGTATATGTACCATGTATTCTTTATCCAGTCTGTCAGTGATGAGCATTTAGGTTGATTTCATGTATTTGCTCTTGTGAATAGTGCTGCAATGAACATTTATGTGCATGTGCCATCATGGTGAAATGATTTAGATTCCTTTGGGTATATACTCAACAATGAAATTTCTGGATCCAATAGTCGTTCTGGTTTTAGCTCTTTGAGGAATTGCCATCCTGCTTTCCACAATGGTTGAACTAATTTACACTCCCACCAACAGTGTATGAGTTCCCTTTACTTCACAACCTCGCCAGCATCTGTTGTTTTTTGACTTCTTATTAATAGCATTCTGATTGCTGTGAGATGGTATCTCATGGTGGTTTTGATTTTCATTTCTCCAATAATCGGTGGTATTGAGTTTTTCTTCATATGCTTGTTGGTCATGTGTATGTCTTCTTTTGAAAAATGTCTGTTTATGTGTTTTGACCACTTTTAAATGGTGCTACCATAATAGACCCATAGAAATATGGGACAGAATAGAGAGCCTGAAAATAAGTCCACACCCTTGAAACCATCTGATCTTTGGCAAAGCTGACAAAACCAAGCAATGAGGAAAGGACTCCCTATTCAATAAATGGTGCTGGGAAAACTGGCTAGGCATATGAAGAAGATAGAAACCAGACCCCTTACCATATACAAAAATCAACACAAGATGGATTAAAACTTAAATGGAAAACCCAAAACTATAAAAACCCTGGAAGACAACTTAGGCATTATTATTCTGGACATAGGAACAGGAAAAGATTTCATGACAAAGATGCCAAGTGCAATTGCAACGAATTCAAAAATTGACAAATGGGATCTAATTAAACTTAAGAGCTTATGCACAGCAAAAGAAACTATCTACAGAGGAAAGTTCTTTGGCACAGCAAAAGAAACTATCTACAGAGAACCTACAGCAAGAAAATATTTGCAAGCTATCCCCCTGTCAAAGTGCTAATATCCAGCATCTATAAGGAATGTAAACAAATTTACAAGACATTTTTATTTTTAATCTTAAGTCTTTAACTTTGAATGAATTTTAAATTTATAGCTGAATTCAAACATGGAATTATCTTAAAAACATTTTATATTTAGAAATTAAGAGCATTATGGCAAAATACACATATATATCAAAGAATAATTTGTCTGTATATATGGACAAAAGCATGTATTTCTAGTCTATTAATTGAAAGAAGATAAGTTATTAGTATTGGTTATGGTGATAGAGAGTTAAGCTGTTAATATGTGTGATCTTTAGCTCCATATTTATTTCAGCATGTTTCCTGGATGATAAGTAAAACGTACAAAAATACAAAATGTAAAAACATAGATTGGAAAATCAAAAGTTATAAATACTAAAAGGAGAATTGACCAAACAATTATTCAATCATCGAAATCTCTTATTTACATAGATAAAATTTCAATTACAGTATTTTAGCTAAACTTTTTAAATGGATGGCTTTTCTAAAGATTTCAGATGGGAGGAAAGAGGAAGTGCGTTGATTGAACATAACAAACGTCAATTAGAAGAATCTTACCACCACCATTTTAAACGTGAATTTTGGATACTCATCATTCAGGGAGTTCCACTTGGCCTATTCAAATAATCTCTTCATTTTCCTGAGTCCGTCCTTCTTTATTATCTTTTATCACACTCATTCCTCTCTCAAGAAGCAAACAAATTTTCCTCCTCCTCTTTTTACACAGAATAGCTTATGTTCTCCTTACTGAAACCATGGTACCAGAAAACTTTTACCACTTGGGGGTTGTGTCTTCCATTCTAAGTATTTATCAAGGAATTTTACTATATATACAGTATGTTGCTTCAAGGGAAATGTAGGAATTTCCCGATTTGATAATAATTGTGTATGTGAGTAGTAATAAATGAATAAAAATCCTACAGTCACATGGTTTTACAGATAGTTATATGAATCTAAGTATTCATTTCAGAAACTAATCAAATTGAAAAAAATAAACACAAAGCGAAAATGAGATTTAATCAGGTTAAAAGTGTTGATTAGAAAAGGGACATAAATGAAACAAACTGGCTGACTTAGCCTGCATCATCAAAAGTTACTCTTACTTGTATTCTTGCTTATTTTTAATTCTCTGAGCACATTGGTTTTTATCAAATGGTTTCTAGGAAGGCCAAAACCATGAGTAGCAAAACAAGAGCTTTCATGCCAAGAGGATTTGGTTGTAAGCTCAAATAGCTCTGTTTAAATGCTAAAACCATTTCACCTGTAGGAAGAAAGAATAGCTCACAAACCTTAACTAAAATGACATGTCAACCCCTGACATTTATTTTTCTTTTGAAAAGACAAAAGAAAATGAAACAAAAGAAATGTCTTCTAGTTTCAAATATGTAATTAATCATCCAGATATTCTTTTGATCACCCAAATAACTGAGCTATTTTCTTTTCATCTTTAACTGTGCACTTCACATTGCTGTCACCTGGAAAACTTGGCATTCAGATACACTTAATGATATTTTGTACTTTCCTTTGACATCTGTTTTATTTATAAATTGTGCTTTATATTTTTAACCTTCAGCGATCAAGTATATTTGAAAACAAAATGACCTGAATATGTGAAGAAAACAGTAATTCAGGTCAGAGTCAGTCAGAGCTACATAGTGTGGATGAGAGCTATTACTGGGGGCCATACACTTCCTACTGAGTCTTGCCCCCTGAATCCCCAACTTCATACGCTCGAGAGATTTCAGGAGGCCTTGGGATTATCAGGAAATTGTTTATAAAACTGGTTTCACAAAAGACCACACAGATACATTCAATTTGTCTTTAAGCACCACCTAGGATTCCCTTCTTCCAGCATACTTACTTACTCTGGATGCTTGTTGGACTTTGGGAATTTTTTCCTACCCCACTCTACTGCCCCTTTAAGTCTGAGTTTATGTTCTTTTCTACATTCCAACACTAGTTAGAGGTGGTGAGAACTTGGTATGGCTTATTCGATTGATAATTCCCTGAGTGATAACCATGTTTCATATATGTTTCTATATGTGATATATGCTGATAGCTGCCATAAAAAATACATAAAATGAAACTGTGTTTGAAAATGTCATGTAATAAGCATTACCAATTGAAATTGAACACTTGTTTTTGTGTAGCACAAGAAGAGCACCCCATACTTCGATTTATGTTCCAAAGTTTTTTAGTTTGTACATTTAACACATCAATAGCAGCACCTCATCTTCAAATATCTTCTTGAAGTCTTTCTTTAGATACAACATTCTGTTGTCTCAGAGATAAAGGACTGCTTACTGTCCACATAGGAAAAGTATATATTTATATGTTTATTCATTCATGGACTCTCAATAAACACTTGATTGTTTCTCATGTGCATATAAGTGTGGATGATAAGACTATACTTCTGAGGAGCAGTTGTATCTTGTCACTCACTGTGCTCAGAGCCTGAGACACTGAAAAATGGTCAAAGTTCTCATTATACGCTGCATGGATAAGTGAACAAGTGATTGAATCAATATGACTCCTGTCTTCAGGAGTAACATAATAGCAGTAAAATAGTAAAATATGTCACTACAAAAAAAAGTCATAAGGGAAAAGGGACAAAATTAGAAGTGCCAAATTAGTTGTGTTGCATTATTGGTTGGGAACTTGGAGTCATTGTCACCCTTTTCAAGAAGAACCTTTCTTTGAGTTTTCTGTCCTCTGCGGTTCTGTGTTAGAGTCTGTCAGTGAGGCACTTGTGCACTTTGGAAGGCAGAATAGAAGGAGCAGCCATAATTCTGGCACCTTCAGGCATATCTATGGCAAGCTCCTTGAATCACTCACTTCAGTACTCTAAGTGGTTGAGATAGCAAGATGGTGCTTCTTAAGAATCACTTCTGTTGGCGTTGCAGACTGAAATAATCTGTGGTAGCCCCTCATGAGTCGTGAAATTCACAGTGACTTCTGGGCAAGCTTTTGAAACCCACCAGATGCAGCTGAGATACCTGACCTTCAATTCTCCATCACTTCCATGATACATTCAATTTTTCTGATAGACTAAATTAAATTTGGCTTAAGTCTGCCTCTGTACATAGCAAACTGCACCCTAACCTAATATGTAAGCAAACTACAACTTGAGAGTGCATGTTTGTAACAAGTAACAAAGTCTAGGCCAACCATAGTGTCTTAACTTTAAGTCAATCACAGGCTGAAAACTACTCAGACATGTTCAGATAAGGCAAATGTTGAACTGTAACCAATCAGGCTATTTTTTATGTCACTTCCTTTTCTGTCGATAAATATTGCCTGTACGTATTGCTGGATGAGGGTCTCTGATCCTTTAATGGTTTAAGGAACTTCCTGATTCATGAATTGTATCTCTGCTCAAATAACTTGGCTAATTTGTTTAAAGTTTTTCTTTTAATACCCCTAATTCCTGGAATTGAACTCTTTCTTACCTGTGGCTTGTCTTTTCCTGATCAAATCCTGACTAATACACCAGAGTTCCAAGAAATGATATCAAAGTAAATAATTTTGTATGTGGTATGAAGTTTACAGTACCCATAACAAAACTAAGTGGTTCATTGGACAGGTAAAAATTTCAGGGGAAAAAACATTTTTAATGTTGTACTAAATCTTTTATCCTGGCTGAATGTGCATATCCATTCTCTCATCCACTAGAATGAAATAGAATTTTCTTGTCATTCTCAAGTCATAAAAATGTTCTGAAGTAAATTTATCCTCTACAGTGTTAATTCATTAATATTTATGTCCAACTCAGTATTATAATCAAAATACAAACCCCACTCAAAATCAAGTTTCCCCTTCTATAGCTCAGGCCCCCTACAGAAAAGAAGACTATAATAGGAAAAAATACTTGGCTGGATTATTTTATTTTTGTTTACCTGGTGTTACCTGATCTCTGGCTCTTCTATAGTTGGTGATAGTAGAAAAATAATTAATGTGACAGAAAATTCTTACTTTACAGACGTAAATCGAAAGTGTGTTTCTGTCACATTTGTGATGAATCAAAGCTGACTCATAGGAGCATTTTTGTGGAGTCTTAAGGAATATCCCATCCTCCATTAGGGAGTTTCACCAGCAGTTCTCAAAATGGGTTGAGAACACCCTAGCCAGATGACAACCTCCACAGAGAAGTTTACAGATACTCTTTGATAGGGTCCCATTAACCCTGCAAGTGTACCTCTTAGCCAGGATCTAGGACAGCCCAAAAGTTTTTCTCCTCCTTTCTCTCTGTCCTATTGTGTCCAGAAGAATCACATAATGTTGAACCATGCTTCTGTTGGAAGTACAGTTTCTTGCTAAGTTCAACCCTCTTTTCATTTTGCATATGGTAGCACTTTCAGTCACTGTTTCTTATCCTTTATATTTCTATATGTGAGTTAGACATTTATCCAGCCTTTTATCAAATTTCCAGCAGACAGGAAACACAGTGAATGTTTTTTGACATCCCTTCCTCCCCAGTTTAGCTTACTATGGGGATGGAACACCACTCCTCCTTCATAGTTTAAGGGACTCACAGAACACAGACAATACTCTCCAAAGATATTCTTCAAGTTTCAAACTCCTGTTTTCTCTATGATGTTAACCTTTTCACATCCTCCAATTGTTGGGTAGACAAGGGTCACAAAACTTGTTTATAGCCACCTTTTTCCAAAGCCTTCAAAAGTGATCGAGTGCCTTCCTCTGGTTTTTAAAGAGAATTGACAGCTATTTTGAGGGATCTCAGCTAAAAGTGAGGTACACAAAGTCATGGGTACATATAAAGGTATTTAAAAGCCCACTAGGATTCTTTCCCCTTTACTTCTTTGCCAAGGAAAATGTGTTTTCTCCTCTTCATTCAGCATTTATGCTTCTGCGTGTATCCTCAAATTACGAGCAGGCAAATCTCTATGTCAAAGACTTACAAAGACTTACACAAAACAGTCTAAAGTCCTCTCCTTTTTTCCTCAAGAAACTCCCAGCATCACTCATGTCAAAGCATTTTATTGATGGATCTTGGCCACTCATAATCCCTCTCAGGTACTGTTCACCTGGTCTTTTCTACTCTTCTGAAGGTGAGCCACTCTATCTCATCTCCTGGAGGATGAGAGCATTTTCCTTAGCCTTGTCCTACTATTACTATTGCTCACTCAAGCACCTACCCAGCATCATAGCCTCTTATCCCAGTAACCTTCCTAGAGGCTCTGAATTCAGGATTTAATAACTAAAGTACATGTGCTTCAGTTCTCTAGCTGCTTCTGGTTTTATTTTCTCCCCAGTAAAATTCGTTCTTATTCCCTGTATTAGTTCATTCTCACACTGCTAAAAAAAAAACATACCTGAGACTGGGTGATTTATAAAGGAAAGAGGTTTAATTGATTCACAGTTCAACATGCCTGGGAAGGCCTCAGGAAACTTACGATCATGACAAAAAGGGAAGCAAACACATCTTTCTTCACATGGCAGCAGCAAGGTGAAGAATGAGTTCCCTGAGAAGGTGTAAGCCCCTTATAAAACTGTCAGAACCCATGAGAACTTACTATCACAGGAACAGGATGGGAGAAACTGCTCACATGTTTCAGTTATCTCTACCTGTTCCCTCCCACGACATGTGGAGATTATGTGAGCAACAATTCAAGATGAGATTTTGGTGGGGACGCAGCCAAACCATGTCATCCCCATCTGCTCAGTAGCGACTTTAGGTCACATTTAAATGTGATTATCAACTAAAGACTATTTTAAAGGATAAAATATACTTTGTTTATAATTACATAGTAAAGGGGGAAACTTAGCTTACAGGAGAGTTCTTCAGCAGTACATATACATATCATACATTTCAACTCATAGTATGAAATCAGACATATACTCAGAGTATGCATGAAAAAGCAGAAAATGTCATGAGCAGCATCCATTAAGATCCAGCCTGGGGTAGATTACATGATGGAGACCAGCCATAGGAAAAAAGGGTACAGAAGGAATCTGCACTAGTCTGAAGGTTTTATTAGCAGGTAAGGTGTTTTGTTTTTGTTTTTACATCCAAAATCAACTGGGTCTATTTCTTAGATTGGATAGAGAATGAGAGAGAGGTTTAATAATTTCTTTAGGAATTTGTCACTTTGTTATGCTGACGGCACCAAAAATTTGGATAGTGTTTTTAAGCTGTTAAACATCAGCTTTCCAGCACATATGGGAGATTATAAATAGCATGTAAACGTTTGAAATGAGGCCAGCCTTGTAAGACACTTTTGCATCTTTGCTTCTGTTAATAAAATGGCTAGATTACAAAGAAAAGGCAAGTAACCTTTGGAGGACACCTGCATGAAATATAGGCAACATCAGCTGGAAAAGAGCAAAGGGCTAAATGGGCTTTGCCAAGGAAGTTATTTTCATGTTTGCCGCATAAAAGGAATTGAAAATTTAAGTAATAATGTGAGTTGGTTTACAAATACTTTTCTGGGGAAGTTTTGAGGTGCTCCAATAATGTGTACAGTTCTATTATTAGAAGAACATGTGTGCTAGAGTATACTAGTAAAAGTAATTTTTTTAAATTTTCTATTCTGAGAGCCCTTTAAGTTTCAAAATGAGAAGTAATTAATCAGAGGCTTTCACATGCCTCACACTAACATGAGGTCCTTTCTCTTGGCAAGATAAATGGAAGGAAGCATTCCTAACTGAGCTCTCCACTCTGACCTTGTTCTGCTACCTAGGCTCTTGTCTTGTTGTTCTCCAACAACTCTTGATGTTTTGAATCTTTTTTGCCAATTGGAAAATTGTGCTGATTGATATACTTGTAGCTTAGTTACTGAAGTTTCACTCACTGCCAAACCATTTTTTATTTTCTACCCTACCCAGTTATTGCCATACATTTCTACTTTCCATAGGTATGGCTTTACCACCCACTGCCTATTGCTTATTTACCAAAATCTTCCCCAAATTCTCTCCTGGCAAATTATCCTACACTGTACAGTTAGACATCCCTCAAGCTGTCTGCCTCTGTGCCAAGGCACACATCTGTTCTGGTACTCACTAGAAATCTGGGTGCCTGATTTCGGGTGTCTTTCTAATTTGTGAGGTTCTATTCATAATTATTTGGCCCTATCTGCTCATTACTAAACCCATAATAACTATTCTTGTACTATATTACTTAGACCAGGACAACTCCACATTAATGGCTTTCAAGATATGACAGTATATAATCTTATAAATGAATAAGTGAATACTTTTAATGTTTCTCCAATAAACCTGAGTTATTTATGCTGTGCTAGTATTAAGAGATATCTTTAACAAAGCATGACTTTGCCATCAACATAAATTGATATTTGTAATTACATGTACTGATATAGTTTTACGTAGAGTTCCAGATAAGTTTTGATATTTAACCCTAAATTTTTTCTATAATTAAATTAAAAATATGTTTTTCTATGTTACTATGGAGCTAGATCTCATATCAAAGTAAATTATAAAATTACCAAAATAGTTCAAAAAAACCAAATTTTATTACACTAAACATCTATGAAACCATTTTAATTTTCCATTTAATCACTTACAAATGTGAATATGTTTATTTCCCTCAGTGGTCTACTGTAACAGAATCCAGGACTGTAACTGTGTAGAGGAAAGGGTTTAGGACTGAGGAGGTCTGCCATTCTAGGACTGACTCAGCTGCAGATGAAATATGTAATTTTAAGATGATTCATTATTTGTTTACCCATTACACAGCTGTGTTTGTAGGTAGAGTTAACTCACTCAATTTTGTGATTTAAAAAAATTAAAATATTTTATTATTTTGAAAAATTTATTTAATTTTTATTTTAAGTTCAGGGGTACAAGTGCAGGTTTGTTATATGGGTAAACTTGTGTCATAGTGGTTTTTTGTAGAGATTATTTCATCCTACAGGTATTAAGTCTGGTACCCCTTAATTACTTTTCCTAGTCCTCTCCCTCTTCCCACCCTCCACCCTCCAAAGAACGTCTAGTGTGTGTTGTTCCCTTCTATGTGTCCATGAGTTATCTTTGATCTTCAATACTTGATTTAGTGTTTAGAGATTCATTTATCAGCATGGAAAGTATAAATTCAGGATGTTTGGTATAAATATTATAAATTAATTACATCTTAGGTGACTTTTAAAAGCTGGAATTTAATGTACATATATGAATGGGAAAACTTAGTTAATATACAATAAAATTATATGGGAATTACTTAAAGTTAGGCTATAAATGTAAATTACATTCTTATTAGCATATAAACCTTTCTTTATTGCTGTTCTCAAGATATTTGGGTATTGCCATAAAGCATAGTTACAGCCAGAGTTAAGGTTTTGTTTTTTGCTTTTAATAACAACAGGATTCTTTCTTTTATGTTTTTGATGATTTTAAAAATGTATTAATTTCTTTAAAAAATTATATTAAGTGGAAATTTAGTAATTAACATCATCAGCATTGCCTAAAGATTTTGTTACAAACATAGTGACATATGTAGGTACACGTATACAAATAGACATATATGTATCTCATGCATCATGTACATATCAATAAAAATGATCAACATATTAATATCAACTTTTAAACTTTTTGACACTTGACAATGACATAAATTAGGGTCTATTTCAATTTAAAAATACCAAAGTGACTAAAGCAGAAAAATTGAGATCATAAGGTTTTAATAGTACTAACATTTAATAGGCATCCATAACAATTTTTTAGCAAAAAAATAGATAAAAAATAAATAACTTACTTAAAATTAGATATTTACAAATTAAATATATAATCATTATGATTCTTAAAGCCTTCCCATTTACTTACTTTAACAAATAAATCTATAGGCTTAGTCAAGATATTTTCTTATTAATATAGAAAGTAAGGTTATATTTTCCTAATCAATTGAGAAGCACAAAATTAATCTATATAAAATGTAAAAAATACTGTGTTTTTTCCTATTACAAAATGCACAGTAAAAATACATTATGCTCACAAATCACTAGCTTACACAAGTTTGCTTTCAAATTTTATTTTCAAGGTACAAGTAACTGAACTACTAGTAGAAAATCAATAGTTGAAGTCATATCTTGAGCTATAAATTCTATAGACCTGTGTGGAAAATAAATTCAACAAAAAATTATGACAGTAGAGAAGACTTGCACAGATATAATTATAAGACAAAAGAGTCTTACACGTTTATAATGTGCAAGGCAAAATTAGCAACACTCAGATATTTGTGATACTGCTTTGCTTTTGTGAATAGAAATTTCCACTCTTACGCTTTTCTGATTCATTTTTCCACTCTTTCGCAAATTTCCACTCATACCCTTTTCCACTTTTCCAGTCCTGCCACCTCTTTAATGCTGTCAATATATCCTGAGTTTGAATTTCAAATTCTCCTCTCTCTGTAGCCCTTCCTTTGACAATTATGATGCTATATTAGTCAGGGTTAGGTGGAACCTGACTTGGTAAACAGATGCTCACAGAATCCTGCTCACAGCAGGAGTCCTGAAGAATCTGGTTTTTGCCAGACAAAGGCAAAACCTTGACAAGAGAAAAGTAACTGGGGATGTCTTTACTCCCCTTATCACAGCTGGACACTGGTGGACATTGTAGTTGCTATTAATAATTTCTCAAACCTTATGCCTTTGTAGTGTTCCATTAAAATATAAAGTCTTCTGCAGGATGATTAAATTGGCCATGCTTGGGTCACAAGGCCATGGCCCAGCTGTCTAGAATAAATCAAAGGAAAGTGTTTGTTCTTTTAAGATCAATGGGACCATGTAGTCTCCTAATTTTCAATCTGTCTGTTATTGTTTTCTCCTGCACTTCCTAATTAGCACTGAAATTCATCATCCTACACTGATAACTAATATCCTAGTGATTTCTATCTTCTGACATCTTGATATTCACTCACACTTGGTTTTACATATTTAATTAACATTTACTCGAGGCAGGTCTAGGGCACATAATAATAAATCATGATTACATAAATTATGTCCTGGCCAGAGAGAAGCTGACAATCAATAGAGGAGCTCAGACAATGAGCCATTCTCTTGTGTGATAAAAGCTACTCTAATCAGAGACATGGTGTGATATCAATGCAGATGAAGAATGATTCAATGAAGGATGCATTAAAAGGCATTGTAATTATTCCTACACTATTGACCTCCTCCTTGACCTCATTGCCTCTGGTCCATTCATGCTACCCTTTCTTGTAAGAATGTTCTTTCTATAGTAAAGCAGCAGTCATACTCCTTTCTGCTGTAAGATCTTAATTGTTCCTGTTTTACAAAGATAGAATGAAATCTATAGTCTTTATCATTAGATCTAAGATTGCGCCACCATTGACCATTATAATTTTTCTTCATGTTAATCAAAATTCTTTTCCTCCAGGCCAGGCACAATAAAATTTTACACTAATTATAACATTCACTGAGTTAATACATTTACTCACATTTTGCACTCTATAATGTATCTCTCTTAATTGTTCCTGTAAAAATTCTATAAATATTGATACTTCAAACATTCCTGATGATTTAAAGTCGTTCTTGCTTGCCTTGACATGAGGAATTTTCTTAGTGTTATCCATTAGCTACCCATTATCCATTACCCATTTAGCACTTAATCATTTGTTGTAGGGACAGTAAAATATTTTCTTTCTATGTCCTGTTCAATGTCTCATGCGGTTAGTAGATACTACAAGTTTATAGGTCCCAGAATTCAAAAGTAAATTAATACTTTTCTCTCTGCTTAACATACTAGTTTATCATTTCATATTTTTTCATAGAATGTCAGTTTAAAATGTAAAAGTAAACTATCCAATGAACGGGAACAGGGTTTTTGGATAAGAGAAAAACAGTATGTTTAACAATGACAATTTGCCAATTTATAATTTTGTGAGTAGAGGACACAGCATCTCACATATAGCTAGTCCATTTTTAATTTAATTATGTAATCTTTTATGAATTTTAAATTACCTGTCATGAAAATGTCTACCTAGCTATTTTATAATTAAATTAAATTGAATTACCTGATAGGTTTAAGATTTATAAGAACCCTATAGTAAATCTATATCAAAGTTTTTATATAGAAGTATAAGTAAAAAAAGTGTACTATGTATGGATACTTGGGCCAATACTTAAGTTTCCTTTTTTTTTTTTTTCATTTAAGTAAAATCAATGCAACACAGTACTAGGAGTTATATATTCATTGCTTTTTCAAGCTGTCTTTATTTTTCAGAAAAAAAATAAAATTAATGTGCAAGTAAAAAGATGAAGAGTACATAAAAAGGAGGGCTTTATTATTTTTTTTAGAATCATCTTACACCTGACTTTGGAAAGTGTTGAACACTAAAAACCATTGTGTTCTAAAAAATTATACAGGCTGTAAATTTAAGCTGTTTGCATTTCTTTACTTCTGTGTTTACTATTTCCTCTAGGAAAATCACCTGCACTTTGTTTTTTTCTCTTTTAATCTCTTTTATTATTTTTTCTTCCTATTATGAGGTGTCATATCTTTCATTTTTTTCTTTACCATTTTTTCCACTTTCCTCAAATAACGCAGATCAATTATATTGTAATCTTCAACTCTATCTCTTTCCTGAGACTGATTTCTTCTTCTCTCTTTCTTAACCTCTTCTTCCTTCCTCACTGCAATCCATGGCAGTATAGATGGCTCTGTCCCCCTTCCCCTGGACCATCAGGGTACAGGACTTTCTCTGATGAAGATTACCATCTTCATTGTCAAAATAAGTGTTGTTTCCTCATCCTCATTTAGCTTAACCCTACTGCAGTATTTATTGCCTATCTATGAAATACATTGCCTATTTTGGCTGGTACTATTCTTTCCACATCTCCTCCTGTCTCTTTGAATATGATTTGTTGGTGATGTTTTGCTGTCATCCTTCTCTTCTCCTACATAATAAAATATATTCTAACTCTTTAGAATTTTATTATAAATACAGGTCTTCATTAACCAGTGGAACCCAACTCTGGGTAATTTATTAAATGCACAAACATATCACGTACACACATGTGTGTATGTGTATATGTTTGTATATATACATGTATGTATGTGTGCATAAATGTGTATGTATACACATGCACATATAATTAAAAGGAATATTTATCAGAAGGATATTGAGGGAAAAAGCTGAAGAAGTTGCAGAAAGGACAAGGTATGGAAAAGTCGAGAACAATTAGCAAGAACTATTGATGGTCTTTTCGGATACTGCCATTCCCATGAGCCTCTTCCAAATATTTCTTAGTTTATATGTTCTTTACCTAAAGATACACATTTTAGGAAGCTAACATCTGATTTTCAAAGCTAAGGTCAGGAGAGGTGACACATTTTAACACCCACAAAAATTTAGTATCTAATGGCTAAATTACACAAACAAAATTCAGATGTTTTTAAGAGAAAAAGAGAAGTAGACACTGGATAGGCAGGAATAGCAGTCATCTACGGTATGTGCCTTTCTTTGTTCTCTCAGAAAACACCTTATTTCTGAGAGGATGTACAGAAGGATTAAAGTCAGGGAGATTAACTGAAGCAGCATTCATGTCCTGGAGTCACTGGGACCCAGAGTTGTGTACATCCTTCCATCTCTACTCAGTGACACAACATAAATGTCGCTAAACCACACAATGATAGTATCATAATGGACATTCAATTATTAGGTACTACACTAAATGCATTAAATTGAAGCCTCAAGAACACAGTTTATTTCCCAGATCTTTTTGATTGTATACTGCTCCTTGTCCTAAATCATCTTGTGATTTCCTCCTAAGGGACATATTAACAGATAAATAAGAAAGCAAACAAACTATTTTTAATATAAAGAATTTCTCCATTTGGATCATATATTCACTTATATAAATATAAATATAAACATATATATCATATATATCTCATATATATATGGAGAGAGAGAGTTGTGCTGGCCTTCTCTTCAGGGTCAACTACATTGCAATCTTAACTGGATGAAGCAAATAGTGTTATATAAATAATTAAATAGCATTAGGAGATATACCTAATGTAAATGATGAGTTAATGGGTGCAGCACACCAACATGGCACATGTATACATATGTAACAAACCTGCACATTGTGCACATGTACCCTAGAACTTAACGTATAATAATAAAAAAAAAGAAATCTTTGTTTACTATATAATATAGTTCAGAGCTTTCAAATCAACCACAAATTTCTCCCCTCTTTGCTATTCAGAATTAGGAAAGGGCATAGGAGGAGAGAAGGACAGAACAGATGAAGCTGAAGCTCCATCCAAGGAAGGATGGGGTCTGGATCTCTTAACTGTGGCACCAGGTGGGAAGCCAAGTGCCTGTTGGGATACAAAGACTATCAACTCTGTGGAATTGTCTCAGTCATTACTGGAGAGAAACAGTGCAGGTTCTAACATATTCTAGAAATTATCTTTACTGGTTTCTTTCCACTAACACATATGTGAGAGATACACAGATTCTCTAACTACATGACTAAGGATAAATTGAAAATCTCATTACTTTTCCACTTGATTTTACCAAGTAGTTGACTAATATTTTGGGATTATGCAAGTGTACATATTTAAATTTTAAATATAATTTATGATTTTAAAACAAAAGTTATAGCAATTTATTTTTTGTGTAGTGCACTAATAGTCAACTTTTTAAATCAGGTTTTATACAGAGGTATTTTTGATTTTTTAAAGATAGTTGTTTTTAATAAAGTCTGCATTTTTATGTATTGTACAATATCTTGATGTATCTTTATCTTCTTAAAGCAGAAGTTAAATGAATTTATGAATAATTTCTTACAATTTTAAAGAGCTGCATATACCATATAAGAAAAATTTTTTAGCATGGCATTAAATAAAAAACAATGTGGGATAGTATTAAAAGATTTTAGAAAAAGAAAAATTTCAACATTTTTGCTAATAATTTTAATCTTTCCTATTACTTCATTATAAATGTTCATGATAAAGTACATTTTCATTAATATTTCCAAAAGCAATATAGCTCCTGAAAATTAATTAGAACATTTACCCCAAAAATATCCTGTCCATGAAATTTCATTCAGATGTTATATCATTTTATGATATTCTATCCTTTGTGGTTTTTTAGATCTAAATAATTTGAGTTTGTCTTCTCCACTTTTTCCTAAAGCAGCCTTTAAATTATTACTACCAGTATGTAATCATTTGCTGCTAGATTAAATTTCCTACTGAGTAGATTTGAATATACATTATGGCATTTGGGAGAATAAAATAATAAAATCAATAAAAAAGAGATTGATTCCCAATATTTATTGTAAGAAATAAGGTCCTCATTAAAATTTGTGTGGGAGAAAGGAATTAACATACAACTATTTTCATGAATTGGCTTAGTTCTTGCTTATGTTGCTCCAAAGTAGCACTAACAAAAGTTTGCAATTATATATTTTTTTCCTTTCTATACTGCCCATTATTGAAAATATCACACACATAATTGTTCCCATTCTAAAACAGAACAAAAGCCATCTGTTCATGATTATTTTGTATGATAGAGAGTTGCTCCTCAGAAAGACTCAGGCCCCTTGATATATATAAATGAAAAATACTCTTTCACTACAGGGAAATTACCACATACCACACCATATCCATTAGTGTGTGCCCTGTAGAATTGAAATTGATTATTATTTTAATGTAGTCATGACGGCAGTCTCAATATTTTCCTAGCCACATCAATTCCATTGAATACATTTGAAGTTTGTTCTCACAAAGGCCTTGAGCAAAGGAAGAACTAAGGACAATTACATGACACACTTTAAGGAACATATAATTTCAAAGATGAAATGGTGGAGTAGGTGCAGGGAATTCTGTCAGTAGCCACAGAGAGCTTTAGGAATCTGCAACCTCAGACTACATGTCAAGAGATCATCTACTACACTGTCAGGCAGACAAGTCATAAAGAAGCAATTACTACCAGGATAAAATTTGACTGTTTCAGCAAATACTGTGCCTTCAAACTTTACACAGCCTGGAAAACATTTTTAAATCTAAAATTTAAAGATGAAGGAATAAGCATAATGCCTTTTAAAAGTATTAAAATAGGGACTTGCCACAGCTCTGTGTTTGTAAAACTGTAATTTTTATAATTTAAAAATAAAATTTAAAACTAATATTTTCTTCTTTCAAAATACGTGAACAAAAAGTTTCAGACTCTTTTAGTAAGAGGAGGTAGAGATAATTTACATAATAGACACAGGAGACATAATATTTTGTTGATCTATTTAACAAAATTAGCAAAAATCTGCCTAAAGAATAACCCAGAGATACTAGCTCTGGCTAAAAGTATAAAAATAAGCAACTGAGGTCACAGTCTTGAAACTCATGATACAGTAAGGAAATTATCTCCCTTTCTTTGAAGACCAGTTTGAATCATGCTAAAACTGATGAGATCAAAGGTTGCTGGAGAGCTTAAGCAGCAATTGGCAAGTGATACTTAACACTAGTGATCACTTAAGCTTTAATGTACTGTAATGTAATTCACATAAACAAAAGGTGTTTGGAGTCCTCAATAATTTTTAAGAGCATAGGAGAGTCCTAAGACCAACAAGATTGAAAACCACTAGAAGCCTAAGATAACAAATGCAACAGGCACTTGAGTCCAAACCCAATAATAATAATAATAATAATAGTAATAATAATAATAATAATACTTAGAAAATCGGAACTCATGCCAGTCATGGGGATATCATTTCTCCTTAGTCACATGATCTTAGGGCTTGAAGAAAATTTAGAGCTCGTTCTTAATTCATTTTCAGGTTGGGGAAACAGACCCAGAATATAAACAACTGCATATTTAACATTGAATAAAGAATCCATAATTCTTGACCCTAAGGCAATGCTGTTTGAGTTACTCTGCATGGCTTTATTTGGAGTTTATATTTATATTTTATTTAGCTTTAAAGGGACATTATTTCCCTGTTTTGATCAATACAGAATAACTGAAAGCAACAAGATCAATTTACTTATTTGTTGGAACATTTCTTTAGTGTGTATTTAGTTTTTTGACCACATGCCTGCTACTTTCTTCATTTAAACAAATGTTTTAGAAGAAGCAATAGAACACTTGACTATTATTATATTCCAATTTCATTGTTTCCTAATACTTGTATCTCTGCTAACGCGAAAAGATGCAAACATTCACAATGTCAGACACCCAAACTACCAAAGTAGTAGAGAGCCTAATCTTACCAACTTCAGTAAAATTAAAGAACACCTTGTCATTCCACTCAGGAACCGTCTCAAGTGTCAAAGCCCTTGCTATTCCTTTGTCACTTTACTTAAAAAATGTACTTGCCTGTGAGTCCATTCTTTCTGACCTCTTTATTTGTGGTATTAGCTTGTCATTTTTTGAAAGAAAGCAAAACTAAACAAAGAGAGCTTATTGTCAGGAAAGCCAGGCTCTAAGAGAATTCCTTAGAGAATTAACCAGTGGAATTTTTAAATAAATGTGGGGATGAAGAAAGAGTGGGATCTCTTCTTCCAAGTTTCCAAATATTTGTTTTTCCTGACTTGAGAGATTCTTATGCCTTTAAAATTGTTTAGTTCTAGTTTTACCCAGTTGATTCTTATTATGTATCTAGAAACCAAGATATTTTCATTTAAAAAAAACTCTATGATGCAGTCTCTTACTATGGTTTTCATATTGAAATAAAAATGCACTTCCTTCCCTCTTCAGCTTTCAAAAGGTGCCTTATATGATGAATAGCCCCTTCTGTGTTACAGTATGCATATATAGGGAATGGGCAATTTTTAAAGCTACCTACAAGTTTTTACAAATACTGTTGAGTTATTTAAATTATTGCTTCACCCTGATTATATAACAGAGCCATGAAGACTTCATTTTCTTCTCTCATCTTCTTTTAAACAGGTAGTCTGCTTAAAAAACAATTTTATATTATTTCTACTATTAAAAAGCCTTTAGAAGTTGATTTATTTTCAAATATATTTTGATAACAAGATAGTGGTTGTCAGTCCCATGTTACCACAAAAATGTTTAATTTAATTGAACTTTTTCTGATAATATTTGCAGTATCAGATTTTTATAAAATTCTAAAGATTTTTCATATGCAAGTGAAAGAACTAAGTCTTAATTGAACTGACTTAATAACTGATAGACCAACTGTGAATTCAGGCTTTCACTTGTTATGTGAAGCAAGGTAGAGATCACAAGAAAAGAAGGCAATGTTCTGGTTGAATTTCCATGCTATCTTCTGTTTACTTTCCATGCTATGTTCAGGTTTCTCAGGTTTACAAGGAAGGAGATACTAACAAAATTATAAGATAAAATCTGTGGAACAATCAACAAATTATAATACCATACTCCTAATTCTTATATTTGCAGAAATCAAATGAATAGGTTCTTGTTTGCTATATCCAAATAGCAAACATATATTTATTAAAACATATATTTATTTATATATTATATATGTATATCTATAATGTGTGTGTGTATAATGTATATATAGTAGTTTTGGACCACATGCATGTTACTTTATATTTATATTAGATATGTATACTAGATATATGTATACATGATATATATACTAGATACATAGTAGATATATAGTAGATTATATATAGATATATAGTAGACATCTACTATATATACTATATATCTATATATATCTACTATATATCTTCTATATGTATCTACTATATATATCTTGTATATATCCCTTCTATATCTAGATATATATCTATATATCTATTATATATTCTATATATCTATATATATCTACTATGTATCTAGTATATATATCATACATACATATATCTAGTATATGTATCTTATATATATATAAAGTAACATGCATGTGGTCCAAAACTACTATAGATATATAATATATATAGTAGAGATATATATATAGTAAATATATACAGATATATATAGATAAAGATATATAGAGATATAGATATACTATATATAGATATATAATTATATGTATCTAGATAGATTTATATCCATATATATAGATAGATCTATCTATATATATATCTACTATATATCTAGTAGATATATCATATTTCATTAGTATGCTTATTCAGATAGAGAGAAGAAGGAAGTTAGAGCATGGTGGGGGTATCGTTTTTCTTCTATCTGCTACTGCAATTTCAGTTCGTGTTCTGGAATATTTTGGTTCCTCTCCTCATCATTTGTTGAGGAGCATGAGAAAAAAGGAATATTATTCTTTCAGCTTCCACTTCATTGTTCATGTTAATATTTGTTCCTCCACAAGGACGGGTAAAATTAATGAGATCTCGGTATTCATTGGGCTCCATTCCTTTATGATACAGGTCAGTGCTTACATGTGCCATACACTCTTGTTTTTTTTCAGTTCCTCCTAGACTTGACAATCTTTAGATAAAACAGTCCTTGTGCTTTCAGTCTCTAGGCCAGAAGACTTCCTGAACAAGCCATCCTCATGGGCGGTTTGTACAGCAGAGGTGAGATGAATTATGAGGTCAGGCATTTTCCAGCCTCTCTACCTTTAACTTGAAGGGAAATAGAATGCAGTGAGCCTGGTTATCGTGAATTAAAGGTGATAGGTCAAAGACATGACTATGATCTTCAATAGTGCTATCTAGCTTTGTCAGGAAACTAGTACCATAATGGAACCAATACTTGGACGCCTTTTTGTCTCCTATGGTTCAAACCAGGGTTAAAAATACAACAGAATATAAGAGAAATACATGATTGGATTCCCAACATCCTGCAGCAGGCAAATAACCAAGTTAGAGAGAAAAACAATTACCACGTGTGTTTTCCCATATAATCAGTTAAATTTTAAGTTAAAATGAAGTGATTTAGAAGTCCAATCTATGCAAATGTATGTGTCCATTACATTTTGAAACCTACCATAATTAGAAATTGTTTTGCTATGCAAATCTGACAGCATGTATCTTTCTCTTTGACGATAAAATATGTGAATAATCAACAGAACAAATATTTACCATCCATATCAATTTTTCCTAGTAAACATTTTGAAGTATTAAATAACATTTTGAATGCAATGATTCTTAGACTATCTTAACATTTATAAAAAGAAAATAGGACTCTTTCTTTCCAATATGCAGTCATTAATAAGGCTTCTTTGGTTAACTCATGCTGTGTGTTAGAAAGCCTAATCACTGTGAGATTTAACAAAATGCAGTCAATATACTTGTTCTCCTATGTGGTCTGAGTTGTACTAAATGGGTTTCTAGTAAATTATTACTTATCAGACTCAGAAATAATTATAGATCAGATGTTTCAGAGCATTCATGTCACCAATCTGGAAAATAGAAAGTCAACACTAACTTCTTTATATAAGGTTTGGGTAGGTAAATGGAGAACATTTGGGACAAATTTGAGGATTGTTCATGTGTGTCTAGGTTTGTAGTGCTAAACCATGGGGCTTTAGATAGCTAGTGTTTGGTTTTGTGACTTTAAATATATACAAGATTCTGTTACCAAAAACATATCTCCCCTATGTGATTTCAGCCTCATAAAAACACTTTGGAAATAAAGGTTAATCATAGACAAAATATGGCAAATCCTTACTTTGATTGTCAAAAATGAGACCAATTCAGTAATAAAATTATTAAAATAATCTTGACATTGTCCATTATATTTCAGAACACTGAAAAATTTACATTAAGAAAATAGAATTAATTGAAAATTTAAAATAATATATGACAGAAGCCCTTGAAAATTATAATCTATAAATTATACATATATATATATACACACACATATATATTATTTTTACTTATTAAAACTGGAGGACTACTCTAGTATTTATTAGGTAAGGCAGTTTTAAATCAGGAAAACCTAGGAAGTTAAGCTATTTTGAACTGATCCTTTGACAAGACGTTCACTTCTCAGCAGAGTTCTATGAGGGATTAACAAATTATTAAATTTCATTGTGCTAAAACTAAAGTGAATTTCAAATGTGAATAACAAAAATTTGTCCCATCCAAAGCATAACTGTACATGTTTCTTCCTTTAATGTTAGGTTAGAACTAACTCAGCATTATCATTAAGCTATCACATTTAGGAAATAGTTGATCTTCAAACAAAACATTTTTTAAAAAATTTAATTTTGTCAGCCAAGTTTAATTCAGGATAGATGAATAGTGGGCATAGAGTGGTAAAATATATGTCTCTTTCATAATGAAAATATTAATTTTACAGTAAATTTACTATGTTAAATGCAATGTCCCATAACCAGAATTTCTATAATTCATTTACATCCTTTTTAAAATGCAGTTTTATAAAGTATACTGTATTGAGATATTTTTATATACATTTTTTCAATTTTCATAATTCTATGAGAGAATGATTTCTGTCTTACAGATGAGGAAGTAAGATTTTCAGGAGATTGCATGACTTTCTCAATTATACTGTGAATGAGTTGCAAAGGTGATGTTGAAAAGACCACATTTCTTGATTTCAAAGCTGTCACTTATTTCTACCTGCCATAGGCTCCTGCATAGCTGTGATTCTCAAGCATATCAGCATACTGACATGCCTTCAACAATGCCAAATAACACTTTAGGTTATTATTATTTCTATTGTACAAAAAAGCAAGTTCAGATCATAAGTATTGATAATTGAGGTTTTTATGTGATTATAGTTCATGGTGCAGATTGAATTGTCTATAGATTACCTTTAATATTTAGATTCTTAAAGTTGGGAAGAAATCCCAAAAGGTTAAAGAGTTTAATTGATATGTATATCCTTTTTTTTTAAGTTGCATTTAGAAAATTTCCCTGTACATTACAACTCAATGCTTGTATATTTCTGAAACCACAACAAATAAAAAGACAAGTGGACATAACAAGGAGAATGGATTTTGCCATTGCTGTCTTCCAAAAATAAGACTGGCAGCCCGCCTGGGGCGCATCATTTAGGGTGAACCTGTGGCTGTGAGCATCTTTTAAGGTCATTTCCATGTGAATAGGCCTGAAATACATAAGGAGTGTTAACCTAAATCGTTTTCAAATAAATATGGGTTCATTTACACTCGACGTATTTCCAAAACATATTTGAGGTAGCCTATGATAAAAGCTACAAAAGAGTTAATATCAATATAATTGAAACAGAAAATAAAAGCCATAAAAAGGAAGAAGCATGCATGCCAACTCTGAGGACCACATATAATTATTGCATAGCTCTGAATTTCCTAGCCTTCAGGAAAAGGAAGAAAAAGTTATGGAAATGTCAATATCCGAAAGAGGAATCAATGGTAAAATATATCTGAACTCCAACATGATTTTGTATCTCTACCCTTAGACTCTTGTAGCAGTCTCATAACTAAGCATTCGACTCAGCAGATAGTAATTAAGCATATGCTATTTGTTTGAATCTGTTCTACATCCTGGTAATACAGGAATTTTCAAAGCACAATAACAGTCAGTTCCATTAAGAAATTCACAGACAGTTCATCTCATAAATCTGACTGTGTTGTTCGCCTTAAATTTAAGTTCATTATGGACCCTTCTTGGTCCACAGAGTAAAACTTATGATGGAGCTTAGCATACCAAGTTTTTTACGACCTACCCTGAGAGATCCTTTTCAACCTCAGCTCCTGCTAGTATTTCTTACTAGCCACATGGAACTTCTTACTCTTAACTACACATAACTTTTCTCACTGTTTACTTTTCACATCTGTGCTGTTGTTAAAGTGCTAATACCTGTCCCTAAGGCCCTTTCCTGTTCTTCTACGTATAAATATTTACTTATGATGAAACACTGTGCCAAATGCCACTTCTTGCTGTAGACTTCTTCCTCAGTCTCCAGTCTTCCCTGGCTCATCATAGCCTCAGCTTTTCCTGTATCTTTCTGTGACTTGACAATGAGTTTTCTGAGAGCGGTAGTGAATATCTAGCATCCAGCACAGAGTCTGGCCCCTATGGTAGTCGGCCAATATTTCTTTGATAAATAAATGAACAAAAAATGAGCAGTGACTCTTCAACAAAAGTATTTTTTCTTCATGCTAAATTCTAGCAAAAAATTGTCAGATGGGTTCTTACATTTGGGCCATTCATCATCATAACAGAAGTATCAATGGTAAGTTTTCCTAAAATGTTAGGGTGATTTTCAAATATCCTAATTTTATAAAAGTCCTCTAAAACTTGAGGGAATAATTATAAAAGCAAGGATGATGATCATTCTGAGGGCCGAGATAATGAATTTCAAGAATGTACCATTTCAGAGATGTAATAAGCTATAAGGCTAGAACTCAATGTATCAGGAGGAAGGGTTGGATGTCAAGGCCCTTCTTTTAGTCTCTTTTCACACTGTTATAGGGAACTACCTGAGACTGTGTAATTTATGAAGAAAATAGGTTTGGTTGACTCACAGATGCACAAGCTGTACAGTAGCATCGCTGGGAGCCCTCAGGAAACTTACAATCACGGTGGAAGGTGAAGGGGAAGCAAGTCACGTCTTACCGTGGTGGAGCAGGAGAGAGAGAGAGCCAAGGGTGACGTGCCACATACTTTTAAACCATCAGATCTTGTGAGAACTCACTAACTATCATGAGTACAGCAAGGGAGAAATCTTCCCCAGGATCCAATTACCTCCCACCAGGCCCCTCCCCTGATATGTAGGGATTACAATTTGACATAATATTTAGGTGTGGACACAGAGCCAAATCTTATCAGCCCTCAACTTCCTCTCTTACATATTACTGAGCTTTTGATGGTTCAGAGTCAAGGCCATTCTCTAGGTCGTGGGACTTTCTGGCATTAGTGCCCCATGCTGCTGTTTCAGGACAAATATTTGGTAGCCAAACTATCAGTTTAGACACTGCATTACAAGAGTTAGGGAGCTGAATCTGTAGATTTGACCTCAGATATCTGCCTAGGGGAGTTACTTGTAAACCCATTAAACCCTTCCTGAGAAATCATTATTAACAATCACGAGAACACTTTAATTCCAGGGAAGCAGTTTTGAAAAAGCTTAAAAACAAGATTTTCTCAAAAAGCATTATCACTTTTACCTAAGAATAAGAAATCTTTGATTCTGATCCCCCAGAGTTTTATAACATAAAGCTCTGAAAGGATGATTTGACTTGGATTATTTTTTTTCCTTCAAATCAAGTCAGCTTTCTCAGCATTAGAAAATACATCCCAAGGACTCTCTGTCTTTGAACTGGCTAGTGTACCTGCCAGGAAAATTTAACTGCCAAATGTTTCCAAAGATATGTGAAGAAATTGGCTTACTTTGTACATTGATTTCATATTGACTATTAAATTAAGTAAAACATATAAAAAAGAAAATTGCAAATTTTGAGAGAATGTGTATGTTGTGTCTTCTCAGACAGAAATAACTGAATTTTTTAAGCTCATGATAATAACATCACTAGTCTAAAGGAGACAACTATGGTAACAACCTATTTTGGCAAGAGGAAGGAAGTTAAGCTCATCTAAAAACTGTATCAGATCATTAAGAACTTATATTGCTGATAAGGGGCCAAAATAGCTCAGATTTATGCCATGAGAAACTATGCTTTGATGTGCTATAAGAGTATTCCTGGCTACCTTTATTTTTGAAATAATTTTAAATTCCTATGATGTACAAATATCAGACATCTATTTTAAACTGATTTAATTTTAACTAATATAATTTTGTATTGTTTCAAATACTGTTGATGGATGGATTTATGTTAGTTTTCCTGCAAGAGTCCAGCACAAGATTAAAAAAAAAAACAAACTGTCAATAGCAGAGAAAAATAAATAAAATTGATTTATTCCTGATAAAAAACTTAAATGTGTACTTTTTAAAAGGAAAATAGATATATAAATAGAAAAGATTATTTTGAAAATGAATGCATTGCTAACATAGAAGAAATTGATGGTTAACCTTAAAAAAACAACAGCCTCGCCTCCTGTCTGGTTCTGCCATTTCTTTTAAAGCTTTAGTCTTGTCACTCATTCTTATATACCCACCCTCACTATAAGGGAGCCATTAACACAAATACAAAACAAATACAAATGTAATAATTACAGCTACTGCCTGTATGGCACTGCTATAAGTACTTAGCATGTATTTACTCATTTGACATTTACGACAACCCTATGAGATTGGTGTTATATTATTACTACTGTGTAAATGAGGCAATTGAGGCACAATGGTTAAGTAATTTGCCCAAGTTCCAGAACTAGTGCATGCAGGAGCCACTCTGGCACCCTGATGGTCTGGTGCCAATGTCCTCATGGTCATACATGGTGGAGGTGAGGTCCCTGTTAGACTTTTGCTTTCTTATCCATTTATGCCAAGGAAGCTCGCTTGCCCATTTTTGATAATGTTAAGTCACTGAACACATATGCCTGGAAAACCCAGGCCTTCACATTTATCCTCATAATCTCATTAGTGACTGATGATACTCACCTGGTTTTACTTCCTTAAAATTTGTCAAAACTTCTTTTATCCAAAGTTTGGGTATCTCTGAGTAGCAGCTTGAAGCAAGAAACCCTAGATCACGGGCTAGTCCTTCTTTCCCAAAATGGCACCTTCAGTTAATAGGTATTCACTTTCCCTGATTAATATTTTTATCTTTTTTTAATAGGATGTTCTAAGAACCTTGTTTTATTTTCAATTATCAGAGATATATAGATACATATATGTGTGTATGTATATACATACATACATATGTAAAATAGTATAAAATATGGAACTGCATCACAGAAGGAAGCCATAACATTTTTTGTTTCTGCTTTTTATGTTGAATCTATCCTAATGATTTGTTATTGTTTTTCAATATTTTCAGATATCATTATTTATTTTAGTATTTAACAGCTCAAAATATCACAAGGTAAATGGAATAGACATTTATTCTCTTGTTTCACTTATGTTGAATACTGTTTATAGAAAAGACAACACGCCCTGTGCTATTGCTTTTTTTCCTTAGGAAATAATGTACTTAATCATAGGATATCAATGACTGGGTTTTTCTAAATTCCCAGGCAATGAAATTAGTAGATAAAAAGTTTAAAAAAAAAAAAAAAAACTCTCCCAAAATAATGACAAGTAGAATGTACCTAAACAATTCAAATAAAATGAAATTGTGCCAATGTCAATCTGTTATTTTAGCAAACTTAATAAGTAAATTGGAGCTCTGCACAGTTAACATAATCAATGTTTTGCAATCAATAATGAAAACAGCCAAAAACACTGACTAAACCTTGCCATGGTCAATTTAGTCCCATCATCCTGACACAATCGCATTGGTTTTCTAAAACAGTTTTCTTCCTGATGGATGCTCTGAGAACATAAAATAATCCATTTAAGGATCTGTGGTAACAATTTACCACACTCTGCATTTGAATTTAAAATGTTTATGCAACTTCCACTAATTCATTGCTAGGAGGACTTACTTGGTGAAACACAATAAACTGGGGTTAATCAATATAATTAACACAATTTCCTTTTGATACGCATGTTGAAGATATTTTAAACACCATTGGTATTGACACAAAAAATTTTGCTATACCTACACATTTTTTTTTTCTCAGAAATGCACATTGTTTGAATGTGTGAGTTAGCCTTTTAAAATGAGGAAATTTGATGACTGAATGTCAGCTTAGATGAGGCTTTATATTTCTATTTGGATGTTTGGTACCTGGAGCAAACATAAAATTGTTGTTCCTAGGAACTTGTCTAAGAGCAAACAGATAATACCATGAAGCAGGAAAATAATGGTCCTCTAAAATTAATAATATATTGTCTTTTCTATAAACTGTATTCAACATAAGTAAAACAAGAGAACAAATGTCTATCCCACTTACCTTGCAGTATTTTGAGCTGTTAAATACTAAAATAAGGTACCTGAAAATATTTTTTTAAAAAATAACATATCATTAGGGTAGATTCAACATAAAAAGCAGAAACTAAAAATGTTATGTAACAGTGCCATACAAGCATTAGCTGTAATTATTACATTTATGTTTCTTTTGTATTTGTATTAATGCCCCCCTTATGGTGAGGGTGGGTATATAAGAATGAGTGACAAGACTAAAGGTTTAAAAGAAATGGCAGAACCGGACAGAGGCTGTTTTTTGTTTGTTTGTTTGTTTGTTTGTTTTTTGTTTTTAAGGTTAACCATCAATTTCTTCCATGCTAGCAATGTACTCATTTTCAAAATAATCCTTTTCTATTTATATATCTATTTTCCTTTTAAAAGGTACACATTTAAGTTTCATATTAGGAATAAATCAATTTTATTTTTCTCTGCTATTGACAGTTTTCATTCTTTTAAATCTTGTGCTGGACTCTTGCAGGAAAATTGTAACATAAATCCATCTATCAAAAGTCTTTGAAACAATAAAAAATTATAGTTGGTTAAAATTAAATCAGTTTAAAATAGATGTCTGATACTTGTATGTCATAGAAATTTTAAATTATTGCAAGAACAAAGGAAGCCTGAAATACTCTTATAGCAAAGCATACCCAATGTAGATGACAAGTTGATGGGTGCAGCAAACCACCAAGGCATGTGTATACCTATGTAACAGACCTGCATGTTCTGCACATGTATCCAGAACTTAAAGTATAATAAAAAAAATTTACAAATGTAACATTAAACAAAAAATACCTAGAGCAGTTATTTTAATATTTTATCGAAATATTTGCAATATTTAATTCAAACATATTGAAAAACTATAATTGAATAATATGGGAAACATATCATTAAAAATAAAAAATATTGAAATATATGTAATTTTAGATTGATTTTTATTACTTGAAACTTTACTAATTTGTCATTTATATATATATATATATATATATATATTATATATTATATTATATATATATATATATATTTTTTTTTTTTTTTGAGGAATCTCGTGCTGTCGCCCAGGCTGGAGTGCAGTGGCCAATCTCAGCTCACTGCAACCTCCGCCTCCCCGTTCAAGCGATTCTCCTGCCTCAGCCATCTGAGTAGCTGGGACTACAGGTGTGTGCCACCAGGCCCAGCTAATTTATTTATTTATTTATTTATTTATTGTATTTTTAGTAGAGATGGGGTTTCACCATGTTAGCCAGGATGGTCTCGATCCCCAGACCTCGTGATCTGCCCGCCTCGGCCTCTCAAAGTGCTGGGATTATAGGTGTGAGCCATCATGCCCGGTCACCATTTATAATTTTGAAAAAATTAGTGTGATGGTCATTTCGTGCCTCCTAAATTCCCCTTCAGGAAAGAAAATCGAATTCTCAACAGCTACTGCAAAGGCTGCTGCATAGAGCCCTTAGCTATCATCTGGGATCACAGAGCTGCCTAAATCAAGGTCAGAGTTTAGTTTTGGGGCACCCCTCATATAAGACCTCTAGAGATTCAACTTCAAATGTTGTTTTATATTGTGGCTAATGTATCTTCTTATACAAGCTTCAAAGTAAAATGTTGAATATGGTTTGTTCTCATTTATCTTCGTATATTGTAAATATTTATTTAAAAATAGTAAAAATCGAGTCACCTTTTGACTAATAAAGGCAACTAAATAAATTTGCTATAATTTTGGCTAATTTATTCTAATTTGTAATTAGGTAAAAATTAGAAAAATTCAAACACTGGATCTGTATAGAGGATATTCTGGGGCAGGTGAGGGAATCTGAAAACACTGATTACATTTAGCTAACAGTTCTATTTACTTTTTTTTTTTATCATTTTATTCAATTTATTTTCATCATAACAAATTTTTATACCCCATATAAATTTATTTCCTTCACTCAATTTTTAAGCCCTCTTTATCAAAAAGCAGAGTGTTACTTGTCTACTTGTAGTGATGTCCACATCAAAAGTTACCTTGCAGTAGAACAAAATGACTATTTCTGGTATCATTATAACTTTCCAAAGGCCTCTTCAATGAGCATGGCATTTCAGAGTTAAGCAGAAATGATCAAACTACAAGAAACAGCACATTATCTCATTTGCTCAGGAGCAGGGATTGTTTATCTTATTAACATAACTTATTGTTATGTTACAGTTCTCAAAATCAGAGACATGAACATTTTGATAAGGGGAGAAGCAACTAAGGAACTATAAAGCACTCTGAGGCCAGGTGGATTCGCAGGTGGTACTAAGAGCTTTAAGTACAAGGAAGAAAGCAGCCTTAAAAAAGACAGATAAGAGGTGGGATATGAGCAGATCATTCTGACTGGACCAAAAAATAAAAATAAAAAAATAATAATTAAGCCAGGACACTAAAACAGTGCAAAAGTATCACTCCTGAATTTATTTAGTACACTCAGTTGCACAGGCATGCTATGGCAGCAAGACTCCAAAAGTCTAGATTTAAAACAAATAAAAACAAAATGAGGCCCAGACAGTTGTTGACAACCACAGTATGCTTTACAATCATAAAAGCTGATTAGCAGTTTCTAGTTAGCCACGGGAATTTTCTGTTCAGTTGAATTAATATATAAAAAGCCAAGAGACATAAAATAACCGGACACAGTCTCTGTGCTTAGAGAGCAGATTTGGTGGGAGGAGTTTTGGGAAATAAAGTTGGCTATGCATATAATCACCAGATTTTAAATATCCTTATCTTCCATGTTTATTTTGATGGTTCATAATGAGATACCATCTCACACCAGTTAGAATGGTGATCATTACAACGTCTGGAAACAACAGATGCTGGCAAATATGTGGAGAAATACGAATGCTTTTACATTGTTGAAGGGAGTGTAAATTAGTTCAACCATTGTGGAACACAGTGTGGCAATTCCTTAAGGATCTACAACCAGAAATACCATTTCACCCAGCAATCTGATTACTGGGTATATACCCAAAGGATTATAAATCATTCTACTATAAAGATATATGTACACATATGTTTATTGCAGCATGATTTATGATTGCAAGACTTGGAACCAACTCAATGCCCACCAATGATAGACTGGATAAAGAAAATGTGGCACATATACACATGGAATACTGTGCAGCCATAAAAAAGAATGAGTTCATGTCCTTTGCAGGGACATGGATGAAGCTAGAAACCATCATCCTCAGCAAACTAACACAAGAACAGAAAACCAAACACCACATGTTCTCACTTATAAGTAGGAGTTGAACAATGAGAACCCATGGACACAGGGAGGAGAACATCACATATGAGGGCCTGTTGGTGAGAGAGGAGGAAAGGGAGGGAGGGCATTAGGACAATTACCTAAAGCATGTGGGGCTTAAAACCTAGATGATGGTTTAATGGGTGCAGCAAATCACCATGGCACATGTTTACCTATGTAACAAACCTGTACATTCTGCACATGTATACCAGAACTTAAAGTAAAATTTTTTTTAAAATGAGTATGTAAGAACTAAAAGAGGTAGAGTAGATGTGACTTGTTTATACTAAACTGACTATTTGGCCTGAAGGAATCAATATATGTACCTGTAGATAAGAGCAGAAGATTCTTGGGTTCAAAAATTGTTTTCAGGACTTATTAGCTTTGTTACCTTTGCTAAGCTATTTGATTTTCTGTACTTTCCTGTTCTCATCTATACAATTGTATAATAATAATTTAGTAACTCTCCTACAGGCTATTGTGATCATTAAACAAGTTAAATATATAAATCACTTAGAGCAATAAATAACTTAAAAGATACTAACAATAGCTATTTAGATGAAATATACTGATTGATGCTCTTAGAGAACAGAGATTGTAGAAAACTGCCACAAATCAAAATAGAGAATGTAAGTGTCTCAATAAAGTGACTCTGGTTTTGATTTACTTTATCATTCACTCTAACTATACCCAAGATGGAAGTTTGAAAACTTAGTGTGTTTAGGTTTTCTTACCCTTCGCGCCAGCTATACCCAGACTCTAAATAAACTCACTTCCCAGTGCCCTTGCCTGTATGCATGTCATTACCATTAATTTTTGTTTACCCAGGCTCAAAAATTTACAATGGCTCTGATTCATCTTTCTTCTTCCTTCCTTTTGTCAAGATAGTACCAAGATTTATTATTTCTGAAAACAAATAATCAAAACACCATTATTAATCACTCTTACATATTCACATTTCCAAATCTCAATCCGGGTCGTTATTGTAACATGCCTGGGTTAATGGTATACTTTCCAAACTGGTTTGCCCGCGAATCTGTCACACTTACTCATGAGATTTTACATACATATCAGTTTAGTGTATCACCCCTCTGCCTACACTTTTCAGTATAATCTACTTCTAATACCTCTTCCCTATACTTTTCTTCTATTTTATCAATTATGTCCCCTACCCTTTTGCTAACCCTACTCTTGCCAGTGGGTTTCTTGTTCTTGCAATCACACTGTACCCATCTGCTTCTGGGCCCATTTTCGTTTATTTGCCTGGAATGCATTATGAAATTCTTCAACCATGTAAGATATCCAAATTCTATCTATCCCTCTAGAGTCAGATAATCAACTAAATGTTTAAGGATAATTATGTATTTTGAATGCAGAATTCTTCTTTTAAATTGGCTTGAGCAAAGATTACAGTCAGAGCCCTTCTTGACTGTGCAAGGCCTCAGCCTTCTGAGTTTGCAAAGAAATTACAGATAAAATTTTGTATACTATTGTACACTATGTGCAAGTAGAATAACTTTGTAGAATGCATGCTCCCCAAATAAATAATATTTTGGAAGTCTTTTATAATTGCATTGTTTCTGTTACTACATCTGCTATGATTTCTGGCAAATAGTAGTAGGTCTTCAATATATATTTAATTGAACTGGGATTTGAGGCATTACTCAGAATTTAGTGGAAGTGAAGAAGAATTATAAAATCACAATATTAGGCATGATAAAAATAATTCACTTCCATAATTCATTATTTTTATACTATGGTATATTTGATTATTTACAATATACAACAAACAGGAGACAACTAAATTATATGGACAACTTTATAATTTGTAAAATAGAGAATCCAATCCAAGACAAAAATATAAAAGTGTTGCTTTTGGAACTAAAAATTTGAAACTAATAATCATGTGGCATAATTTTAAAAGAAAATGATTAGCATCCACAAAGTTTAAAGAATGTGTTTGGGCCGGGCGCGGTGGCTCAAGCCTGTAATCCCAGCACTTTGGGAGGCCGAGACGGGCGAAGACCATCCTGGCTAACACGATGAAACCCTGTCTCTACTAAAAAAAATACGAAAAACTAGCCAGGCGAGGCGGCGGGCGCCTGTAGTCCCAGCTACTCGGGAGGCTGAGGCAGGAGAATGGCGTAAACCCGGGAGGCGGAGCTTGCAGTGAGCTGAGATCCGGCCACTGCACTCCAGCCTGGGCGACAGAGCAAGACTCCATCTCAAAAAAAAAAAAAAAAAAAAAAAAAAAAAAAAAAAAAAAGAATGTGTTTGACATGAAAGCTTATAATTATAACATTTAACATAATTTCTCTGAAAACAGCAACAAAAAGAAAAATAGAGATCCAAAATGGTTTCTGAATAATTTTCAAAGATAATACCAAAAGAAAATATGTAATGGATGGCAACATGGAGGGAGAAACAAGACTGAACTCTACTTAAGAAAAAAGACATACTTAGAATTAATATCTGCTTATATAATAGAATGAGACAATGACAATAAAAATTATAAAGTGACTTTGACACAGAGACATTCTTGTTAACAGTGGAATGAAGAAAAGAAAATTAAGTCAGAGCCCTTGTGTCTTAAAAATTAACTACTAGGTTTACAATGTAAACAAGCAAAGCCACTATTCATTTGCAGAGAACTAAACAAAAGTCAAGAGAAACATGGCAGTTTTGTTGACTTTTTCATCACTAAACTATAATCCAGTTGTAATTTTTAATTCAAAAGAGATAACTTTCTAATTTTGCTACTTTCTCAATATTAAGCAAATCAAAATTTCCTACTTAATATTCAGTATTTATAAATATTCCATGGTATCAGGTTAAGAAAGCAAAGAATCAATCAGAAATTCACTCTTCATTTAAATAATATATATTTTCCTAGCTGTGGACACCCTATCCTCAAAGCCCATATTTTATTCACCTTTGCATATCTTGATTAAAATGAGTGTTAAATAAATGATTACCTGAATTCATATTAAATAATGAAAATAAATGTTGCCTCTTCTAGAAGGAAAAATAAGAGTAAATTTTTAAAATACAACACTTTTATATGTGTTTTGCAGGGTAATATGTCTTTAAAACAATGATTGAAGGAAAAATAAACATCTCATATCATTTAATACTCAGAAAATATATTATTAAATCTTCCAATGGAAATTTAATTAAGTTCATTGAAATGGCAGATGTATTTAGAATTCTTTATTAATTAAAACTAGAGAATCATAAGTAATTCATGGCATACAAAACGAAAAAGAAAAATACAAATAACAAAAGGATAGTTAAGGGAAATAAAAGGTTTAATTTATTAGACAAGACTCTATGTCTTGAGTACTCTGCTCACTTTGATTTGTTCAAATTGACTCTATTCATTACACTGTTTCCCCAACAAAAGCCATCAGGCAGTTATACAAAGTAAGAAAGGGATGCTGAAGCCACCAAGCATAGCCCACGTCTAATTTGCTCAATTTCTCATTAAGTTTTCTCCTATTACTATCATTCATTTAAGAGTTATTCTGGCCTGGAATGCCCTTTAACTTCCATTTCATTCTATCCAAATCATTTTGATTCTTTAAGCCCTAATTCAAGAACCAACTTTCCTGGCTATTGAAGGACAGGTGATTCCAAGTTATTGTCATCTCCCAAGTCAAAGTTGAGATCCTCATTTAGGATTTGACTTTAGAATATGTGACTAAAAAGCATATATAACAAGAAGCTAGTTGCCGAGTTGTCTGACCTGACTCCTGGCTCCATGGATATTACATTCCCACCAACATGTATGTATCACATATGGCCATCTCTAGCCCCAACCAGGGTAAGGCAATCTGTTCTTTATTATCTCAGCATTAAAATAATATAAAAATTTATTCAGTCTACTGAGAGAAGTACACTTGGCTACTTCTGCTACCCTACATATGATAATAATAACCTTACATGAGATAATAATTATAAACCACAGGAATTTATCAGTTTTTTGGTAGTAACAGAATAATCAACTGTGGTTCCTTAGATATTTATAATAATCAACAGTGGTAGCTTAGATATTTACACATTTACCTAAGTTATCGAGAAGCTTCTGTACACATTAATCATATTTGATGCTTATAACTTTTCTGTAAGAAACTTTATTTCATCGTCTGGAAAATGTGCCTAGAGAACCCAAAGAATATAACATTCATGAGGTATAAAATGGTACCAGAAATTAAGGTCACATATTCCAATGATAAGAGTAGTGGTTTCTTCAATCCACTGTTACACCAAGTAGAACTACAAATATGAAAAGACCAAAAGTTCAATGTAGAACCAAGCCATTATCCGAGACAGGTTTGTGCATTTACTCACTAACTTACTCACTCATAATCCATTGAACCAATAACAGTTTATTTGGATGTCATTACATGCTAAGTATGAGAGAAAGGAGTAGACATTAGGAACTTGTAGTAGAATGGCAGAAATAAAGAATAGTGAGAGAAACAAAAAATTATACACAGTATATGAAAAATACAGTCCTGGGTGCAATACATTTTGCCTGGAAAATCAGGAAAGATGCCTCAGAGAAAGTAGGTGGTGAAAGTCTGAGAATATATCTAAGGTATTTGGACTTTATTCTGTAGAAAATAATGAACTCATTAAATTTTAATAATCTAAGTGCCATAATCAGATTGCATTAAAAAATAACTTTAGCTGCTCTGTGGATAATGGTTTGAGGATAAATGAAATCAGACCCAAGAGACCAGATGAGAGGCCATTTCCCCTCTTGAGACAATGAGGATAGGAAGGACAGAAATATATTCAGTTCAGAAGTTGAATTTTACACATATAATGCAGGAAATCATCCTTGTGACATGTGAGTTTTTCTAGCACTGTGTAAATAAGACAATTATCCAACTCTACTATGTTCTAGTGAAGATACTGTTGACCATGTAGCTCACAAAATAAGCTGAAATAATATCTTCCTTCAGGACCCCTTAGTTCCCTTGACAGTTGGAGTTCCTGTATATCCTGGTCCCAAGTATGGGACCCATGTATTGGGGAGAAGACTGTTCTGAAAAGAAGGAAGAATCTGCTTTTATGCCAGTGCCTCCTGGCAGTTCTTAACTAAGGAGAAATAGTAAACTTAAGTGTAAGGAGAAGGGGATTTATTCCAGTCACCCCTGTTGTGATGTTGACTCCAGTCTGAATGTTGAGACCTAACTCAGTAAAGATAGAATACAATGGAATATAGAACTCGGCCTCATAAATCATTTTACAAAAGGGAGGAGAACATTCATAGAAATTGAAGGGGACTTATTGATATAGAAAGACCGCAGGAGGTTAGAAAGATTCTGAAAATTGATTATCTGTATGTAAGTACTTCATAACATTTTCCTTTTAACGAAGCATTAATTGTTCCATGTAGCCAAATGTTCTACATTTCTATCATAAAGTGACTTTTTCTTTTTATTTACTTGCAATTTAGTCAATAGTTTGGCTTTTGCCTGTTCTTATTTATAACCCTGCCTCCCTTTTCTAGCTGTGAGCAGATTTTCTGTTTTTATGGGATCTGGAAAGTCTCACTAGATGATTTCTTATATTTAATTATTTTGATTTGCAGCTCTGCTATTTGGTTTTTATATTCCTTCTTGTTTAGAGTCATGTCTGCTGTAGTTTGCTGCTTTATTAGCTGTTTATTATTAGGTAATAAAGGCTTCTGAATCAGAAATAAAAATTATAAATGAAATGGAAGAAATGACTCTCCTAGTTTTTTCCTCAATGCTCCAGGTATTCGTCTAGGTATAGATGAATTAGAGTGGCAAAATATTTTTAATAGGAATTATAACTTAAGATTGCACCAGGTGGCCGGGCGCGGTGGCTCAAGCCTGTAATCCTAGCTCTTTGGGAGGCAGAGATGGGTGGATCACGAGGTCAGAAGTTCGAGACCATCTTGGCTAACACGGTGAAACGCCGTCTCTACTAAAAAATACAAAAAACTAGCCGGGCGAGGTGGTGGGTGCCCGTAGTAGTCCCAGCTACTCGGGAGGCTGAGGCAGGAGAATGGCATAAACCCGGGAGGCGGAGCTTGCAGTGAGCTGAGATCGCGCCACTGCACTCCAGCCTGGGCGACAGAGCGAGACTCCGTCTCAAAAAAAAAAAAAAGATTCCTCCAGGTGTTCTATTCTAGTTTACTCATATTTTGTGTTCAGTCTCCTTTCAATGCTTTTGAATTTGCTTGCATTATGACATTAGCAGACAGAAGAAGAAATTCTCTCCGTGTCACCGTTATATCTTTAGCCTCTAGAACTGTGCTTAAAGCAGAGAAGGCACTGATTGAAAAATTCAGTTTGACCCATAGCATCTCTCCTTTTACTGTATCTCTGATAAATGCTATCTGTACTAATTTATTTGCTTCTCTCTACATTACTTCCTCATGTCTATCATCACTTCAACCACCTGATGGATTTCCATTCCATTTATAAGCCTCCATTCCAGCTGTAGATCTCCGAAGTAACTCCCTAGGTAGAGTTGCTCTTCCCCACACACCCAGCATCTTGGATATTCTTCAAACTAATATTTAAGAAGGTTAATTACATAATTCCTTGTCTTTGTCATAATTAAAATCCAGAATCTTTTGGTGGGGGGCGGGGGCAACATAATTTATCACCCAAATTAGGACACTCTCGTTCAAGACAAATTAAATAGAAAAAAAAAACAAAAAAAAAAACAGGACCAGCATAAACTGGGACTTCAGATGGCTCCATGGGTAAGCAAAGAAGCATATTTTAATCTGTGTCAAAATTGCCTAGCATAGTTTTGGGCATACAGCAGGTTCTTAAAAATGACTATGAAACAAAAATGTCTACAAATGTATGTAAGTATTGAATAATACTCAGCAGAAATCATTAGAATTTGGTTATGAATACATGGACTTCAGGCATTGGTCCTATTTACTAATTATATTTATGAACTTTTGACAATTTATCTTTCATATGTCTCACTTTCTCATTTCTGATGTAGCAATTACACACTCTTATATAACTAATAAATTGATCTATTATTGAAAAAAGATATATGCATAGTAAAATAAATAATATAAAAATATTAGCAGTCTTTGAATATCAAACTTAACAATTTTCTGAGTGTTGCTTGTTTTCTCTTGGCTATAGCATTCCCATAAAGTAAGGGTGCTGTACATTCCAAGCCTGAAATTCTATGATTAAAATCACTTGGCATTAAAGGAATTAATATATGTAAATATTTAGAACAAGGAATAGCATGTGTTATTTAAGTGTATGCTTAATGATTAAGTATTAATGTTTATCTTATTTTCTTGCATTTTGATATTAACAGAGAGAATAAATTTACAAGAAACCTGAAGTGCAAAGTCACCTTTATAATATAGCTTATAAGAGTTTAAGGGTATAAGCTCTGCTTGTGAGTCATGTCTTTGAAACACTGTATGTGTTATCTCAGGCAACATATTTTAGCACTCTGTGTCTCAGTTTACTCATCTGCAAAGAGAGGATGATGGTACTTATTTTATAAGGTAGCTTATGAATATTACATTATCCATTAAAGTTGAGACTGTAAAAAGTGTCCAGACCAGTACTGGCACAAAGAAATGTAAATAATTATTTTCTGTTAGCTATTATTTGCATAAAGTTTAAAAAAATTTTTCAGATATTTTCATAGTATTCTCTGGGTTCAGTCAAAATATTTCTGAAAATTTGAAAATGTCTATTACAATTGAAACTTGCTTGATACTCAAGGAGATAATAATTTGAAAAATCTAATTTCTATCAAGTGAATATATATTTTGAGGAATTTAAAGTTTTTTTTTCTAGGATAAGATTGTCAGAAATATTGCATAGTTAAATAAGGAGTTGTGGTTTATTTTGTTACTTTTCATTTTAGAGTAACAAAGCTTTATGTGCAAACATAATATTTTTTCTAAATTTAGGTTTAACCCTTAAATTGCTTTGTGAGCTTGTGGATATAGCTGTCTCCAAACAATTACATAGATACCATTAAAAGCATCTTCACATTTGATCATATTCTTCTTATCACTATTATCCATCCCATCCTTTTCCTCTAAACATTAATGTTGATCATTTCAACATAATAAATAATTAGTTCATTGGTAGCATAAATTATTGGGTTTCTGTAGATTTTATGCAATTTTTAAAACTTAAAATTTTCTGTTGATTTTAGTTTTGTGGTATTGATGTATTTAAAAATTTCTTGTTTTTTAATAGTTCTACCACATAATATGCATGATTAAAACAAAAAAAAAGTGTGGTTTTATACATAATAAAAACTGGTGCTTTATATAGAAGTTTTAAAATACATTTTTAATCTTCCAAGCACTGTCCGTTTGTCTGTGGTTAATGCTAATCTCAGTTCCCAACATTTTAGTCATTAATATACTGAAAAAAAATTTAAAAGTTCTGTTGCTTTTTCAATATTTATAAATCTTTCATCTGTCTAGTTACTGCATTTCTTGTAATACTACATATTTTATTGCACTGTGTTGAATTTTAAAAAGGCCTTATATTAACATTCCTTGTAATCTTCTGACTTGAAGCATTCACATCTTGATTTGAATGCAGGAAAGAAAAACATACCACACACCAGAGGTTTCTGTCATCATTAATCACAAGGAAATTAAAAGCCTAAATATTTGGACTCTGAGTTATAAGAATTTGCCTCTGTTATTGATGATAAAAATTGCTTTCAATGTCTATTGTAAAATATTGATTGTATAACAACATTAAACAGTTAGATATTACCTTCTTTTAACTACCATGATGTATTTTATGACTATTTAGTCACTGAAAGAAAATATTTTACTTGAGAAAATCTTATAAAACATATGGTATTATGCTTGGTATATGGTAGGTGCTGAATATTTATTAATTGTTGACCATTCATTTTCAGTTTTAGTGTATTATATTGTTATTCAGGGCAGTAGTCTTATATGACCCCGGTTCCCTATATTGCAATTCAGTCTGGACCCTAGATTTCCTCTTTCATGAAAAGGAAGGGTACCTATTGTTCACTTCTTAATTCACAATTTCAATTCATGCTATAGAGGGACAGAGTTTTTTAAATGAATAAACATTCTAATCATTAATAAAATTCTCTGAGAACTAAATTAGTTCTGACGTTAATTGCTTTGCTGGATGACTGCCTTTTCAGACTGTGCCAAAGTGTGCTTGAGTCACTATCATTATGTTATTCATTTGTGAGGCCTCTTCATGAAGCATGTGTCCTCTAAAGATTAATCATGAATTCAGAAAGGAGGCAACCTTTGTAAAGAGCTCCACAATATGTAACCAGAAGTATATAAAAATATGTAACGTTAGATGTCAACTCCTTAACATTTTAATGAGGAAACAAATGGTTCATGTTATGCTTTTTGATGAAGTACATTATTTTTAAAAAATCAGAATTTCAATCTATTTAATGACAATATTCTATCAGTCTAAGCTGATAGAAGAAACATTGCATTAACAAGTACCTAAAACAAAAATAAGAAATTAGTGGATTTTGTATTAAAATTTAAGATTTTATATTAAAACTTAATATTTTAATATTTTAATATAAAATCTATAGTAGATTTTTATATTTCCATTATTGGCATACTTTTTAAATATTTTTAATAAATACTAGATGGATTTATTTACATCTTGAAAATATTATGCATATTGATACGTACAGTCAACACACCACAAGTACACATGTGTATACCAAAAAAAAAGCTGAATTGTCTGACCACTAGAGACTAGGGTTTTATAAATTTGAATTTGAAAGCACCTTAACCACAGTTAAAATCCACTTAGCAAAAAGTATTTTGAAGTTAGATTTTATGTTTCTATGGTCTGTGTACAATGATATATTACAAATTTCAGTAAAACCTGTGAACATACTTTCTTACAGTACAAGTTCCCTAATCTCTAATAAATCTCTCTATAAAAAAGCAGTATGTGAGCACTGAAAACTAAAGAACAGAAAGCTGGGTTCTTCATAGTTCTTTTGTTTTTCTATGAGACAGCATTTTTTCATCATTCTTCTCCAACTGAAGCATTCAAAGTATTACCATAACCTAATGAAAAATGTACTCTACTGTGCTAAGAAACAAAGTGTCAGATCATATAGAAATAGATTTAATAATATCAAATAATTCCTAAAGGTTTACTATGTGCCTGGCACCATACAAATCACTTTGCAAGTATTAACTTTTTACTTCTCCTAACAACTCTGGGTGTTATTCTCCTATTACAAAGAAGCACAGAAAGGTGAAATATTAGAAGTATATTTCCAAAGCCTATATACTTTTCCATGGATATGATGACAAAGGGTTGTAACTTTAGCATGCTATCCACATGTTGCCTCTATGACGTTTACTTTTCACTGAAGAATATTTAAGCAGATAATTTGGTTTAATTAATTCATGTGTACTCTATTTTATTTTTATTATAAACATAAATACTCTTCTTTGTTCTAAAGTTATTTATACATGTGAATTTTCCCAGACTTGGTTTTGAAATCATTTCTTAGCCAATTATCTATTTTGCAATTGCATATGGCAGAGAGTCTTATAAATAATAACTCAACAGTGAATACTCATCTGTTTAATTTCATTTTAACAATTTTCTATTACAACAAAGTAAACTGGATGTCCCATAGTGCCAACCACAATAGCACTCTGTAAACAATTACATCTGTTTTTGATTTTATGAGCACTTTCCAGGTAAAAGGAGAGAATCCACCAGTGAGCACAGAATTGTATGATTGTGATATCTGGGGTGATTCTGAAGTCCAAGTTTGACTGAGCCAAGCAATTACACTTGCTATTATATTTGCTTGGCTTCCTACCTCTAGCTTGGAATTTGGCCAAATTAAAGATATTTGCAAATTCTTCTGGTGAATTTATTAATATTGAATTATCAGAACAGATTTTTTTTTAAATGTATTACCTAAAAATCTTCCATTCTTTTTCAAAAATAGGTCAAAACAACTTAACAGTTTCATGTGTTTAAAACCAAATTTAATCAAGTATAAACTATACAAATAGGTGGGTTGAACTTAGAGATAACATGGGTAATTAAATGTAGAAAATCCCATGTTGCCGTCCAGGGGTTTGAGATATTTTGTTCAACTGGGATCTGTGTTTATGTATAACATTAAATTTAAGTTCTGTAAAATTTATTCTACAAAAACTAAGGTATGACTAATTGATCATATCCCTTGAGGCCTAGAACTACTTTTATATTTCTATTGGTTTTGACTTCTAGCACTTACGCATAGTAAATACTCAAAATAGTATGTATTGATATAAATTTAAAAACATTATTATACTGTAGGTACACCTTTACAATCTACTACAGAGGCATATAGTGCAGTTTTTAAAAAATATATATGTAAACATATACTCACTAGAAAGTACACATAAACATTATAAAACTGAAATTATTGATAGTATCCCATATTTAATATATCCTTATAGTTTTAAAATAAATGAAAAAAGATTAGGATTAATGTCAGTTTTTTCTCTTCTTTTAGTTCTAAGATATTTACGTTGACACTTCACTGAAAATTTTCTTAGGACATAAGCAATATTTTAATATACATTTTAAATGGATATTAATTCCCAATTATGCTTATTTTATTGTTGCTGTACTAAGGAAATCACCTAATTAGATTAGGTATGGTGTTTGTTTTCTATGGTATTACATTTCTCAAAAGTGCATATATCATTACCATTTTACAGCTGGTTTTTGTTTCTCCTTTTGCTCTCTCTATTTCTGTATGATTTCAGGTTAAGAATAAGCAGTTTATACATTAACAAACATTCTGGCAATGATAAACTGTCATATAAAGAGGTGCCTCTAATAAGATTCTCTCTTTCTAAGATTTTCTTCAAAACTGTTGTGTCTGCTTAGCATGAAAAAGCACTCCAGACTGTCTCTCTTGATTAAGTGCCAATAAATCTCTATAGATCAGTTTACACACAAATGCTACATGATTTTTTAATGAGCCAATGTTTAGAAAACCTTATATTTGCATTTCTGTTTCCCTGTACTATAATGATAAGAGTATGAGGAAAAAACCTTGGACCAATGTTCTGAAATTCTGAACTAGATTAATTATCCTAGCTATGTCATTTATTATAGTGACCTGTATTTTCTAGTGTATTAACTGTAAAAAATAATAAATTAGTGTAAATCATAACAGAATGGCTGTAGGCTTTTTGCAGAAGATTCCACTTCCTAGGAATATGGTCCCCTCCTTCCCTAGTTATCTCTCTTAAAAGCCTTCCAATGTTCATTAAGCCTGGTTGATTTGTATGAAGGCAGCCATAGACTGAATTAGATGACCCTTTAGGGTTCCTTGGGGATTCATGATTCTATATTATTCTAAGTTGACTTTGGGTTTATTCCAGAATTGATCATGTGGAACACATGGATAGTTTTCCTTAGAAACAGATCCAGGGATAGCTTCTGATTGAAGTTTATATTTTCAACATACAGACTGCATGCCTGCTGCTCTGCCAATGTTCAAGCAATTAATCAACTATAATAATTGTGCGCCTGTCTACTTAGCAGTAAATATGTTAAATCAATAATTTTGACGATGAGTTATATACACCATGATGATTGCAAAACTAACAAAATGTTACCTCTTTAAAAATAGCCTATTATTCAAAAATCCCTTGAATTCTTTTGGATTTTTTAGTGGATCATAGCTGTTGATCTCTTGTTATCTGACAGATACTCTCAAGAGAGTTGTAAAACAATGTAAGATACTGTAAGATACTTTGTTTCTCTCACAGAGGATATTTCTTAAAACTAAAATATTATGGAATGGATTGTGATATGTCATTTCACAAAGCCAATAACTGTATTCTCGCTTTACTGTGAGCCAACTTAAGTTGTCTAAGTTCCAGGAATTAAGTATTTAACCTTTTGATTTCTAATATTACAAACCCTGTAATCACAGAATTTTGAGATTCTCTGTAACTAGGCTTAATCACATTTGATTACAATCAAAGGTTACAGTAGAAAAACAATACTTTTTAAATAGCTATTACTTGTTTAAAACCAGCATATAATTTCCTTTGTCTATTTTCTCTTGGGTTCTTTCTAAGTCTGCCATTATCTTTACATATAAATCCTCAGTATTTATATAATCATAATATAGAAATATGAATATTGTTGACTAATAAATTAATGAATAGTAAACATTGGCAGTAGTCTACTTCAATTACCCTTAGGCCCAATAATTAATACATATTTGCCTTTGGATTCATTGTATAAAATTCAGTCCATCTGAAGTGCTTTATTTGGAGGAATTTGCTGATAGCATCCTCAATTAAGTATATGACACGCTTCATTTGGTGGTTAGCAATCTTGGGGCTCAGAACTAATTTTCTATAATCATTGAGAGGATTTTCTAAATGAAATGATTATAGAACACTAGGAAATATTATCTGGATTTCTGCTAAAGCCTGGTAATCAGGATATTGAGTGGGTGTGAGGTTTGGAAAGGGGAAAGACTCACACAAGGGTGATTTTTTTTCACCACCTCAGTTTGGATCAATGAATAGTTAATCAGTGTCTCTTGGTTGCCTATTGAGCAAAAACATAAACAAATACATAATCCAATGCCACATACTGCCTATGGAAACTTCTCCTAACATCCTTAGATTTCTTTCAGTTGGAGAATTATCCTCAATGTAGTCTTAAACTGAAACTTCTGCTGTTGTTCAAGTTTTGGCCTCCTAATAGCTTAGAGAAAACCCAATCTTCTGCCATGGACTAGTAAATGCATTGTCTTTTCTTAGTCCTAAAGAGTTCTCTAACATTTCCCTGTTCTTCTCTTCCTTCCTACAGGCCAATTCAGCAAGTGTTTAACAATTTAACCTGCTGCTTAAGCTGGACACTTATTTCTTTTTTTTTTTTTTTTTTTTTTGAGACGGAGTCTCGCTCTGTTGCCCAGGCTGGAGAGCAGTGGCGCGATCTCGGCTCACTGCAAGCTCCGCCGCCTCCTGGGTTCATGCCATTCTCCTGCCTCAGCCTTCCTAGAAGCTGGGACTACAGGCGCCCGCCACCATGCCCGGCTAATTTTTTTGTATTTTTAGCAGAGATGGGGTTTCAGCATGTTCGTCAGGATGGTCTCGATCTCCTGACCTTGTGATCCGCCCGCCCCGGCTTCCCAAAGTGCTGGGATTACAGGCGTGAGTCACCGCGTCTGGACACTTATTTCTAACACAGTAGAGGCAGCATTTTCTTTCCTTGGTCTCAACCCTTTCTTTCCTTTTTTGGGGACACTTCGTGGCCCAAATACTTGTTTTTTCTTTCATATTCCTAAGGAATAATTCATCTTATAATTTAAAGTAACAAATGTTATGCTACTCACTAATGCTTAATGCCAGTATGGATACCATCCTTTTCCTATATCATATGTTAGCCTCAGCCATGACTATGTAAGAACCTGAGTAGTTCAATGTCAAGCCATACCAGCCTATACCTAAGGCCAGCCAAGCCAGTTAAAGCTCTGGAGTGGTCCCTTCATTCCAACTTGCAAGCCCATGATTGTGTTTTCTGACATGCATGAGCAGCATTTTTACTAAAACTTGCAACAGACACTTTTTCTGTTGTTGTTGCTCTTATGCCCTTTGCTGAGGTGCAGTCTTTGTAGAACCCCATAACTTTGCTGAGTCAACATAATCGGACTTTCTTTAGTAGGCTTGTACACAGCCAGTATTGTGTGAAGGCATTCATGGTCTGACTGAAATTAGAGGCAATCGCTTTTGCTTAAAGTAGGTAAGGCCTTCATGCCACTCCCTTAAGATATAGGAAGGTAGCCCATTTATAAACAGGAGCACCATAAACTGATGTGTCCCAACATGCTGAACATCCTGTATGATTTTCACTCAAGGTCTAAAGACACATTAAAAAGTCAATTGAAGAACATCTAATTGCTCAATTTAGCCTCTGCCAACTGCCAAGATCAAAATTAGTTTTTCCCCATATTAAAACTTAAGGCCCAAAGCCATGGACACTGAGTACGTAAAAAGCCTCTGCAAAATTGTAATCTATGTCTGTGTCATGAATAAGATAATACATGTTAGAATTTTAGAAGGCACACAACAGCACCTCCCTTCCCTATTAAAGTCTGAAATAAAATAAGTCATAGATAAGTAGTGATTTCTGGCTTAGAAATATGAGAGATTGAAATATCACCTTTATTATTAATGAAGCTAGCACTAGAAGGTAGCTTGCATCTCAGGGCAAATGAGTCACTAAATATCTTTCCAGGGAATCAGGCTTTCCTGGTTATTGGTACTAGATTGGGGCAGGCTTCCTTTTTCAGAAACAGAGCCTGCCTCTTCAAAACTATGAAGAAGTGGAGAGTAATTTAATTCCTGGGGGGTCACCAGAGAGAAGGAGGAAGGAAAAGGAAGGAGTGTTCGGAAATTACAAATCAGATAAATAATTTCCTCTTCCCTAGTGAGAAGTGAGAGAGAAGCTTGAGCTGAGGAAGAATTTAAAAGAACTCCTTTCATATGAAAGAAGCCACTGATGTTGGGACTATAGAATTCTTCAGCACCTCCAATGTTTCCCAGTTTTTAATACTCTTGACCTGATATCCTCAGCCACATTTTTGTTTAACCATAGAGTTTAAGTGTTTTACTCCATGAAGGGGAGACAGCAGGGAAGTATTACCCTCATTTCATAGAACTTTGTGCATACATTTTGGTAAATAAAATTTTATTGGAACATGGTTATGCTGATTTATTATATTTACATATTGTCCATAGCTTTTCACACAATAGGGGTAGAGCTTAATATTTGTGTGAGAGCCCCATGACCCACAAAGCCTGAAATATTTACTATCTGGCCCTTTACAGAAAAAAAAAATGTGTCATTCTCCATTCTAGAAACAGGAAACATAACTTGATCATATTCAGGTCACCACTAGTGGCCAACAGAGTAAATCTTGATAAATTTGTTGATAGAATAGTTCAGTGATCCTACTTCTTGTTTAATAAAGGAGGTCAGTGGACGCTGCCACTGCTATGGCTTTTATTTCTAATTTGGAACCCATGAAAACACTTTATTTGAGGAAGTAGCAAGAAGTTCATTGAGGAGGTAGCATAGAAAAAATATACTTAGTGATCTGCAGGTAAAAAAGTTGTTAGCTACTGTTTGCAACACTTTTTGTAAGATGTTAGCTCCGCCAGATGCAAATTGTAAGCAAAAAGAATTTTTCTTAAATCTTTGTGCTAAAATACAATTTCTGTGTTGTCATATCAATAATAAGACAATGATAGCAATATCAACAACCATAATACAACAATAGTTCTACATTATACTGATAAAACATTTGCTATATATCACACAACATTCTAAGCTATTTACTGTATTTATTAATTCCTTGTTCAAAAATCGATGAGATAGAAGCTGCTATGCCCATTAAACTGATAAGTAAACTGAGGCACATAAAACTTAAGTACTTTTGTCATATCGATAAAAATGGCAGAGCCATATTTGAAAAAATAAGCAATCTTCTTAAAAAGTAAATTCCCGGCTAACTTACACATATATAGGCAAAGTATTTTGAAAGGAAGAATAAACCGATACATGGATAATGGGCATTTGAGTCCCCAATATCCACTCCCTACTGGTTGCATAAGCCAAAATATTGACCCTATTCCACTTGTAACTGAGTGGATCAGGAATGGACAGACAGGCTGTTACCTTAGACCAATGAAGTAAAAAAAGCAGCTTGCTAGTCCTTTCTAAGAAAAAAAGTATATATTTTTTGTTTTATTGAATTAGAGCTAGAAAATGTAATTCTGATTGTTTCTAGCAGCCCCTGATTGAGTTAAACCTTAGGATAGATGTTGTGCTATGGCAAGAGACTTGGTAACATTAGAATAGGGCTGAGTTAAGCAAACCTGAGCTCACCTTACTTCCGTTGTCCTTCCTGTAGGTGAATTAACTTACTTTTAACATGCTGTTTGAGTTTCTTTTTTGGCATTAATAGCTGACAGTATCCTGACTAATAAAAATTTAAATCAGACTTAAATCCTTAAATGTAGAGAACAGATATTAAGCACTTTGTCTAACTTTTATTTGTGACTATATATATGTGATTATATATATATATACACACACACACGAGATGTATATATACAAACATGATTATACATAATCATATATATATCATATATATGATTTTTTGTCTGCATTCTGAATAAAGAGAAAGCTGTGAGTTTTCAATGGCTTTTTATAATAATCACAAAAATAAGCAGCACATTAAATACATTCAGAACCTAAATTAATCATATTTAAGGAAAACTGGTCACCTGAAATATTGGACATTTTCAAAAATTATAATTGTAAAAAAGAGTAAAGAATCATAGACATCAAGGTTATTGGTGAAAATGTGGTATATTCTGACTTTAATTTGAATCAATACTTGAAAAAATGTCTTGGAAAACTCTGGTGACAATAATCAGTGTAAGTACAACGCAACTTGAATGAACACATATTTTTTGTTCAACCTGATGTCCAGCAAATTAAAATGTATGTTGTAGCTTATAGTTGAGAATTCATGCAACAGCAGTAGAATAAGTGCCAGCCAAATTAACAAGTTGATTGTGCAAGCAACAAACCTCATTTTAGCTAAACTGCATTTGACAAATTACATGACATTCTGCCTGGCAAATTTGAGATTTATAATGTTTACTGCTATCAACAATAATGAAACAGCAGAGAATTTCAATATCTGACATTTAATCTGCACATTTTAGTTTTCTTCTTACTAATCAATGTTTAATTCTGGAATATATTTTATGTTTTGTTACCCTTTTGGCTGCAAACTTTGATGTAGTCCTATCAACATTAGCTGAACTGTAACATCGCATAAAGATTAACTTTTTCTTCATTCTTCCCATTTTTAAGGATGAGAATTACTGTGGGGAAAATATATTTTAAAGTTTACAAGAATCTCCACAATTAAATTGTTTGCAAGTTGAGACAAAATTTGGTAGCGCATCTTTTAAATCATATTACTATCCATTGGTATGATTGATATATGGTAATAGAGTTGTTTAATGACAGATTTAAAGATAAAGAAGTGATAGTAAATATCAATCCTGGTGGTATACTTATGAATGGTTCACAGCCATAAGAAATAAAATTTCCAGCTTCCATGTATAAGATATCAGACTTTAAAAAATCTCCAATGAGTATTATATGAGTTACTAGTGGTATTTAGTAGACCACTACAACTTGAGAAAATGAATGAAATAACATTTTTATATAGGGTTAGAACAACTACTGCTCACTTGCAAAAGCTTGCCCGTGATTTCTGCATGTGTGTATGTGAGGCATGGCAATGGACTCATGAGACTGATTTTCACACCAATCCGAATGCTCATTTGGAATGCTGCATTTCAAACTCCCACTTTGGTGACAACAGACTTGCTCTATTTTTATTGTTGTTGCTCCAGTATTTTCAGAACTCTCTGAGGCTCTCAACAGTCAATTCATTCACTTTGTGCAAAGCAAGAAAATGAAAAAAATATACTTCATTGTATTATGCCAAGGAGATTTGGGTCTTTTTTGCTACTCCAGTTTAACCTAGCCTACCCTGATAAATTCAGCATCTACAGAAATACTTCAGTATCTAATAACATGTCAGTACAGCTGCTTAAAAGTGTTGAGAAGTAGCTTAATCTTCTGGCTTAAAATGCTTTAAATTATCTCTAAATATAAGAATAGTACTGTAGACTGAGGCAAGGTTAAACTTCAGGAACAAAAAAAGTGGCCTCATATTTAGAGAGATAAGGATTTAAAACAAAGAGCCAAGCATTTATAGTTCAGGGAATGATGCATTGCCCGGTGTGACAGACAAGAGTAAATTGTCCAGTGCAGTTGGCATTTACAGTAAGAGATTGGTGGGAGTTGGTAATAATGGCAGTAATGTAAAGTAAATGGCAAAATTAGAAAGTGACATTCTTTGAAAGGTCTTGAATGTTCTGCTAAATAGTTTGAATTTTATGGAGCAGGCAATATCATGGAGTAGTAAAGTGACGTAATCAAAACTGTTAAGGGGAAAGTAATTCTGCAAGTGAGAAGAATCCTGAGAAGAGGACTAGGTCTTGAGGTCAGTTAACAGGTTTTTGCTGTAGTTCAGACAACAGCTAATGAGAGCCATAGTGTTATTAGAAAGACATAAAGAACTACAATGCTAATCTCTTGATAATTAATTCAAAGCACTTTCTACTATACCATGTTACCTAAAGATTAACTTTCACTACATTTTTTACTATATTGATGATTTTGATAGTATAAGAAAAATGTTAAACATTGTGATTTTACTACAATATATGACATTGAATAAACTTCTGGGAATGCCTTATCTTGACAATTACATTACTATCTAACAAGGTTGCCTTCAGCTAGTTTACATATAAAGGGGATAAACTGTATATTCTTTTATTATTCTAAAACCTTGAAAAAATAAAATAGACTATTTCAATGAAATTACCTTGATACCTTTCTGTCCTTATAAATTCATAAGAAAATTATTTTTTAATTAAGATAAAATCAATTACTATTATTATACTACAGATTATTTTTAAATGATAGAGTTAAACAAATAAAATATATATATTCTCAAGGCCATCATTTACCCGTATTAAATTGGGATCGTAATGGTGCCTACATCATAAGATTATTATGGATATTAAATAAAATAATATTTATAAAGCACTTGACTTATCTGACACAGTGTAGAATATATAAATATTAGCATTTTTAATATTTTTACTATATCAGTCATCAAATAGAAGTAACAGACAAAAATAGAAGTAAAAAAAATGAAGTGACAAATGGGTCATTTAATGTGACAAAATTATGACAAATACTGGCAATAACGTGTTTTCTTTTGCAGAGCTTTTAAATATAGAAATAATTTTAATATTTAAAAACATTTAAATACTAAAATTGTCTAAATTATCTTTTCCATCCATTCACCTGATTTTAGTAGCATCTCTTATGTATATTATTCAAGTTTCTGAGCGGAAAGACACAGAAACACAGTTCTAGCCCCTAAAATTTTACATTCAAATGGGGGAAAAGCCTGTTTTAAAAGTAAATATTATTGAAAACATAATATATTAATAAAATTGCATGTAAAAAGTAATAAGAATATAGCTAATCAGACCACTTAAATACCTTTTTTTAATAGATAGTAGAGTTTTACAGAGAAATTCAGTATCTGTGTTGAATCTTGATGTAAAACTCAGTATGTCAAGGACACAAGGGTGGAAAACTTTCTACAGAAGTAGAAGGGATACACACAGGCACATAAGATCAAGTTCATAATAATGGTACATAGTGCTTTTGCTGGGAGTGAGATGAATGGTAATGACAGGGATAAAAATCAGAGGTCTGTTTTACAGATAACAAAACTGAGATGGAAAGACTATGGATTGTTTGACCCATTCAGACAACAAATATGAAGGCACTGATTTCCACACAAATATTTTCTGAAATATTTTTGATGTTCTACATTGCTTTAATTTTCAAAGATTTTTTTTTTCAAACCACATATTTTTAAACACGAAACACATGTTTCCTTTTGAAGCAATATCTCAGTAGAGTAGTGTTTCTTAGCTGGCTCATTGGCTCCTATTTATCTTGCATCATTGCCAAAGCACTTATGAATAATACCTGGTTTACCATCATTTCTAGTGAAAAGTATGGATGAATTATAAGCAGAGGATTGGAGATACATCTCCTTTGACGCAACAGCAATGAATAAAAGGGTGGCCTTGGGTCAGGAGGTGATCAGCAATGGGCCATGTGGAAAGAAAAGGAAGCATACTTCCAGTTCCATTTATATATCATACATCAGACAACATGAGGCAGAGAGCCAATTATTTACTGACCACAGCACGAAACATGAGTTTGAAGTGAGTATATCAAAATCTGTCTTCCAATTATAAAATTCTATAAAGTTAAGACTTCCAAAATAAAAAACACTACAAGGTGATGAGGAGGGGGTTTTAAATAAAATATGAGTTATGTCCCTATGCTCAAGTAGCTTATTCTCCAACAGATTAAACAGTATATATGTATTTAAAGGATGCAAGTGCAGCATTAAATTCATAGGAGATGGAAATAGAAGAAAACGTTATTTTTCATTAGAGAATCAAAAACAAATGATGTGTAGCACCCTTGAAGGGAAAGCATAATTTGCATTGAAAAAACTGTGGGGGCTGGTGTGAGGGCCTTGGTGAGTCATTGGTTGAGGACTCTCTTGAAATTTGGTCAGAAAATGACAGGGAAGAGAATCTTCTTTCTTTTTGTCATATTAGAGAATCATATGCCTACATGTCAGTAAATGAATTCCTCTGTATTTTATAATAGTAAAATATGGCTACTTGGTAGATGTAATGTGTGCATTTTATAAAACTATAACTTCCCTAAACCACATCAAGTCGATGAGAAACTGAATGGTGTCATTTGCACAGTCTCATGTAAGATGTTTGGGCTAAATATTAATTTTTAGCTTGAGGTATACTTTTTATTGACAAATCAAAATTTATACAAGTGTTAGAAAATATGCTTGTGTGTTCCCTTATGACATATTTGTATATCTTTGAGGAAAGAAATTATTTTAAACTGACATTGGCTTGTATCACTTTGGCAATAATAATGAATATAGAGCCAAATGGCTAACATAATTGGCCCTTCTGAGATGAAAAGAGCAGTGGGGAACCAGAGAAATTCAAAATGATCAACTTTCTTCAATTAATACAGGATTTTTGAAAAAGAAAAAAAAAATTCTATGTTTTTTTCACTCTGCAACAGAGTTAACTGTATCACCTTGGATACACCCGGAGATCTTCTGGGGAGAGTTTATACTATTTTATCATTCTGAAAGTGCTTTTTCTGTGCTGTCTAAATCTAGAAGCAGAGAAACAGGTACCTTACTTCAAACAATAACATTAATTCATCACATCTTTTTATGTTATATTCACATGTTGATGTAGCAGACCTTCAGGGAGCATCTGAAATGTGACTCATACTACAGAAGTATGCAATATAAAGACAGACATGTGAGTAGTTAGCTACAAGTATAGGCAGCAGGGACAGGAGGGCAGCATGTGCAGATGGCAGTGAGGAAGAATTAACTATTGGTGTCTGGGATTGCTAATTAAAAGCTCCCTGGGCTGAATGGCCTAATGATTTTCTTTTAAAAAAATAAAGTCAGAACAAGCCTGGGAACAGTAGCTTACACCTGTAATCCTAGCCCTTTGGGAAGCCAAGGCAGGAAGATTGCTTGAGGCCAGTAGTTTCAGACCAGCCTAGACAACATAGCAAGACCCTGTTTCTACAAACATTATTTCAAAAAAATAACTGGGCATGCTGGCATGTACCTGTAGTCTTAGCTACTTGGGAGGCTGAGGTGGGAAGATAGCTTGAGCCCAGGAGTTCGAGGTTACAGTCAGCTGTGAACGTGCCACTGCACTCCAGTGTCTGGGCAACAGAGGCCTTGTCTCATTAAAAAAAAAAAAAAAAAAAAAAAAAGGGAAAAAAAATCAGAACAGTAATGTTTTAATATAACAATCATACAAATTAAATGATGCTTTTTATTCCTTTTCTCATTTTAAAAAAGAGGAAGTTAAGGCTTTGGGTGTTTAAGTGGTTTGTTTAATACAGTGGGATTGGTAAGTGGCGGAACTGGGCCGAGGACACAATCATGATGATATTTGCCTGATATTAAGTGTTTACTATGTGCCGGGAACTGTGTTAAGTACTTGTTGAGTTTTTTTGTTTGTTCATTTTTGTTTTTGGTTTTGGTTTTTGTTTGTTTGTTTTTTGAGACAGAGTCTTGCTCTGTAGCCCAGGCTGGAGTGCAGTGGCGTGATCTCGGCTCACTGCGAGTTCCACCTCCCGGGTTCACGCCATTCTCCTCCTTCAGCCCCCCGAGTAGCTGGGACTACAGTCGCCCACCACCACGCCCGGCAATTTTTTTGTAGTTTAGTAGAGACCGGGTTTCACCGTGTTAGCCAGGATGGTCTCGATCTCCTGACCTAGTGATCCACCTCAGCCTCCCAAAGTGCTGGGATTATAGGCCTGAGCCACCGCGCCCGGCCAGTACTTGGTATTTTTTATTCTCATTTAATATTCAGAGCAAATTATTAAGTAGAAACTATTTATGGAGTATAATGTGAGGCAGAAAGACAGTATATGATACCACATGAGAAAACTTGTCAAATTAAGGAGAGACATTGGGAAAGAGTTATAAAAACTTGTGAACACAAAAGTATCTTTAGTAATTCAAACTTGATGGTATTCTTCTGACTTAATTATAACGTAAAATAAAACAGAAAGATATTTGTAAATTTATGTTTTCTCACCTATATTTCCTGTTGGCCATTGCCTCATGGCCAAGAGACCCAGGAGAAACAGCTCAGCATCAAAAAAAAAATGTGGCTGTCCATTTTCCTGAATGATGTGTTTCATCTCCTTTACAGTAGCCAAAAAGAACATAAGTGAAAAGTACAATTGAGACAACACAAATGCTGTATCATTTGGTAGTTGAGGAAAACTGAAGTTTCAGTAAATTACCCAAAGCCTCTCAGGTTAGCAAATTGAACCTAGGCTTTCTGACTACAGAGATTGTTTAACAAATATACTGTATTGTTCTTCTTGAGGACTTATCATGCTACATCTTAACGAAGACCTTCTTCTGATGCAGGTTTGTGAAATAGTCTACTATACATGAAAAGTTACCATGTCAAATCAGTTCTGATGAACTGGTAATTCACCATGGCCATGAATATTAATAGCAGGAAGTGAAAAGTTATGATCTGTGGTGCCTGTCATCTCGAGTATGCAAATTTATAATTAATAAGCTTCTAGGATGCCAAAAGGACTTAAGAGTTGTTTTTAAAGTGTTCTTTCATATTCATTCTATAATTCTAAGCAATAATCTTTATGAATAAAGAAAAATAAATAAAGGTTGAGTATATACTAGTAGAAAATGTATGTGCTGTTTCCTAGTCACCCTGTTTCTAAAACAGGGAAGTAACCCCATGGTATCACATATGTGTAATTTCATTATACTTTAGTAATAGGAAAACATCACTGAAGATTTATGCTAGCCTTAGTTGAACAAATTATAAATTTATATATAAAAGTCACTGAAACATCAGTGTCTGTTAATGAACAAAAATAAGTTTATTATAGCTCACTACAGTGGATAAAAAACACCACATTGACAGAATGTGAGCAGTGTCACAGAGGAGAAAGTTAGAAATAAGATATTTATTGGTCTCTAGAGGGAAGATTCAAATGATCAAAGAAGAGCTTGGGGAACTAAAAATGGACAAAAATGTTATTTATTCACATGTTGATGTTATTTATTCAACATCACATGAATAAATAACATCAACATGTGAATAAATGTTGGGGAACTAAAAATGGACAAAAATGGGGATATAAGAATTTATAAGTAATGAGCATAATTAAGGTTTTAAAGCAACTGTTGATAAGTAAACTCATTTTGACCAGTTGAGCAAATAATTGCTTCTTGATAAGACTATCTTGAAACAAAAGGTGAAGTTATTTATTGGTTTAGTGTTATTTTCGCAGCACAAAATTTTTGTGAAACCAATAACTAAGTCATGTTACCTTAGATGATCTACAGTCTTATCTAAAATTATGTTGACAACAGATGACACTATGAGAGACCCATTCTGGCTGGTGATCCATAAGTCCCAAAGTAGGAGTCCCAGAGATCCTCTTTCCTTCAAGTTGTGCCCATTTGCAGCACTGATTACATAACTAATAGCTTCTATCATTGTAACTACTATCAAAAGGTAATGGAAACACATTTTTAATTTGGAAATAGACACACAGTCTTTTATTTACTCTTTTTGTTGAAGTTTAACTTACATAATTGTATTTATCATTTACTAATATTTACTTTGTAAGTGGCATTTAGATTTCCATGTTGTTGCTGTAATCATAAACTCCAAAAAGGTCATATTAGCAAGTTTTTCATTCATTAGTCATTACATATGCCAGTTGGTACTGACTGCAGACTGACTTATGAATACCAATTACCATTATTTCTATTTATTCATATTAAAGTATTTACTTGTAATAATATTTTGTGTGCTACATCATTGGGTAAATATTTCACATTAAGATGAATGCTATAAAATTAATATGCCACTAAATTTGCTATACTCTTTAACCTAATGAAGAACACTGCATGATTGTTCCTGATTAAACAGACTTTCATATTTCAACTCAAAAGGTTCCCAAATACATAAAGTTATAAGAAAGCAAATATCCCCAGAGTTTTATAAAATTACACATATATCTTCCTCTTTAATTTCAGAAACTTCTAATTTTCTTCTAAATCTTCATTGGTTACCTAATAAGTTGACTAATAAATGCTGGATAGCATAGATAGTTAGATAGTTACTATCTAACTATATTAAACACTTTTTTTTCATTGAAATAAATGAAAGATCAAGGCTGAAAATCAGTAATTTCTTGTGGCAAAATTGCAGGCTAAATATTACAATTTTAACTCACTTTAGTTTGTAAATTACGATCTTCATTTTCATGGGATATCAAAGTATTTTTAGTTGAATCTCCTCACAAAGGTGTGCTTTACAACTAAGGAATAGTATGTGTGGGATTATTAAAGGATGTCATTACAGTGATTTTTAGCTGCTTCTTCCCCTAACTTCTTTGTATTATGTCTCATCTAAGCGCACCTACGTATTATATTTTATGAATAAGTGTCAGGGTGTGAACTGGTATTTGATAAATATTTTCTCTATTTTTGATGTGCCTATATCATATTTAAATTCCTTCTGTTGAGGTAATAGATCGTTTTTCTAAATTTTATAGGTGAAATATTTACATGGTTTCTCAAATTCCTCTTTAAATTGATGAGCAAACAGATTTAAAGTTATATTTTGTGTTTCTCAGAAAGGCAAAACCTGAGTTTGATATTCTGAAGTTGACCAAATATGTATCTTTTAAGTCAAGATGAGGGGGAAACAGTTGGTTTTATAAATGCCCCAAATATATTAACCAAATTTGATTGTGTGTTTTTCTTATTAAGGTATTTAGGATATCTATCACCTCAATTTTTTTGTGTGTGTTGGGAACATTTCAGTTTTCTCTTCTAGCTATTATGAAACATAAAATAAATTGTTAACTACAGTCACCCTACTGTGCTATTGAAGACTAGAACTTATGCCTTCTATCTAATTGTATGTTTGTACATATTAGCCAATATCTCTTCATTTCCCCCATCAAAGAGTGTGATGCTTACAGCTTTGTTCTTTTTGCTCAATATTGCTTTGGTTGTTTGGAGTCTTGTGATTCCATACAAATTCTAGCATTGCTATTTTCTAGTTCTGTGAAGAACATCATTGGTATTGTGATACAGATTGCATTGACTTTGTAGATTGCTGTTGGAAGTGTGGTCATTTAAAAAATATTCTTCCGATCCATGAGCATTGAGTATCCTTTCATTTTCTTGTAGCCCCTTCAATTTATTTCATCAGTGTTTTGTTGTTTACCTTATAGAGGTCTTTTAACTCCTTGGTTAAATTTATTCCTAGATATGTTTGTAGCTATTGTGAATGAAATTATTTTCTTGATTAATTTTTCAGCTTCTTTGTTATTGGTGTTTAGAAACACTATTGATTTTTGTATATTGATTTTGTGTCTGGGCTTTACTGAATTTTTTAAATCAATTCTAAGTGTCTTTTGGCCTAGTCTTTAGGCTCTTCTTTATATAGGATTATATCATCTGCAGACAGAGACAATTTGACTTCATCTCTTCTAATCTTGATGGCTTTTATTCTTCATGCTTGCCTGATTGCTCTAGCTAAAAAATTTCAATACTATGTAAAATAAGAGAAGGAACATGGGCATACTTTTCTTGTGGATATAATATTCTCGACCTGCAGAATGTTTTTCTTTTAGTACTTAAATTTATCATCCCAGTCTCTCCTAGCCTTATGTGACTTGATGCCTTTTTCTCTGTTTATACAATTCTCCCTTTGTCTTTAACTTTTGACAGTATGACAATAATGTCCCTTGGAAGAAGGCTTTTTGGGTTGAATCTATTTGGGGATCCTTAAGCTTCTTGTGTATGGATGTCTGTATCTCTTGGAAGTCTTGGTAAGTTTTAAGCTATAATCTTGTTAAAAGGTTTTCTATGCCTTTGTCCAACTCATCTCCTTCTAAAATTCTCAAAATTCAAATATTTGTTCTCTTTATGGTGTCCCATATGTCCTGCTGGATTTTTTTATTCTTAAGCATTTCTTTTTTTTTTTCCTTCGATTTTGTCAATGTTAGTATAAAATACTTATCTTCAGTTCAGAAATTTTTTTCTCTTGCTTAATCTAGTCCAAGTTTGTCCAACTTGCAGCCTATGGGCCATATGCAGTCCTGGATGGCTTAGGATGTGGTCCAACAGTAATTCGTAAGCTTTCTTAAAACATTATGAGACTTCTCGTTATTTTATTTATTTATTTATTTATTTATTTATTTATTTATTTTTAGCTCATCAGCTATCGTTAGTGTATTTTGTGTGTGGCCCAAGACCGTTTTTCTTCTTTTGGTTTAACCAAGGGCAAAAGATTGGACACCCCGATCTAGTCTGTGGTTGAAAATCTTGATTGTATTTTTCATTTAATTCACTGAGTCATTCAATTCTAGAATTTCTATTTGGCTCTTTTTAAATAATATTTATTTATTTTGCTTTTTAATTTCTCATTCAGATTATTAACTGTTTTCCTGATTGTTTTTGTATTGTTTATCTATATTCTGTGGTACCTCACAATTTCTTTAATATCACTATTTCTAATTATTTTTTCCAGAATTTCCTAGTTTTATTTAGAGTTGCTTGGTAGATTATTATTAGAAAAATGCAAATCAAAGCCACAATGAGAAACCATTTCACACCAGTCAAAATGGCTGTTATTAAAAAGTCAAAAAATAACAGATGCTTGCGAGGTTGCAGAGAAAAAGGAAAACTTATACACAGCTGTTGAAAATGTAAATTATTTGAGCCACTGTTGAAAGCAGTCTGGCAATTTCCCAGAGAACTTAAAAGAGAATTACCATTTGACCCAGAAATCCCAACATTGGTTATATACCCAAAGGAGTATAAATCATCCTACCAAAAAGACACATGCACATGTGTGTTCACTGCAGCACTAGTCACATGAGTAAAGACATGGAATGAACGTAAATGCCCATCAATGGCAGACTGGATAAAGAAAACATGATATGTATACACCACAAAATACTACACAGCCTTGAAAAAATGAGATAATGTCCTTTACAGCAACATAGATGAAATTGGAAGCCATTATTCTAAGCAAACTGACTCAGGAACAGAAAATCAAATACCACATGTTCTCACTTATAAGTGGGAGCTAAACATGGAATACATTTGGACACAAAGAAACAACAGACACCAGGGCCTACTTGAAGATGGAGGGTGGGAGGAGGGTGAAGATTAAAAAATACATATTGGGTAGTATGCTTTATTACCTGTATGATGAAACTTGCACATGTACCCCTGAACATAAAAGCTTTAAAAAGGGGAGATAATTATTGTGTTCCTTTGGAGTTGTCATAATTATTTGGTTTCTCATATCTGTGTATCAATGTAAAGACATAAGAAACGTGAAACAGTCACTTCTTCCAATTGTTTGGATTGGTGTTCATAAGGAAAGACATTTCCCAAAAATGCATTTATAGTGTTGTTCAGGAAAGGTTGATTTTAAATGGACTCAACAATGTAATCTTCATGTGAGTTCTTTAGCTGTAATCAGTGGCAGTGGTGTCAGTTCCTCAGCAGCTTAGGCTGTATTTGTTAATGGAGGCTGTGACAAGGCTTTGTTGGGAACGAGAATGCCAGGCAGTTCAGTCCTTGTACACCAGTAGTGATGGCAACAAGTTGAATATGTTGGTCTTTGGGCCACTAGTGGTGGTGTGGGCACTGGTATTGATGGGTCTGGGCAGGCTCTTTCTTGGGTCTTCAGACAGCTTGCTTGGGTGATGGCAGTGGCAGTGGTGGGTGGAGTGCATGAATTAGTCCCTTGCCCCCAAGTAGTATACATGTTGTTAATGGTGGTAGTAGCGGATGCCAGCCAACCTTCAAGTCCCTGAGTGGCACATATAGCAGCAGTGGCATTAACAGGCTGGGCAGGCCAATCCCCAGGCCCTTGGGTGGCATATGCAGATGGATGCCCGCAGTGGCAGTGCAAGCTGGGTAGGTTGATCCCTGGGTCCCCAAAAGGTGCATGCAGGTGTCAGCTGTCGATGGGGTGGGCACTTCCTTATTCCTCTGAATGATACTTCCGTATACTGGTAGCAGTTGCAGAGAAGGCCTATACCTAGGTCCCCAACAATGTACACAAGCAGTGGTGGTGGGAAAGTGGGCTCATTCTCATGTTCCCAGAATGTGTGCATGGATGTCTTCAGTGGTGATGGTAAGTGGGGTGGTACTGCCCTCAGGTTCCTCCAGATAGTGTGCACAGATGCCAGCTGTGGCAGACTGAGCTATCAATCTCCAGGCCCTAATTATTATTTTTGAACAACATTTCACTCATTAGAATTTACCATGTTGATGAATAGTTCATTCTTCCTAGTACATATAAGCAAGAGTTTCTTCAGGATGTAAGCATACAAGTGGACTTACTAGATCATAGAGGGTAAAAACATTAAATTTTTCTTAACTATATCAAATTAGTTTTTCAAATGCCATCATCTATTCCTATCCCTACTGACATTATATAACTGTTTTAGCTATTTTAAAATCTTGAAAACACCTGAAATTTTCAGACTGTAAGATTTCTACCAATAAGGTGATTATATAAAAAAATCTTAATCAGAGTAATTGCATTCCTTGAATACTAATAAATATAAGCATTTTGTCCCATGTTATTAGAAATTTGTATTTTCTCTTTCAAGAAGAGTTTTTCTAAGACTTTACACATTTATTTGACTGGATTAATTGCTTTTTTTCTTATTAGACTATTAAAGTTTTAGCTTATCTGTTTGTAGTGAACTTTGGATACCTATCTTTTGTCAGTTATATGTTATACAAATGTCTTCTCACTGTTTCTGACTTTTGTCTTCTTTATTTACTTTAGTGTCTTCAGATTAACAGACTTTTAGAATTTAAATTAAATATATTAAATGACACAAATTGTATATATCTATCATGTGCAACACAATATTTTGAAATATCTATACATTGTAAAATGGCTAAATCAAGCCAATCAATATATACATCATCTCACATATCAATTTTTGTGTTAGTAACACTTAAAATGTACACTCTTTGCAATCTTCAGGAATATATTAATATGTGGTTATTAACTAGAGTCACCATTTTGTACAACAGATATCTTTAACTTACTCCTTCTAATTGAAATTATGTACCCTTTGACCAACACCTTCTCAACCTCCTCCCAAATCCCTGCTAACCAACATTCTACTCTCTGTTTCTTATGAGTTCAACATGTTTAGATTCGGCATGTAAGTGAGATCATGTGGGATTTGTCTTTCTATGCCTGGCTTATTCACTTTACATGGTGCTCCCCAGCTTCATCTTTTGTATTGCAGATGACAGAAGCTTTTCCTTCTTTAAGGCTGAATAGTATTCCATTTTGCATATATGCTACACTTTCTTTATCCATTGATGGACATTTAGATTGATTTTATAAATCGCTATTACAATAATGCTGCAATAAACATGGAGGTGCAGATATCTTTTTTGACATACTCATTTCATTACCTTTGGATGTATACCCAGGAGTGGGATTGCTAGATTATATTATAGTGCTATTCTTTATTTTCTTGAAGAACCTAATACCATTTTCCATCATGGCTGTTCTAATTTATATCACTACCAACAATGTTCAAGTGTCCCCTTTTGCCACATCTTATTCAATACTTGTTATCTTTCATCTTTTACATAATCATTCTAACAGTCATGAGGTAGTATTTCATTGTGATTTCAATTCATATTTCTCTACTGATTAGTGATTTTGTGTATTCTTTTCATATACTGTTGGCCATTTGTGTGTCTTCTTTTAAGAAGAATCTATTCATGCCCTTTATTCGTTTTTAGAGTTGGAATATTTGTTTTCTTGCTACTGAGTTGTCTCGGTTTCTTAAATATTCTAGATATTAACCTCTTAACAGATATATGGTTTCCAAATATTTTCTCCAATTCTGTAGGTTGTTTCTTCACCATAGTGATTATTTCCTGGGCTGTATGGAAAATTTTTACTTTGATGTAATCTCATTTGTCTATTTTTTTTTTCACTTTTTTTGCCTATGCTTTTGGGTCACATTCAAAAAAATATTTTTTCAGACCAATGTCATGAACTTCTTCCTTAATATTTTTTTCAACTAATTTTACAGTTTTAGGTCTTACATTTAAGTATTTAATCTTTTCAGTTTAATTACATGGTGTGATGTAAAGGTTTAATTTAATTAGTCTACATGTGGATAATCACTTTCCTCAACACCATTTATAAAAGATATCATTCTTTCCTTGACATATTTGCCACAATTCATTGGCTTTAAATGCATATATTTGTTTCTGGACTCTCTGTTCTGTTTCCTTGGACTATGTGTCTGTTTGATGCCAGGAACGGGCTGTTTTGATTATTATAGCTTGATAGTAGATTTTGAAATCAAGTAGTATGCTGCCTCTAGGTTTGTTCTTTTTGCTGAAGCTTGCTTTGGCTATTCAGGATTTTTCTTGTGGCTCCACAAAAGCATTTTTATTTTTTTTTTTTCTATTTTTGTAAAGAATGTCGTTGAGATTTTGACAGGGATTGCATAGAATCTGTAGATCACTTTGGGTAGTATGAACATTTAAACAATGTTTCCTCTTCAAACATATGAACAAAGGATATTGTTTCCTTTATTTGTGTTTTCTTCAGTTTATTTCATCAGTGTTGTTTTGGCTTCAATGTACAGGTCTTTTATCTCTTTTATTAAACTTACTCCTAAGTATTTTACTTGTTTAATTATTTTGATATTCATTTATTTATTTTGTAACAGAAATTGTTCTTTTGAATTATATTTTGTTTTATTTTTAATTGATAGTTTTATTTAAAACATTGCTAGTTCTTTAAAGATTTGCTTTCCACATTTAATAAAACATTTTTCTTTTATCTTAAGGTAGCTGTAGTTTACATTTAGTTGAAAAAGCATATATTTGTGAACCAAGATGAAATATTTTTTCTCTCTAGAATTCAGAAAATATTAGTACTTCGTATTTTTATAGCAATGTAGTTATTCTTATAAGTTCAATAAGAATCTGTTCTCTTTATAACAGAACATGGTAGGAAACATTTGTTATATTATCCAGTTACCTTGACTTCTTTTTTGTATAATCTGTTGTTAGTATATAGAGATATTACCGATTTTTGTTGATTTAGTTTTCTGCAACTTTGCTGAATTCGTTAGTTAATTTTAATGGTCTTTTTAGTTGAGTCTTTAGTGTGTCCATATATAAGATTATGTTGCTTGTGAACAGGGATAAATTAACTATTTCTTTTCCAATTTGGCTGCCTTTTATCTTTTTTCTTTGCTGGTTGCTTTGGCTTGGACTTCCAGGATTATGTTAAATATAAAGCACCCTCGTCTTATTCCTGATCTAAGAAATGTGAATGTGAGAGCTTATAACTTTTCACATTCTGATGTTAGCTGTAGGTTTATCATCTATAGCTTCTTTTGCTTTGAGATACATTCCTTCTACACCGAATTTGCTGAGAGTTTTTTTATCACGAAGGAATACTGAGTCTTGTCAAATGATTTTTCTGCTTCTATTGAGATGATCATATGATTTTTGTCCTTCGTTCTGTTAATATAATGTGTCACAATTATAGATTTGGGTAGGTTGAACCATCCTTGTATTGCTGGGATAAATCGCATTTGTTCTTGGAAAACAATCATTTTAATGTGTTGTTAAATTTTGATTTGCTAGTATTTTGTGAGAAGTATGTAGGAGTATCTTATGTTTCAAGGACATTGGTCTGTCATTTTCTCTTTTTGTTGTGACCTTATCTGGCTTTGATATAAGGGTAATGGGGTAATGCTAACTTCATGCAATGAATTTAGAAGTATTTCCTCCTCTTTAATCTTTTGAGAGAGTTTGATAAGAATTGGTACTAATTCATTAATTTTTGGTAGAATTTAACAGTGAAGCCATCAGTGGGGATTTTGTTCGATAAGAAACACGTTATTACTGATTCAATCTTCTTATTTTCTATCTCTTATAATCCTTTATATTTCCATGGTATTATTTGTAATGTGTCTTTTTCATTTTTGATTTCATTTGTTTGACTCTACATTCACAGTGACATGCTTATAGAGTGAAGTATAATATTTTCTTGCACTCTTATATTTTTCACTAAGTTATGCAGCTAATTGCATTATTTTTACTTTTCCCTAACTTTCAAAAATTGAAAATTTAAAGTATCAAATATTCAAAGTCTCCCATTGGCTTTACAATATTATATAAAGCCCTGTACTGAAAATTATTATCAAGTCAATTCTTGAATGTAAGGATCAACCTGAAGGCAGCAGAGGCTTAACTAATATTTATATATTTAAATGAAAAGTAGTGCAATATGTTATAATGTAGAATGTTTCTCTAGAAGGATGGCTGACTACAGGCCTAGCATCTGTTGATAAACTTATATTTTTAACAAACCAAAGGTCGGAATTGTAATATAATCCTGATATGGGAGGCAGAGTCTGCACATATTTTGGATGTACCTTTAAGATTAAAGCTGAGAATAAGCTATACTTGAAAGCAGTTCTGTAGAGAAGTAGAAAAGAATTTTGATAGCTTTTTAAATGAAAGATATAAAATAATAAAAATTACCATTCCAGTTGAAGATAATGAATTAATTTACATAGATTTACCTGTGCTCTCTCCTGAAATCCCACAAATAGTTAGTAAAATATTTGTTAAAACTAGCAACCCTCTAGAATAAGACAGGAGGAGAAAACAGACAAAATCTTAGAAGCTAAGAAACAAACAAGTATTAACAGACTTGGGAGATCTAAGAATTTGGAAACTGAAATTGGCAGTGAGAAAAGTGGAGAAGTGTGATGATTTATAGCATACATTCACAAAAGCCTCAGGAAGTGGCAACACCACATAACTAGAAGGGTGAGTAAAAGTGGAATAAAAATTTCACTAGTTAAATGTTTTCAAGTTGATACATTTTTCACTAACCCATCTATGTGCTGACATATCCAGCAGTCTTTGAATAAAATCACACAATTTTTAACCTTAATATGTCAGATAATTCTCCATAACCCACTGAGCCCAGTGAGATGTACAAGGACATCCAGATGACAAGAAGCTTCAAATTTGTACAAGATATTTTCTTAATTAAACGCTATTTTTATATTTCCCATTTTGATTGCAATTTGTTCTCTAAGCATTATGTCATCCAAGTTAAATTAAGTTTAGTCAATACATCTGTATCTTACACAACTTTAAAATTAAAAGGATTTATTTTAGGTTACACTATTAAATTATTCCTCAATGAAATTGTGAAGTAGGTTTTTTATAATAGTAAAAATAGAAATATTAAGTGCTTGTTACAGTTTTGAGAAACTCTAATAATTGACAAACACATTTGGAAGCATTTTATACACAAATTGTTACTCTTAAATGTTTTATTTTTTGTCCATTCATTTACAAGTATAATATAGACAAGTAATGTAAAATATCTATAAGTTTCTAGAAAGGCAATTTATTGCTTATTTTAATGAAGGAAAAACAACTTAGCCTTTTTATTTAATAGTATGACTTCCAAATTATTTCTTCAAAATCAAAATAAAATTAATTTTCAAAATATGTGTCCTGAAAACAAAAACTTGCCAAAATTATCATATTGAAAATATTTTAAAATGACAGTTTTTCTATAGACATATTATCATATTGTTTCCAAAATTTACACAACTATAAAGTAATGATTCCACATTCAAACTAGGTCCTCTGAGTAGAGATCCAATATTCCTGCTGTTAAAATTACTGCTCTCGATCAGCTTTCAGTAATATAACTGTGCATTTCTGTTAAACCACTGGAATTTCCACAGTCACTAGAATATAAAGAAAATAAGGCAAAATATTTTTTAAATGTGTCTAAAGAACACAAAATCTATATTTAATGTACTTGTTCCTCAATCTTCCATTAATGCCACCACCAGACTGTTACCATATGTAAACCCCTGCTAGTCATTTCTCCTAAACCTTCCCTCCCTGACTGGTCATCTCCATGTTGGGAATTGCAGTTTTTTGACTTGTAAATCTTCCCTCTGCACTCTCACAATCAATCAATCAATCAGTCAATCCTCTCTCATTTCCTTTCTCCACTGTATAATCCAGGAGGAGTAATGGTTGAAAAGAATGTCACATAATGCAAATAATTGAGGAAAAAAAATCATATTTATGTGGTTAATGCCTTAACTTATTTTAATCATAAACTTGTAGATAACCAAAAGGCATACTAAAATGTTAATGGTCAATAAGCCTTCTTAGAGTTTTCAACAAGCAGCATTCTCAATATAAATCTTCCTTACATGAAACTTCCAGTCTCCAATATTGCCTTAGGGGAAATGTTCACCTGCAGGAACCACTCCCATCAGTGGGAGTCATATTAAGGACTGATCTGTGTTTGTGCATTATGTTTATGTGTGTGTGTATGCACAACATAATATTACGTGTACTTTTTTTATTTGCATAGTCTTTGTCTGTATACCGACATACCCACATTTTGAGAAGCATGAATATGCTTTTTTTTTTTTTTCCATTCCTTCCTCTGTAGCCAGCTGCTGGTTAATAGTAGAAATCAGTGCTGAATTTTTAACAATGTTGAAAAATCAGATGAAGAGTTGAAAATTACATTTGATTAAAACCTGATTGCTAGAAATAAGGTAAAATACAAAAATCACTATCAACACCTCTATACTCCTCTTAACTATCAGAAAATGTGAACATTAAGAATTAAAGCTGATGATTTCCAAGACAGCTTGAGGGAGACTATTACTCCATAGGCATTTTTGAAGCACGGTGATAGATTGTGAAATAAAATACACTTTACAAAGATATTAGGTTAGTAAATACAAAGAATGTATGATCCTATCTAATCATATATGAGTAAAAAATTGTTCACTTTTTTAAGCATAAGAAATCTATTTGACTCTCTAAACATTGCCTCAAACAAGCAGCAAGATATCTGAAAAATTAGGAATGAGATTTTCCAATTTGTGTTAATTGTAACATACATTATTGATACAGATTATTTGATTATGTTGCATATGGGAATAGTACTGAGAGTAGCATTTTTATTTTGTTTCACTAGAGATTAAACAAGCAATACACATCAGTGATCAACTTTTAGATCTTGTTAAGTCCTTAATTTTCAAATGTATTATGAATAATCATTATAGCATAAATCTAATGGCTTCTAAAGACTATATAATATAACTACTTAATATTTATCCACATTTTGTGCCACAGTGTATTATAATTATGCACATTGAGATGACAAAATTTCTCATTCAATATATTTTTAAAAAATATTTTGTTATCACTAATCTTCTAATTAGAAAATGGAATGTGTTGAAATTGTAAGAAAAAAATAATAATATAGGGACCTGGCATTGAAACAATGGGCTCCACCCAAAATTTGAATAAAAGTCATTGAGCAAAATGACTTTTGAATAAAAGTCATTGAATAAAATTTGAATAAAAGTCCTGGCATAACAGAAAAATTCCTTGAGTCACTAGTTTTTTGGGTTTTGTCTTTTTTTTTTTTTTTTCCTGGATATTACTTGGTCAGGAGATGTGATGGTTAATATTGAGTGTCAACTTGATTGGATTGAAGGATGCAAAGTATTGTTCTTGGGTGTGTCTATGAGGGTGTTGCCAAAGGAAATTAACATTTGAGTCAGTGAACTGTGAGAGACAGACCCACCCTCAATTTGGGTGGGCATTATCTAGTCAGCTGCCAGTGCAGCTAGAATAAATCAGGCAGAAGTGGAATGACCAGACTTGCTCAGTCTTCCAGCATTCATCTTTTTCCCCATGCTGGCTGCTTCCTGCCCTCAAACATCAGACTCAGCTCTTGGATTCTTGAACTTACACCAGTGATTTTCCAGGGGCTTTCAGGCCTTTAGCCACAGACTGCAGACTGCACTGTCGGCTTCCCTACTTTTGAGGTTTCGGGACTCAGACTGGCTTCTTGCTCCTCAGCTTGCAGATAGCCTATTGTGGTACTTCACCTGGTGATAGTGTGAGTTAATTGTCCTAATAAAATCCCCTTCAAATATAAGTATATCCTATTGGTTCTCTCTCTTTAGAGAATCCTAATACAGGAGATGAAAGGTTTAAGAAAAAATAAGGATTCCCCAGTGTTCTTATACTCTCCTTTAACTGCAGAAATACATTTTTCTCATCATATTACCTTTTGAATAGTGCATAGACTTTCAGCCTACTTATAAAACCCTGTATAGCCTATGCTATTCTTTATACATTCAACAACAGAAGAAGGAAAAGGAAAAAGAGTATACAAGTCATCTCAAAGATTAAATATAAGTTAATTTCAAATTATTATGAACTTGCTATGAGTTTAATATTTATAAATTATTTTTTAAAAACATAATTCTAAAAACCTAGCTTATGAAACATTTTGGAACTCACTGGTAAGTGGAGCAGTGTTTATACATTCACTAATACTAATTGTTATACCACTCTCTCAATCTGGAATTCGTATAAGGAACCCCATTGGATATCTTAGAAATAAGTATTTTTAAAGTATTGCAAAGACTGTGTTTAACACAATAAACAGTCTGTTTACAAAGGATAAAACTGGTGTTAAAAAACATGTCCCTTGATGAATGAAGCCCATTTCTAAGTTCCATGATTTTGATCAAATTACCTTCACAAAGCCTCGATTATTTAGCATAAAAATACGGTGATCAGAGGATTTCATGGAGGGGTGGAACAAGATGGTAGAGTAGTACTCTCCATAAGTTTTTACTAATATCTTTAGTAACCTGGAGAAATATGCGAATATCACGTTAAAAAAAAAAAATCCAATTAAAAAAAAAAAAAATCGGCCGGGCGCGGTGGCTCAAGCCTGTAATCCCAGCACTTTGGGAGGCCAAGACGGGTAGATCACGAGGTCAGGAGATCGAGACCATCCTGGCTAACCGGATAAAACTCCGTCTCTACTAAAAAACACAAAAAACTAGCCGGGAGAGGTGGTGAGCGCCTGTAGTCCCAGCTACGCGGGAGGCTGAGGCGGGAGAATGGCGTAAACCTGGGAGACAGAGCTTGCAGTGAGCTGAGATCCGGCCACTGCACTCCAGCCTGGGTGACAGAGTGAGACTCCGTCTCAAAAAATAATAATAATAATAAAATAAAATAAAAATCAGAGATAATAAGAGGATGCTAAGAGCATCAACAGAAAAGAAGCAAATAAAATATAACGGAGTTTCAACACACCTAGCTGCAGACTTTGCAGCCAAAACCTTATGGGCCAGAGATTGTGGAACGATGGAGTCAAAGTGCTCAAGAAAAAGAAAAAAGACAAACTATTAACCAAGATTACCTTACCCATCAAAGCCATCCTTCAGAAATAAAGGAGAAATAAAGACTTTTCTAACACACAAAACCTGAGGGAGTTTATCATCACCAGATTTGTTTTAGATGAAATGCTAAAGCTAGTTCTTCAAGCTAAAAAAATGGTACTAAGCAACACAAAAACATTTAGAAGTGTAAAACTGACTAGTACAAGTAAGTATACAGTCAAATTCAGAATATTATAATACTGTGAGGGTGGCATGTAAATCACTTATATATCCATAGTCTAAAGATTTGAAAAACTATCAAAAATAATAGGTACAATAATTTCTGAAGGTATATGTAATTTAAGAAATGTAACTTGTGATATGAATTTACAATGTGGGGCATAAATGGAGTCAAAGTGTAGAGATTTATTTTTTCTGATCATAGTTATGTTGTCATTCATTAAAATAATCTATTATAACTACAAAAATGTTTTATATAATAAGGCCCATGGTAACCACAAGGCAAAATCCTTTAGATACACACACACAAAATAAAAAGCAACAAGAAAGGATTTACAGAAAAGCTAGAAAACTGCAGTTATAAGTCCTCATCTATCAATAGTTACCTTGAATGTAAATGGAGTAAATTCTCCAGTCAAAAACATAACATGACAAATGCGGGGTAAAAAAGACCCAATTACATGCTGCCTACAAGAGACTTATTTCACTTGTAAGGACCCATAGATTGAAAATGAAGAACTGAAAAAAGATATTTCAGAAAAATGGAAACCAAAAGAAAGAGTAGCGGTACATATTTCAGATAAAATGGATTTTAATTCAAAAATGACTTTAAAGAGACAAAGTATGTTACTATATTATGATAAAATGGTGAATTCAACAAGAGGATATAACAATATATGCAGCAGAGGATCTAAACACGTAAAGAAAATATCAATAGATGTGAAGGGAGAGATAGACTGCAATATAATAATAGTAGGCAATTTCAATGCCTCACTTTTAGCAATGAACAGATTATCCAAACATAAAATCAGAAAAGGATCATGAAACTTAATTACATTCTAGAGCAAATGGACCTAAAGACACATATACAGAAAATTTTATTTAACATCTGCAGAGTACACATTTTTTTCAACTAAACACAAAACATTCCCTAGGATAGATCATATATAAGACCACAAAAAGTATTAAAACTGTGAGAAGACTGCAATCATATCAAGTATCATTTTTGACCATGATGGTATAAAGTGTGAAATCAGTAACACAAGAAATATTGGAAAATTAACAAATACATACAAATTAACATGCTTCTAGACAACTAAGAAGTTAATAAATAAATTGAAAGGAAGTTTAAAATTTTCTTAAGACAAACAAAAATGCAAACACAGCATACAACCTATGGGTTACCTCAAAAGCAGTTCTAATGGGTAAGTTTATAGCAATAAACATATCAAAAAGGGTCATAAGAACATTGGCTTTACACACTTTTCAGACAGAAGTTAGAATGAATTAGGTAATGTGCTACATAAAGAGTAAAGGGCAATGTAACATGCATTATTCTTATAAGTAAAATTTATAGCTTTAACAATTAAACAGTTAAAAATGTGAGCTGCTTTTATAATTATGGGAAATGAGAGCCTTTTATGTATCACAGTGGGCTTAGGGCTCCTTCCAGATCGGTTTAGTATGGTAATGCCATGTGCTTCAGACTTTTCCAAATATATGCCTCAGAAAAATTTAGAGCACATGCCTGGAAAAAGAAAAAAAAAAAAAACAAAAACAAAACAAAAAAAAAACCTTTATAAATGAAATATTTGTTGCAAAAACTTTCTATTTTATTACAAGAAGAGGTTTTCTTCCCTAAATACAAACTGGAGCAAATTATAAGTGTTCTTATATAGTATAACACAGCAACCCTCTTATAGCCATGGCATTGATGAAAAAACAGAAATATTCAAGGAGGTTAAAATATTTCTCCAAGATTCCATATATGTAATTGGTAAAGTACATAATTAAACTCAATAGGTCTAGCTAAAATTAGACCTGTTGTAACTACAGGCTTATAATAAATTATACCCTAGTTTTATGGGTAAAGGTAAGGAAAGGTAAGGAAAGTGGAGAGGTGAAATGACTCACAAAGTAAGGTACCAAATTAATATTAAAACTAAGTCTTCTTGAAGTCAATCTATTTCAACTATAACATTCTGATTCTTAATCAATACATAAATGAAACCTTTTGTAGTTAGGTTAGGATAATTGTTAAATTCACAATTTTGTAGTTTGACATGGAATTTGAGTGATGGGTCAACTAAAACTCTTACAGAAATTTATGTTACCAAATTTGTTTAAAGAAGCTAAATAAAACTTTGGTATGAAAATCAGAAAGAGTATCATGAACAATGAAAATTCAGAGGCAATGTCAATAGTCAACATAGATGCAAAAATCCTAAATATAAATTATTAAAAATGAAATTCATATATGTACATACCATCAGAACACTTGATTTATTCCTGGGATAAAAACTGGTTTAATATTAAAATACTAAAGTTGTTCACAATATAATCATATCAGTAAGTGAACAAACATAATTAATGTTAAATTCTGCCAAAATTTCTAGCAAACTAAGAATAGAAGGAAAGTTTCTTAATGAGTTAAAGGGTATCACTTATAAAAGAACTGAAAACTTCATGTCCTTTGCAGGGAAATGGCTGAAGCTGGAAACCATCATTCTCAGTAAAATAACACAGGAACACAAAACCAAACACTGCATGTTCTCACTCATACGTGGGATTTGAAAGATGAGAACACATGGACACAGGGAAGGGAACATCACACACCAGGACCTATCTGGAGAGTGGGGACAAGGGGAGGGAGTTCATTAGGACAAATACTTAATGCATGTGGGGCTTAAAACGTAGATGATGGGTTGATAGGTGCAGCAAACCACCATGGTACATATCTACCTATGTAATGTACCTACAGATTCAGCACATATATCCCAGAACATAAAGTAAAATAAAATAGTAATAATAATAATAATAATAATAATACAAAAGAACAGAAAATTTTAAACTCAAATGTGAAAGCTTAAAAGCCTTACCTGAAAAATCAAAACAAGAAAAGTAATCTTATTGTCATTATTTCAGTTCAGTGTTGTTTCTGAGGATTCTAGGCAGGGAATAAACTCATGAACTATTTTAAGAATTAGAAAAAAAGAAAGGTCTTGTTATTCACAGATGATATAATATTATTAAAAATAAAAGTATTTGGGTGTGGTGGCTCATGCCTGCCTATAATCTTAACACTTTGTGAGGCAGAGGCGGGAGGATTGCCTGAGCCCAAGAGTTCAACATCAGCCTGGGCGACATAGCGAGATCCTGTCTCCACAAACACAAAAATAAAGATAGAAGAGTTCAACAAGATTGCTCAATATATAAATGAATTGCATGTCTATACATCAATACAATGAGTTAGATATGTTATAAAATATTATAAAATGGCAACAAATTAATAAGATTTCTATAAGTTGAGAAAGTAAGCACATGCTCTTTATGAAGAGAAATTATGCAACTACATTAAAAATGTTATAGAAGCCGTCATATAAGGGAGACATCTAGTGTATCCACACACAAGAAGATAACGTATCACAAGGATATAAATTAGAGTTATCCCTACATATCTCTTTGTGGTGAGTGTTGGTTCCAAAACTCCCACACATACCAATACCAAAACCTGTGGATACTTAAGAAGTACATTTGGCACTACAAAAATCCAGGATAACCCCCACATATGAAAAGTGTCCCCCACACAACACTACATATAGATTTCTTATACCACAGGTATACATGTTGTATTTTTGATTGGCATTTGATTGTAGATACAGAACCCACCAATTGGGAGTACAGAATGTATTTACTGAAAAAAAAAAAAAAAAATTAGCATACAAGTGGACCTGTACAGATCAAATTCATATTGTTCAAGGGTGAAGTGCACATATACATTTTCTGTAAAATAAAAGGAATTCAAACTAACTTCTAATGAGTTTTTATGTAATAAAATAATAATAGGATGCTTGCATATGTAGCTGATTTCAGTATTGATATAAAAGGGCACAGGGCAAAAATAAAGCAACAGAACCCTGAAGAAGAAGAATGATATGCAGAACTTAACCTATCCTATACGAAATCTCATCATAAATCCAATTAACTCTGTGTTTGATTGGCTCAGGGTTGACAATCTGTCAAATGATATAGGATAATGAGCCCAGAAACAGATTCATATACATGGAAGAATGCTGCCTGACAGAGCTAGTAACACAGAATAATAAAGGAAGGATGATTGTTTTGTATGTTATCCTAGAATAATTGGTACTCTACATTGCAAGGCCAAAGGCAGGGGTGGAAGGATTCCATACAGAGTGAATACTAAACAGTTTTGCCATAGCCAACTGGTAACGAATGTTTTTAAGCAGGGGAGTGCCATGATTTGATTTTTATTTTAGAAAGTTACTTCCTATCCTTACACGTTGCTATTAAAGAATTTTTTTTCCTAATCAATCTCCTTTTAGTGGTGAAGAGAAATATTATGATTATAGATGTTTCGCTTCCCTTCAAAAAGATCATTGATTGCTTTCAGACAAAAAATAAAAATAAAAAAAAATAAATAAATTCAACCACTTGACTAGTCCTCCTGGAGATTTCCTTGCAATAATCTACTTTCATATAATCTGCCACTATTGCTTATATATTTCCTGTAGCCACATTGAGGAGTCTCTGCAAATCTTAAACTGTGTAGTCTAGCTTTTAATTTCAGTATTATTGATTGTTTTGTAAACATTTTTGGCATTTTATGATTAATACTTGCTCTAAAATATGCTTTGTATAAATTAGTGACTTATGGTCAATGTACTAATGAATCTGTGGAAATCTATTAAAGAAACAAATATTTTATAACTTATTTTGAAATATTTTCATATAACTTTTTTTTATTATTATACTTTAAGTTCTAGGGTACGTGTGCACAATGTGCAGGTTTGTTACATATGTATACATGTGCCATGTTGGTGTGCTGCACCCATTAACTCGTCATTTACATTAGGTATATCTCCTAATGCTATCCCTCTCCGCCCCCCACAATAGGACTCAGTGTGTGATGTTCCCCTTCCTGTGTCCAAGTAATCTCATTGTTCAATTCCCACCTATGAGTGAGAACATGCGGTGTTTGGTTTTCTGTTCTTGCGATGATAATCTGCTGAGGATGGTTTCCAGCTGCATACATGTCCCTACAAAGGACACGAACTCATCCTTTTTTATGGCTGCATAGTATTCCATGGTGTATATGTGCCACGTTTTCTTAATCCAGTCTGTCACTGATGGACATTTGGGTTGATTCCAAGTCTTTGCTATTGTGAATAGTGTTGCAATAAACATATGTGTGCATGTATCTTTATAGCAGCATGACTTATAATCCTGTGGGTATATCCCCAGTAATAGGATGAGTGAGTCAAATGGTATTTCTAGTTCTAGATCGTTGAAGAATTGCCACACTGTTTTCCACAATGGTTGAACTAGTTTACAATCCCACCAACAGTGTAAAAGTGTTCCTATTTCTCCACATCTTCTCCAGCACCTGTTGTTTCCTGACTTTTTAATGATTGCCATTCTAACTGGTGTGAGATGGTATCTAATTGTGGTTTTGATTTGCATTTCTCTGATGGCGAGTGATGATGAGCATTTTTTCATGTGTCTGTTGGCTATATGAATGTCTTCTTGTCTTCTTTTGAGAAGTGTCTGTTCATATTGTTTGCCCACTCTTTGATGGAGTTGTTTGTTTTTTTTCTTGTAAATTTGATTGAGTTCTTTGTAGATTCTGGATATTAGCCCTTTGTCAGATGAGTAGATTGCAAAAATTTTCTCCTATTCTGTAGGTTGCCTGTTCACTGTGATGGTAGTTTCTTTTGCTATGTAGAAGCTCTTTAGTTTAATTCGATCCCATTTGTCAATTTTGGCTTTTGTTGCCATTGCTTTTGGTGTTTTAGACATGAAGTCCTTGTCCATGCCTATGTCCTGAATGGTATTACCTAGGTTTTCTTCTAGGGTTTTTATGGTTTTAGGTTTAACATTTAAGTCTCTAATCCATCTCGAATTAATTTTCATATAAGGAGTAAGGAAAGGATCCAGTTTCAGCTTTCTACTTATGGTTAGCCAATTTTCCCAGCACCATTTATTAAATAGGGAATCCTTTCCCCATTTCTTGTTTTTGTCAGGTTTGTCAAAGATCAGATGGCTGTAGATGTGTGGCATTATTTCTCATATAACATAAACCTTCACATTGCCAGGAAAAAAAATCAGAATTTCAAGAAGCATATGTAAAGCTTCTAATAAAACCTATCACATAGTAAACAAATAAATGCTAATTTTCCTACTTTATCCTGCTCTGTTAGTGGGTATTAAACTAATTGGGATGACCTGAAATGGATTATGTAAAGTTGAATTTTAAGGTGAATTAGACACAATTTGTAGAACACAGAAATATAAAGTATAAAATATGCAGAGATTTTGTAATGATAAAATTCAAGCTCTTCTTTACAGAAATAACACAAAGAAACCCAAGTTATAGACAGTAACTGTGGGTAATACACCATTGCTGATCTGCTTACTGTTAGAATCAAGAATCAAGATGTAATACAGGTTTCTTCATAAACAGGATAGTAACTCTTTCAATATTATATTTAAGTGTCATACATAAAGTTTTTTTTCTCAAACTAATACTTCACTTAACAGAAAAAGTTGCAAATGTACATGAGCACCCCCCATACACATACATTATAAATTTCCATTATTATTTCTTAGATATTGTTTTCAAGAAACCTGGAGAAAGGGATCATTTTACATTTTGGTTGCAAAATGTTTTCTAACATTTATCTAATGATACATACTGCAGAGAGCAATATATAATTACTCTTTGGGCAGTTACTCATGGGTTATACTATATTGGCAATAACTACCAGATATGGGACTAAATCATGTATATCTTAAGCTATGCAATCACTACCGAGTAATTACCAAACTATCAAATTTATAGAAAATCCTAGTATTCAAATATTCTCTCATAATATTCCAACTTTCATGTTTAATCTTGTACATAGAAACACTAACTATAAGAAAGACTTAGTTCCTAAAAATTGATATAGAATTTTATGATCTGCTAACCAAAAAGAAAAAAAAAAAGAAAAATGCCCCAAGCTAACATTCCTTTACACTTTAAAAATATATGTATTTGTTTCATTAAAAGGAATATATTGTGTTAGAGTAAATGTTCATAATTTAGCTGAGAGAAATATACTCATTTGTTTTATTTTGTTCCATATATACATACATACACACATATGCTTCAGAGTTTCTATTATTCATTTCTTCTAAAATACATGTATTCTATTATTTTTCTATTCTATTAGAAAACCTCTCTTTGTTGCAGTAGAGAAGGAAGGGTCATTGATTCCTGATTTTTCTCTTACACAACTTTTAAGTTGTCCTTATTCTCATGCAATGGGAGTGGCTATTAGTATGCACTGCAAACTTAAATAATTACACATTAAAAAAAAATTAAAAAACTGGCAACTACCCGTCTAGCAACAACCATGTTTCAAGTAAATTTTTAAATGGTTAGACTCATCTATAAACTCAATATCAGTTTCTAGAAATAAAGGCAAGAGCTACTGCATATAAAAAGAAACAGAGGCAGGAAGTTGAAGTTGAAAGTTAATATCTTTAGCTTGGACATGTGACTGTGCATCTTAAGTCAGATATAAGCCAAGAATAATTCATGAATCTAGAGAAATACTGGAATTAGATGTTGAGGTTTTCCTCCTAACCAAATACCAATTTTGCACATTATGAACCCCAGTCCACTGTTCTCAGTGGGAGCTGAACCTATCCTCATCTCCAGCAGACGGCTTCATTGGTCACCCAGTTCTAGCCAGTTACCTTCTAGAAAACGTTCTCTTTAACTTGAGAAAGTTCTTTCTTCCTCTTATGACAGAAGGACAGTTTTGGAAACGGAGTGACTGGCCATCACATTGGAATCATGTATAAAGCAAGTCTCATATTAAAATTCAGCCTGTGAATATCAGAGTGGAGAGACAGAAGTAATCTAGGTCTTTTATGAGAAGTCAGTAAAGCTTTTCCATAAACTTGCATCCATCTGAAAACCCACCCTATTCTTGAACTTCCTTTTATTTAAGCTATTTCATTTTTTTAACGGCTGATACTATCTGGAATTACAATTTCTGGTTATTTGTACCAAAAGCATAAAAATTATAGGCATAATCATAATATGAATCCATACAATTCAGATAAAGTTTCTTCTATTTAGGAAGGTAAAAACTTAAGTGCAGAAATTTATTGTTTAATTCTAGATAATAAAAATATATAGAATTATAATTTTACTTTAGCCCATTATTACTGAAAATAATCTCAGTATTTATGTTTTCTTCACGAAGCTATTCTGTGCTTGCTATAATCATTATTCTCATCTGTTTAAAATTTTTGCTGAGGGAAGTGTAAAATAAAATCTGTACTTACATATTTGAATAGAAAACACCGCAGATATGATTGAAAACACTACGCAAAATATCTTCCTGACTTTTTAAAATCTATATTTAACTATATAATTTTCCAAGCACATTTAAACAAAAGCAATTATATTTTCTATTAGATAGTATGTTAGTCTGTTTTGTATTGCTATCAAGAAATACCTGAAGCTGGGTAATTTACAAAAGAAAAAGGATTAATTGGTTCACGGTTCTGCAGGCTGTATCAGCATAGCACTAACATCTGCTCCGCTTCTGGTGAGGCCCTCAGGAATCATGGTGGAGGTGAAGGGGGAGGCAGGGTATCACATGGCAAAAGAGGAAACGACAGAGAGAGAGGAGGTACCAAACTCTTTTAAACAGCCATATCGCATGTGAACTCAGAGTGAGAACTCACTCGTTACTGTGAGGATGGCACCAAGCCATTCATGAAGGATCATCCCCAATGATCCAAACACCTTCCACTAGGCCCCACCTCCAACACTGGGGATTACATTTAAATGTGAGATTTGGAGAGCACAAACATCCAAGCTATAGTATGTGCTTTCGGATGCTTAACAGAATCATATATTGTGCTAGGTTACTGCAATAGAATGATAAACCCAACATACTCTCAAGTACTTTACAATTGAGTGCATATATGGGTTTCCATACAGATAATTAGTCACATAATGAAAAAGCCACTGAATTTTTTAAAAATTAGTCTATAAAATATATATCTTAATAATATTAAGGAGTTTTTGAGTTTGTTGTTGTCAGTTAGATGCTATATTTCTTCCTAAAAGCTATAAAACAATATGGAAAGACTTCAAAATGTTGTGAAAAATGGTATTAGATAAAAATTTTAAAAATAAGCTTTATTTCTCAACATAAACCTCATCAAGGTCAACACACTTTTACAAGCAATGATACCAGCCATTTAGTCCATCTCTAAGGAAATGAGTGTCTGGGACTTTACCCATGTCAGTGCAGCCTTTTTACATTATTAACTGAAGGAAAATAAAGATTAGGAAAAAAAAAAAAAGTCAGAAAGAGGCAAATCAGAACTGTAAGGTAAATGCCTAATGATTTTCTATTGAAAATCTCACAAATTACCCATAATTTCATGAGAAGAATAAGCAGGAGCATTGTCATGGTGGAATAGTACTCTCTGGTGAAGCTTTCCTGGGCATTTTTTCTGCTAAAGCTTTGACTAACTTTCTTAAAACACTGTAATAATAGGGACATGTTATCCTTCTTTGGCCCTCCAGAAAGTCAAAAAGAAAAATGTCTTGAGTATCCCCCAGAAATCTTTTTTAATGACTCTATTAGTCCATTTTCATGCTACTGATAAGGTCATAACTGAGACTGGGCAGTTTACAAAAGAAAGAGTTTTATTGGACTTACAGTTCCACATGGCTGGGGAGGACTCATAATCATGGCAGAAGACAAGGAGGAGCAAGTCACATATTATGTAGATGGAAGCAGGCCAAGAGAGAGATTTTGCAGAGAAACTCTGGTTTTTAAAACCATCAGATCTTGGAAGACCCATTCATAATCACAAGAACAGCACGGGAAAGACCTGCCCCCGAATTCAATCATCTCTCACCAGGTCCCTCCTACAACATGTGGGAATTATGAGAGCTACAAGATGAGATTTGGGTGAGGACACAGAGCCAAATCTTATCATTTCACACCTGGCCCCTCCCAAGACTCATATCTTCACATTTCAGAACCAATTGTGTCTTCCCAATAGTTTCCCAAAGTCTCAACTCATTTGAGCATTAACTCAAAAGTCCACAGTCCAAAGACTCATTTGAGACAAGGCAAGTCCCTCCCCACTATGAGCCTGTAAAAGCAAAAGCAAGTTAGTTACTTCATGGATACAATGGGGCTACAGGCATTGGGTAAATACAGCCATTCCAAATGGGAAAAACTGGCAAAAAACAAGTGGCTACAAGTCCTATGCAAGTCCGAAATCCAGCAGGGCAGTCAAATCTTCAAGCTCTAAAATGATCTCCTTTGACTCCATGTCTCATATCCAAGTCACGCTGATGCAAGAGGTGGGTTCCCATTGTCTTGGGCGGCTCCACCACTGTGGTTTTGCAGGGTACAACCTCCCTCCTGGTTGCCTTCATGGGCTGGTGTTGAGTGTCTGTGGCTTTTCCAGGTGCACAGCGCAAGCTGTCAGTGGATCTACCATTCTGAGGTCTGGAGAATGGTTGCCTTCTTACAGTTCCACTAGGCGATGCCCCAGTAGGGACTCTGTGTTGGGGCTCCCACCCCACATTTCCCTTCTACACTGCCCTAGCAGATGTTCTCCATGAGGACCTTGCCCCTACAGCAAACTTCTGCTTGGGCATCCAGATGTTTCCATATATCTTCTGAAATCTAGGCGGGGGTTCCCAAACTTCAATTGTTGACTTCTGTGAACCCGCAGGCTCAACACCACATGGAACCTTCCAAGGCTTGGGGTTTCCACCCTCTGAAGCAACAGCTCAAGCTGTACCTTGGTCCCTTTTAGTCATGGCTGGAACAGCTGGACCATAGGGCATCAAATCCCTAGACTGCACACAGCAGACAGAACCTTAGCCTGGCCCACAAAACCACATTTTCCTTCTAGGCCTCGAGGCCTGTAATGAGAGGGGCTGCCATGAAGGCCTCTGACATCCCTTGGAGATATTTTCCCTGTTACCTTAGGGAATTAACATTCAGCTTCTCATTACTTATGCAAAGATCAGCAGCAGGCTTTAATTTCTCCTCAGAAAGATTTCTTTTCTATCGCATTGTCAGGGCGCAAATTTTCTGAAATTTTGTGCTCTGCTTTTCTTATAAAACTGAATTCCTTTAACAGCACACAATTCATCTCTTGAATGTTTTGTTTCTTAGAAATTTCTTCTGCCAGATATCCTAAATCACGTTTCTCAAGCACAAAGTTCTACAATCTCTGGGGCAGGGGAAAAATACCTCCAGTCTCTTTTCTAAAACATAACAAGAGTCACCTTTGCTCCAGTTCCCAACAAGTTCCTCATCTCCATCTTAGACCACCTCAGCCCAGATTTCATTGTCCATATCATTATCAGCATTTTGGTCAAAGCCATTCAAAAAGTCTCTAGGGAGTTCCAAACTTTCCCACATTTTCTTGTCTTCTGAGCACTCCAAACTGCTCCAACTTCTGCCTGTTACCCAGTTCCAAAGTCGATTTCACATTTTCAGATATCTTTTCATAATCATGGTGGAAGGAAAGGAGGAGCAAGTCACATCTTACATGGATGGCAGCAGGCAGAGATAGCTTGTGCAGGCAACTCCTGTTTTAAAAATCATCATATCTCATGAGACCCATTCACTCATGCAAGAACAGAACAGAAAAAACCCTCTCTGTGATGCAATCATATCCCATTGGGTCCCTCCCACAACACATGGGAATTGTAGGAGCTATAAAATGAGATTTGGATGGGGACACAGAGCCAAACCATATCAATGATGTTTGATCTTAACTGGTCCACTTTTGCTCTGATTGGACCAATTTCACCTCCTGATAGCCATTCCTTTGATTGTGCTTTGTCTTCAATATCATACTAGTGGAGCCATGTTTCATCTCCTGTTACAACTCTTTAAAGACATACTTCAAGATATTATTCTTATTTGTTTAAAATTTCAATTGAAAGCTCTGTTCCTGTCTACAGCTGATTTGGGCACAACAGTTTTGACACCCGCTGAGTGGAAAGTTTGCTCAACTTTAATTTTGCATTCAGAGTTGTGTAACCTGAATCAGTTGAGATGTCAGTGCTGTTGACTATTGTTTTTACTGTTAATTATTGGTCCTCTTCAATTAGGGCATGAATATGATTAATTTTTATCTTGAAAATTGATATGGATGGCCAGCCACTAAGGACTTCATCTTCAACATAGTCTTGTCTCTTCTTAAAACAAGTTTTTCACTTGTAAACTGTGAATTTCTTTGGGACATTGTCCACATACATTTTTGTAAAGCATCAGTGATTTTACCATTCTTCCACCCAGGCTTCATCATAAATTTGATATTTGTTCTTGCTTCAATTTTAACAGAATTCATGTTGTTCTGATAGGGGCTACTTTTAAACAGATGTCTTATCCTTCTTAGTAACTCAAAATAGATTCTGTTCAGACATGTTATGATGAGTGAAATTCATCTATAGTTTTTAAATAATAGATATTTTATGTGAACTTTTTGAAGACCCCCTGTATGTGATAGTTTTGTTTTGTTTTGTTTTGTTTGTCAATATTGGGTATGTTCTTGTTGTAATGTTAATATTTGAAATTATTTTATGCTCTTTCACAATTTGAATGTTAAATCAAACTGATATATGACTTTATTCTCAATTTGTTAAAATAAATGCCAGAAATCTTTAAAACAATTTCTTGTTTAAAATGTTACTGTATTATGCTTTTAACATCACCATTGAAACTCTACATGGGAAAAAAATATATGTCCCTATCATTTAACAACCGAAAAAATTAGAATGTCAAAATTGAAAGGACATTGTTAGTTTTTCAGTCATTAAGCTGTCCTTCACTAATGAACTCAGTCCTTGATTAAACACACACACAAACACACACACATATACACATGCTTTTATGTCTATGAAGTGCAAATGTTTCCTGGCAGTGTTTTGAACTTTCTTATTTCTAGTGAAAAAAATTAATTTGAGACTTAGCTGATTATTTCTTTAGAAATTGTTACAAGTTTGAAAACATAGCAAAATGAGTAATTCTAAAGCTTCATTAAAAATTCAAAATAAAGACAACACATATAGGATATAAAATTTCTTGAAGTTTTAAAGTACGGAATCAAAAATGATTATTATCCTATGATAGACAGCAAACTAAAACTCACATGGTTTTATAAATAATATTTTCTAGTAGTTATAAATAAAACGTAATTTGAAAGTTTTAAAAGAGAAAGACAGCTTGAGTTGGGGAGGTCATGAAAATAGCAAAAGAAAGGAACTGGAAGAAAGGGGATATTCAAATCCATCGTTTCAGGAATCATTAGCCAAGAACAATCAATCCAGTATTTATCAAGCAAAAAAAAAAGATTTAATAATAACATAAAGTAGTTAACAACTTATTCAAAAATAAGCTAACTTGGTTTTATTAATCACATATTTATAAATGTAAGAAATTTAATCGTGAAATATTTTGCTCAAAGTGTCTTCATTTTTTTCTGAAAATCTACAGCTAATTAGAATATCATTCAGGTGAAAAAGAGAGAGTTGTTAAGAAACTCATATAATTTAGAGTGTTAATACAAAAGGTTAACGATTTCTATGCTTCTTAATCTCTAGCATTCCCTCATAAACCTCCCAAATCAAATTATTAACAATACTAATCATAATTTTGTATCAATAGTATATATAAAGAAGAAATAAGTACACATTTAGAAAATGTGCCCTTTTCTGTTAACGTATAACATAAAATCTAAGTAAAAGCAGTGTTGAAGAGTAATCATCTTGATTTCCTTGCCTTACAATGAGACTTCATCATGAAGCCATCAAATACAAAGAAATCATGACACAAATTCTGTGACTATTCCAAAGGAAATAAGTGCCTGGGCTTGAAAGAGGCAGGAAAGAGTCATGTCTGAGCCATTAGAGAAAACATATGCTATGTTAATGTGAAACCTAAGTATTGAATATTTATTTCAACCTAAATTGTATTTTCTTTCTGACTCCACAGATTTCAGTTGTGTTTGCTATTACGGAGATTCCTATCTAGAATTTCAGAATGTGGTTTTAAATCCACAAAATAACATCTCCCTAGAATTTCAGACCTTCAGCTCCTATGGACTCCTGCTCTATGTCAAACAAGACTCAAATTTAGTAGATGGATTTTTTATTCAATTGTTTATTGAAAATGGTACTTTAAAGGTAAGTTATTCAGTTCACTTAATTTTTAAAAAAATACAAAGTTGTTCTAATTATGTGCTTTATTGGTTATTTTCAAAATAAAATTTAAACTTTATATTTTATACTGATAGCCAGGATGTCTCTTCCTCTACTTTTATAATTTCTTTCTACATATATATGAACCAACAACAAAGTATTTTTTAAGCAAAAAAAATAAAATTTCATAATAATATAAAGTAGTTAACAACTTATTCAAAAAATAAGCTAACTGGGTTTCATTAATCACATATTTATAAATTTAAAAAATTTAATTGTCAGAGTATTTTGCTCAAAATGTCTCTAATTTTTTCTGGAAAATATACCTAATTAGAATATCATTCAGAAGGCAAGAGAGAGTCATTAAGAAGCTCATATAATATACAGGGAAAAATTTACACTCATACAGATAGATCAGTTTATAGATATTTAGATATTAATATTTCAAACAGTACATGATTTGAATTAACATTCATTGTCTTTTTTTTCTACTTATTTTCAACTTTTCTTCTACTTCTTTATTGAGCAGTTTCCCAATTTCTTAATTTCCCAATGATAATAATTGTTACCATTTTTACAACCTTAAGGGCAGGTATAGTCTGGGAACCCCTAAGGAATCCCAAGATTTCTTTAGAGGGTCCTGAAGAGGAAACCTGTTTTCATAAGTTTTCTGTAGGCAAGGGGTGTTATTTGCCTTATTCACTTTTACTCTCATAAGTTTATACTGGAGTTTTCCAGAGGCTATATGACATGCAATGATATCCTTGCTCTAATCGCTAATGTATCATTTTATTACGTATTTTTGTATCTTAAAAATGTCTGTTGGAATATTTAGCAGTGTAAATATTGATAGACACAACCCAGTTAACAAAAACTCCTTGGGGTTCTCAATAATTATTATGAATGCAAAGGGACTGTGAGATCAAAAAGTTTGAGACTGCTGACTTTGCACTTGGTAAGCATTATAAGAACCTTTCAAAAGTCCAAGATTATGCAGCTAATAACATTTTGAAACCAACTTTGATTTGAAAGTGCATACTCTTTTCCCAACATCATTCTACCTTAACAAATTGTCTCATATCCCTGCTCTGAATACCTGGTTTAGGGAAGTCATCCCAATTATCATTGCAATAACTCAGCACAATAAGGTAATTAACTCATATAATTCTAATATATGAAACATAATAACCGCATTTGGTCTACCATCTCTTTTATGATGTGATTTAAGTGTACATGTTGTGAATTTCCATGAAAGGATGAATGAGTTATACCTTATTATTTAAATAGGCAAATTCTCTTAGTTTGATTTTCTTTAAATGTCCATGTTTCTGAAGTAACATAATACATAAACATGTAGTACCATGGCACTCCAGCCTGGGAGAAGGAGCCAAAAAAAAGCTAGACCTCATAGCCTTCATATATGATTATGTCCCAGGTATAATTCTGTGTGTTCTACTTTGACTGACTTATTTGCCCACTTGTAATATTTACTTCACAATATTTATTCATTTACCAACTTAAACCACACAAATTTGTATTGCCCCATTTTACAAGTGAGTAGATTTTAGCACAAAACACATGTGAAGTCTCAAAACTCCTAAGTAATAGAGCTGGGATTTGAACTCTGATCATCTAACTGAAGACTAAATAACCTTAAATTTTCTTAAGATGGAGACTGACAAATTACTGCAACTAAGTAAATAACAGTAATTATTATAGACGTGTAAGTATATATCCTTTCTTTTTCGTAAAACCAAAGGGAAAGAAATGCTATACCTCTCTTCACTAATTAGTTTTATAGTTCCTAAATATCTTCATTGAACCTATTGTGAATTATTTTTTTTTCCCATTTGATAGGGAAAGCAGTGGCTATCCATTAGTCTTAGTAATACATTATTTCACAAAATATTTTAACCTACAATCCTACAAGTCTCCAGTAATTCCTCCTAATGCTTCTTATTGGAGTTTTTAAAGTCAACTGACAATGAATAATCTTATAAAAGAAAGGAGTCTTTTGCAATGGCCAAATATCATAAAAAGTTAAAATATATAGCATTATATTTATCTTTGGACTACATGTGAGAGTATTTGGGTATATCTACTTAAATACAGCTAGGGGCACATGTTATGAAACACAATGCAAGTGAGTTTCTTAACACATGCAGGTTATAGATCACTTTTAGATACAATAAAAACATTAAAACCCCTCTCTGGGAAAGAATAGACATGGTATAATCAATATACATGTAGGCACATGCTTGCTAAGAAGCTTAATAAGCCACTGTAGCACATCCATGGATTTCCTGGGGATGCTTGGTTAATCATACCTGATATAGAAAATGATTTTTCCTCTGTAGATCATAGCTTAGTTGCCATTAGCAATAATTCTGCAAATGCCAGACACCCTGATATCTCCAAAAGCTTGGAATGAATGGTTAGATTTCACAATCTTAAAGTTTCCCTTCCTGTGACATTAATATTGTCCTCTAGATTGTATTAACTACTCTTTGCCTTGCTCAACTGCTGTTATGTAAGGAAGATTCCAAGAATACTTGCTTTCTACTAGTAGAGAATGTTGCCTTTCCCAACCATGTTCCTTAGAATACTGGAAAATAATCTGGATGTGTGTGTGTACACATATATGCATGTGTATTTGTATCTATATAATACTCATATATTTGTGCATATTAATTATAGGACTTACTAGTTGTAAACCTTCAGTTATCACTTCTCTTTAAGTTTCAAACTTCATGTCTCTCCAAAGTGATGTAAAATATATTGATAAATTATAAAGTCCAGTGCAAATATGAGGTATTAATTTTATGCTGAAAAACTGAGGACAAACTTTTTTTCCCCAACAGTACCACTTTTACTGTCCTGGTGAAGCAAAATTTAAAAGCATTAATACTGCTATTAGAGTGGACGACGGGCAAAAGTATACACTGCTTATCAGGTAAGATAATTATTTATTTTCCACTTAATCTCATTAAGTAGCAAAGACTATTCCTCATAATATTGTCCTTGTCATTTCAAAATTGAGGTTATACTGATTAGTATTAACATGTGCATGTGTATGCATTAGTATCTGTCAAGCTTTTCTATATATTCTAAAAAATGTACTGAGAAAATAATATAGGGATTACATTATCATTATTTGTTGTTGTTGTTGTTGTTGTTGTTATTGTTGTTTTTTTGAGACGGAGTCTCGCTCTGTCTCCCAGGCTGGAGTGCAGTGGCGCGATCTCAGCTCACTGCAAGCTCCGCCTTCCAGGTTCATGCCATTCTCCTACCTCAGCCTCCTTAGTAGCTGGGACGACAGGCGCCCACTACCACACCTGGCTAATTTTTTTGCATTTTTAGTAGAGACAGGGTTTCACCATTCACAGGATGGTCTCGATCTCCTGACCTCGTGATCCGCCCGCCTGGGCCTCCCAAAGTGCTGGGATTACAGGCGTGAGCCACCGCCCCTGGCCGGGATTATATTACCAATGAACTCGCATAAGGAGATTTACAAAATATCCATAAAAGCCTCATATTTTTCTCATACGGCAGTTGTTAACACATAAACTTAACTGGTAATTTATTTTGATGAACAAAGTAAATTATATTCAGTGTAGAAAATGTGGCACTTCCAGAAAAGCATCAAGAAGGAAATTAAAATGGCCCACCACAATCCAGATCGAGTAATTAAGGTATATTATTAATATTTTCAAAGCTGTGTTTGAAGGTCACCCTATCCCCAAATGCTCATGAACATCTGAAATAAATCAGTTTGCCAATCTGATAAGTAAACTTCTCCTTTTTCTCATTTGATTTTTAGTAAATTTTAATTTTTAATACAGATGTAATGCTTTTTTGTTATGTGCCTTGCCTCCCTCCACCTTTTTTATTTCTTGAGTGATGCTGACAACACATACCACAGCCATAAGCTGGTATGTAGATTAAATTATTTTCTGGCAATAGATTATTCAGTAAAAGGAAATATCTATTTAAAGCCAATATAAAGGGGGGGGGGGGGGGGGGAAGAGAGAGAGTCCTAAACAGAGACTGGGAAAAAAGTTAAATGAGAGGTTTTAAGGAAGTTCTACCTTCTTTAGGCCACAACAACCCAAATTATATTATCTAGAATACAGATTCTTACAGATAATTGACCAAAAAATAATGTATCATCAAATAAATTGAGGAAAGCCTTCATCACATCTACCCCCAACCAAAATACTCAAAATGAACATGAGCATTTTAAGAACTCTGAGATGCTATTTCATAAATCATCTTGTTTCTTTTTTTTCTTAATGTTTAGTGTCACCATACTTGAAAGTGTCACAACACAGACACAAATTTAATATCTTTCTTCATCATTTTAATCTCCTAAATAACAAATGTTGAGGGCAGTACATTCTGGAAAATGCCATCTCAGCTGAGGTAATAATTTCCCTGGGCAGGGACGACCATCATCTGTAGGGAAGCAAGTCCATGAGCTGTGGGTGGCGGTAAGAATCAAATCATGAAAGACATAGATGGACTCCTGAATAAAGCAAAATGACAGATTGGTATCATGGAGAGACACAGGGCAAACCCACAGAAGCTGTCCTGGCCTCAGGCATGGTTGGAAAAGAGTAAAAAAAGTTTATTTTTTAAAAAAATCATAATTACAGTTTCTTCATCAAGAATTTATATCAAGTACTAATTGTATTATATATATGAATTTATTCCTGTAAACAATTATAATTATCTACATTTTTCAGATGCAAAACTGAAAGACAGGGAGATTAAGTACAGATAATGACATAACTAGAAAATGACACAATCTCAAGGCTGCTTTCACTCCAAAATCTGAAAGTGTGAAGTTACAGGTCCCATGAACCATGCTAGGGATATGGAATATGAATTGAATTACTGTTTTCCCCTTACCAGCAAAGAACTGCTGTATGTTCAAGATCAGGTAAAGATAAGAGTTATCAATGATGTGTCCAGGAAAAATACTAGCAGAAGAAACAACAATATTAATTAACACACACTAAACAATTACCGTGTACCATATGCTTTACACACACATAACTACATCTAATCATCATAAAACTTATAATGCCTATTTTACTAGGTTGCTGGGCTGCCATAACAAAGTATCACAGAGAAGGTGGCTCAAACAACGGTAATTAATTTTCTCACTATTCTACAGGCAATTTTATCTCACAATTACAATTTAGTCTCACAATTCTGAGATTAAAATGACAACAGGTTTGATATCTTTTGAGGTCTCCTTTTGCTTGCAGATGGCTGTATTCTCCCTGTGTCTTCACATCTGTGTCTTCACATCATCTATCCTTTGTATGTGTCTACTAATTTCCTCTTGTAATAAGATCACCAGACGCATTGGATTAAAGCCTACACTGATGACCTCATTTTAGCTTATTACTTCTTTGAAGACCCTATTTCCAAATATAGTCACATTCTCAGGTACTGATGGCTGAGACATCAACATGTTAATTTTGAGTGAAACACAATTCAGCCCGTAGCAGTCATTTTGCATATTTGAAAGCTGAGACTCATAGAAGCTGGACAACTTTCTCTATCACATTGGTTGTCAGTAAAGGAGCAAGATTAGAACCCAGATCTCCTGCCCCTTGACCTGATCATTGTTTCTACTAAACATGGACAGTTTCTATTGTTAAAGTAACAAGACATCAGTCTCTTTTAAAAGAAACATTAAATGTATAAGATGTTTTAAATCCCAAGAATACATATTTTTCACTATCCTTATTACAAAATGTCACTTTTAAGAATACTTAACCAAAAAATCACTTTCTTTTATATGACTACAATTTGGTTTCAGTTTGCATACACCGTTGCTTTTTATTTTTATCAAAAATTAGTTGATATCCTGTCTATATCTGATCTAAATAATCTGAACTCAGAAATATTTCTTCTCAGATTTTTGGTGTGTTTGAAGTAATAAAAAATTTATAGAAATATATTTTCTCCATGATTATCATCTATAAAGTACAAGAGTGAAGCTCCATTAATTTTATTTTTCTGTATCTTTAAAACATAGTCCTGGGGAAAGAAAGTCAAAACCCTAAATTGTGAGTTGAATACAATTCACGAATTGTTGCAGCTAAAATGTTTTGACCATTAACATATTCTTATAAGTAAAGGTAAATGGTGTGCATACAATTCACCCCAATTTTACCCTCTTTTATTTTGTTATTGTTGAAATAAGTCTTTCCTCTTGAAAATGAATATAGGAGAAGGGTCTTGACTTACATACTCGTATAGAACTGTGAAGGAAAAGGACAGCAAAATTGTGCTAGGCCCATGATGAAGATTTTTTCTCAGAAAAAGCGGAACAAATATGCTCTATGAAAAAGTAACCTGGCTCATTATTTTTGAGAACAAGGAAAGACAAGCTGTTCTGCAGAGCAGGACGGCCCTTTTAAAAAAGAAATGTGTGATTGCTTAAAATAACAAAAGCAGGAAGGAAAATATGGAGTGCTTAAAATCAGGTGAAATATACTTTGGCATAATAAAGATACTAAAAGCACACACACTAAAAATTATTTTAGTGAGAAATTAACTATAGCTGGTGCTCATATTTTAATGAAAGGGACAGTCAAAATGGGATAAAGCAGTAAAGTTAGAATGCGGAAAAATAGCATAGAGTATGTCATGAAGCAAAATGCAAATGGGTGAGCATTTGTCACTCCACTGTTGAACACTGCCAGGTAAAACATTAAGGTAGAAGGGGATGAGAAGCTGAAGATAGTGGCACAGGTATTTTCTGTAAAACACAAATGTGAGAGTCTGATGTTATATTTTATTCGTGTCTGTTGGTGTAGTTATAATAATTATGCATGTGTATTGTATTAAGTTATTAATATACTATACACTACTTGTAATCATTGCATATATTACACTATAATATATATTACATTATAATTATATACTAAAGCATAATTATATTAATATAATAATTGAGTTTGGTTTTAATAACAAGTGGTTTTTTGGGTTTTTGTTTCTTTTTTTTCTATTTAAAGTCACTGCTTAACTTCTACCTTATCCTTAAAGAAGGGTAGAATTTGGCATTAAAATATAGAGTTAAGACCGGGCGCGGTGGCTCAAGCCTGTAATCCCAGCACTTTGGGAGGCTGAGGCGAGCAGATCACGAGGTCAGGAGATCGAGACCATCCTGGCTAACACGGTGAAACCCCAACTCTACTAAAAAATACAAAACAAAAAACAAACAAAAAAAAAACACTAGCCGGGCGAGGTGGCGGGCGCCTGTAGTCCCAGCTACTCGGGAGGCTGAGGCAGGAGAATGGCGTGAACCCGGGAGGCGGAGCTTGCAGTGAGCCGAGATAAGGCCACTGCACTCCAGCCTGGGCGACAGAGCGAGACTCCAACTCAAAAAAGAAAAAAAAAAAGTACATAATTAGCCAGGCATGGTGGCACATGCCTGTAATCCCAGCTACTCGGGAGACTGAGGCAGGAGAATGGTGTAAACCCGGGAGGCGGAGCTTGCAGTGAGATGAGATCTGGCCACTGCACTCCAGCCCGGGTGACAGAGCGAGACTCCATCTCCAAAAAAAAAAAAAAAAAAAAAGATAGAGTTAAGTTAGGCTTTTATGACCTCCTCGACTACGGGATTTTAGATTTTTCTAAATGTCTACCAATTAAAAATACTGCCATTAACTTAAAAAAATTCCTTTATTTGTTGCCTTACATTTAAGCTCTGAGTCAAAATCCTAATTTGTAAGTAATTCGCAAACACTCTGTCAGTTATAAAACTATCTCATGGAGAATTTACTGGTTTGACTCTTTGGGAGCAGGTGGCTCCTATTCTACAAACTCTGCAAAGCCAAATAACCTAGAACAAATAAGAACATCTTTAGTTATCCTTGAGATAATAATTTACCAGTTTTGTTTATGTACAGTCATCCATATGCATTGGATACAATAAATCATTGCATTAGATATGCAATAAATTGCAAAGCATTTTGAAAAAGGGCATATGATTTATATAAACAGTAAATGACGTGTCACTTTAGAAGACTGACATGTACCAATGAAATCCACACATTGGCAGATATTTTCTCAAGTGATATAGAACTAGATACAAAGCCTGAATGTCATTATATTAATTTGTTAGATGATAATAGGAGAAGGGTGTTCCTTAACTAAGTACTGGTATCAAAAGAAGAGAGGAAGGAAATAATTTGAGATCATTTAGGTAGGAGGGAATGAGAATCGGGTATGAAAATGCAATAGTAGTAAGGTTGTACAGGTCATCAAATGCCATAGTAAGAACTGTGAACTACATCGCATGCAATAGAGTCTTACTGGAGGATATTTAAGAGATCAGATAAATAATCTAAGGAATACTCACTTTCCTTAATAGGGTAGGCTAATCTACAGTACACAATAGGCGCTAAGTGTCTGGACTTCTCCAGATCCACTCTACAGCTCGTTTCCCGTTTCTTTCTACACTGGTCCTCTGAGACTTACCTGTGTGGATTAAATTAGTGGGCTCTTTTATGGAATAAATTGGGTTTTCACAAAATTTATGCATTGAAGTGTTAACCCTCAGCAGCTCAGAACATATGCTTATGGCTACAGAGTCATTACAGAGGTAATCATGTTAAAATGGATTCATCAGGGTGGGCCTTAACAAAATATAACTGGTGTTCTTATAAAAAGAGGAAATTAGGACACAGAGAGAGACCCAGACAGAAGGTAGACACCATGAAGACAGAAGACAGCCACCTTCAAGCCAAGGAGAAAGATCTGGAACAGATCCTTTCCTCATAGCAAAAAAATAGGGAGGCCGGAGGGTAAAGCCTGAATGTGTATTCCTTTGACCTTGTGTTGTGTCCCATGGGCTGGTTCTCTCCCTGAAGTCAAGGTCTTTGCTCCTGGCAAATGGCTGTCTACTCTGTTCTGATAACTTCTCTCTTCCTCTAGTCTTTAGATGTAGAGGTAGTGTCAGAGCAACTATGTTGTGGTCCTGGTATTCTGTACTATCCTTTGTGGCTTTTCTATTCTCTGACCACATCTTTGTGAAAAGTTCATTTATTTAACCTTACTCAAATTGTATTAGTTGAAGTGTTCCACGTATATTCTGCTGAGAACATGAGTCTCCACCAGTCAGTATGCTGAAGGACGGGTGAAAGGCTTAATGGGGAAGGACTAGAAGTGGCAAATACCACCCCTTTCTGCATTCTGTTGGCTAGAGATTAGTCACATGGGGACACTTCATGACAAGGGAAGCTGGAAAAGGTTTTCTAGGTTTACACCCACGAGGAAGAGTACATCAGCTAAAACAATGTGGAAAAAACAAGATGAGAATTATTTCTATAAGGGAAAATATGATAACTGTCAATCTTTAGGGTAAAAACAAAAAATCAGTAAACACAATTTATAACACTTAGTAGTTGAATTGGAACCAAAGTGTTCATATTTCTTTTATTCTTGGTTTTAAGTGATTTATTGCATTGCTTATAAAGTATGTACTGATATATATGCTATTTATCTATTAAATAATTATAACTTCATCAGAATGCATGCCATGTCAGATTACATGTTATAAATAATTGCCTCTTTCTACTCTCTATTACTTAAACTACTCCAGGATTCACCCAGCGTACTAGTGCATAATGCCTAGGAATGAAAAATTGTTTTATCGTCACATCATATACCTTCTTATGTGTTTGAGTGGTAGAAAATATTATAAAAATGCAGCAAATTGTGCATTCAAAACACAGAACAGTCTGAAAGAAACCACTAATTTTGTAACAATTGGAACAAAGACAATGGAAACATTATCACTACAGTAAGCAAGCATCCAAGTTTTTCACTTCATTTGGAAGATATTAAGAATGAAACCAAGAATAGGACATGTGTCAATTAGAGCAGGAACACTTTGGCTCAGAGTGCTGGAAAATCAGTGAAGTGGAAACAAACAAACAAAAATTATCTATTTAGCCACTTTCCCAAAAATAATTTTTTTTTATTGAAATGTGTACATTATCCCATTAATCTTTTAATTAACCCCTGTCAGTAGTATCAAGAAAAAAATGACCATGGAATACTGATTTTACTTTAACTTGAACAAAATAAAAAATGAACAATTAATTTTCATTTTACATAATTACTCAACCAAGGAAATGTTCCTGTAACATAAACCTATTTTTCTCTTCCTTTCCAAGTGGTATATATTCCTTTAACACAAAAGATAGAGTAGGAGTGAAATTTCATCATTTAACTTGGGAAAAGAGGATTTTAAAATGTAACCTACATAGGCCAGTTAATTAGAATAGACATTAACCATGTTTAAGTTTTTTTTTTTTTCTTTTTTGAGACAGTGTTTCAAAAAAGAATCCTACTCTATCACCCAGGCTGGAATGCAGTGGTGCTACCTCGGCTCACTGAAACCTCCACCTCTGTGGTTTAAGCAATTCTCCTTCTTCAACCTCCGGAGTAGCTGGGATTACAGATGCCTGCCACCATGCTCGGCTAATTTTTGTAATTTTAGTAGAGACAGGGTTTCACCATGTTGGCCAGGCTGGTGTCGAACTCCTGACCTCAAGTGATCCACCCACCTTGGCCTCCCAAAGTGCTGGGATTACAGGCCTGAGCCACTGCACCTGGCCTGTAATTTTTAATTCAATTTATTCCAGTGCTCTGATAAATTGGTTACCAATCACCTTTTACGGGCTATTTTTAAAGACAAATTAAAATAATTATAGATTTAAAAGTAGGACATTTCCCATCATTTTACTTGAAAACATATTACCTATTACAAAATTACTGAAATTAATCTAATAAAATATACTGCTATTATCAACACTGCTAGTCAACTCAGAGGAGCATAGAGTAGTTTTGGTTTTACTTGATGCATCCATTTAATGTCAGAGTTTTGGGGGTTTTTTCTCTTTAGAAAAAGATATTTGTTATTATTCTATGGAAGTTCAGCTGAAATTATGCAGCTGATGTCAGTCTAGAAGTCATCTGTACCTCAAGAGTTTTGAGAGTATTTTTGGTTGGATTTTGATCAAAAAGGGCAGATGTTAACAAAAAGAAGCACATAGCAGCTGCATTTACGTGGAATTACTGGGAAGCTATTGTATCCAGATATTTTATCATATATCCAGAATATAAAAATTCAAAGTGTACACAAGTCAAAGACCTGAGTCTTATTCTTTCAGAAAAAATAATTTCAAAATATATTTTGAAAGCACTTTTTAAAGCAAGATAATATAGGCTAGAAATAGACAAGATCATAAAGTATAATTGGCTTCTTTCTGCCAATGCATGCTTTTAGTAAGAACTGGATCATGGCAATTTAGTGACATCTACTGAGTCATACAAATGTATGTCCTTTAGAGGCTCAACAACTTATGGAAACAAAGATTAGCATATCATAGGTATAGGCTTCAACAGGTATCCACTAGTTACTCATGTCCTTTAATTTTACCTGAAATATGTCTTGTTTTTGATGATTTATTTACTCTAACCTGATAAGAGAAGTTCTAGTATAAATGACTTACAGTTAAAATTTCTACTTATATCTTTCTGCTGCATAGGATTCACTTGATTCAGCTTTAATTCTAGCTTGCCTCATTTTTCTCTTATCTTTGCCAAGAGGTGAACTGTCTGTTATGCTAATATAAAATATTGAAAACAAACTGAAAGTGGACAGTTTATAATTTTAGTATTTCATATGAGAAAACAGAGATGAAAAAATATCCTTGCTAAAAAATAAAACATGGTTATATTAATCATATTTTTAGAAAACCTTCCTATAAGATATTTCAGTATAAATATAAAAATAAAGATTATGGTTATCTTAAGAGAAACTTGCAATATTGAAGGCAATTATTGAATGATAAATTTTAATTCTTATTAACTTGTATTACGATCCAGTTGAGTGCATTTTGAAATGCTAGATATATGATACTCTGAATTTAAGTCTTTAAAATGTTTCTTGTAGATCACCATAGGGTAATTAGTATACTGAATCAAAAAATGTCAGAAAATTCAAATTTGGAAAGTCAGTTGTGTTATGAGAGGTAAACTCGCTTTTGAGAAACATTTAGAATAATCATTATTATTTCAGAAAATTAATGCTTAATTCAAGTCATTTTATAAACACTATCAAATTCCTTTCCCAGTTTGAAAATAATATATCCTACTTCATTAAGTGTTACTTCTTAAGTTTCTTCTATTAATGAAAACTTATTTGTGAAAAGGAATTCTGAAGTATACATTGTCATGCGTGTCCGTGTGAAGAGACCACCAAACAGGCTTTGTGTGAGCAACATGGCTGTTTATTTCACCTGGGTACAGACAGGCTGAGTCCGAAAAGAGAGTCAGGGAAGGGAGATAAGGGTGGGGCCGTTTTATAAGATTTGGGTAGGTAAAGGAAAATTACAGTCAAAGGGGGGTTGTTCTCTGGTGGGCAGGAGTGGGGGTTACAAGGTGCTCAGTGGGGGAGCTTTTTGAGCCAGGATGAGCCAGGAAGAGGAATTTCACAAGATAATATCATCGCTTCAGGCAAGGACCGGCCATTTTCACTTCTTTTGTGGTGGAATGTCATCAGTTAAGGCGAGGCAGGGCATTTGCACTTCTTTTGTGATTCTTCGGTTACTTCAGGCCATCTGGGCATATACGTGCAAGTCACAGGGGATGCGATGGCTTGGCTTGGGCTCAGAGGCCTGACATACATAATAATTGCTTTCACGTGCTTTCTCATTCTATGTTCATTGAGGTGACTTCAGAATCAAACGTCAAGCCCATATTCGTTTCCTTCAGTTGTGTATTATCAGGGTTACAATGAATAATATACTTTTGTTTACATCAAATCTTCTCAAAAAGAATAGACAAATATCTTTTTGTTATATGGCCTTTTCAGATATATAATGAGAGCATATTGAAGGTAGCAAGCTTCAAGTTAAATCAATACAATAGCAAACTTAAGTTTCAAAGCATTGTAATTAGGAAGTATGGCACACTTTCAAAAGGGTCTTCACAGTTAATTGACTAGAGCGCACATAGAATAATGCGGTCTGTATATCATTTAGCTTATATACGTCAGTCTCTCCCCAAATTGACATTCTCTATAGTTGTTGGTTATCTGCTGCTTTGGTATACTCTCTGTTATGACCTTGCAGGTTGCTTTAATTGTTAAAGCCTCATTGATCACCACATGTCAATAAAAATGAATACATTAAGTCCATATCCACAGATTCACTAGCAGAATACTTCTAGGAACCACTGAGATGTAAATTCCTAGATATTCCTGTCAGATATATTTATTTGTAAGGGAACTAATCATTAATGACTGATTATCATGGCTGTAATAAAACACAATGCTAATGAAATTTGCCCAAATTTAAGCTAAAAGAAAAATTGATCTAGTTATTTTACACTTGATAGCCAAAAGGCTAAGAAGAAATGATCTAGTATTTTTTCTTTTTTTTTAGAAAAAGCTTTGTGAAATTTTCATAACTATCATTTGAAACAACGCAATAATACTATACAAAATGATTCATATATATAATTGACTAAATAATAACTAGAAATATTGATTCTGTAATTACCAGAAACAGAATAATTCTAAAAAAGTCCAAAGAGTTCAGCATAGCTGGAAACTTCCATTTGAAAACTGTGGATACTCATGGCATGATAAGTTGCTTTTAGGAGAAGTTTAGAATAGAATGGTCCCAAATCTGAAGGACAAGTTTTAAGACAAATAGTTTATTCCTCTTGCTACTTGAAGGACTTGACCCAATTCTGTCCAAAGTCAACCCCTCCACCAACCCCTAGACTCCATCCCTTTTCACAATTTCAAGGACTTCTCTTCTTCAGGATCACCTTTATTTTCTTGTATTATCCATCTTTTTCTCTCTGCTGGACCATTTCCAAAAAAAAAAAAAAAAAAAAAAAGGAAAAAGGCTTTAAAATTTCTCAGCTGCAACACAGCACCTCTCAAGATCTTATATTACTTTGATTCTGTTACTCTTAAATGCCAACATGTCAAAAGTTTGCCACATATGAGGTTTTGATTTTGTTACCTGTTATTATTCAATCTAATCCAATCTGGTATCCATGTTCTCATAACTGACACAGCTTTTGTTAATGTCACCTGTGAGTAGAGAGTTTTATCATTTAAACTAATAAATATTTAAAAATAAAGAGTTGTTAGTTATGACCGTGGGACAACATGTACAAACAGAAACTGTAAGACAGTTTCTGACAATGTGAGACGATGGTCACTCCATGTAACCTTCATGTTGACAAAGCCAATTTTTTTTCTTCATTGTTCTAAGCACTTTAGTGAATACACTCTATCTTCTTGAATAATTTTCTATGTCTGCTTCAAAAAGAGTAAGTTGTTGATGTTTCTCCTATCTCAGTGACCAATTTTATTTCTCTCTTTTTTTCTTTCTTTTTTTTTTTTTTTTTTTTTTTGACGGAGTCTTGCTCTGTCACCTGTGCTGGAGTGCAGTGGCACGATCTTGGCTCACTGTAAGCTCCTCCTCCCGGGGTTCACGCCATTCTCCTGCCTTAGCCTCCCGAGTAGCTGGGACCACAGGTGCCCGCCACCAGGCCCGGCAAATTTTTTTTTTTTTTTTTTTTTTTTTTTTTTTTTTAGTAGAGACACGGTTTCACCATGTTAGCCAGGATCGTCTGGATCTCCTGACCTTGTGACCGCCCACCTCAGCCTCCCAAAGTGCTGGGATTTACAGGCGTGAGCCACCGCGCCCGGTCTTTTCTTTCTCTTTTTACACCTGTTCCAGCATGGACCTTTCTTATGAATTTCAGACTAATCTATCCAAACACCTAATATTTTCTCTTGTATGCCTCATCTGTATCTTAAATTTAACATATCCAAAATACAATTCCTGGTCTCCTACCCCTAACATCGCTATTCTACTTTCCTTTCCTTCCTTCCTTCCCCACTCACATATCCCTCCATGGCCTTTCCTGTCTCAGCATCTCAGCAAATAACACTGTTGTCTACCTATGTAATCAAAGTCATCTTTTACTCTTACCAGTTGGCTCTTTATATTCAAGCCTTTCAGAAAGTCTTTTTCAACATTTCATCTTACATCTACTTATTTTTCTCTCTCATCTCTGAAATAATCATGGTCAAAAAGCTTCCTTTTTTTTTTTTTTTTTGAGTTGGAGTTTCACTCTTGTTGCCCAGGCTGGAGTGCAATGGAATGATCTTGGCTCGCTGCAACCTCCGACTCGCAGGTTCAAGGGATTCTCCTGCTTCAGCCTCCCGAGTAGCTGGGATTACAGGCAGACACCACCACACCCGGCTAATTTTGTATTTTTAGTAGAGACAGGGTTTTGCCGTGTGGGCCAGACTGATCTCAAACTCCTGACTTTGGGTAATCCAGCCGCCTCGGCTTCCCAAAGTGCTGGGATTACACATGTGAGCCACCACACCTGGTTGCTTCCATCATTTTTAATCTGGGCTGTGGTAGTTCTCCCTTGCCTACTTCTCAACATTGTAGCCACTATGGCCAGGGTGTTTTTAAAAAAACTTATTAAATCAAATCACTTCTCTGTTTGAAGGTTTTTCAGTGACTTACTTGTACTCTGAAAATAAAATCCAGACTCCTTGTCATTGCCAACAAGACCCTGCATGTTTGGGGTCCTGCCTGTGTTCCTCGACCTCACCCAATACCTGACTTCCTCCCTCTCACACGCTCCATTCACTTTGACATTCCATTACTTCTAGGGCTCTCTGAAATGCTTTTTACCCCAGAGCTCTTAATCTCACTGTTTCTTCCAAGTGGAATATTGTGTCGTTTTCAGTATTTTTCTCTTCTTCTGTCCCCACATTGGTTCCATGTGGCCTCCTTCTTCTTCTTCTTCTTCAAGTTTTAGGTTAAAAGTCATCTCTAGAGGTAAACCCTCCTTAACTGTTCCATCTAAAAGTTTTCCTCTCAAGTTATCTGTTATAGCACCTACTTTCGTTTTATATTTACTTGTTTTACTCACTGATTTTCTATATTCCTAACCAGACTGTAAGCTTCATATGTTCAGGGATTTCTCTGTCTTCTTCCCAGGTGAATACACCCCTAGAACCTAGAATGTATCTGGGGCATAACTAGTTGATTAATAAATAAATATTAAATAATGAATGAAAGGCAGGGATGAAACTTGATTTCACATTCAAAGGTGGGCAGTTATTGGAGAGGAGAGAAAAGTAGCACAGGAAGACATGCAATCTTAGAGTGAGCAACGTCTGTTGTCTTAAAAATAAGCAGGGTTTGCAGTGAAATAAAGCAGATGCAGTTTGGAGCAGCCATGAAAATCAGAAGTTCTGTTTCAGTAGGATCTCTAGGCTGTCTAACTACTTAGACATAGTCACAAACATTTTTTTTCTCCAGAGTTGCATGACATTATTTGCATGCTCACAATAACCTGGGTAGAAATCTAGTACATCATAGGTATTGAATAAAATATTGTTAATAAAATATCAGTGTTTTAAATGAGTCTTCCTTTCTCAAATATCTTAAAATATTTTCTGTTTTTAAACAGATGCCTATGAAGTTTACTGGATGTTTTATATCTGTGTACATATTTTAAGTAGGTTGTAAATTGTCAAAAATATGAAAACAGAGTTAATTTAGCTGAGTTATCACTACTGTGGTTATTTTAAATAGATAAAATCATTAACTCATCTTAACTTTTGAGTCAAACTTTATCTCATAATATTTTATAGTTGAAGAATATGTTAATTATTGAATTACTTTCTCACTAAAATAGAAACTTCATTTTATTCAAATGGTTGAAAATTTTAGGATAGTGTTTAAAAAATAATGCAAAATGAAAGGTTAAGTGCTAAAATAAACATTTTCTTCCATGAAATGTTGGCATTTAAAATAATCAAAAGTGATGTGTTCATATTAAGTTTATTTACAAGCAACTTAAGTAACGTGACCCTTTCAGAATTATACAAAGCTTGCCATTGGTGATCTCATTGGCAACGCTAAAGAATTACTATTTTCCCCCCAAGACGGAGAGGCTTGCTCTGTCATCCAGGCTGGAGTACAGTGGTGCAATCTCAACTCACTGCAACCTCCGCCTTCCAGGTTCAAGCAATTATCCTGCCTCTGCCTCCTGAGTAGCTGGAATTACAAACACGCACCACCATGCCTGACTAGTGTTTGTATTCTTAGTAGAGACAGGGTTTCACCATGTTGGCCAGGCTGATCTCGAACTCTTGACCTTGTGATCCGCCCGCCTCGGCCAAGAATTTGATTTCTTAACATATCTGTGAAAGGAAAGCGATTCCTTTATTAGTATTGTATCACCTCAAGAGGCATGACTATTCTGTAATGTTAGAAAACACTACCTCCTACATGTCTGTCAGTAATAAGAACTAATTAGAAACATTGTATATATTTCAATTTGAATATACTCAACTTATAGTTAAAATGTTTAGCTGTCTGAATTTGAAATGGACATTGATTTTACAACTAGGAAATTAAATTGCTTAATGGTCTAGATTTGATGGTTTCAAATTAATCTGTATAGCATCTTACTTGAAATGAAACTGGTTATACAATTGAATTGACTTCCTTTCCAATCAGTTTTCATATCAATAATGGTTAATCTACAAAGAGAAAATACTCTACAATTAAAATCTGAGTACTTTCAGAGTGAAAACTTTGCTTATTCTTTTTTATATTCTCAAGATCTAACAAAATGCTTTGCAAAAAAATCAGTAAATCCTTACTGAATGATTAATAGAATGAATGAATGAATGAATGAATGAATAAAATATTTACAAAATAGTCATTCAACAATTTCAGAACAAAATTATTGAAAAAAAACAAAAAATAAAAAAGAAAGTATTTTGTATGCCTATAGTCCTAATTGACATGTATTACATTTTAAAAGACAGTTATAAAATGGTGTCTATATAAATTGAACTATCTATTACTCACATTATTATTCTGAAGGAAAAATCTACACTACAAATGAAAGTAATGAATACTCTCAGATACACTTGTAAGGTGACAGGAATATTAAACCAAGTGGTAGCACAAGGTGAACATAGACATTATGTTCATAATAATTAACCTCTCACTCCATCGTTGTAAGAACAATTAAGACCAAATGTATTAATAGGTTCTATTACACTAATGTGATGATAATAATCATGTGAAGATTACTTCTGAGACTCTTCTAATAAAAAAAGCAAAACAGGATTCAAAGATAACACTAAGAACGTATTTTTATACTCAACCAATTGAGCCCTCACAACAGAAAGTTCCATGTTTCCTCCCTGATGCATCCCAGCCATTCCAATTGACCAAATACCCTGAGGTTTTAAGGTGCAAAGGTTCTCAGCAGATTTAGAATAGCAATATGATCTAACAGCTCTTATCCACCATTGACCTTATTTCTTGCTACAAAGTAGAACATACATATTTATCCATATTCCAAGAGGGATAGGCCCTTGGCTTGTCTGTATCCCTTTCAGCACTGCACAAATGCCCCACACTTTTTTGCCTAATGGAATAAGGCAATTGAGTGACTATTCTCAAAACAAAGAAGGTAACATGTTTCGAGTAACATGACGTCTTCCCTTCGATGGGCACCCTTTAAATGTCTTCATTGGGAAAAAAAAAAAAAAAAAAAAAAAAAAAAAGTCTATCTGTCTGTCATCTATATATCTGCCTGTCTGTCTATCTATGTATCTATCTATCAATCATCTAGCTCAGCACTATTGACATTGGGGCTAGATAATTATTGGTTGTAAGGTACTGTCCTTTGCATTGTAGGATGTTTAGCTGCAGCTCTGGATTCTACCCCTTCCCTCACTTGGGAGGAGCCAAAATCATTCCAGTTGTTCTGAAATGTTTCTGGATGGGGAGGATGGAGAAGACAAAAATCACAATCCCTATTTGAGGACCACTGATCTACACACACACACACACACACACACACACACACCCCCCAAACAAACACGCTCTCTCTCTCGCTCTGTTTCCTTCCTTCCCTCCTTCCCTGAAATATTTGAAAACACTAATCAGCAGTTTCCAAGTTATTACAAAAGATTGGTAATTATTTTTATTTTTGTATCCTAGTTTTGAGAAAGAGGAAAAGAGCAAGCTGTTGATCTGTGCATTTTGATTTTTTAAAAGAGTAAACAGCATATTGATTGTGTTTAGGATTTAGGAAGTGGATTATCTTTAAATGGTTCATGAGCCAAAGATAAATTGTTCCTTGTCAGCCTGACCTTACTAGAAGAATGTATTTAATTTAAAAAAAAATTCCTTAGATATGAAAGACAAAATTAACATGTATTTCTGCTTGAGAATCTAAGAGTTATACTAATGAGAAATAACATGATCCTAAATTGCCCTCCCCTTCAACCATAACCACTGATATAGTTTGACTTTGTCCCCACCCAAATATCATCTTGAATTGTAGTTCTCATAATCCCCATGTTCATGGGAGAGAGTCAGTAGGAGGTGATTGAATCACAGGGACAGTTTCTTCCAAGCTATTTTCGTGATATTAAGTTCTCATGATATATGAGGGTTTTTAAGGGGCTTCCCCTTTTGCACTGCTCTCATTCTACTCCTTCCTGATGCCATGTGAAGAAGGACATGTTTACTTCCCCTCCCACCATGATTTTAAGTTTCCTGTGGCCTCCCCAGCCATGCTGAACTGTGAATCAATTAAAGCTCTTTCATTTATAAATACCCAGTGTCAGGTGTGTCTTTATTAGCAGTGTGAGAATGGACTAATACAGTATATTGGTACCACAGAGAGTGAGGTGCTGCTGTAAAGACACCTGAAAATGTGGAAGCGACTTTGAAACCAAGTAACAGGGAGAGGATGAAATAGTTTGGAGGGTTCAGAAGAAGAAAGGAAAATGTGGGAAAGTTTGGAAATTCCTAGAGACTTGTTGAATGGCTTTGACCAAAATGCTGATAATGAAATGGACAATGAAGTCCAGGCTGAGGTGGTCTCAGATAGAGATGAAGAACTTATTGGGAACTTGAATAAAGGTGATTCTTGCTATGTTTTATCAAGGAGACTGGCAGCATTTTGTCTCTACCCAAGAGATCTGTGGAACTTTGAACATGAGAGAGATAATTTAGGTTATCTGGCAGAAGAAATTTCTAAGTGGCAAGGCATTCAAGAGGAAGCAGGGCATAAAAGTTTGAAAAATTTGCAGCCTGATGATGCAGGCTTTGATTCTTAAAGTCACAAGGTACAGCTCTGGAGGGTCGCGGGCAGCGGGGGGTGGGGGGGGGTGGGGCGCTGTAGCTTCACAGTGTGCAAGCTCCAACTCTTGGCAGTTTCCATATGGTGTTGAGCCTGTGGATGCACAGAAGTCAATAGAAAACAAAAACCCATTTTCTGAGGAGAAATTCAAGCCTGCTGCAGAAATTTGCATAAGTAACAAGGAGCTGAATGTTAATCACCAAGAAAATGGGGAAAATATCTCCAGGGCATGTCAGAGACCTTCAGAGCAAGTCCTCCCAACACAGGCCCAGACACTTAGGAGGAAAATATGGTTCATAGGCCAGGCCCAGGCTCCCCCTGCTGTGTGCAGTCTAGGGAATTCATGCCTTGCCTTCCAGACACTGTAGCCATGGCTCCAAGTCACAAGGTACAGCTCTGGCTGTGGCTTCAGAGGGTGTAAGCCCCAAGTCTTGGCAGTTTCCACATGGTGTTGAGCTTGTGGATGCGCAGAAGTCAAGAACTGAGATTTGGGAAGCTCTGCCTAGATTTCAAAGGTATGAAATCTAGCTGAGAAATCTTTCATACCTCCGCCAGGTATGGAAATGCCTGGATGTCTAGGCAGAAGTTTGCTTCAGGGGAAGAGCCCTCATGGAGAACCTCTGCTAGGGCAGTGCAGAAGGGAAATGTGGGGTCAAAGACCCCACACAGAATCCCCACTTGGGCACTGCCTAGTGGAGCTGTGAGAAGAAAGACCAGTCCCTGAAAGCAGGGGGAGGGGGGCTGTACCCTGCAAAGCCATGGGGACAATGCTGCCCAAGGCTGTGGGAGCTCACCTCTTGCATCAGTGTCATTCGGATGTGAGAAATGACTTCAAACGAGATCATTTCAGAACTTTAAAGTTTAATGACTGCCCTATTGGATTTTGGACTTGCATGGGGACTATAGTCCCTTTGTTTTGGTTGGCCAATTTCTCCCAGTTGGAGTGAGTGTATTTACCTAGTTCCTTTACCCCCATTTTATCTAAGAAGTAACTAACTTGGTTTTGATTTTATAGGCTCATAGGCAGAAGCAACTTGCCTTGTCTCAGATGAGACTTTGGATTTGGGCTTTTGGGTTAATGCTGGAATGAGCTAAGACTTTGAGGGACTGTTGGAAAGGCATAATTGAGTTTTGAAATGTGAGGACATGAGATTTGGGAGGGGCCAGGGATAGAATGATATGATTTGGCTGTGTCCTCACCCAAGTTTCATCTTGAATGGTAGTTCCCATAATTCTCATGTATGGTGGGAGGAACCCAGTGGGAGGTAATTGAATAATGGAGGTAGTTTCCCTCATGCTATTCTCGTGATAGTAATTTCTCAAAAGATATGATGGTTTTTAAAGGGGCTTCCCCCTTCGCACAGCTCTCATTCTTCTTCCTGCCATCATGTGAAGGACAATTTTGATTCCCCTTCTGCCATGATTTTAAGTTTCCTGAGGCCTCCCCAGGCATGCTAAACTGTGAGTCAATTAAACCTTTTACCTTTATAAATTACTCAGTCTTGTGTATGTCTGTATCAGCAGCATGAGAATGGACTAGTACAGCTACTTATAACAGTCTATAGAGGGGATTTGTGGGGAATTAGCCAGGATGAAATTTTGAGGAACTCAGATGGGAGCTGTAACGAATATTTAAATTGTAATCAGAGTCAGGGCTGTTCTGTTTGATCTTGCATTTTACCAGTTCAGCTGACACCCTGGCACTCCCACACTACTCCAGACATTTATGGAAACAGAAACCTGGTGACCATTAACCACAGTTCACAAAGCAACCTTAATACCACAGCATACCTCACCTTTTCTCAGGGACTGTGTGATCAAACCACAATATAAATCTAACTTGAAACCGACGTGGGGAATAGAGTGGAGGAGGATGACTCTGGTGAAACTTACTCTTTTTTCCACGGGACAGAACCTTCCCTCAATTATAGCCATATGTTCCAATTGCAGCACACAGGAATCTCTGCCAAAAACTCTGGTATGCAAGACATATCATTTTATTTTCTACATCTCCACTTAATTTACATTTCTAGTCCCTATTCTGATAAGATAACAGAAAATCAATTTCAATCAATGAGAGTTTCCTTCTCTGTCCCTGTGATTTTATCACAGTGCCAAGGCATAGATGGTGCAGGTAATCACATAGATATTAATGTCATTTGATCACACTGGCCTCTGGTGAAATTGACCTATTTTGCCTGGTTTTCTCATTTGAACACACAGAGGGCAGAGCACAGGAAAGACTCCTTTAGACTTAAAGGCAAGAAGAAACTCACTTTAGTGCTTTCTGCCCTATAAGAAATGGCATAGATGTGGTTATTATAAAATAAAAGGTTATGATTTTCCAAAATAAAGCTTCTTAAGACACATACTTTAATATGTACTCAAGTGTACTCAATCATGAAGAGCTAAATTGCCATACCACAACTTTGCAGAGATTTTTTTTTAAACAAGGTGTTACACAGATAACTATAGTATGAAATTATTAAAGGAGAGCCTCCTTTGTTTGAGACCTGAATTGGAGATAATAGGAAGAGTTGAGTAGGGAACTATTAGCCCTATCCTGTGGTTTCTCTGTGTCCCCTAGAATTTCTCCTATGTCACCACTCTGGAATCTAAACAATCATATGAAAACATTTTTGAAAAAACACTATTGTGTCATAAACATTTTAATGTGAATAATATTAATAGCAAAACCGTAGGCCAGGCGCGGTGGGTCATGCCTGTAATCCCAGCATTTTGGGAGGCCAAGGCAAGTGGATTACTTGAGGTCTGGAGTTCAAGACTAGCCTAGCCTATATGGTGAAACCTCATCTCTACTAAAGGCCCAAAACAATTAGCCAGGCTTGGTGGTGGGCACCTGTAGTGCCAGCTACTCGGGAGGCTGAGGCAGAAGAATCACTTGAACCCAGGAGGCAGAGGTTGCACTAAGCCAAGATCACGCCACTGTGCTCCAGCCTGAGCAACAGAGTGAGATGCTGTTAAACAAAACAAAACAAAACAAAAAAGCCAAACCCTTACAGGTAAGAATATGCATTATTTGCTAGAGTTGAAAAGTTAGATTTTTAAAATATTATTCCTGAAATAATAACTAGTATGCAACTAAATAAAAAAAATTCTTCCTGAATGTCGCTGCTTTATTACTGTCAGAAACTTGTCATTATTCAATGCAATCTAATTCACCATCAATAAAATGTATCTAAATGGCCTATTTTGGTAAAGTATCCATGGTTTTCACTGTTTTTTAAGAGAGGAAGCAAAGCATACCAATTAAAACAAGTTTTTGGAAACAAGTAAATTAAAAGCAAATTCTAGCACTGCTACGCATTGTAAACCCCTGTGCCTGTTACCAAACAACTCAGAACCTTAAATCTCTCATTTGTTAAATGCAGGTAATAATAGTACCTGCTGCAGAGGGTAATTGTGCATATAGTATAATGTACTACATATGCCTTGTATGTAGAAAACGCTCAATAAATGTTTGTAATTGTTTTTACTCTTGAGCATTTTAAAATTTCAAATATATGTGTATAGCTTTTCATTGTAATGTATAAAAGCTCTAATTATCATACCACTGTATCCAGGAACATGAAGTAATGGTTCAGTCAGCATTATGTCATTATTATTGCAGTACCATACATTGTTGTCTTGAAAAGAATGAGTTCTTGAGGTGGACAACTAGAGTTCTATTACCACCATCACTTGCTGTGCAATTTGGATCAAGTACCACAACTTCTCAGTTTTACTGGGTTTCTTGAGGATCAAAAAAGCTAAAATAGGTGAAACCATTTAGTAACGCTTAATAAATTAGCTAATACAATTATTATTAGGTTATCTACATTGATATTTTTTGTTACATATCATTGTCTTTTACCTAAGGACAACCATATTATGCTGGGTAATATTTGGAACATTTACCCAAGTGCCTGGATAGAACTTAGAAAATTTTACTAAGATGTACCACTAATGTCTCAAAAAAGTTCAAAATAAAGATGCAGAAATAAAGTTAAACTTCCAATTTCTTAGCACTTAGCTATGATGAGTGATAAATATTAAGTATTTATAAAGCTTTGCCTAATGAATAAATGAATGAATTCAGTGTGAATAAATGAGTTAATCAATATAAGGAAGACAAAACAAACCAGGGGTGGGGGGTGGGGGAAAAAGGCCTAACGGCTTAAAAAGAACTCATAGAACCATGCAGAGATGCATCCACATACACTAAAATATGGAATAATTTTAATAAGCTCAGAAATTGAGTGGTTTACTGCTGCCCTTGTTAATTTGGCATAAGTTCAGCCACCATAGATCAGAGACTAGAAAATGAAGATTTGATAACACCAGGATGAGAATTACTTTAAGCATCAGAATTTTATATCTGAGTTTAGGTTATTATTCCTTTTGATTATAAATGTAGAAAAATGGATTTGACTTTGAAAGTACTTGCTAAGGAATGATCATACAAGCAAAAACACAAATTCCAGGAACTGAGCCAGACTCTGATTTCTTCTGTCCCTGGAGTGCTTTATTTAAGGAAACCATTGATTTCTGCCACCACTCTGAAGAAATTCATGTGCGAAGGTGGCCAAAAAATCTGCCTCCAGCTCAGTTTTCTAGGATCCTTTCCAAGGAGAGATCAACTTCTTTTGGATTAGCTCATGAGCAGCTTTGCTGAAAGTAGCCTTTTATACATTAAGCTCAGTTTTTGTCCAATATGTTTAAAAGGAAAGACAAAACTCTCTATGATAGTTTCTATAAAGCTTAGAAACTTCAGCTTGCTTTATTTTAATATTTAGGAGAAAGAGAAATGCTACTATAATCAAATGAAGTTTTTCCAAAGGGAATGTCAACAGCTTACCATTTGCCTGAGGCTTATTTGAGAGCATTTCCTTATGAGATGCTAAAGTAAAATTAAAAACATCTAGCTTTATACCTTATGATTTGAAGAACACTGCAAAATCACCAGCAATTATTATTAATTATGTTATTAATAATGGAACATATGAACTCCTCCCAGTAACTGAAACATTTACTCTTAATGCATATGGACAGAACATTGTACCCTCAGAATGGGCCTTAGACTCATACATAACACATCCAAGAGCAGTGTGATACAGGTGGAGCATGCTTGATGTCCTCACCAAGAGTAATTCTCTGTTAGGATGAAAAGAACGTAAACCATGATGATGTTTAGTCTCAGATAAACATGGCCAGTGATGCCATGACTGAGAAGCTACATAGATGCAGTTTGAATAAAGCGTTTATTGTTTTTTGGAGCATCACAGAAAGCAGAATTGAAAATACAGGGGTGTCATGTGACCTTGTGGAGCTTGTGCTTTCTGTGTCTGAAGACATAAGGCCTATGTTCTTGTTTGAAATGAATTTACCTATAATTTCATGAAAAACACCTGTGTGGCTCCCAGTGTATTTCAAACACCACCGAAGGTGCCACCAGATATAAAGGTGATGAAATCCATTTAGTGTAGTTGTTGGTTGTCAACACCCAGAATGTTTTCTTCACCAGTGTGGTTCTTCTGGTCACATATTACCTATTCTTGTGTTTGTGTTCATACAACTATTGTGTTCGTTGCATTTTTGCATTGGGTTTTATATCAAAGTCTTCTGTAATCTTATTAGAAAATTAAAGAGAAAGAGATAGACACACTGATCCTCTCCAAATCCTACTTTATTTCAAAGGTAATTACCTATACATTTTCAGGAGTTTCTTCTATATTTCAATATTCATACTTCCCAGTAAAAAATGTGTTTTACTATTTTTATGGATTGATTTCCAAAATTATCCTGACTTTTTGTTGGGAATAATGAGAATTTACCTATCTTACATCAACCCTGATTGTTTTGCTTGATCATCTCCAAAATTAGGTCCATTGTTTGAAAAGCAACTGGCAAAGTATAAACCATTATAAAGGGCATATGCTGATGTTTGGCACAGCCACGTATTATTGTACAGTTAGCTTTCCTTTTCTTATAACCTCACCACCTTCTACCCAGTAAATAATGTCCTTGTTTATTATTTGCATAACTTTGTTATGCTTATCTTTTTTTAACTGTTCGTGAGATTTACTCTATGACTCCTAGCAATGAAACTTTGCTATTCTTCTATGTTTGGCCTAATGGTTACTGAATGTCTTATTTTCTCTTTCTTATTTTGTTTCATTTGTCTGGAATAAAATGTTGGAACATAGTACATATTAGCTTTTTGAATCAAAGGTTGCCTGGAAAGTGACAGTCTTGCCACATCTTCATGTATATCTATTCTACCCTCAAACTTAATTTTACACTTAGAATTTATACACAAAACGTGAAACATTTCCCTCAGATTTTTGAAGGCATGGATCCATTGATTTCTAGTGTCCTGTGTTGCTATGAAATATCTAATAACTTTCCAATATTTATTTGTATATGATATCTTTTAATTTATCTTCATTTCTCAGGAAACTTTTAAGGGTTCTTCTCTATTTTTAGTCTCCTGAAATTTCACAAAGTTGTACAATCTTACTCTATTTTGGCTACTATAACAAAATACCATGAACTGGGTAGCTTATAAATAATACAAAATGAATTGTCACAGTTCTGGAGTCTAGGAAGTATGTGATCTAGGAACCAGTTGATTCAGTCATTAGTAAGGTTAGGATTCCTGATTCATAGACGACGCCTTCTCATAGTGTCCTTACGTGGTGGAAAAGGTGAATGGTCTCTCTCAGACTTTTCTTCTAAAGGCACTAATCTTATTCATGAGGACTCTGCCCACATGACCCAACCACCTCTCAAACATGTCACATCCTAATACCATCAACTTGGGCATTAGAATTTCAACATATGAATTTGGGAAGACACAAATATTTAGACCATAGTATGTACTTAGTGTTTTTCTTTTATCTTTCACTCTGCTGGGTTCCCATAAGCCTTTGTTGCATGGTACAGCAGTACTAGTCTCTTAGTCCCTTAAATTCTTTCATTGATTTTTCTGTATTTTTACCTTTTGCCCTAACCTTTGGGTATTTTCTTTGTGTTTTTCCTGATACTGTTTTGTTTTCTTGTTTGTTTGTTTGTTTTGAAAACAATAACCTGTTTTCTCTATGAGGATGTTATTCAATTACAGTTTTTTGAAGATTTTGTCTATTATCTGATGTATCAATCATGGTCCCAGCTGGAGACAAACGCATTTATACTGAAATGGTTTAAACAGAGTTTAATGAAAAGATAATTTATAGATGTTTGGACCTTGGCAAAGGAAGCATCAGGAGACTAATGATAACTGAGAAGCCATTATCAACTGCAGACCTGAGAAGGAGGAAGTATGACCATAGCCTAGATCTTGAAGCTGTGTAGGAGGCACTGTCTGACAGGAGTTTGGAGGTTGGAGAATCCAAACCGAAACTAAAGCAGAGTAGAGGGGATAAATATCTAATCTCCTTTAAGGGAGAATGGGGAATATATGGCTGCACAAGGTGAGGAAGGGGAATTTACTTGCCCTGAACATACGCTTCAACTAGTATCCGTAGTTTTAATCTTATCCTTGCAGACTGTACAGGAGTTTGGCATTTTAGGAGTTTTGTGGAATAAGTGGTCTCTCTTCTGGTAGTATCCTCCTTCACAGGCATGAATCATAAATTCTGCTGAATTAGTTAGCACTTCTCCGTCCAAAATTTTGTCTCTTTATTTTTTTTAACTTTACCATCCACTTATATATACATGCATTTTCTATATCTTTGTGAATTTTTACTTTGTTTTATTCATAGTAAAGGAAAAGAAAGTCAAATCTCACTAAGGAGAGGTGATAGAAGGTAATTTCACATGTCTGATTCTTTATATTTAAACAGAACTAGTAATACAATTAACTTTTGAGATAATATCCATTTGTGATTTAGTGGCCATGGTAATTTCCACCAGAAAAATACAGTACATGCTTCACAGCTGACACACTTGAGGTTCCTCAGGAAAAGAGAGGAAAAAAATTAAAATAAGGATCTTACTAGACATCAACTGCTACTATTTTTGAAAAACAAATTTGCCATTATTATCCCCCTCAGCATCTCAAATGCCTTCTCCTTTTCTTCTATGCTTATTCATCCTCCTGTATCTCTCTACCAACCCCAATATGCATCTGATATTATTAGGTAGACACAGTATTAGATAAATAAATACTAACAAAGAGCTTTCAAGATCTCCTCAGTCTAAATCTCCTGAGTCCTCATTCTTCATTATTTGTTTGCAGACAATTGTTTTAAATATGCTCTTCAAATTTTTTCTTTAAAACTTCTTACTTACTCTAGTTTGTCAAAGAATGATTATTTTTTGTGTGCTTTTAGGAAAATTTACCAAAATATTATTGGTTGCAAAATATAGGACGAATACAAAATATTCTGTGAATATTAGAAAATTATGTATATTCTGTTTATAGGCAAAATTTTGATATATAGATTTTAATTACATTTTACTGGCCATATTTTTCAAATGTTTTGTATTATTTGTTTTTTCAGTTTATTTCATAATCTAGTAATGATGTATTTCTAGGCTATATTTGGGTATCAATTCATTCCTCTTGAATTCATAACAGATTTTACTAATACACATTCATCATTTTGTATATGCATGCATATATAAACATACATATAGACATGTATACATTACATATATAAAAATACATATATGCAAACATGTGTATACACATATATGTGTGTCATATATGTGTATATGAATATACACATATATATGTGTGTGTTTATATATATTTGATACAAGGTTTCAATTTGTCATCAAGACTAGAGTGCAATGGCACAGTCATAGCTCCCTGCAGCCTCAAACTCCTAGGCTCGAGCAATCCTCCCAAAGCAGCCTCTCAAGCAGCTAGGACTACAAGTGCAAGACACCTCACCTGGCTAGTTTTGAAATAAACTTTTGTATATTAGTAGGATCTCGCTATGTTGTCCAGGCTGGTCTGGAACTCCTGGCCTCAAGTGATCATCCTGCCTCAGCCTCACAAAATGCTGAGATTATAAGTGTGAGCCACACTGCTCAACCCATTTTATATATTTAAACTGCTTTGTGACTTTTATAAATGTATGAGCCTAATTGTCTTATTTTCTATTTTGAATTTTGATTGCTACTGAATGCTAATACTTGACCTCATTTTTTGGATTCCATTTGTATGATGTAACTTTGCCAGCTCACTTCTGAGTCATTGGTTCTCACATGTGTCTTTTATTTAATTCTCCAAATTTGAGAGACTTTAACTTAATTTCAATAACTTGTGTTCTGCTTGTTACTGTTTTATATTTTATGGATTGTCAAGATTTTTCTCCTTTATGGTGTTATATGATGCTGCATTGTAATCATTTTCTCACTAACTTCTAATATAAACCATTATTTTATAATTTGTGAATGGTCGGGTTAATTTTTATATAAAATCTTCAATATATAATTAAATAGCTGTCATACTTAAAAATAGAGCCATGGCTTTTCAACATCCCTTTAAGCAAGATTCAGTGTTTCTCTCCTGATTATCCCCACACATACACTTCATAATGTAATGTGTAAAATCATTCATCTTCAGCTTCTAAAGACTTAAAACAGTCCACATTTTCTTAAAAGCTGATTAAACTTTATGCTGGTAGTTAAAACCAAGATTAAAATAAAAATTACTAACCAACTAAAAATTTTGAATATCCAAAATTCAAATGTTTTTCACTTAGCATAAATGTTATAGATTTTGTCTGAGGAAAGAAAATGTCCTTGAACAGTGCCTAGAAAGTTTATCATCACAGTAGGTGAGAGTACATAGACACACAGTAAAAGCCAATATATACACATCAGGGTGGCCATGCAATATTTCAGTCAAGCCAATGTTCTGACTAGAGTCAATGTGTTTTATTTGTCAGATTACTCTAAAAGACAAAGACAGAATTTTTCATGTTTTATGAAAATATTATGAACATGCTTTCCTCACAAATACACATACACAGCAATGACTTGGGCTTCTTAGATTTAAATATGACTGTGAAAGAAAGACAGAATGGCATTTGGAAGCAGATAATAAAAAAAATAGTTTTCATTTAAATCCAACTAAGATTGTCTTTCAATGGCAGTGATTATTAGCCATCTTTTCCCCTTACACACAGTTTCAGTTCTTGCTTCAGTGGAAATAAAAGGCTTATTGGACGTGAAGATTCCCAATAGTGACAAGATAGCAATGAGACTCATTTTCAATTAGTAAAGCCTTGAAACTAGGTATAATAAAAATCATATTTTTCTGTCTCAGATACTATTTTGAGGATTCACTCTCATCCCATGGTAAGAAAATACAATAAATCAGATTTTATTTTTAACTTGAGTTTCCATCAGCCATCGGGGAATGCTGCAGAACAGAATCTGACTATTGGAAGCAAAGAGAAAATGTTAACCAGGACCCCAAAATGTTGTGTTAATTCACAGACTCATGGGTTCTGCCTGGTTAAATGCCCTGAATCTCTTTTTTTATCTGCACTAACACAGTCCTACTAAATCTTAAGAGTCCATGAATGCCCTAATTTTCACAATTATAAATGCCCCAAGAATAACTCATCTGTGTTCCCCTCTACTGATGAGAAGCACTAGTTACTCTTAAAAGTCATGCTGGAGTTTTTAAACCCAGGCTATATAAAATATAAACTTACCCCTAAATAAATGAATTTGTTTTCCCTCCTTTTGTCTCCCAAATAAATCCTCATTAAGAGCACTTTCATAGTACATGTCTTTTAAAAAATTTAGATTTATCAAAATGTGCATAAATGTACTTGAGACCTTACAGACCTATCAACATAAATTGATATATCAACAAATTACTATAGTGTGTGTTATCAGCTTCCTTGAACAAAAACCATGTATCTCTTACCTTTACTCAGGTTTCATTTTGCTTTCTACTTCCTGAAATAAGACAATGCAGCCCAAAACAGTAAGAGCATTTTTTCAGATTCTAATAATCAACATATAAAATTGGTAAGTTAGTTCAACCAAAGCCCCACGACCAGTTATGTATTCCCTTTAAAAAAAATAATGTGTGCGGCCAGATGTGGTGGCTCACACCTGTAATCCCAGCACTTCAGGAGGCGGGTTGATCTCCTGAGGTCAGGAGTTCAAGACCAGCCTGGCCAGCATAGTGAAACCCCATCTCTACTAAAAATACAAAAAATTAGCTGGGTGTAGTGGTGGGCACCTGTAATCCCAGCTACTTGGGAGGCTGAGGCAGGAGAATCACTTGAACCTGGGAGGCGGAGGTTGCAGTGAGCCAAGACCATGCCATTGCACTCCAGCCTAGGCAACAAGAGCAAACTTCCACCTCAAAAATAATAATGATAATAATGTGTGCATACTTACACATATATGTATGTATATATGCTAATGTCATATAGTTATATTTTAAATTGCATGTATCTAATTCTTAAAATAGCATTTAAAACATTCCTTGAAAATAATTTACATTTTTATAGTACTGAATCTGGCTTAATATTGCCTGTGAGGAATTAGAAGCCCCACTTCTTTCATTAGCATCAAATATACCAAGATATTCTAGCACATCTGTTTTGCAATAAATGGTGTTATCTTCCATATTAATCGATGAAGCCTTTTTCTTCCTTTTTAAAATTATACTTTAAGTTCTGGGGTACATGTATAGAATAGGCAGGTTTGTTACATAGTTATACACGTGCCATGGTGGTTTGCTGCACCCATCAACCCGTCATCTACACTAGGTATTTCTCCTAATGCTATCCCTCACCCGGCCTCCCACCCCATGACAGGCCCCAGTGTATGATGATCCCCTCCCTGTGTCCATGTGATCTCATTTTTAAACTCCCACTTATAAGTGAGAACATGCAGTGTTTGGTTTTCTGTTCTTGTGTTAGTTTGCTGAAAATGATTGTTTCCTGCTTCATCCATGTCCCTGCAAAGGATATGAACTCATCCTTTATTATGGCTGCATAGTATTCCACGGTGCATATGTGCCACATTTTCTTTATCCAGTCTATTGTTGATGGGCGTTTGGGTTGGTTCCAAGTGTTTGCATTATGAACAATGCCGCAATGAACATATGTGTGCGTGTGTCTTTATAGTAGAATGATTTATAATCCTTTGGGTATATACACGGTAATGGGATTGCTGGGTCAAATTTCTAGTTTTAGACCCTTAAGGAATCACCACACTGTCTTCCACAATTGTTGAACTAATTTATACTCCTACCAACAGTGTAAAAGCATTCCTATTTCTCCACATCCTCTCCAGCATTTGTTGTTTCCTGACTTGTTAATGATTGCCATTCTAACTGGCATTAGATGGTATCTCATTGCAGATTTGATTTGCGTTTCTCTAATGACCAGTAACGAGCATTTTTTTCATGTTAGTTGGCTGCATAAATGTCTTTTTTTTGAGAAGTGTCTGTTCATATCTTTCACCCACTTTTTGATGGAGTTGTTTGTTTTTTTCTTGTAAGTTTGTTTAAGTTCTTTGTATATTCTGGATATTAGCCCTTTGTCAGATGGATACATTGCAAAAATTTTCTCCCATTCTGTAGGTTGCCTGTTCACTCTGATGATAGTTTCTTGTGCTGTGCAGAAGCTCTTTAGTTTAATTAGATTCCATGTGTCAATTTTAGCTTTTGTTGTCATTGCTTTTGGTGTTTTAGTCATGAAATCTTTGCCCATGCCTATGTCCTGAATGATACTGCCTAGGTTTTCCTCTAGGGTTTTTATGTTTTTAGGTTTTACATCTAAGTCTTTAATCCATCTTGAGTTAATTTTTGTATAAGGTGTAAAAGGGATCCAGTTTCAGCTTTCTGCATATGGCTAGCCAGTTTTCCCAATATCATTTATTAAATAGGGAATCCTTTCATTATTGCTTTTTTCTGTCAGGTTTGTCAAAGATCAAATGGTTGTAGATGTGTGGTGGTATTTCTGAGGCCTCTGTTATGTTCCATTGGTCTATGTACATCTGTTTTGGTACCAGTATCATGCTGTTTTGGTTACTGTAAACTTGTAATATAGTTTGAAGTCAGGTAGTGTGATGCCTCCAGCTTTATTCTTTTGGTTTCACATTTTCTTGTCTATGTGGTATTTTTGTTGTTGTTGTTCCATATGAAATTTGAAGTAGTTTTTTCCAATTCTGTGAAGAAAGTCAATAGTAGCTTGATCGGGATAGCATTGAATTTATAAATTACTTTCGGCAGCATGTCCATTTTCATGATATTGCTTCTTCCTATTCATGAGCATGGAATGTTCTTCCATTTGTTTGTTTCCTCTCTTGTTTCCTTGAGCATTGGTTTGTAGTTCTCCTTGAGGTCCTTCACATCCCTTGAAAATTGTATTCCTAGGTATATTTTTCTCTTTGTAGCAGTTATGAATGGAAGTTCACCCATGATGTGGCTCTCTTTTTGTCTGTTATTGGTGTATAGGAATGCTTTTGATTTTTGTACATTGATTTTTGTATCCTGAGACTTTGCTTAAGTTGCTTATCAGCTTAAGGAGATTTTGGGCTGAGACGATGGGGTTTGGAGCTGAGAGGATGGTGTTTTCTAAATATACAATCATGTCATCTGCAGAGACAATTTGACTTCCTCTTTTGCTAATTGAATACCCTTTATTTCTTTCACTTGCCTGATTGCCCTGGCAGAACTTCTAACATTATGTTGAATAAGAGTGGTAGGAGAAGGCATCCTTGTCTTGTGCCGGTTTTCAAAGGGAATGCTTCCAGTTTTTGCCCATTCAGTATGCTGTTGGCTGTGGGTTTGTCATAAATAGCTCCAAACCAGAACAAAACAAACTCCCTTTAAGAAGAAAACTAACATCCATTGAGCACCTAACTTTGTTCTAATTTCCCAAGTCTCCTATTTGACAATTAAAGGATGGGTTAATTAAGATATACATTTTTACCAATAGCATTAGACATGTCACTTCATGGATGTGAAAACAGAATGTGACATGGGGGCCTGTTGGGGGAATAGTGGGAGAGAGCATCAGGAAAAATAGCTAATGCATGCCGGGCTTAATACCTAGGTGATGTGTTGACAGGTGCAGCAAACGACCGTGGCACACGTTTACCTATGTAACAAATCTGAACATCCTGCACAGGTACCCCAGAACTTTAAAATAAATACAATAAAATAAATAAATAAATAAATAAATAAATAATAAAATAAAATAAGATAAGAGTGTTTTAAAAAGTTAAGTGGCCTTGCCTTTTTCTCTCATCCCATTTTCGCCACCAATGTACCCACACATGGTATGATTGAGCATCAGTCCTTCATGATTTATTTCAACTCATGCCTTCCCACCTTCTGCCCCCAAGAACTTTTGTATATACTGTTCCCTCTGCCTAGCACACTCTTACCTAATTCTGCCAGTCCACTGATTCTTATTTATTATTTAGACTCCATCTCAAATCTCACATTCTTTGGTGTGTGTTCCCTGACATTTCAGATTAAATCAGTCCCCAATCCCATTAAGCATCTTGATGTTTGATGCAAGTTGTCCTCTCCCTTGAGATTTGAATTACAAATGAAGGGCCCTAATGCTGTTTTGTTAATCTTGCATCCAGCATGGACTCTCTTGCCTGACACGTGGTAGTATTTTAAAATACCTATCTGAGAAATAAAGAGTAAAAGTCTGCTAGATAATAAATGGTAAAGCTGGGATTTGAAATGGATACTTTCTTACTCCAAAGACCAGGCTTTCCCTATTTCCCCTTAAAAGCGTGTGCACACACACACTCTATATATATTACAATTTAGAAAAAGGACCAGGGAACAAAAATAATTTACGTGTTTCTGAAGTGAAATTCAGGTGAATTAACAGCATATGTGGTTTCAAGGGAGTATGATGCCTCATTGTCTCTTTTATCCCTCATGTGTTACAACAAAGTAAGCTAAAAGCTCCAGTGACATTGTTGAAGGCTAATAGATTTTATGAGTAGTTGTGGAAATGCAACTAGATTGAGCTGAAAATGCCCAGCTATAATATTAAGCTTTGTCAAACTTCATTATGTGACTAATCTGACTAGGGACTTACTCCCCAATTTTACATAATTAAATGGCCATCACTCTTGAAAGTGTAATAGGCTAACCACCCCCCAGCACAGGATATAAGAAATACACTGTCAAGGTAAGCTCTATACAAACTCCCAACATCTCAGCAATCCAATGGGCTGATTCTTAGATTCATGAACAAAAAGAGGCGAATCCAGTTCCTCAGAGGAAAATTGCATTACAAAAGTCATTCTGAAGGTGCCTTTGGATCTTCCCTTTATTTCTCTAAATAAGCAGGCTTGCTTTATCACCTCTGCTTCTGGTGTTTTCTTGAATTGCTCTTGCTGATCTGAGGACTTGGAGGCATTCACAACATGGACTAATATTCTCTTTAGGATTGCCCATGATAGTAAGAAAAGTATCTAACAAATTAAATTTAAAAATTACTTTTGAAGGCCAGGCACAGTAGCTCACGCCTGTAATCCCAGAACTTTGGGAGGCTGAGGCAGGTGGATCACAAGGTCAGGAGTTCAGCCAATATGGTGAAACCCCATCTCTATTAAAAATACAAAAAAATTAACCGGGCCTGGTGCCACATGCCTGTAATCCCAGTTACTCAGGAGGCTGAGGCAGGAGAATTGCTTGAACCCAGGAGGCAGAGGTTGCAGTGAGCCGAGAATGCACCACTGCACTACAGCCTGGGTGACAGAGTGAGACTCCGTCTCAGGGGGGAAAAAAAAAAAAAACTTTTATTTGAATGCTTTTAATAATTAAGAAAAATAAAATTTCAAAGACGTATTTTGTGAATATTCAGAAATTGTCAAGTATCATATTTTTAAATATTTTTATTTATACTATTTTGCCACGTAATATAAAATATAAATGTATGCTAAATTAACCTAGTTCTCTTGGTGTGTTCTTTTTATAAAGTCTTTATTTTATCTCAAAGGAATATTACTAGATGTGATTTAATTGTTTATAATGATAACGACAATTGAATATATTGTTCTTGATTAAATTGTCAATGATCTTAGTATTTAATAATCTAATATCAATTATTATTGAGTATTGTTGTACAGCTCCTGAAATATAATATAATGAGAATCACAATGATTAATGTGGAGTATTAACCATATCACTGATAATTAATCTTAATCACAAATGCAAAAACATATTTTAAAATCTATTCAGTGGAAAGATCTGAAGTTCTAGCAGTCCTTTCTAAAGAATCATAACACGATATGGAAATATTTTTGTCCCACATACAAACACAAAAGGAAAAAAAAAGTCTATTTACATGGCTCTTAAGACTATGTACTCTAAAAGAAAAAAATCAACCAGAATAATGCTTACTTTAGAATTTGCCGGAGAACAATTGAATTGCATGATATTTTTAATATTGAATTCAAAGTTTTTAGCTAATCTTTGTTCAGTTGCCCATCAATGTTAGAAAATCTGACTAGTGCTCAATGAATGCAAAGAGTTATTTTGCCAGTGGGAAGCCCCATGGGAAAACGAATGATCTGATCCTAATACAGAGACCAGAACCAATCTGTGGTTGAAGGAGGTGCCATTTAAGCACCTGGCAAATTGATGGCTTCCTGCGAATGAAAAGGTCACTACCTTAGAAACACATTTATTTAGGATAGAAGGGAATATTTGGTACATTTCTAGGAACACAGTTATTCCTATCAACTAAAACTCAAAATTTTATTGTCTAAGTCCTTAGTCAAAGGCCTAAATTTTATAAAGAAATCAAAGATGGATAAATCATAACTCTGCCAATTGAGTGGTTATTTTTTCACTGGACAAACAAAGTAGAAATATACAATCACATAAAAGGAGAAATCAATATGTAATTGAATTTGAAAATGTGTGGCACATTTTAATGGTGATAGACATTAAAGAGATCACTAAGACTGCATATACTAGAAACTTTTTAGGTAATAGGTGGATGTTAGATAAGGTCTTAATTATAAGTAATATATAAGTTGGTAAAATAAAAACCATGGCAAGTAGGGAAACGAGATTCAGCAAAGGGCCAGAAGAATTCAAAGACAAGTGGAGATCTTAAGATAACTAAGAGACTGACCGAGTAAACCATAAAATTTCTGTTGCAGAGCTGTCATAGATATAGATAACCAAATAAGAAAAGTCTAAATTGGAAACATGGGGGCTTGAATTCCAAATGAACATGTTTAGATTTAATTGTTTTGGCAATAGTCTACCATTCAAAGTTTTAAGTGAAGAAGTTCATTTTAAGTTTTTCAGAGATATGACAAGATACAGTGGAATCTGGGGACAATTCCATGTCACCTGTGGAAATTACTTGAATAAATATTGTGAGAATTGAATGAGTCTCCCTGACTGAAATATCCACTATATCTGTTTAACTCCCTTTAAAAATCAATTTGTAGTTGGAGTTTAATAAGTATTTTTAAGCTAATGAATGTATTTTATATTCATTTAAATATAAAATATCTGTGGATATATAGGATAATTTGATAAGATAAAAATATGGCCCCAAAAATCACATGTACCCCATAAATATGTACAACTATCATGTTATCAATTAAAAAGTGTGTCTTAATCAAAAATCTAAGTTGATACTTATAGTTTTTATTTCTATTTGTGTGAATAGCCAACTTACAGGCCTGAATCTTCCTTAAGAGGGTGAATTTGGTTTTATTTCATACTGTTTTCTTTATATTTTTACGACTGATTGAATCAATTAATTTTTAATGCAAATATGATAACAAAGTAGATACACACAAACTCAGTTTCTACAGGAAGGTTTATTGCTTTCAATGAAGAACAATTTTGTTAAGCTTAAGGTTCGAGTCAGTAATTTCTGAAGCTTGACCATCGTAATACTCAGAAATGATCAGATGACAGAGTTGATTTCCAATATGACGGAATTTTGCTATGTTTTGCCTTTTTGAATATTTGTCTACAGAATTTGCCTATTTCATCTATCCCCTCAGTCTTTGCTAACACCTGTGCAAGTTTAGAACTTGCCGTGTAATGATACAGTAGCCATGTGAATAATATCACAGTAGGTCACCCTCATCTCTATGGTGTTCAGCAGTTACTTGACCTTTCCTGGCATCTACTCTGAATACATAAACTTAATGGATAGAATTTACAGCTCACTAAACTTTTCTTCCATGTTCTACTTAGTGGAGAGTAGTTAATGATTGCTATTATGTAAGTCCAAATGACAAACCTGAACAATCACTGAAAGTTTGGAAGAACAATGAAAGGTAGTTCAAACACCAGTGGTCTTCAAGAGAGTTTTACATACAATTATGCAAAAAAGAAAAACTATTCTGCTCATTTGACCTTTAAAGCACCCTCCGTGCTGATTTTAGAAAAAGCATTTCAAAAGCCTTGATGGAAAAAATTTACACTGCATGGTGAACTAAGCAAACTGTTCATCAGCAAATGCTAAGCAATAATGTTGTAAGACTGTTTTTCTGTGTTCAGTCAATTCATGTTAGATTCAATCGAGCACAATCAGCACAGGCTTGCCTCTGCTCTAATAAGCCTAAGGGGAAAGATACGACTGCTATTAAAAAGTGTGTCTCTTGAATAAAATAACCTGCTACATGAAATATTAGAATTGCATCGATGGCAAAGAAATCCTGATGGCCTACGTAGTTATAATGGAGGCATGCTTACCTTTCATCTTCCTGTAACATAGCTGCCAGCTCTCTGAATAGATGTATGAGAAAAGATGATGTGCCATTCTTGTTTTCATTTACAATGGGTAATTTATTTCAGATATGATAATATCTTTGAAAACAAGAATAACCATTAAGAATTTTAAGTATGAAAGAAAAATTCCCATACTTATCCAAAGACGAAAACCTGCACAATTATTATATAGATAATAGTATTCCCGATGGTGAAGCTACCTTCTGTGACAATGAATAGAAATTCTCTAAAATAATAAAAATCCTAAGTTCAAGGAAAAACCTCAAATGCAATATATCTATAATTTCCCCCATGATATATTAACTTTCTCCAAACCCTTTTTCTTCTGTTCATTTATTTATTTCAAAAATCATAGCAATTCTCTATCTTAGAATTGATAGTCAAAGGCTAATCACCTGATCCATTGCTGTTCATGCAGAAAATCTCAAGGAACTGAATTCCATTTAGCTAATACTAGTTGAGAAAGACATGAATTGAGATTTTAACAGAAACTATTATCAGCACCAGTTCCAATTAAAAAGTCAAATTGTATACTCCATCAGCATTAATACAGCTTCAAATAAGAAAATATAAGAGATATTTTTGTACAATGACTAAAAAAATTCAGTCATCTTGATACTCTTCATACTCCGGGTACCAAAATCTCAGCCAGGGTCTTACCAGAGAAACAGAACTAACAGAAAACTTATATTAAAAGATTTATTTCAAGGAATTGGTTTATGTAATTGTAGGTGTTAGATGAAAAGGTACAAAGTTTGCAGAGCAGGCCAGAAATTTGATGATAAATCACTAAAATTACTTATAATTTGATTCAACAATTCACCTCTAGTGAATAAATTCTCCTTACGAGAAAATAACTAAACAAGAGTGAGATGACTTCCCGAGTATTAATTACTACATAATTGTGGTGTGATTCTAAATTTCAAAAAATAAACTAAATATCCAATAATGGGATTCACTTAAATAGTGATATAGTCATATAAGAGAAAATGGTGAAAACCAGAAAATAAATCCAGATATATAGTTATTATCCTATATTTTAGGTCAATTGATATAATAATTGATATGATTATAAAAGCCAAGTATGGATGTTGGGTAACTTTGTTTATTTTTTTTAAATTTTATAATGAGTTTATATTGCTTGTATAGTAAGGAAAGAAAACATAGAGTTCATATATATTGTTTTATGTTAGTCTTTCAGTTGTCATAACCAAAGATCAAATAAATATGTTTGATATATTAAGGTGTTTCATTTATAAGAAATGAATTCGTGAACAAAGTGTTAGTGAATAATTATTATTGCTATTTTAATATCATAAAACAGTGCAAACTCTTTTTCCAAACATTAAATTTTAGAGAATTATTAAAGCAGTTGTGCTTTTTTATTTTTATCATTTAATGAATAGCTTCCTGGAAGCTATATTCTCCCTCAGATATTTTTAACAGTTGAATTGTAAGAAGTAATTAACCCAGAAAGCTTCTAGTTTGCTTCTAAATACAGAATCCAAGAATATCTAGTGGTTTCTAAAAATGTTGAACAATTTTTTTTCTCCCATATTCTTAAAATAGGGAATATCATTGATATTTTCAAAAAACTGTCAAAGGTTTCTTTATCAAAGCCCCAAAGTTGGCTGCATGACCATACCTGGTCTTAGGTCTATGAGATTTATATTATGATGTAGATAGGAGGATGCGAAGAATATGTGTAAATATTTTCTCAAGAAGAAAAAAGGTGCATACATCATAGACATGATTTCACTGTTTCATTATATTTATTCTAAATGTATTATAAACCTGGATAGATGTGTTGGAATGTGTGTATATTTGTGGTGTGTGTGTATATGTGTGTGTGTGTGTGTGTGTGCGCGCGCGTAAAACCTGACAATATTCACATATCAAAAATACTTCACCCAACAACAGACTTTCCAGTGTCATGAAAATATTATTAAAATTGACCACATGCTGGGCTATGCAACCTGAATCAACATATTTCAAAGAATTAAAAGAGAATCATTTACAGGATTTACCTATTTAATGACTCTCCTTCTGTCTCCTAACACGTGTTCAAGTTTGAAACTTGCTGTGTAACAATGTGGTAACCATGCAAATAATATCAGTGTAGGTCAGCCACATCTTTATGGTGTTCAGCAGTTACTTGGCCTTTCCTGGCATCTATCTTCAATACCTATTATTAAAAACCTATACAATTATTAAAAGTTAAAGGATAGTATTTTCTGGACAAATTTTAGCTCAAATGTTTTGAGCTAAAATTAGAATATTAAAAAATGACCAGAAAAATACCTGTATATTTGTGAATTTGACAATGCAATTCTAAATAGCATTGAGGCCAAAGAAAAAAATCACAAAGGAAATTAGAAAATATTTTGAACAGATAATAATGAAAAATAGAACTTGTTGAATACAGCTAAATTTATGTTTAGAACAAATTTTCTATCCTGAAAGTGCATGATAGATTAAAAACCCTAGAAACAAAAGAGTAAGTTAAGCACAGAGAAAGTTAAAGGAAGGAAATCATAAAGAGCAGAAGTTAATGAAGCAGAAAACAGAGAATGGAGAATATCAACAGTGCCAAAAGTGTGTTCTTTGATATTTTCTGCTTTCTACCAACATTGATTTTCAAAACAAAATTAAGAAGGACACAATTAGCCAAATATCATACCAAAAAAATGGCAGACATGGGAGTTCCAAAACAAATACCAATATAACCAAAGGAAATTATGAAACATTTTTGCCAATAACTTTGAAATTTTAGATTAAAAATTCCTAGAAAAAATACCATGTGATAAAATAGACATGATCATAGATAATTTATGTCAACTAAATACATGTAATCCATATTTGTCATCTCCACAAAGAAAATGCAAAGAAAATTTCAGGCCCAGTAGGCTATACCAGTGAATTCTATCATACATAAAAGGTAGATATAACATCAATGTAACACAATCTTTCTGAATGTGAGGAAAGCATAGCCTTGATACTAAAATTTTACCAGAGCAGTACAAGGATTGCTAGCAAGACTAATAAAGAAGAAAAGAGACAAGAATCAAATAGATGCAATAAAAAATGATAAAGGAGATATCTCCACCGATCCCACAGAAATACAAACTACCTACGGAGAATACTATAAACACCTCTATGCAAATAAACTAGAAAATCTAGAAGAAATGGATAAATTCCTCAACACATACCCTCTCCCAAGACTAATCCAGGAAGAAATTGAATCTCTGAATAGACCAATAACAGGCTCTGAAATTGAGGCAATAATTAATAGCCTACCAACCAAAAAAAAGTCCAGGACCAAACGGATTCACAGACGAATTCTACCAGAGCTACAAGGAGGAGCTGGTACCATTCCTTCTGAAACTATTCCAATCAATAGAAAAAGAGGGAATCCTCCTTAACTCATTTTACGAGGCCAGCATCATTCTGATACCAAAGTCTGGCAGAGACACAACAAAAATAGAGAATTTTAGACTAATATCCCAGATGAACATCGACGCAAAAATCCTCAATAAAATACTGGCAAACCAAATCCAGCAGCACATCAAAAAGCTTATCCACCATGATCAAGTGGGCTTCATCACTGGGATGCAAGGCTGGTTCAACATATGCAAATCAATAAACATAATCCAGCATATAAACAGAACCAAAGACAAAAACCACATGATTATCTCAATAGATGCAGAAAAGGCCTTTGACAAAATTCAACAGCTCTTCATGCTAAAAACTCTCAATAAATTAGGTATTGATTGTACACATCTCAAAATAATAAGAGCTATTTATGACAAACCCAAAGCCAATATCATACTGAATGAGCAAACACTAGAAGCATTCCCTTTGAAAACTGGCACAAGACAGGGATGCCCTCTCTCACCACTCCTATGCAATATAGTGTTGGAAGTGCTGGCCAGGGCAATCAGGCAAGATAAAGAAATAAAGAGTATTCAATTAGGAAAAGAGGAAGTCAAATTGTCCCTGTTTGCAGATGACATGATTGTGTGTTTAGAAAACCCCATCGTCTCAGCCCAAAATCTCCTTAAGCTGATAAGCAACTTCAGCAAAGTCTCAAGATACAAAATCAATGTGCAAAAATCACAAGCATTCTTATACACCAATAAAAGACAAGCAGAGAGCCCAATCATGAGTTCACTCAAAGAGAATAAAATACCTAGGAATCCAACTTACAATGGATGTGAAGGACCTCTTCAAGGAGAACTACAAACCACTGCTCAAGGAAATAAAAGAGGATACAAACAAATGGAAGAACATTACATGTTCATGGATAGGAAGAATCAATATTGTGAAAATGGCCATACTGCCCAAGGTAATTTATAGATTCAGTGCCATCCCCATCAAGCTACCAGGAACTTTCTTCACAGAATTGGAAAAAGCTACTTTAAAATTCATATGGAACCAAAAAAAGAACCCGCATTGCCAAGTCAATCCTAAGCCAAAAGAACAAAGCTGGAGGCATCACACTACCTGATTTCAAATTATACTACAAGGCTACAGTAACCAAAACAGCATGGTACTGGTACCAAAACAGAGATATAGACCAATGGAACAGAACAGAGCCTACAGAAATAATACCACACATCTACAACTATCTGATCTTTGTCAAACCTGACAAAAGCAAGAAATGGGGAAAGGATTCCCTATTTAACAAATGGTGCTGGGAAACCTGGCTAGCCATATGTAGAAAGCTGAAACTGGATCACTTCCTTACACGTTTTACAAAAATTAATTCAAGATGGATTAAAGACTTAAATGTTAGACCTAAAACCATAAAAACCCTAGAAGAAAATCTAGACAATACCATTCAGGACATAGGCATGGGCAAGGCCTTCATATCTAAAACACCAAAAGCAATGGCAACCAAAGTCAGAATTGACAAATTGGATCTAATTAAACTAAAGAACTTCTGCACAGTAAAAGAAACTACCATCAGAGTGAACAGGCAACCTACAGAATGGGAGAAAAATTTTGCAATCCATTTATGTGACAAAGGGCTAATATCCAGAATCTACAAAGAACTCAAACAAGTTTACGAGGAAAAAAAAAAAAAAAAAAAAAAAAAACAACCCCATCAACAAGTGGGCAAAGGATATGAGCAGACAGTTCTCAAAAGAAGACATTTATGCAGCCAACAGACACATGAAAAAATGCTCATCATCACTGGACATCAGAGAAATGTAAATCAAAACCACAATGAGGTACCATCTCCAGTTAGAATGGCGATCATTAAAAAGTCAGGAAACAACAGGTGCTGAAGAGGATGTGGAGAAATAGGAACACTTTTACACTGTTGATGGGACTGTATACTAGTTGAACCATTGTGGAAGACAGTGTGGCGATTCCTCAAGGATCTAGAACTAGAAATACCATTTGACCCAGCCATGCCATTACTAGGTATATACCCAAAAGATTATAAATCATGCTGCTCCAAAGACACGTGCACACGTATGTTTATTGCGGCACTATTCACAATAGCAAAGACTTGGAACCAACCCAAATGTCCATCAATGATAGACTGTATTAAGAAAATGTGGCACATATACACCATGGAATACTATGCAGCCATAAAAAATGATGAGTTCATGTCCTTTGTAGGGACATGGATGAAGCTGGAAACCATCATTCTCAGCAAGCTATCACAAGGACAAAAAAACAAACACCGCATGTTCTCATTCATAGGTGGGAATTGAACAATAAGAACACTTGGACACAGGAAGGGGAACATCACACACTGGTGCCTGTCATGGGGTGGGGGGCAGGGAGAGGGATAGCATTAGGAGATATATTTAATGTAAATGACGAATTAATGGGTGCAGCACACGAACATGGCACATGTATTCATATGTAACAAACCTGTACATTGTGCACATGTACTCTAGAACTTAAAGTATAATAAAAAATATTTAAAAAAAGAAATTGAAAGGTCTATCCCTTATTAACTGTATGTAAAAATTCCTTAATAGATGGAAAAGTAAATCCAGCATTATATAAGAAAGCCAGTATGTCATAACCAAGTTAAACTTACTCCAAGAATACACCCAAACTTTTGAAAGCCAGCAAACATAATTCATCAAACTTAAGAGAGAAAGAAAAGGATATTTAATTGTCTCAATTAAAAAAAACTGAGCAAAGTAAGATAATTTACTATACAAAATATCTAGACTTACAAAGCATTAGCATTAGGCAGTATCAGTATCAGGCAGTGTAATATTGACACAAAGGTAGAAATATGAACCAATAAAAGAGAGAGAGCCCACGAACACACACGCACACGCACACCCATGCGTGCACACACACCCACACACACACACACACACACACACACACACACACATACACATACCTTACAGCCAAAACAATGTTAAGGGGAAAAAAAGAAGTAGGATGGCTTACTCTACTGTGTATTAAATACTGTACTTTTAGAGTAAGTCTTAAGACATTGATATATTAGTACAAAGACAGAAAAATTGACCAGTGGAACAGAAAAGAGAGTCTAGAAACACACCTACATATATGTGGGCATGATTTATGACAGAAGTGATACTGTAGAACAGTGGAGAATGGATAGTTCTCTTCCACTCATGTTACGGAGTCAATTGGATTTCCATAAAGAAAAAATAAAAGCTGATACATACTTGGAACTATATAAAAACCAATCTCAGGTGGATTGTAGATCTAAATGTCAACAGTAAAACATATTTTCAAAAATGGAATAAGTCAGGAACAACAACAAAATACTAATTATTAAGGAAAAGATTGATCAATTGATATAAATTAAGATGAACAACTACTGATTATTGAAAAGCACCATTAAAAAAGTAAAACTATAAGATACCAAAAGTAAAAAGAAAATCCTTGCAAAATATACAACCAGTAGAGCACATATACTGAACATAGAACTCTAAGTACTTTTTTGTTAAATGCTCAACAGAAATGCACATTTTTGCACATGAAATAATACATACAAACATGTCTATAGCAGCACTATTCATAGCTCAAAAATTTAAAATTTCACAGTATACCAACATTAGAATAATTTGTAAAGTGTCTGATTATATATCTTGAAAATAAATATTCAATTCAAAAATATATATCTCAAAAACATGATGTTGAATTAAGATAGAAGAGTTGTGAGAGAGTGAGTGTGTGTGTGTGTCCGTGCATATGTGTGCATGTGTGTGTATGTTGGGGTGGGGTGGTCTAGGTAGTAATTTTGTGCTTTTTGTCCTAGGTAGTGGTTACTTGAATATGTTCACAATATGATATTTTATACAGCTTTATCCTTTACCCTCTTTATTATGTATGCCATAATTCAGTATAAATATATGAAAACCAGAATGTCACATATTCATGGAATAGAATGGCATTGATAGTTGGATGCTATGTAGGTGTCTTTTATTATATGTGTACTATTATTTTGAAAAGGATTATGATAAAGCTTGCTTGATGAATAGGTAGTGGATCTACCAACTTTTTCTATAAGGGTTAGATCGTAAATATTTTTGGCCTTTTGGGACTTAAAGTCTTGTTTCAATTATTCAATTCTGTTATTAAAAAACCCATAGACTATATGTAAAGAAACGTGGCTGTGTGCCAATTAAACTTTATTTACTTAGATGTGGCAGGCAAAATTTGCCCAAGGGTATAGTTTGTCAACCTCTGGAATAAACAGTTAGTTAAACATGTGGCTAGAGTAAATGACACATGCATATCTACACGTTAAAGTATTGACAAAGTATTTCGTCTTTTTCATCTTTCTAAAAGAATGGGCATATGGAAATTATTACTCTGATCTTCCTGATTAGGTTATATTTGATTTATTCATTTGTTAATTTTTCCGTGCTTTGCTTGTTGATATAATTTACATTTCTACAGCTAATTACTGTCTGTAGTATATCTATTTTCCACCTAAATATATATTATACACTGTATGACTACATTGAAATTTGATTCTTTTTAATATTTTTCACTCATACAGAACATTTAACAATGTAAAAAGCTAAAATGGAATATTATAATCCATAATTGTTTCAGTTACAATTGAGAAAGATCTGTTTATCAGGATTTATTTATTTCATTAGTTGATTGCTATAATTTGTTGTTTTGTCAAACTGTAACTTTGTATTTATGTACTTAAAGCATGAAGGATTTCTAATGTATAACAGATTAATCTACTTCTGGCTTTGTTTTATTGTGAAATAATCTATTTACTTAAATATATTCTTTTGATAATAGCTTAATTAATTCATCACACAAATGTTTATATGACTCATGATAAAACCATATATTTCTTTCTTAAATGGTTACAGGCAAGAATTGGATCCATGTAAAGCTGAACTGACTATTCTAGGGAGGAATACACAAACATGCGAATCTATCAATCACGTACTTGGAAAACCCCTGCCAAAATCAGGATCTGTCTTTATTGGTGGATTTCCAGACCTTCGTGGGAAAATCCAGGTATTTCTATAGATGTTTTAAAATACTAATTATGTCATCATATTGAAAAATGAAAAAGAAAAACTTTGGAAATATTTTCTGGCTAGTGCGGTCATCTGCATGGTTTCAAAAAAGTTTTTGAGTGATTCTACTAACATCTAACATACATTTTTATCTATCATACCAAAGTATAATAGAAGTTTACTGTTCTCATTTAAAAATTGCTCCAATGTCAGTTTGTTTTTCCATCTTATGGCTATAGTATGTGTATTAAATTTCTTTTTTTTTTTTTTTTTTTTTTTTTTGAGACAGAGTCTGGCTCTGTCGCCCAGGCTGGGGTGCAGTGGCTGGCTCTCAGCTCACTGCAAGCTCCGCCTCCCGAGCTCACGCCATTCTCCTGCCTCAGCCTCCCGAGTAGCTGGGACTACAGGCGCCCGCCACGTCGCGTGTATTACATTTCTTAATAGGATTTAGCATGCGTGATTCATACACCACTAAGACAGTGATTTTCACTGGATATTTCAATGGATTTCCTTAATAACACACCAAAAATGTAGTATGAGAAATGGAATTGGAAGACCATCCCCAGTCTCTGTTTCATATGAGATTGCTAAAATGTGAGAATGTTTATTACAGAGTTTTGCGCACATGCCAGCCCACTCTCTAAATTTCCATTTAGATAATTAGCTTATTGTCTTCATTATTAAGCTATATTTTAGGAAAATAGCTTGAAAGCTGACTTAAATGCTATTATTTGGTTCCATTTTATGTCATTGCAGCAAATTGCTTTAAAAATTTAAGGTTGTTTGTTAAGTATAACAGTAGCTTATTACATTTATTAATCTTTTCCCTTATTATATTTACCATTGTACTTTACCTATTTGAAAATACTATTTTTATATTATTGGAAATATAAAATGCTATTGTTTCAAAGTCCCACAAATAATGCAAATTGATACACATACATCTACTTACTATAAATATCATGACTCCATAATATACAAGATAAAATAAAACAAAAATATACATAAAACAAAATTCACGAGCATATTTGATGTGATACATGTGCTTTTAATGAAATAAGATAATTCTCTATCTGTAAACATGCAGATATATAGATTCAGATTTACTCCATTAGCAGTATATTTATTGATCATTAAACAGATATATGTGACTTTTTCTATAACATTAATGTGCTTCATTGATGTTTTCATAAATAAAACCATTCTATAAGCTCCATAATAGTAAAAAATATGTTTTGTTTACTTTTTTATACACCAAGGCAAGGACAGTTCCTGTCACATAGTTGGAGCTCAATGAACAGCTTTTAAATAGAGATCTCAGCTAAAGAATGAAAGAAACATAAATACAACCTTTAATAATTTACATTTGTCCTCTTCTTTCATAACTGTATTTTTTCCAAATAAAAGATAAATTTTAATACGGAACCAAATTTAATTGAGCATACATTAATTGAATATAATGTCTCAAGACTCAATTAGCTACACCTGAATATAAATATAGTTGAGCATTTACTTTGTTATAAATATAAACACATGCAGAAGCAAATAGAAAGATAGAAAAAGATGTCTTCTAACCTCCCTGAAGAAGTAGGGGAGTCTGTAATTAGAGATTTGAAGAAAGATCAAGTGTCTGCCTGGTAAATAATATGTAGGCTGTCATTGCAGACAGGGGCAATATTACATATACACGGGCTTAGGTAATGGAAGGGCCTGAGGGAGGGGGAGGTGGAGTAGACATAATTTATTATTATGTAGACATGGAGTTTGATATGAAGTAAGCAGAAAGAAGACTTGATTTTGGATAGGTGAGTGGGAGCCAGAGAATAATGAATCCTATGTAAAAGGCAGAATAGTATATATTTACATATTGATGCCATACTATACATTACATACTTCTTAAATGGGGGAGCCACTTAACAAGTTTGGGTAGGAATTGCCCTCATGCTATATTCACTCTGATAGCAACTGAAGTGTACAACTGGAAGGGTTAGGACTACATTGTAAGAAATGGCAAAGTCAGGTTTATTCAGAATAATTAAACAAAAAAGATATTTTGGCAATAAGGGTGGGAGAATAACTATGAATGCTATTGAACTTAAACATAATTATTGGTTAAAAAAATATAGAAAGTTTGGAATTTTAATGACCAGGTTGGCTTATGTAACCATAGAATTTATAGTCCCATTCTCAAAATGGGGAATGAATCTAGGATTATTTATAGAGAAAATGGCAGGTTCATCATTGCATTTGAGTTGGTGATATGCTTTGGCTGTGTCCCTACCTAAATCTCACCTTGAGTTGTAATAATCTCCATGTGTCTAGGGTGGGGCCAGGTGGAGATAATTGAATCATGAGGGTAGTTTCCCACATACTGTTCTCCTGGTAGTGAATAAGTCTCAGGAGATCTGATGGTTTTATAAGTGGGGGTTCCCCTGCACAAGCTCTTGCCTGATGTCATGTAAGACATGACTTTTCTCCACATTTGCCTTCCACTGTGATTGTGAGGCCTCACTAGCCGTGTGGAACTGTGAGTCAATTAAACCTCTTTCCTTTATAAATTACCCAGTCTTGGGTATGTCTTTATTAGCAATGTGAGAACAGACTAATACAGTTGCTTGGAGGCAGAAATGATTTTCAAATATTTAACAACTGGCTTGCCATCACCACGAATCCATCAGTCTGTTGTGTGTTCCTGCTGAGTATCATTCCTATTAGTGGAATGTTGTGATGCACGAGTCATTTGCAATATGGACCTTCGGTTCACAAAAGATCATTAACATATGGCTGTGGGAGTCTGCACAGGAGATAGTGGAAGCCACAATAACTGATTGAATTGATTTTGAAGATTAAGATAAAAGAGGGCTGAAAATTGGGAATCAGCAATCAAGAACTAGGCTAAGAAAGAGGTACACGCCAAATTAGTTAAGGAATAGAGAGGCTGGCAGTAGACAAAGGAAAAAAATGTCACAAGAACCAAAGATAGAAACAGTTTCCAAAAGAAGCATCTGTTGAACACCAATGTTACAAAAGGTCAACCACCAGTTTCTGGAGAAAAATGTTAACAAAAATCAAACTGTAATATTGTGAGGAGGAATAAATGAACTGGAAGAAGCAATAGAGTGGTTTTAGGTTATTTCTCTAGAAGCTTGTTAATAAGGCAGAGAGCTTGTTATGTAAGGGAGGATAGAGTTTTGAAATTTCAGAGAGATGATGATAATAATTGACTATATTGTTAAAGACTTTTTCTCCTAAAACCTTGTCTGAAACATAGGCCTTTACTAAAGGATTATCTCACTAAAAAGCTTGACATCTATCTTGTGATGTAAGGCATCTGGACATTTGTTATAATCAAATTCGGAGAACCATTCAGTATTTGGACCAATAAAGTTACCTTGAAATTAAAAAGGCAGCCAGCTAAGCAGGTTTTCCCTCCTTGTTAAATATGCTGTAGTTGAAAGATTTTATGTCAGCCCCTGATTGCTTTTTTTATTCTTTTCTTATACTGTTACAGTGTCACAGTAACTATGTGTGTATGTGTGTGTGCTAGAATATGTGAGACATATACTTATATTGCTATATACCAGATGACTGATACAAACTATAAAATGTATCTAGATGATAGGCCAGGTGCAGTGGCTCACGCCTGTAATCCCAGCACTTTGGGAGGCTGAGGCGGGCACATCACAAGGTCAGGAGATCAAGACTATCCTGGCTAACACGGTGAACCCCCCCCTACTAAAAATGCAAAAAAATAGTCGGGATTGGTGGCAGGTGCCTGTAGTCCCAGCTACTCGGGAGGCTGAGGCAGGAGAATGGCGTGAACCCAGGAGGCGGAACTTGCAGTGAGCCAAGATCACGCCACTGTACTCCAGCCTGGGCGACAGAGGGAGACTCCATCTCAAAAAAAAAAAAAAAGAGGTATCTAGATGATAAAACTTACAGAGAGCTCATATGATGAATCAGAAAAAGAAAGATAGGAAATTCAGCCTTCTGAACCTGTTTCTGGGCAATGCAACTCCTCTGAATATCTAAGTATCATGCAGGCTCTAACTATCTAATCATTGTGTTCTGATTAAGAGCTGTTTAGGCACAGTGGGTTGTTAGTGCTCAGAAAATTAAAAACAACAGGTTTGTAATATAAAACACTAAAGAAAAGAACGATAGTTGATTCCTTGAGCCAAAAAGTGTTCAGTTACATTTATGCTCTCATCTCTAAGTTTCCAATAATGTCTTTCTGAACTGGCCAGAGTCCCTCCATATGATAAAAGTCCCTAATCCGATGTATATGTGCTGACAGGTTGTTTAATGCTTCCTTTAACAAAATAACCCAGAGCTCAGTATGTGAGAAGAGAATGAAACAGTTAGACACTTTCAGTTTTGTGCCTGGGGTGTGAAAAACTCTGCTTCCCCTGATGACCATAAATGATGATAACTTTCAAGGTCTGAGAGTAAATGCCCTCTCTCGGGTGGTAGAAAAACACTTTCTTGGTAGTTCTTTAATTGCTTACACTTTTCAGTGCATGGACTCTTGCTTTTGGGTCCAAGTTAGTTAAGGACGCCAAATCTTAATTCCTAGAAAATGCAGATGGTACCAGTTATTCTCTTTGCTAAATATGAGAGGAAATAAAATAATTATGGAAAGAAATAAATATTGTTAATCAATTAGATTTTTTTATATATGCAGAAGTTGATATTATAAAATCTAGAAAGATGCTACCTTTTTTCAGATGCAGTAAGTCACTAGGATTAAAAACGGATGTGTGATGGCATGGACTATTATATTGGACTGGAATTTTTGAAGAATTAGTGACTGACTCCAAAAATCTAAACATTCATCTTAATTTTCAAATTAATTTATAACTTCAACATAGTAAAGAAGTTTAATAATTTAATTTCTTAAAACCTTCTAGTGATTCCATTTAGAAATAAAGACATTAGTAAAGCAGATAAGTGTTATGCACTTCATGTGTGTTCAAGACGTTGACTTACAAAGTCAATAATTAGTTTGCTACATTCACTTTTATAAAAAGGCCTGTCAATCATTAGCCATCAAAATCCTTTAGCCAAAATAAGTTACTATTTAATTAATAGTCTAAAACATAAAAACAGGATTCTCTTTAAGGATTTGTGAGAGATTCCTGAAGAACAAAAGAAAAAAGAAACCACTTCAGTTATCTGTAGAAAATATGGGTTGCTTATATTACTTGTCCCAGCTTATCAAGTTAGAGACATTGTATGTATCTAATGGCACCTCACTAAATGTGTTTGATATTCTATAAAAGAATGCTTGCCAACCTTTTTGAGCTCTTCAAAGACACTTTTCTAATGGACATTAAATAATTAGAAAAAATTAAAACACACCGTTGAAGAAATCAAGAAAGTTAACAACATTCAACACTTTTGGGTTTTGTAAATTATAGGGATAAAAGTTAATCATTACCCTGTCCTCATTTTCTGTACAACAATGTGTAAAAAGAGAATCATTGCACAATAAATATGTCTCTTAAAGAGCCATTTATAGGGGTCCACTTACTGGTGAAAGTAAACCCAAACCTCTGATAAACATAAGCAAAGTAATAGAGACATCAAGGTTTCACTGGCATGTTTTACGATCCATTGCTCCTTCTAGAGGTTATGTGGTAAATGATTCATTCATTCACCCATCTGCTTATTCTGCTGGACTACCATTTGGACTCGGGCATCTGGTGTCTGTTCTGCTGAGAGCACTTAATCACAAGTCAACACATTATCAGATGCAGACTCATCCAATAAGAATTATTTCCCATTCCTTGCACGTATAAGAATAATTTTCAATGTACAATTTATTCCTACATGAGGACCCGCCTTGTTTTGTTTGTTTGTTTGTTTGTTTTGAGGCAGGTTCTCACTTTTGTCACCCAGGCTGAAGTGCAGTGGTGCAATCTCGGCTCACTGCAGCCTCGACCTCCTGGGCTCAAACAATCTTCCCACCTCAGGCCCCCTAGTAGCTGGGACTACAGGCATGTACCACCATGCCCTGCTCTTTTAATTTAATTTTTATTTTTTGTAGATATGGGTTTCTCCATGTTGCCCAGGCTTGTCTCAAACTCCGGAGCTCAAGTATTCCATCCACCTCAGCCTCCCAAATAGCTAGGATTACAAGCATGAGCCACCTTGCCCAGCCAGGCCTTGCCTTTCTTAGTGAGACAATAATACACCATGGACTGGACTTCACTCCCTGGAGCAGCAGAAACTGACTCCGACCCAACAGAAGGAAACCTCTTTTCCCACCACTCCCCTTTTTCCCACCTACCACTCTTCCAGTTTTTACTCTGATGCATCTTTTTTTCAGCTCTGCATCTATATCTTCCTGTCCTTGGAAAACTCTTGAGTGCCAGCAATCTGGAAGGACCTGTCCCTGAATCTATCTCCACTCAAGACTCTCTCTTAATCTGTGTGTTTTCAACATCCTTTGGACCTCTGTTTGATCTCTCCATTTGTATGTGCTTCTAGTTTGAAACAGTCTCCATTCATTTAATCATAGTTTCCTCTATTCAAGCACTCTCTGGTTTAGATGTACCACTGTATTTATATCACCCTAATTATTTAATCTTATTAGAAAATGCAGAAATAAACTGTGTGTTTGCACATATAAACCTATGAAGATGTGAGAAGGAGATGTCAAGCATCAGCCTCAGACTTCTGGATTAAGCAACTAAATGGAGGTGAGGGTCATCAGTAAGATGGGGAAGATTGAGAAGAAAATATTTAGGGGAGAATGACAAGATAATTAGTTTGGACACTTTTAAGTTTGAGGTGTTTCTGAGGCTTGTAGGGGAAATTACCAAGTTCACACTTATATTCATGATTCAGGAAGTTTTCCAGGCTATAGTATTTAAACACATGAGGCCAGATGACATAACAACCTCAGGAGAGCATGAAGAGAATGAGATAGAAAGGCCCAGAACAAAGTCCTGAGGAAATATGACATTTAACAAGAAAGTAATTCAATAGCAGGCAGAAAAATAGGCAGAGGGGCAAGTACACAGTTGAGAAAATTATTATCATTAAAGCCAGAGGAACAAAGTTTTGAGGAGGAAGGGCTGTTCAGTCTTGCTACAGTGAAGTCCAGCAAAAATAAGGGCTAAAACTTAAACTAAAAATCAAAAAACAAAATAGAATAAGGGCTGAAAGGCATCCATTGGATTCTTTGATATGGATATTATTGATACACTTATAAAAGAAATGACCACATCTAGTTAAGCCCATGTTGATGAGTAAAGGAACGCCATCTGTATTCTTTTAAGAACTAATGCTTTGCCCTGACAAAAGAGGGATATTTTAGATGAATTTACTTACTGTTAACTGATGAGTATGCAAATTGCGACTACAGGGAAAAGTTTAATACATATATAGTTTTTCTAAATCTGCATTAAAAAGCCATCTGGCGTCACTTAAAAAGTTGAAGATGTACATATCCAAAACAACAAAATGTTCCTGTTTAGGTGAAATGATTTGATGTATATATAAGGAGACATGGTACTGGAAGGTTCGTAACAAAAATCTTTGTAATATAAAAAGTAAAAACAACAACAACGTCCACTTACACTAGTATGTATACTGTATACACCAAAAACATATGCGGTAGTGGAAATCAGTGACTCTCACCTGCACACATCAACACAACTACATCTCAAAAAAGTAACGTGGAAGAGAAAAAAAGAAAGTCAAAACCAAATATCCCCATTATATAATTTCCCCAAATAGGAGAACCTAAACAATATGTAATCTCTGATATATTTTTGTGTGTATGTGTGTGTGTATATATATGTATGTATAGTTGGTAGATTATAAAGAGATAAAGGACTAGGAAACTCAAAAATCAGTACAGGGATAACCACGTAAGAATGGAGGTGAGATCAAAGAGTAGTTTTTAAGGCTCAAAGCCGGTATCACCATTGCTCATAATGCCTTATACTAACTAGGTAGAGAGTACATGCATGTTCATTTTATTATTAGTCTTTAAAATACTCATATCCTCATGTCCATCATATATTTGTATGCATATACACCTGTGAGTGTTATATATGTAATATCTGTATTGTAATCTTTTTTTTTTTTTTTTTTTCCTGAGATGAAGGATGGACTCTTGCTCTGTTACCCAGGCTGGAGTGCAGTGGCACGATCTCGGGTCACTGCAACCTCCACCTCCTGGGTTCAATCAATTCTCCTGCCTCAGCCTCCTGAGTGGCTGGGATTACAGGCACCTGCCACCACTCCTGGCTAATTTTTATATTTTTAATAGAGACAGTGTTTCACCGTAGTTGCAAGGCTGGTCTCAAACTCCTGACTTCATGATCCACCCGCCTCAGCCTCCCAAAGTGCTGGGGTTATAGGCGTAAGCCACCCTGCCTGGCCGTAATCTTTATTTTTTAAAGTGTCTGTATTATAACAATCAGTGCTAAAATTATTTGGTGTATAGCAATTTAATTTTACCAGATTCATACCAGTAATTACATTAAGTTAAATATTCTAAGTTCAATTTTATGACTTTGTGGACTTATTTCTATTTAGCTATTCAAATTGTTTTGGTTTTATAATTTTGCGAGGCAGTAAATATGGGAAAATTGTGTCTGACTTTTTATTTCACGTAAAGTGTATAAAATAGTAATGTTTTACTAAAATTAGTAGTATGGGAATACTGAAGATTTCTGAAACTTATTTTTCTGTGAAAAATGTCAGTACATCACTCAGCTTTGAGCAGTATCAGTATTGAGTTTGAAAAGTGATGAGGCTATAAATGAAAAGAAACCAGATAAAGGGCCAAGCAGTTTCCTCCAGCTATTATACATGAGGTGATTATTGAAATCCCAAACACAAATTAACATATTTACATTCGTTTTTACAAGTGGTTGTTTCAAGCATATAGTTATTAAGCATGCTTCAAAACCTTTTGCTACTCAAGCCAAACTCTTTACCCTCAAAGAGAATGATATCTATAATGTAATGCTCTATAACTCTGCCTGGAATTAAAAAAATATTTAAAGTTGCATATCAGCAAATATTGCTACATGGGGGAAAATCTACATTTTAATAAATTTATATTCTTTTCCCAGACACAGTTTGGGTTGTTAGAAAAAATACCAGGCTTGAAACAAGGACACCTGATTTTTAGTCATGCCTCTGCCAAAAAAGTAATGAGTTTTGTGACATTGTTACCCATTATTTGAAATCTCTTTCCCCTAAGCTACTCTTCCATAAATGATGAAGTTAGTGTACCTTAGTTTTTTAAGTTTATTCCAGTTCAAGATGATTCTATGCATATATCTGTAGGCATATGTACATATATATGTCACATACCATTTCCTTAGCATATAAATCGCACATTCTTTGTATTAAGATATTATTTCAGTCACAAATTCTATAGTATTCTGCTCACCTAGGATCACCTCACTTTCATGTGATATCCCTGAGGACACTTCTTGAGAGACTCCCATCTGGTGTTCCTTCTGTTCTGCCTACATTTTCATTTAATTGTAAAAGATCTCAAAGGCTTTTCATTTTAAACCTAACAAAAACAAATCAACAAAACCATGCAATAACACATCTCAGGTCTATAGTTTAAACTATGAAATAAATGTACAGAAGAAAATAGAGACAAATGAATATATATTCACTTTTTTCTATGTTAATAGATTTATCGAAATCAAAGTCCGTCAATATTCCCTTGCAAGTGGTAAGGGAAAAATGGGTAAAGTAAAACAAGAAGTAATCTGGTTTATGTTAGTCAGGGAATTCTAGTAATATAGATCACAATTTAAAAACTCTGTTTAGTTTTGCAGTGTGGTCTATGTAACTCAACAGCGAGTAAAATAAAAAAATCAATTTTTGGCTTAAGTGCTTTGGGGCTATTAATTTGGGAGATAGTTTTCTAGTGAAATTTAAGGACTTAAGGCTAATTTAGTCAAAGGCTACAAAATAGAAACCCCAGGTGAATGATCTCACATAAGAAAATCATAATGTAAAATTTAAGGAAACTGGGACCAGAAAAAATATGTGAAGCATGAATTTAGAGAATTTTCAGCATAATCTATAAAGATAAAAATACTTTGTAAAGTCAATTGTAAAATATTACATAATCTGAAGTTATTAAAACTGCCTTTATCAGTAACTACATTGGCTCCTTCAAAGACAGAAACTGAACAGTATCTAGTTACAGGGCATAATATGACAAAACTAGCTTTCTGATAATTAAAAACCAATCCTCTTAATGCTAAGACTTTGTCTACTTAAGGTTTTTGAGATATGCTCCATTTTCTGTATGATGTGCAATAGTGCTTTCTTATGAACTCAGTAATGTCACTGTAAGTGCTAATTCCAAAGGGCCAGTAGAGATGTGGGATTAAAAATTGTAGGTCTGGAGTTGGAATCCTAGCTCCCTCAATTCATTGCCACGGTGCCTTGGGCAAGCCACTTATCCTTGCTTGGGCTTTTTCTTTACCTGCAAAATAGACGCTCTACCTTCTTAAGGTTTTAGGAAGAATGATTAAGATATTGCACATTAAACATTTAATAACTGTTATCCTTTACTATTATTTTAAGTTTCCGCCCAGCATTGATATTTCATTCTACTCTGTGCTAATCAAACATAAAAAAAAAATTTTGAAGTTATTTCTAGTCCTGTATACTCCATTCTGGAAATAAAAGTTTAGAAATTGACTGCGGTGCATAAATAGAAGCTCATGTTATGAAGCATTTGATCCTAGTTCATATGATAAATACTAATATTTTAAAAATATTTAGTTTAAAAATAATTATCATTTTGGTTTTCTAAAATACTCACCATGTTTTATTTTTTATATTACTTAGAAAAACAGATTAATGAATATTCAGCCTCCTGGTATTTAAGACAGTGTAACTTGTCTACCTTTCTAGAATAAGAAAACAAAAATTTACTTTCATACTTCCATGAAATCTTATTCTTCACTGTCACTGATGTTGTCTGTTAACTGTTCCTCAGGCTTCGACACTTTATTCGTTAGTCTTTATTATTAAAGGGAGGAAACACATCATGTATACAACATTAAGGGATATTCATTCACTCATTTATTCAACAAGTAAGCAAGCATTCCGGAGCATGTAGCTTTTTTGTTTGTTTGTTTGTTTGTTTGGCTAGGGTCAGCTGTAAGTTCATTACAAATATTAGCTAATTTAATCCTTACAAGCACCCAGTAGATGGGCACTTACCCATATTTTACAGCTGAGGAAACTGAAGCACAGCAAGAACAAGCAATTTGTTCAAGCTTATACAACTAGTCAATGATGGAATGAGGATTTGAACCCAGTCAGCATAGCTCTAGGAACCAGTTTATTGTAAATCTCACTTGCTTTGTTATTAGACTACAACGGAGAGACCGGGTCTGATGTTTCAACCATGTAAGATCATTTTGGAAGATCATTTGTTCATTAAAAAAAAAAAAGAGAGAGAGAGAGAGAAAAACAAACTAAAACACAAAAACTCAACTTTACAAAATGCCTTTTTAAATAAAATTATTGTCCTTCTAATAGTAGTTAATAGTTATTAGGCACATTCCCTTTGGTAAATACTCTTATAAGTACTTCACATTTACTATGTCCATGTTTTCAATAACTCTTGGCAGTAAGTAATATTAGTATCTCCATTTCACAGATAAGGGAATTGAGGCACACAGAGGCTGAACGGCCTGACTTTAGTTACACAGTCATTGAATACAAGGGCTAAAATTCAAACCCACACTTTTAAAACATATGCTATACTGCCTCACTACAAATAACGAAGTCAAACACCTTTTACCAAACTATCGTTTTGGGTCTACTTTCAGTGACTTTTAATGCAATGTCTGTTTTAAACAAAGTTTTAAAAGTATTTAGTATTATAACAAATTTAAAAATCCTAATATGTTTCTTTGGATTTCATGTCTATGGACTCTCCTTTTGAATCAGTTCATATTCTGAGAAACATCTTAATTCATTAGTATGCTTTTTTTAAATGAGATAAGAGCTGACAAAAATAAATGAGAAATTCACTCATTTATTAATCCAACATCTCTCTCTCTCTCTCTCTCTCTCTCTCCCTCCATCCATCCATCCATCCAGCCAGCCAGCCAGCCAGCTAGAGAGTCTCCACTATGTGCCAGGCATTATTCCGTGTTGGGGATTCACTGGTGAATAATCTCCATCTTCCTGGATCTTATGCATTAATGAAAATATTCACAAAGCCTTTCTCTTCCTTCTCAGGGTCATGTTTTAAGGAGAGGTAGTGGGTGTAGTTAAGGATATCAGCCAGGTTTCTATTCTGGGCTGATTATGTAGCTGAGGAAACCTACCCTGAAATAGAAAATATAGGAAAGGAAGCAAGTCAATGAGAAAAGATGATAAATTCACTTTAAAAAATATATATTTTATTATATATATTTGAGGTTTGTTGTAAGCCTGAAATGACAAATCAACTTTTGTACCAATTAGTCTAAAGTGCCTGTGGGGCAATCAGGTTGACATTTCCCTGAGGCAATGACTTCATCCGAGACAAAGGTGATGGGTTAGCTGTAGGGAAGCAATGAGAGGGAATTGATTATCCTAGAGAGAGAGAGCAGAATTCTAAAGCCAACTCTCAGAAAACAAAATAGCTCAGGCCCCTCACATACCTTCTAGAAATTATTGGAATTCTCAGTATGTATGGAGCAGACAGAGAAGTTTCTAAGATATTATATCACTGACTTAGTTCAAATTATTTAGCCTCCTTTTATTCCAGTTTGCTAACACTAACTTTTCCCCAGTCCTTCATTTCCCTGGGTATTTATCCTCAGGGTTGTAGTTCCAGGTAGCTGTCCCCAGACCCCATTTTGTCTGTACCTTTGGTGTGAGTTCTTGTCTCTACCTAGAAGACTATCTCTAATTGCCCCCAGGAACCTCCTGTTGTCCTGTCCTCCAATTCCTCAAAGAAGGTTTCCCTGACAATGAAGTCTGAGTTAACTTCCCCTAAACAGGATTCCACAGAAACCTGTATTTGTGTCTATTCTAGCAAATATTATCTTATTTTTACTGCAATCATCGCTTTGTCTTCTGTCTTCTTCCACTATGGTACATACTCCTCAAAATGATAGATCATTCTTATTTTGCTTTTTTTTTTTTGAGTTATTCCATTCTTTTTTTTAAATTAATTTATTATTATTATTATACTTTAAGTTCTAGGGTACATGTGCATAACGTGCAGGTTTGTTACATATGTATACTTGTGCCATGTTGCTGTGCTGCACCCATCAACTCGTCAGCACCCATCAACTCATCATTTACATCAGGTATAACTCCCAATGCAATCCCTCCCCCCTCCCCCCTCCCCATGATAGGCCCTGGTGTGTGATGTTCCCCTTCCCAAATCCAAGTGATCTCATTGTTCAGTTCCCACCTATGAGTGAGAACATGCAGTGTTTGGTTTTCTGTTCCTGTGATAGTTTGCTAAGAATGATGGTTTCCAGCTGCATCCATGTCCTTACAAAGGACACAAACTCATCCTTTTTTATGGCTGCATAGTATTCCATGGTGTATATGTGCCACGTTTTCTTAATCCAGTCTGTCACTGATGGACATTTGGGTTGATTCCAAGTCTTTGCTATTGTGAATAGTGCTGCAATAAACATACGTGTGCATGTGTCTTTATAGCAGCATGATTTATAATCCTTTGGGTATATACCCAGTAATGGGATGGCTGGGTCATATGGTACATCTAGTTCTAGATCCTTGAGGAATCGCCATACTGTTTTCCATAATGGTTGAACTAGTTTACAATCCCACCAACAGTGTAAAAGTGTTCCTATTTCTTCACATCCTCTCCAGCACCTGTTGTTTCCTGACTTTTTAATGATCGCCATTCTAACTGGTGTGAGATGGTATCTCATTGTGGTTTTGATTTGCATTTCTCTGATGGCCAGTGATGATGAGCATTTTTTCATGTGTCTGTTGGCTGTATGAATGTCTTCTTTTGAGAAATGTCTGTTCATATCCTTTGCCCACTTTTTGATGGGGTTGTTTGTTTTTTTCTTGTAAATTTGTTTGAGTTCTTTGTAGGTTCTGGATATAAGCCCTTTGTCAGATGAGTAGATTGCAAAAATTTTCTCCCATTCTGTAGGTTGCCTGTTCACTCTGATGGTAGTTTCTTTTGCTGTGCAGAAGCTCTTTAGTTTAATTAGATCCCATTTGTCAATTTTGGCTTTTGTTGCCGTTGCTTTTTGTGTTTTAGACATGAAGTCCTTGCCCATGCCTACGTCCTGAATGGTATTGTTTAGGTTTTCTTCTAGGGTTTTTATGGTTTTAGGTCTAACATTTAAGCCTCTAATCCACCTTGAATTAATTTTCGTATAAGGAGTAAGGAAAGGATCTAGTTTCAGCTTATTTTGCTTTTTAATCTCCATAGTTTATATCTGCCTCTAGAAGGACTCACAATTTTTTATTGAATAGCAGGATATTTAATAAAATTTTATTTTTGGATTGTATTAATTTCAATGGAATAGAATTTAGTTTTCATTAGGCTCACTGGTAAAAATGAAAGAAAACACAATTGTTGACAAAAGGATACTCTTGCATTGATTTGGTATCATTTCTGTTATTTGAGAGTGTGTATCATAGAGCCTTATACAGAATGTATCATGTTTTAAACTTTCAAATATATCTTTGCTTTTATCTGTCTCCTTTCCTTTGTTCTTCTCTAAAAAGCCTATTAATACAAAGTGAAGAAAATAATCTATAATAATCAAACCTCTCCTTTACTCCTCATTCTTACTACCATTGGCCAGAATTTCCTCTTTTTACAAACTGTCTTAAGTCAATTTGGCTCTTCAACTGTCTTCAGGTTTGTTGTAAGCACCTGAAGACTCTGGTAGGTAGATAGTATCTGCCATATCTCCTACCCCACACCCTCACCTGCATGTGATATATTACAAAGAAAGCAAGCCTAGGTTAAACTCTGTCCAACATGCAAACATATATTAGCCAAGAGGCATAAAATAGTTATTACTGCCCTTTCATTTAGTCTGGAAAAATCTCACACTGTCCTTAAGCCCTTTAACTCATGTTTTCAATGAGGAGTTAATTTTGAGGCTAATATGTGACACTCTGATGGCAGCAATAGTAATCAGCATTGTGATATAGTCAAGTGACAGCTTCTTCTGTAAAGTGGATGAAAAAAATGACAAATGAGGTTGCATACCAAAAGTCATTCTTTGCTTGCCATACGTATTCCTATACTTAACTGGAAAATCTTTCTAAATGACCACAGGACTGGAAAATACTTATCCATATAATAATTAACAAAATATATTTTGTATTTTCATAAGGACATTTGAAGTATTAAGTAACCAATTTTAATTGTTAATTTCTGATTAAGATATTTATGTATTGCTTTGTAACAAATTAACTCCAAAACCTTAGTACTTTAAAAATAACAGATATCATTTATTTCCTCATAGTTCTGCAATTTTGCTAAGAGTCAGTGAAGAGAACTCTTTTTTGCTCCACTTGGAATCTTTTAGGAAAGAAATGTCCAAAATGACCTCTGTGTCTCAGCAAAGACAGTTGGAAAAGAAGACTGACTAGCCTGCTGGCTGTCTTCCCCTCTCTGTCTCTCTCATTCTCTCAATGTTACCTTTCTGTATGCTTAGCTGGGACTACTTTATCTTTTGGCAGCTTCAGGGTACTAGATTTCTCCCGAACATAAAAGCATAAGCTAAGATGGGAGACTAGCAGCAGCTCTTGTATGCCCTTCTCATGGACAGGAAACAAAAGGGCCAGTGAACACTGGCCCTGTAAGGCTGATCATCTGAGAAACGAGTTGGGACCAATTAAAGCAGAAGGGGAACACAGGAAGCAGAGAAGAGCAAAGCTGGGTACCCGCCTATCTGGGCTCAGCATGGAGCTAGGAAAACCTCTCCAACGTGGGAAAGGGTGAATAAGTGAGAGTGCCAGGAGCATTCATGCTCTCCACAGGGAGAATAGGGAGAATCCCCCAGCTCCCCTGCACTCACCCCACACCCACCAGCCTTCAAGACTGAAGCAGAGAACCACTGGGATGTTATGCAGAGGTAATTCTCAAGTCCAAGGGGACCTCTACAAGCTTTGGGCCACAAAGCCTACCAGCACTGGTGCCATAGACCCAATAGAGGCCATAGTTGTGGTGCCTCGGATTAGTTAGATTGCTCCAACCCCCACCTCCCTACCCCCACACCATTCATCCCCCCACCCCCCACACCTCCACCCTCCCATACCCCCCATCAACCCTACCAGAGGGGATTTGGCACCATCTTTCAGCCCAGTGGTCTCCCTTTAGCCTGAACTGGGCCAGCCACTTTACCCATCCCTGCCTCTAGTAGCCAGGTAGACAACGCTTGCTAGAGTTTCCAGCCCAGTGGTCTTGCTTCAGTGTGAACTCAACTGGAGGGTGCAGCCAGAAGGACCTGGCAGGGCAGGCATTCCCACAGACCCCAGCTGCTGATAGCCAGGCAGGTAATGCCTATTAGAGCTTCTGACGCTGTGGTCCTGCTTCTGTGAAAACTCAGCTGGAGAGCACAGCTTCTATTGTCTCAGGAAACATGGATAGCAGGGTGCATGACCCACCCACCTCCACCACTGATAGCCAGGTGGGAAAAGCCTTCTAGAGCTTCTGGTCCAGCAGTCCCGCTTGTATGGGAACTTAGCTGACAGGCATAGACTTCTTTTGTCCCTGGAGGAACCCAGATGCTCCACCTTCCCCTCCTGCTGATAGCCAGGTGAGCCATACCTGCTAGAGCTTCTGGCTCAGCAGTCCTACTTCTTCCTGAATTTGCCAAAGGGCACAGGAAACACCCAGATGACAGGGCAGGCAACTCCACTGGCACCAACCTCTCCTTGCTAGACAGGCCACACCTACTAGAGCTTCCAACACAGTGGTCCCAATTCCACCTAAACTCCCTGCACAGGCACTATCCTCTGTTTCACAGGAAGCACACAGACAGCAGATTAGGGCGAACCTGACAATACAGCTTGTCTGCCAACTGCAGCTCCTGCCTGAGGGAGCCCTATGGGCCATAACAAAAGAAATGTGTGCATGGAGACAGTAATCAGAGAGCTGTCTGATTAGTTTGGACACTAATCAGACCCAGGCTCCTCCAAGACCCAGGAGTGGATTAGAAGTGAAGCCATTCAACCAAGCACACCTGTACCATAATCAACCCCTCAAAGAATAAAACAACAATAAAATCCATCCAAAGGACAGCAACTTCAAAGATTGAAAGAACATAATCCCAAACAAATAAGGAAAAAAACAGCACAATAACTCTGGAAACTCAAAAAACCAGAGTGTCTTCTTACCCCTAAACAACCACAATAGCTCCCTAGCAATGATTCTCAACCAAACTAAAATGGCTGAAATGTCAGAAATATAATTAAGAATATGGATAGGAATAAAGATGATCAACATACAGGAGAGAGTCAAAATCCAATCAAATAAATCTAAGGATTACAATAAAACAATACAGGAGCTGGTAGACAAAATGGCCATTATAAGAAAGAACCAACTGATCTTATGGAACAGAAAAACACACTAGAAAAATTTCATAATGCAATCACAAGTATTAACAGCAGCATTGACCAAGCTGAGGAAATAATCTCAGAGCTTAAATACTGCCTCTCCAAAATAAATTAGAGAAAAATAAAGGAAAAACAATAAAGAATGAACAAAAACTCTGACAAATATGGGATTATGTAAAGAGACCAAATCTGTAACTCATTGGCATCCCTGAAAAAGAGGGTTAACAGTCAAGCAACTTGGAAATCACATTTCAGTATATCATCCATGAAAATTTCCCCAACCTTACTGGAGAGGTCAACATTCAAATCAGAAAATGCAGATAACCCCTGCAAAATACTACACCATCCCCAAGAAGACCATCCCCAAGACACATAGTCATCAGATTCTTCAGTGTGGAGATGAAAGAAAAAATGTTAAAGGCAGCTAAAGAGTAGGGGCAGGTTACCCACAGAAGATACCCTGTCAGGCTAACAGCACACTTGTCAGCAGAAACCCTGAAAACCAGAAGATACTGGGGGCATATATTCAGCATTCTTACAGAAAATAATTTTCAACCAAGAGTTTCATATTCAGCCAAACTAAGCTTCATAAGGAAAGGAGAAATAAGACCCTTTTCAGCCAATCAAATGCTAAGAGAATTTGTTACCACCAGACCTACCTTATAAGAAGTCCTGAAAAGAGGGCTAAATATGGAAAGGAAAAACCATTCCTGGCCACTACAAAAAAGAAAAAAAAAAAAAAAACCAACCAACCAAACAAACAAAAACAAAAAAAAAAAACACGCACAAGTACACAGACCAGTGATGCTATAAAGCAGCCACATGAACAAGTTGGCATAATAACCAGATATTTGGGATCTCAACTCAACTTGACCAAATGGATCTAATAAACATATTATAGAACTCTCTGCCCAAAACCAACAGAATAGGCATTCTTCTGATCTGTACATGCCACATACTCTAAAATTACCCACACAATCAGGTATAAAACAATTCTCAATTTCTAAAAACCCAAAAGTGTTCCAACCATGCTCTCAGAATATAGCACAATAAAAATAGAAACCAATGATAAACACACACACACACACACACACTCAAAACCATAAAATTACATAGAAATCAAACAACCTGCTCCTGAATGAATTCTGGGTAAATAATAACATTAAGTCAGAAAATAAGAAATTCTTTGAAACTAATGGGAAAAACGATACAACATTCCAGAATCTCTGGAATTAGCCAAAGCAGTGTTCCAAGGGAAATTTATAGCACTAAACATTTACATCGAAAAGTTAGGAAGATTTCAAATAAACAGCCTAACATCACAATTAGAGGAACTAGAGAAACAAGAGCAAACCAACCCCAAGGCTAGCAGAAGACAAGAAACCAAATCAGAGCTAAACTGAAGGAAATTGAGATGCAAATAAAATATAAAAGATCAATGAATTCAGGAGATTGCTCTTTGAAGGAATTAATATGATAGACTGCTAACTAGACTCATGAAGAAAAACAGAAGATCCAAATAAACGCAAAAATAAATGAAAAAGGGGACATTGCCACTGAACCCACAGAAATACAAAAACTATCAGAGACCATTATGAACACCTCTAAGCATGCGAACTAGATAACATAGCAGACATGGATAAATTCCTGGAAACATACAACCATACAAGATTGAACAGAGAAGAGATTGAATCCCTGAACAGACCAATAACAAGTTCCAAAATTGAATCAGTAATAAAAAACCTACAAACTAGAAATAACCTGGGACCAGATGAATTTACAACCAAATTCTACCAGATGTATAAGGAAGAACTGGTACTATTAATACTGAAACTACTCCGAACAAATTGGGAGAGGGGGCGGAATTTCTCCCTAACTCATTCTATGAGGCCAAAATCATCTTGATGCCAAAACCTGGAAGAGACAGAACATAAAAATAAAACGTTGGCCAATATCCTTGATGAACATAGATGCAAAAATTCTAAACAAAACACTAGCAAATCAAATTCAGCAGCACATCAAAAAGCTAATCCACCATGATCAAGTAGGCTCCATTCCTAGAATGCAAGGTTGGTTTAACATACACAATTCAATAAAAGTGATTCACCACATAAACAGAATTAACAATAACCACATGGAAATCATAATAGATAATGAAAAGGCTTTCAATAAAATCCACCTCCCTTCTTGTTAAAAACCCTCAACAAACTAGGCATTTGAAGGACAATACTTCAAAATAATAAGAGCCATCTATGACAAATACATAGTCAGTATCATACTGAATGGGCTAAAGCTGGAAATACTCCCCTTGAAAACTGGCACAAGACAAGGATGCCTTCTCTCACCACTCCTATTCAATAGTACTGGAATTCCTAGCCAGAGCAATTAGGCAAGAGAAAGAAATAAAACACATCCAAATAGGAAAAGAGGAAGTCAAACTATCCCTGTTTGCAGACAATATTATTCTATACCAACAAAACTCCATAGTCTCTGCCCCAAAACTCCATGACCTTGTAAACAACTTTGGCCAAGTTTTAGGATATAAAATCAATGTACAAAAATCAGTAGCAGTCCTATACAACAACAATATCCAAGCTGAAATCCAAATCAAGAATGAAATTCCATTCACAATAGCCACAAAAAGAATAAAACATCTAGGAATGCAGCTCTGCAATAGAGCTTTAGGGCAAAGACTATGGGGTTTTCTTGGTATAGAATCTTATTGTCAACAAACAGGGATATTGTGGCTACTTATTTGTGGCTGTTTTGAATAATGTTCTGTAATTCTTACTGAAGAGGTGAAAGACTTCTAAATGAGAATTACAAAACATTGCTTAAAGAAATCAAGGATGACACAAACAAATGAAAAACATTCCATGCTCATGGATAGGAAGAATCAATATTGTTAAAGTAGTCATACTGCCTAAAGTAATTTACAGATTCAATTCTATTCCCATTCAACTACCAGTGACATTCTTCGAAGAATTGGAAAAAACTTTAAATATTCATATGGAACAAAAAAAGAGCCTGAATAGCCAAGGCAGTCCTAAGCAAAAGACCAAAGCTGAAGTGATCACATTACCAGACTATACTACAAGGCTACAATAACCAAAATAAGATGGCAGTGGTATAAAAATAGACACATAGAACAATGGAACAAAATGGAGAACCCAGAAATAATGCTGCACACCTACAACTATCTGATTGACAAAACTGACATAAACAAGTAGTAGGGAAAGGACTCCCTATTTGATAAATTGTGCTGTAATAACTATTTGACAAATGGTTCTGGAATAGCCATATGCAGAAGATTGAAACTGGACCCTTTCCTTATACCATATACAAAAATTAACTCAAGGTGGATAAAAGACTTAAGTGTAACCTTAAAACTATGAAATCCCTGGAAGATAACCTAGGAAACACTATTCTGAACATAGGACCTGGTAACGATTTCATGATGCAGACACCTGGAGCAATTGCATCAAAAACATAAGCTGACAAATGGGACCTAATTAAACTAAAGAGCTCCTGCACAGCAAAATACATATTAACAGAGTAAACCAGCAAACTACAGAATGAGGGAAAATATTTGAAAACTATGAATACAGCAAAAGTCTAGTAGCCAGAATCTATAAGAAATTTGAATAAATTTACAAGCAAAAACAACCCCACTAAAAAATGGGCAAAGGACATGAACAAACAGTTTTCAAAAGAAGACATACATGTGGGCAACAAGCATATGAAAAGAATGCTCAAAATCACTACTCATTAGAGAAATGCAAATCAAAACCACAATGAGATGTGGTCTCACACCGGTCAGAATGGCTATTAATAAAAAGTCAAAAAATATCATGCTGTCAAACCTACAGAGAAAAGAGAATACTTATATACTGCTGGTGGCAATGCAAATTAGTTGGCAATTTCTCAACAAACTTAAAACAGAATTACGGTTTGACAAGCAATCAATCCCATTATTAGATTCCCAGAAGAATATAAATCAATCATTCTAACCTAAAGACACATGCACATATATGTTCATTGCAGCACTATTCACAAAGTGCAAGGCAAAGACATGGAATCAAACGAAGTGCCTATCAATGGTAGACTGGATTAAAAATATGTGGTGCATATACACCATGAAATACTATAAAGTCATAAATAAGAATGCTGTCATGTCCTTTGAAGCAGTATGGATGGAGCAGGAGGCCATTATTGTGAACAAACTAACACAGGAACAGAAAGCCAAATACCACATGTTTTCACTTACAAGTGAGAACTAAACTTTGAGCACCTATGGACACAGAAGAGAACAACAGACACCAGGACCTCCTTGAAGGTGGAGGGTAGGAGGAGGTTGAGGATTGAAAAACTACCTATTGGATACTATGCTTATTACCTGTGTGATGAAATAATCTGTACACCAAACCCCCACCACACACAATTTACCTATAAAACAAACATGCACATGTATGCCTGAACCTAAAATAAAAGTTAAACAAAAGCAGAAGGTGTCAGGCTCATTGTGTCTAGGCTCAAATATTCCAGAATGCTGCATTCAGTTGGTCAAAGTTTGCACAGGAAAAACCCAGATTCAAGATGAGTGGCACAAGATCTAACCTTAAAGAAGTAGTGCCATGGTCACGTTGTGGAAGAACTGTGGGAAGGGAGACTCAGGGTAGCTCCCCAGGCTGCTGTTGCATAAGTACAGCTCTTCAATGCAGCTGGTCTGAATTCAATGACATATACGATATAGAACACATTATCTGATCCCCATAGACTCCATTCATAACGTGAACAGATCAAAGATAACCATAAATAATTTTTTTTTTCTGAAATCCAGCTAGGTGTTTATCACCAGTTCCTATTTTACAAACTTGGTATATGCCCTGGGAATGTCTCTCTATGGTTCTTAGACACACTCTCTGGTATCTGTATTCCATCCTCCCTCTCTTTCCAAAAACACTGAATTGAGTTGCAACTGAATAGCTTTTTAATAAGTTGAAGGATAGGAGAGCAGAAGTCTCTATATTTTGAAACATCTCTGGCCATCGTATTAAAAATATATATAATTTTTTTAAATTGTGGATTTCCTTACTATTAGATAAGTGGTTCATACCCTTAGACAAAAGCCACACTTGTGAATCTCCTTAAGACATATTTCTTCCATGGTGTATATGTGCCACATTTTCTTAATCCAATCTGTCACTGATGGACATTTGGGTTGATTCTATGCAGCCATAAAAAAGGATGAGTTTGTGTCCTTTGTAGGGACATGGATGCAGCTGGAAATCATCATTCTTAGCAAACTATCACAAGAACAGAAAACGAAACACCGCATGTTCTCACTCACAGGTGGGAACTGAACAATGAGATCACTTGGACTCAGGAAGGGGAACATCACACACCGGGGCCTATCATGGGGAGGGGGGAGGGGGGAGGGATTGCATTGGGAGTTATACCTGATGTAAATGACGAGTTGATGGGTGCAGCACACCAACATGGCACAAGTATACATATGTAACAAACCTGCACGTTATGCACATGTACCCTACAACTTAAAGTATAATAATAATAAATAAATTTAAAAAAAAAAGACATATTTCTTTCTATTTTGGGCTTGGATCAGCGCCCAAGAGATTCTCATGAGCCACTTTGCTACAAAGAGAGGATCTATAAAGCATACTTAATATATTCATATGCCCATTTCTGCAGTGGCGACTGGTTAGGAAATGCCATCTTAAATCTTTCTGAGATTTCAAAAAAGTTAAACCTTTGTTTTGGTATTTATTATGAGGCTAAATTTGGTGAAATCACTTGGGATTCGACCATTGTTCTGAAACTATTTTTTTACTTTGATAATCTTTTCTATTTTTCTAAGCAAGATGAGGATGAGAAACAGTTTATTTTCAAATCTGTCATGTCCTAGCTCCTTTATATTGCACTAAATTCTTCTTAAATGCTGAACATTCTTTCCACATCTCATTTCTTCTAAACTTTGTTATAATCAACTAAAAGAACTTTGTCATAATCAACAAAAAGAAGTGCAACTAAAAAGAGTTAGCACTTTCAGCAGCCTAGAAATATTCCTACTCAGATCACAAGATCATTAGGGTTTCTTTCTATTGTCCACATTGCCACAGGTATTAATTTTGCTAATTTTCTTTCTGCCAGTTGATCACTCAGGATCCCTGCAATAGCAACCTCATCCTGTTCTTAGAACCTTTGCTAACAGCCTCCTTGAGAATCTTAAAGTCTCTACCCAATACCTGGTCCCCAAAATAAGGCAGTATGCTTTACCCTTTTGTTCTAACATCATTCCACTCTTAGATATCAATTTATTTTCTGTACATAAAATAAATGGTTTACAAATGGCATAAAATGACAAATTTTAAAAATGTTAGTGGGTTAAAGCAATAGATAAAATTTATTTGCTTACAGTTCAGCCATTTGGTGGGTCTAGTGAGGATCTCTCTCTCTCTCTCTCCCCCCTCCCTTCCTCCCTCCTCCCTCCTCTCTCTGTCTCACCTATTGCCAGTCCATATGGTTAGCTTGACATTTTTATTATAAAACATGACCATCTCAACTTTCTTGAACTTCTTACATGGTGGCTCCCTTTTTGGAGCACAAAAGCACAAGCTGCCAGGTCTTCTTAATGTCTAAGCTCCTGAAATACCACTATTTGGGGAGTCTAAAACGTTACCCCTGTTACTTTCATAAGGTCACTGAGTCAACCAATATTAAAGAGAAAGAAAACTTCACTTCTTAATGGCAGAATAGCAAATTCAACCTGAAAAAAATTAATGTAGGTTAAAGACAAGGTTGCAGACTTAGTTATGTGATCTACGAAACCTTAAAATATTAACCAAATATTCCTAAGGTATAGATGAAAAATAATTCAGGCACATACATCCATCATGCTATTTATACTAACATATTTTCAAATTACAAACAATATAATTCTCTGAACTCTGTTCTAGTTAGTGCCTCTGCAGATTACAATAGTCCTTCCTTTCCTACACTTTCAAATTCCATGGTTTCAGTTACCTGTGTGCAACCACAGTCCAAATATATTACAGAATTTTGAGAGGAAGAGAGATTACATTCGTGTAATTCTTAATACAGTATATTGTTGTAATTGCTCTATTTTATACTTAGCTATTATTAATATTTTATTATGTCTAATTTATAAATTAAACTTTATCATAGGTATGTATGTATACAAAAAAGGCATATACTATGTAAGGTTCAATATTATTCTCAGTTCATATAACCCGTGAATAAGGGGGGACTACTGTACAAACAAATTGCCTTTTATTTTGGGTGGCGCACTCTGAGTGCAGACATGTCAAAGACTGCTGGTTGTAACTTTCCTGTGAGTGTCCACGGCTGCTCTTATACGTTGTCTTACTCCCATAAAAGTGGCCTGATTTTTCAGAGCTTCAGAGGCACACCTAAGAGTGATGGAGGGACTGAGCCATAGCTTTCCCTATGGTGATGTTCTAGTTGATAGTCCCCCTCTTTCCTCTCTAAGAGCTCTCTCCAGTCTCTGATGACACAGCTTCAAACTCCAGAGATGTGTGTCACCCACATGTGGCCATTTCTAATTATTTCTGCTATATATGTAGCCAGCACTCACTTCCCTCCTTTTGCTCTATTTCTTCTGTATTCCTGCTTTTTCCTCTCATTTTCTAGCCAGTAGATCATTCTTCTATTGCCATTGCTCAGGCTCCTTAGGTTATTGTAACTATTTCCAGCTGAAAAGAATCTCTTGTGTGTCTTTATTTTTTATTTCTTTCTTTGATCACTGTAATCACTTCCTAACTTCACCATCAGGTTTACTTTTCCTTGATATTCTTCTGATTGATTGGATTTATGTCTGAGTAAATTGAATGATACAAGTAAATTGAATGATACTCAAAGAGTAAAAAAGAACAAAAACTTATAAGAACAATAAAAGTTCCATTTAAAAATAGTCATCTTTTACTAATCATACAGGTTATTTTTATTTGAATAGATTTAGGGGTACAAGTGCTGTTGTGTTACAGGGATATATTGTGCAGTAATGAAGTCTGAGCATGTAGTGCTCAGACTTAAGCCAAACAGTGTACATTGTACACAATAGGAAGTATTTCATCCCTCACCCCACTCCCACCCACCCACCTTTTAAAGTTTCCAATGTCTATTATTCTACTCTAATTGTACAGTTTTCTTTAAAATGTAAAAGCAGGTAAACATTCTTCAATATAAATTCTAAGAACCATTGCATTTGGGTTAATTAGATTGATTTTTCTAATAATTAGATATATTTTAAAGGTAGAAAAGCCTTTAAAACACATTACTGCAGTCTGAGATTTATTCACCATTAGCAGGGGAGAGAAAGGGAAATAAAGTTTTATCTGTTTTGAGTGCCACAATTGTTTTTCTCCTACGTTTAAGCAAGAAACTTTTTCACAAAAATATGCAAATGTTTATTTTTATTTTGCATGTATGCTATATTCATAATGTTCTTGAATTTAGGGTTTAAACAATTAGAAACACATACAAAATTTTAGTTGAAAGTCAGCTTAGAGATCACAGAGTTTAAATCCCTGATTCTATATTTTAGAAAACTAAGAGTAAAATGGCTGAACTAAGTTTACACAGCTACTAAGAACAGAAATAGAAGAACCAAAGTCAGTCATGGCCAAGATACTAATAAGTCTGTTTTTTGGTCTTTATGGAGAATTTTTTATGGACTTACTTGGTCCCTAGATTTTATGGACTTACTTGGTCCCCAAATTTTTTTACCAAAAAAATTGGTAAAGGAAACAGGAAAAAGCCTGGAAACTAAATTTCTATGGATAAGAAATAAAAAGGAGTCAACTGTAAAGGGAAAAAAACTGAAATGTTAAGGATGGTAGATGAGGAATGCATGACATGTGTCATAAAAAAGCTGAAGATAAGACAGGGTAGACAGATGAAAGAAGCTCTGGGCCAGCTCTTAAAAATGTGGGGTTTATGGAGAAGAAAGAATGTATAAATATACATCTTAGAAAATCTTGTTGTATGACTACACTTATTCTGCCTCCCTTTGGTCTTTATAAATCTTCAGTAGATATACTATACATTTTAGTATTATTGTGACATTGTTTGCATTTATTTTTGCTGTGATAATCAAATTTAAGAAATGAGAAAGATCGTTTAATAAGTTATAGTTCAAGACATCTTGCATAAATTGTGCTGCTCTTCTGACACACTATTTGGTAGATTGATGATGATTTTGCATAACTTTTAATGAAATAATAGTCAATATATATTGATGACATGTTCAGAGCCAGAAGGCCTATTAAGCACATTACAAAAAACATGTAACTTACTTATCACAGCTCTAAGAGGTAGAATCTGTTACTATCTCCATTTAAAAACAAAGAAATTAAACTAATGTCAGAAATATTAAATAATTTGTCTAAGTCACAGTTAATAGGTTTCACAAGGGAAAAAAAGGTTATTAGGACATGAAAACATTCAATAATAAAGTCACCACCAAGTCCCTGCCACTCAAGCATGCTTCTCAGGTTAACATCAGTGTGCAGTTTAACCGATCACATCAATATCAAAGTCTAAGTCAACTTTATTTTCTCTCCGACTGTCCAATGTTGAAACACAGGACAAATCCTGTGCAAATTGCTTATAAAATAAAAAAATATATATCTTACAAAAGATAAAGGATTTCTCAGTGTTGATTAAATTGACATTGAAAACCACTTAATTATATGCAGAATCACAAATAAAGGAGAATATCGCAGGATTGTACCAGTTAAGAATTGAAGAAAATAAAGTCTAGGCCACATACAGCTGTGGTCCCAGCTCTTCTGGAGGTTAAGGTGGCAGGATTGTTTGAACCTGGGAGACCAAGGCTGCAGTAGTGAGCCATGATCACACACTGCACAAAAAAAAAAAAGAAAGAGAAAAAGAAAATGAAACAGAAAAAGAAGGAAAGAATGAAAAAGAAAGAAAGAGAGAGAGAGAAAGAAAGAGAAAAGAAATAAAGAGAGAGAGAGAGAGAAAGAAAGAAAGAAAGAAAGAAAGAAAGAAAGAAAGAAAGAAAGAAAGAAAGAAAGAAAGAAAGAAAGAGAGAGAAAATGATAAGGATAGTGACAAGATAGGCACTTTAAAAGAAAATGCTATAAATTTAACAGATTAAATAAAGCTCTGGATAAAACTGATGAAGTCTTAGAGTAGCTTTATAATAATAACCTAACTTGTGACACTGCTGTTTGAAGTAAAAATCAAAGTAAATATGTTATTTCATATAATTTTATAGTTTTAGTAGAGGGTTATGTCCTCTCACACTGACACTGCCAAAATAAAAGGAAAGAAAAACCTTAGAAATAATATATTCCTGATTCATTCTTGGTCTATTCTAATAATTAAAGCATAATTATATTTTCTGTAATTTGTTGAATATAAAATATAAAATCAGAAACTTGTATCTTGAGATAATATCATAAGAAAATACTTCTGCATATTCACTATGAAATTTTTGTGACATTTGTGAATAGATTGTTTTCAAGTGGTCTTATCAGAATACCAGTTATTCTTAGCTTCTTTATTAGCAACCTCTACTTTTGGAAACAAAGAAGTCTCCAACATCATTAGGAAAAATTATTTAGACCCTTTCTTTTCTGTCACTCAAATAATTATTATGCCTGTGGAAGGTATTCTCTAGTGGTTTAAACATTATTTTTTGAATTTCTACTAAAATTAGAGTATATGATCTAGAAATGTGTTCCTATACTCACATTTAGTTATTTTCCCTATAGATTTTGTTGCTTATGCAAATTATTTTTCTATGTCTTATTGTTGTCATTTCTACTTATTATCTGAAGGCAGGTAGTCGACATTGAAGATGCTGAAGTTGAAGCTTTTGTATAAAATTATGAGGAGATAAATGGCAGCACCAACTCCTACAAAAAATATTCTTGAAGGTTTCTTCCAGGCTATTTGATATCATCTCTCTAAATTTAATGTTCAGTCCCATATAAACAAAATTAAAAATTTTTCTAGAAAAATTTGACTAAACAATCTAAAGCTATCAGACAATATAAAATTCAACTTACTCCAAATGCAAGAAAGCAAAAATGCTTCTGAGGAAGTACTTAAGTGACATAATAATAGCATGGCCTATTTCTCAATGTCATTTCCATGTACACATCCAACTTACATTTAAAATAATAGTTGCCTAAATCAAGAGAGTGGAGGGAAAATGAAAATATCTAACTCTCATATTTGAAACAATGATGAGTGCAATTATATGTGTTGTGTTCCAAATTATAAGCAACCTTGAAGAAAAAATGCAATTGTTAAAACAATACTTTTGTGATCATATTTTTCTCAAACCCAAGAGAATATCTTCTTATTTGTTTTGTTTGTGAAAATTTGTTTTGAAAGGTAGTTGCTTTTATTATAGCAACAATACAACTAAGATATTTAATTAAAATGATAAAAAATGAGTCTGATTATAGACTAAAAAATGTTAATACTATTCTAAAGTGATATTTGTATCATATGGACCTATTATCTTCTTTCTTCAAATTAAGCTGCATTGTGAATGCTTCCCTGGCCCCTCAGTGACAATCCATCTTTTCCTTATTCATATTCCTGTAACATTGTTTACACATTCCTTTAGTAGTTATCATATCACTCTGTAGTCAGTTTACATGTCCATGAATTTTCCGGACAGCAGTTTGCTGGACCATTCATGAAAATTTATTTTCATTTCTATCCCCAGGATTTTGGGCAGGCCTCGCACATAGTAGGCACAAAAAAACATATTTTCTGATTAAATCATAAAGAAAAGTTTTCTCTAAAAATGTATTCCTATACTACTTAACACAGTGATGTGATAATCAAAATATATAGTTCCATATTCTTTGGAGCAAAATTTTCCAGGAAGGATCAATTTTTGGGTGCACTATTACGTTAAAAAAATAAATAAATAAATAAATAAAAAACTACAGCACGTTTGTTTCTCCCTGAGATTGATTTTACACTTCTGAGTCCCTTTGCTGCAAAAGGGCTGGATCAGCTAAGCTTCTTTTTTGTTTGTTTGTTTGTTGTACATCTGAGAGCCCACAAGGAATAGGAGCAGGCTAACATATGCATTGAAAAGTAAGTCCCTTAAAATCTGCCTTTTTTTAAGAAATGGGTAGTTTCTTTGGCATTCACTAACATAGATATGTAGTAACAGGAATATTGGTGTTCTATTTAGCATTCAGCAGGCCCAACTGCATATAGAAATAGAGCTGTGGCTTTTTGACTATGCTGCATATACATTTTATAATAACACAAGTTAAAAGAAGAGAGAGAGAAACACATTTTTCCTCTAAAGTTTCATGTTGGGCTTGCTGAAACTGAAACTACTATCATAATTGAATTTCCAAAAATTTTAACCTGACAAACAAATGTATTCACAGCTGAGAAAAATAACAAGGGCTACCTCTCCCGCTCATACGTTACTTCCAGGTCAGGAATAGTACCAAGTCTAATGTACCAAGAAGGTCTAGCCCAAGAGGTAGGTCATCATAATGATATGGTGGCATACAAGAAGGCCAAGTAACTTCTCAGCTAGTGTAGAGCATCTCCAGTGATGGACTATGTTCCCTTCTTCAGTTTAGGGGTATAGCGTGCCCCTCCAAATCTCATAACATGAAGTCAGAGTGTGGAAAATATGTGAAGTTAGAATTTTCATTAGAATGATCAAAATATATACAGCCAGGTGGTTGTGAAAGACAAATTGAAGATCTGTTTCCTCTCTTGGTTAGTTTCCTCATGTGCATTTTGGGGGATAATATCTACAGTATTAGAATTAGAATAATGAGAATAAAAGTTCCTGCTAAGAGAACGTAAATGTGTACAATAAATGTGTTCACATATTTAGTGTTTTGGTTTTTCTTTTTAAAGTGATAAAGATCTTTTGACCCCTGTTCAGAGAATCCCCCATATTATGAGGAAACTTGAAACCATCTGAGGAAGGTTAGTAGAGCTTCAGAAAGTTACAATTTTCCAAATAGTGACTGGATTGTTATATGGAAAAGAGATGATACTTGCTTTACATGGTATTAAAAAGCAGAATGAGGACCATTATGGACTGAATGTGTTCCTCAAAATTCATATGTCCAAGCACTAACCCCCAATGTGACTCTATTTGGAAATGGGGAAGTGATCAATGTTCAATGAGGTGATAAGGATGGGGCCCTAATCCAATAGGGTTGTTGCCCTTATAAGAAGAGAAAGAAACTAAAGAGCTCTATCTCCTTCAAACATTTGAGGACACAGTGAGAAAGAGGCCATCTGCAAGCCAGGAAAAGAATTCTCATCAGAAACTTAATTGACTGGCACCTCAATGTTTGAATTTGTAGCTTCTAGTACTCTGATTAAGCAAATGTTCTGTTGTTGAAGCCACCCAGTCTATGGCCTTTTGTTACAGATGCTGAAGAAGTAAGATAAGGACTAATGAGGTGGTTATAGGAAAACAGATTTTATTGTAAAGTATGAAGGTATTTCAGAGTCTAAGAACAAATGACATACTTCAAGTAGTACAGAATTTTCCATAACTGAAGAAATTTAGACATAGGCCAGCAAACAATTTTACAGGGAGTTTATCAAAGCTGTTCAAATATGAGAAGTATTTAAATTAGGTTAATGGTTCCCAAACATTGATTAATAAACAAATGCATTCTCATTATTCTTGGGTAAAATAAGAATTTTTCTTTCAGTTTCATAAATTTATTTAAAAATTAGAACATTTTAAATCTCATCATCTTTTCTATTTTTTTGGCAACAGAATATTCTTTACTTAAATATACAAGTATGTGAGAGTTGTTAATGCTCTTGTTGAGAAAAATAATAAGTAGACAACTTTTAAATTCTCCTTCTTTTTGCCCAGTAATATAGGAAAAATAGGATATTGTATGAAAGGGAAACTCATACATAAATTTCTCTTTGATGACAAAATTATGGAAAATCTTAATCCTGCAAGACACTAGACTCATTTGGCCACTGATTGTAGCAACTTCCCAGTTAGCATTTGATATTTCTTCTGCTTTGACATATGCTGCTGTCTATCATATTACTGCTTTGCCTACTCTAAACTATGAATTTCTTCAGTTTTCATTTTCTGGCATTGAATTCTTGGCATAATTTAGATACCGTCTCAACTCAACATGACCCCAGATTATTTTTATCTGTATGTATATTTGCCATACGCCATAAACCATGTGACTTGGATTTTGGAATAGACACTGAAGAGTGAGGAGAGTCAACTTCCAATAGTCCAGGAAAAGTACTGCAATCCTCATTCATGGCTAACATAGAAATGATGGAAAAGGTTTTCATCTTGAGATCTGAGGGTGGCTAGTTTGGCAGTGGAGATTGAATGTTCTTGTATTGGAAGACCCTACATGAAGCTACTCAGACCACACTCCTTGGGAAGGAATTGTATCCTAAATACCTGTAGGTACCAGAACATTTCGGTGATGTATTGCAGTTGCTCTCTTTTTAGGAGCAATTCAACAGTATATTGTCCACCAAGTTTTGCCACTTTGAAACAGGCTTAACCTATCAGGAAGAGCTCTGAAGCATCATAACTTTCTGGCACCCTCTGGTGAAAGAGCCTTTCGGATGCTATTTTGACAGTCTCTATCGAGTTGTAAGCATTGATGCGCAAACACCCATGGACACAGATTGGCAAAGGGACCAGGAATAGACACCACGTGGGCAAAAGAAACAAGTTTAGCTTTTCTAAATGGCACAGAAAGAATTCTGTACAGACAGGATACTCAATCAGGAATTCAGCATCATTATCCAATAACAGGAGACATACCCATTTTAGTCACCAAAAGACACGGCTCCCATCAGACCTTATGGAAATGTCCCTTATTTCTTCAGTCACACTTGAATGCAAGCTGTATAGAACACAGCCTTGCTTGAATAACTAATGAAAAATACTCTTCCTTGACTAGGTTTGCTTAATCAGGCTTGGCATTAGACTACATCAATAGTGAAAAAAACACTGCTCTTGGGCCAAATCTGACCTGCCACCTGTTTACAAGTTAAAGTTTTGTTGGAACATGGCTACCACACTTTTTAATGTATTGTCTTGTGCTGCTTCACACTAGAGCAGCAAATGTGAGTAGCTGAGACAGAGACCATGTGGCCCTCAAAACCCAAAATTTGTTCTCTGTCCCTTTATGGAAAAAGTTTCCCAGCCTCAGTTTTACATAGCTAGAATCAGAACACTTAGGCCTGCACCACTTCGCTTCCTTTCCCAATAGGCTTCCAAAATTTTGTTCACACACATCCCTTTATGTAATGCTTCAAAAGTAGAAAAAGGGTAAGTTAGTCAGATATGTCTGAGAGTTGAGAAACATGCTCCACGTTTTTGCCAGAGCCTTGAAAAAATATTTTGAAGTAGTGGCAAAGAAGGATAGGCAATTTCTTTGTACCCCTTTCAGATGAAAAATAAAAATATCACTTGTCTTCTATCAACTCAATTTATTTGGCAGTAGAATTTATGGTTTCTTTAAACTGGAAATAAGACAAGAGGCCGCTCATACACAGACACAGTTGTTGTTATTGTTTACTTTATGTGGTATTTATGATGTTCTCTGAAAAAAAGTCATTGACAATTGTCTCTATAATTCTGTCATAAGAAACAAATGACCAGAGTCTGAATTCAAATTATCTTCACTTCCATTTTTGATATAGTATTTTCACTACATATTTTAATTATTTTGTTTTGATTCAAGTTACTTAATGTCACCCACTTATTAATTGGCCAGAGAGAACCACTGAATAAATGCAAATTGATTGTGTCCCCAGAAATAGATGTTGACTAATTCAAGTTTAATGAGCCTCAAAATAGCATTTTAAGTATATTTTTATTTTTTATAGTCTTTAATCATATCTGTCTTTAGGGCTTGGATTCAGAAATGCTGAAGAACTATTCTGGGCTAATTAAGCTTGCTCACCTGACAGGTTTTCCACAGCTCACCAGATTCTCCGCTGAGGGCCATAGCACCCGTAGTTACAATAGAAAAGAAAAAAAGGAAATTATGTTGAAACAGATTTTGACAATTTGAGACAATTCCATCCTCAAGAATCGCTCTACATAACAATGTCGCATATTTCTTCAAAACTGTGTGTATTTGGCAAACACTGGATAATTGTGTCATCTCTATACCAGAACCTGAAGCCTGTGCTGAGACGCCTCCTCTCTGATCAGCAAATTCTTCCAATGGGTGAAGATGTGCAAAGGGCTGACAATTAAAATATCAGGAAAATGTAAAATGTTAGTGTGTTACTAAGCCCAGACTAAGAATATTTATTTAGATTGTTTTGAGTTATGATTTAAATATTCAGAAATATAATTATTCTACACATGATTAAACACATTCTCCTAATGTATAAACTGCTTCAGGGGAATGAGGCTAAGTAATTTTGGAAGCTGTGTCAACTCTTATGGGACACCAATGTAGCATTTAATTTTCTAAAGAAATTTCTAAAGAAATAAATTACTAGAGTAAATAGCATTCAAATGGCCAGCCAGTTTTCCCAACACCGTGTATTGAACAGGTTGTCTTTTCCCTAGTGTATGTTCTTAGCATGCCTTATCAAAACATCTCATGCACCCCATAAATATACACACCTGCTATGGACCCACACACAAGAAAAAATTTAAAAAATTATAAAAACAAATGGCAAGTCAGCAAGTGTGACGGAATACAAATGAAACAGTAATTCCGAGCCCCCCACATGTAATTTTAAAAAAATTATAATTTATATTTAAGTAATATAAATAAAACAACATGTTGTAATGTTGGCCCTGAGCTCAAACTTCGCTTTTCTGTTACTGCTTTTGCAGAAAGGGAAAACTTGTCGGCAAGTGGTCAGGAGTAAATGAGATAATGCACATAACGATTTGCAGAGAGCCTGGCATCTTAAAGTTTCTGATCAAATATTAACATCTTCCCAGATTCCCTGAGCTGGAAATCTCCTTACCTTTCATAGAAATTCTGAAGCTCATCTCTTGTGGACCTCTCCTGTGGCACTTGCCACTTGCTAATTATATGAGTGTTATTTGTTAACTCTGCTAGGGAGAGCTCTGCCTGATTGATTCATCTTTGTATCCCTTTCATATCGTCTGTCTTGTGCACAGGAGACACTCAGTAAATATTTGAATTAAAGTTTGAATTGATCAATGGATGCCCAAAACAATAAGTTAGCATCTCCCAGGAAATAAACTACTCAGGAAAGTTGTTTTAGACTTATTTAGAAGCTTCTGCAACTCTATTGAGAACTTGGATTTGGAGCAAATAATCTGGGCTTCAGTTTCAGTTTAACAGTTAGTATTGGAGTATTGCATGCATGGAAAAGTCAATAAATACAAATACCCGGATAACGATTCTTTCATACACAGTAAAAATTAGCACAAAAAGTGTGTGTGTTATGAACTATGTGAAACTACTCTGATTTTTTAAATGTTATCTCAATTCTCACAAGAACTTTGTGAGTTAGGTGATTTATTATTCCCATTTTACTAATGAGGAAACTAAGGGACCTGGAAGTCACATAGCTAAGCAGCAGGATAAGAAGTTAAACCTAGGCAGCTGACTCCAAACTCCAAGCTCTTAACTAATTTGTATAAAAAACTCTGTGTTCCCATGTGTCTTATACACACAATCCGTAAATTATGAGATAACTGTAGGCAGCACATGGACAATTTTTTATTTTTTAAAATTCTGTATTGATTTTAGTGTGCGTTGATATAACATGCACATCAACTTATTATTTCATGAGTATTTTTACTTAGTGAAAGACTAGATTGGGTAATTGTTTTGGTCCTGAATTGTTTTAAAGAAACATATGAAGTAAAGATTAATATAGGAGGTATTCAGCTACAGAAACAATTGTAAGGCAGTTTGTAAATGCCTGAAGGTTAAGAATCCATATTAAGGAATATCTAGAAAAGGGGCTCCTACATTTCAGCTGATAGGAATATATTTTTTCCTTCCCTGATATATTAAATAAATAATCAAAGGATTTGATAACTATGTAATACACAATTATAATTAAGCATTGCATTATACACATATGGTATTATTTGTATCATATGTCATATATTCATACATATGCACATTTTAATAGAATTTAGTAATAAAAACACCTTTAATGACCCATTACACATATTTCTCAAAGAAAGTTCCAAACTAATCTACATAATATGCAGAGACAACTAATTTACTGGGAATTTCAGAATACCAATTTTCTATTACATCTCAAATGAAGGAAAAAATAGAATACCACATGAAAATGAGAAAATCATGGCTCTTTTTCCAGATGCTTATATCATGTATCATGGATTGTGAAAGCAGAAAGAAAACACCTAACATTCTCTCTTTATGGATGAGGGAACAAACTGTGAAGTTAAGCTTCTGTCTTCACTTTTACCTAGTCACCTACAGAATCCCTAGCATATAGGATTAGAACATATATGTCCTATATAAAAATTAATGCTTTCAAATTAACAAAAAGGAATGATCGAGAGTGGTTATGGTACTTGTGGGAGTAATTTTTTTGGCTTTGCAGAAATCATCACTTTGGAACTTATTTTAAAATAAGGGTATCTGTTAACAAAAATTAAGATTGTGTTTATATTTTCCAGAAAAGAGTATGTAATTGTTTATATCTGACATCTCTGCCAGAGTTTGCTCGAATTAATCGGGGATTGTGTTATCTAATATTCTATTGTGTTACCTTTTTGTTTTCAGAAACAAACCTCCGAACTCTATAATTTTGGTTGTTTCGGGTGAGCATCAGGCCGTTTCAAATGACTGTTTTCTGCCACCTACAAGAGCAGTGTTCAGGCAAGCCTTTGCCAGTTTCATTACTGCAGCTAACCTCCGGTGGCTCACAGTGCCAGTTGCTGTTCTTTGTATTTACAAATTTACTTCTAATAAACCATATTTTCTGGCAGTCCCAGCACAGATGTTTCCCCTACCTCATCAGGCTGGAAAATCTAGACTGTAGGCAACAATGAACCCACTTGGCAGGGCCAACTTCCTGTCTGCCAGTCTCAGGTACCCTCAGTTTTCCTTTACGCTTTCTTCCTGGTGGTGGTGTCCACCAAGCCCAGTATCCCTGCACTTCTATTAACTTCTTTCCATCAGTTTTGTTCTCAGGAAAGAAACCAATCAAAGCAATTCTAGCAAGTTGTTAAATGTTTGATAATTTAATATGCTTCCTCTCCCAGGAATAGTTACACTTCAATGACCTAAACGCCTTTATCCATAAGAATAAATTACGGAAGGTGGGATTTCTGGCATCAGCAAACTCAGAGGGAAAAATTTATTTGTTTTTGAGATTTCCCTAATGCCTTTGAAATTACACCAGGTCTGCTTCAACCACTAGTGGGAAGATCTCTTAAGCTGACCATATTGCCATTTATGCACAGAATTTTCAAATGCCTAATTTAGAAGATGCACAGGTAATGATGGAGAAATAAATTTTTAAAAAACAAAATATTTTAAATGTTTTAGTGCTCACAGGATTACTACAGGACTCAAACGAGGTATAATGTTCAACTCCTAATGAGTTTGGACTCAAAGTCATACACTTTCCTATTTCCAACTGAATTTTACAGACTACTATTCAGAAAGACTTCTGAATACCACCAATATAATATTATATAACATTAATTTTTTAAATAAATGCCAGGAACAAAGCAGGAAATAGGGAATTATGTGTTCCTATATTCATGAATCACCTAGTCATACTGCATTATAATTATTTTGTGTGTATGAGGGGGGAGGTATTCTCTTCCCTATACTGGTAACCACTTTAGGGCAGGGATATGACTTATTCAGCCATCAGTCTATAGCCCAGAGCACAATTTCTGGTGAATATAAGACCCAACAAATAGTTGTTGAATGAATTATAGAGAAAATTCACTGTAGAACCTAGGTAAAGACCATTAGAATGAACTGTATAATTAGGAGAAATTAATAATTTTGGAAGGAGTTGGACAAGAAGATAAGGTTGATGGAGAGAAAATTACAAAATTAGCAATAAAATTATATTTTCCCAAGGGGTGAAAACAATTATTACTCTTCAAATAATTGTAATTCGGTGCCTTTTTCTTCCATATAGATATAAGAACAGGAATTTAAAAATGAGTAAGCAAGTATGTTAGTGTTGAATTAGTTTTTCCATACTATGTATTTTAAGTTATTAAATCACTCATTCAACCAACTCGTCAACAGATGTGTATTAAGGTCTTGCTATATACCATCACTGAGTTGGAGGCAGGGTAAGATGGAAAGACAGGAATATATTTGTGATTAAAACTTTGGTGACTTTGATAAGGGTTTCATGGGTTAGTGGTGAGAGAAGCAACACTAGAAAATAACAGAGATAGTGAATATAGCAGGATTTCTCAAGATTTGCTCATAAGTTGATGTGTGATATAGATACTAGTGAACATGTATTGAACACTTAAGGGTCAGGTATTGTTCTAAAATATTTTGCACATATTAACTTATTAGAGTCCCACAATAAATGGGAACTAGGTACTATATTATTAATCTCATTTTACAGATAAAGAGCAACCAAAATAATAGAGTTCAGAGGTCCGTTCGATTATGAGATAATTTTAGGTAACACGTACAAATTTTTATTTTATTTTTTTAATTTTGTATTTATTTTAGTGTGCATGGATATAACAAGCACATTAACTCATTATTTCATGAGTATTTTTGCTTATTGAAAGATTAGAATGGGTAGTGGTGTTGGTCCTGGGTTGTTTTAAAGAAACATGTGAAGTAAAGATTCATATATGAGGTATTCAGCTACAGCAACAATTACAAGGCAGATTGTGAATGACTGAAGTTTAAGAATTCATATTAAGGAATATCTTCAAAAAAGCTCATAGGAATTTTACTCATATATTTTAGCTCATAGGAATGTATTATTTCCTTCCCTGATATAGTAAATAAATAACCAAAAGATTTGATAACTATGTATATACATAATTACAACTAAGTATGACTTTATACTTATATGGTATTATTTGTGTCATTACATGTCATACATTCATATATGTGCCCATTTTAATAGAGTTTGGTAATAAAAATAACACCTTTAATAACTGCTTTTCAGAAGGAAAATATCAGGGCTTTTGTTCCCCTAGAAATCCTCAATCATCTCATGAATTATTTGTAGACTTGCTTTCTATTTGTTTTAAATGACCTTGTAGTCCACTGAAACAAATATTAATTTTTTGTCTTTGTATATGGATACTTTCAATTTACTAGAAATTCTTCTGCTCTCAGGTCTGTTCTTAAATGATTGTGATAGATGATAAATGGAAGCTATCTATAGGTGGATAGTCATATTTACAACTATAGTTATGTTGCATCTATAGATAGATATAAATACAAGTATGATACAGGTAGATAATTGATAGATGGATGGATGGATAGATAGATAGATAGATAGATAGATAGATAGATAGATAGATAGATGCATAATATAACTATATAATTCAAGGGAGACAGAAATTCTGGAATTAGTGAATACTACTTGGTTTAGCCTACCTCTGTCAGAATAATTCTTTCCATGTTTGCTACATTTAAATAAATAGACAAATAAAAATAAAACTTGCATAGACTGAAATAAGACTAAAAGAGTCACAGAATACTAAGTTCAGTATTCTTTTCCTTAGTTAACTTAAAATTCGAGTAGATTGTTATACCACTATCTCAAAATTCACTCAGTTTGTTATTGTGTGGAAAACTGAATTTCCTGGATGTATTAATCCATTCTCACAGTACTATGAAGAAATACCTGAGGCTGGGTAATTTATTTAAAAAAATAAAGGTTTAATTGACTCACAGTTCCACATGGCTGGGGAGGCCTCCGGAAACTTACAATCACGTCGGAAGGGGAAGCAAACACATCCTTCTACACATGGCAGCAGGAGACAAGTTCCAAGTGAAGTGGGGAAAAGCCCTTTATAAAACCATCAGATATCGTGAGAACTTATTCACCAGTACAAGAACAGCATAGGGGACATGGCCCCATGATCTAATCACCTCCCACGAGGTCCCTCCCACAACACGTGGGGATTACAATTCGGATTACAATTCAAGATGAGATTTGCATGGGGACACAGAGCCAAACCATATCACTGGGTCTCAACACACCGAATTAACCTGTATACAGACAAATGTGGCATTTGAGGATGGAAGTATTTTCCCGGAATAATTCCAGAGCTTTACACTGAATCCTTCTAACTTAGAGACTTATTTCTCCTTTCAACTATTTCCTTGTCACTTCCAAAACAGATAATGAGAAACTTCAGAGAGATAGTATAGGCAGGTGTGTGACATGCCAGAGCAGAGTGGGGTTGAGATCAGCCTCTTATGCCCAGCTCCATACATCTGGCTCTCTCCTTATGTTTTCAAAGTCTGGTAAAATGCTATCAAAATTATTTGCAACAGCTGGATAATGGGTTAACAAGGAATTACTGTAAACTATGGAATATAGAGAAATGTTTGTGAATTAATTCATTAATTTTAACATTCGGAATAAGGTAAAATAATTTTTTTTAAGCAAGGGGTTGCCATAGTTACTATCATTCTTAAAGTCTTTACCTTTTTTTCAGATTTATCTAAAATATTCTAAGAAATATTTATTTTTCTAAAATTGTTCAATATATATTCCGACACTATAGATGTGGATCTGAAGTAATACGATGATCTGAAGAATATTATGTATGACACAAAACGTTATCATTATTAGACTCTGAGTAGAGACACTTCTGTAAAATTGCCAGAATGACTCCTTTTCTGACACACCTAATACAGAATCTAGAGTTATAAGAATCCTGGAAGACAAATTGGTTACTAGTGTCAACACACTGGAATCTCTTGTATTTCTAAACACATTTTGTATTTAGTGAGCTATCATTAGCAAATAAATAAATAAATAAATAAAAATAAAAATCTGAAGCATTTGACTTAAAATTCCATTTATTTTTATTGCTGACTTCTTCCAGTAGCCATTTCATATGGAAAAAAAAACTACATATTTCACTCTCATAGTTCAAGGCAAAGACAAGACCTACCTTTTCTTATATTATGCTCTAGCAATAAATACTGTTATTGAATGATTATTTTAGAAATCATTCAACTATCAATACAGCATTAACAAATTGCAGACAGTTTAAGTTTTCTTGAAGAGTTTCTTTGCTTTGAGATCTTTAAATTGAAAAACAAAACTAAAAACACTTTAAATAACATTCCTTTATTTTTAATAATCAAAGGAGAATTTTCAACTTAAATAAAAATATACACTTTGTATTTAACATAGATTATATTTATTTTATAGAATCATTAACTCTTGCCTGGTGTTGAACAATATCATAGACTAAATTTTTATTTTAGCTGGCATTTTCCTAATTGTTCTGGCTGAAAACAAGTATTATTTCATTTATTGCATCTTAATTTATGGTTTAGTTTTCATAAGGTGTTACTTTCAATGAATATTATGTTCATGATAAAATCGTATAGGAGTTGATATAATTAGCACCTCTTTAAATTTCAACACTTAGAATGGTACCAGATTTGTGATCCCAAGAAAATACATTGCCAAGTGTCAAAATTTCTGAGCTTTACAGAATGAGTTGGGAAACTTCTTCTGTCTATTCTTTAACTGATTGACAAGGTTATCAGTGATTGACACACTTTTTATTTAGAGCAAACCCAACTGCATAGCTTATTCAGTGAGATGGGCTCTAATGGTATAAATTTTCTATCAAAAAAATGCAATTTGATGGCAGGTTCTAATAGGAGTTTAAATAAATAAGAGTTTACTCAGAGCTTTTATCTCTAAAATACATATTATTATATGTTATTTGTATTACATATAAATTAATCTATATGTAATTAATCAAAGAACATGGATAGCAAGATAATGACATTGCTTACACATTTATATTATTTAGTTTATAGTAATATTATACATTGCTGTTCCAAGTTTTCTTGTAATAATACAATGCAGTTATTCTTATACCAAAACTGAGTGTATATTCTAATAAGTTGCTGATGTTGATGAAAAGATTTTGTTCTAATTTTAATGTCATTTTTATATAATTTTAAGATCAAAAGCAAACAAGACATGGAATACTGTATTCAGTCTTCATGTTGAAACATTATGGTTATGTAATGATCCATAATAATATTCAAAGTCCTAATAAAAGCACTGGGTAAAACTACAGAATGTAAGAAACCTTCAATACAGCATCACTTGTAATATTCAAACAACTCAGTAATGCCAAATAGCATTATTGGTAAAAGGATTGTAAACAAGACTGTAAAGATTCTCAGTATAGGGAGGTAAGGAAGAGCATGATGCCTGCTGTCAATAGCCTGAAATTGAGTCTTGTGCTGCCATGTTATGTCTTGGGTTTGTGACTTTGAAAAAATACCTTATTTTCTAAAATATACAGGAATTGCAAAGATTTGAAAGATCCCTCCTTTCCCAAACAAGTTTAGAACCAGCTGAAGAACATTTGCAAGGCACCAGAGAAATGAAAATACTTTTGTCAGTTTTGTTATTGATAATTGCTCAGTTAGAGTTACGGATTTAGATCTTCAATGAGTGGGCTTCCAAATACTTTACCACAGAATGAAACGTTCAGCTCAGCCAGGCATAGTGTTTGACAACTTCAAAGAGAGTTCTTCAACACATACCTGAAAGTTGAGTTCCATTGGAGTGGCTGACTTCTCATAATAAAGAGAAACAAAGAAGAACTGAGCTCAGCTTGAAAAGTGCTTTCTTCCAAACAGGAACTGATATGGAAAAAAAAAATCAAAATTATCTCTTTGCTTGAAGACCCTACATATGTAAATATGAAGCTAGAGAAATGCATGATCTTCTCAGAGTAGCAGTAGTATAAATAGTAAACAATAAATAGAAAACAGTAAACAATCAATGATCTACATAATACATTTATCATGATAAACAAATGAGAAGTACGTAATAGTGCTCAATAGTTATTAGTTGGTATGTTTAAAATTATTACTATTAGTATTAAAATAATTTCTTAATGGGTTCTTTTAGCAAGCCAAAATTGTTTTGTTGGGCTACTCTAGTGGTTATAGATGTGGAAAGAAAAAGTTTTCAATATTAAAATATAAACACAAGATCATGTTTAACAAAATGTTAAAAGATTTATCTTTAATACAAAAATGTGTATCTTTAGTTTTAATACAAAAATGTGTATCTTCATTGGTGAGTAGAGGTTGAGAGAGTAAAATATTACCCAGAAATAAGGTGAATTTTTTTGAGTTGAAGCCTAAAGTTTGCAAGGTGAGAGTGAAGAAAAATTGCTATAGAGAAGATAGCATTGCATAGTTGAGTGAGTTTCCAGGTATTAGGAAAGGGGTAGATAAGGAAAAGACAACATTTAAAATATAATGAGAAATGGAGATTTTGAAAAACTAGGGCATTTTAAACCAATGTGCTGGAGCTGGATAACTGGGATGTCATGATGCCAAGAAAGAAGCAAACACCAGTGGAAATCATGTTGGAGTGCCTATAGTAAGAGTTGTTTTTAAAAATTTTTTTTTGCATATCTTCAAACATATGCATAAGTAGATAGAGTAGTATGACAAACCCACTACAGCCATCTGCCAACTTCAACAAATATAAAAATGCAGCCAAATTTACTTCATCTAATGCATCAAATGTATACTACACCCTTCATCTTTAGATTTTTGGAAATGTACTTCAAAGATCAGAACATTTTATCTGAAAATATTCTATTTACATCTCTATAAGCTAAGAAGTCCTCAAAATGTGTAACCTCCATTGCATTGGCCTATTTAAAAATTAATAATAATTTCTTAATATCATATATCTAGTTAGTTTCACAATTTTGCCTGCCATAACCTTGTTTTCAAATGAGTTTGTTTAAATCAAACCAAATAAATTAAACCAAATAAAGTAGATATATTGTAATTAATTATTATACTTCTCAAATATCATTTGATCTGTAGGCTCTTCCTCTGTTTTATTATTTGAGCAAAATTTTTTTCAAAGAAAATAGTGCCTTCATACTGTAAATTTCCTAGTTTCTTCTTTTTCCCTACATGAAGAATTAGATATTTCTCCAAGAAAGTGATGTGAAATAGTTTTTAGAGATTATGAATGGAATCTAGATCTGCTTCTTGCTACTACATTGTCATTATTTTAAGCTTTCTTAGTAGTCAAAGCTAGAAAAGTTTTTGTTGGTTTTATGATAAAATACATCAAGAGCTTATAGTGATACATATAATCAAAATTGAGAAGTGTAGGCTTTTTAATTTCCTTCCAAACATGCCAATGACAATATTATAATTACACATTTCATGTTTCTCACAATCAACAGAAGTCTCCACTAGAGTAACTGCATCATTAGTACCCATATCTATTGACTGAAAATGGTTTAATAATTTGCATGGTTCTTTCTGTCCTTAAGAACCCACTAGAGATGTGTCCCCAAATTACTATGTTTTTAAATCATTGGAATAGACATTTTATGTGTTTTTGTGCTGCCAATGAATGACACAGGATCTTTTATTTTACTGCTGATTTTTACATTTTAAATTTTATTTCATTCTATAACTATGCTATAATTATACTACACAAAATATTTTTACATGGTTTAAATGCAAATCCATATCTAAAGATCTGTTTTAAGAAATCTAGTTTCTATTGTGACCTCCACCCATTTCCCTCCTCCTCTTATAAGTAACCATATTTTATGGTTTAAAACTTATTTGTTGTTAAATATTAACAACACATGCAAGCACATATATTCATGTTCCCCCATTATTAAATAATAGCACATTCTGTATACTTTTATTTATTTTGCTTTTCTTAGTTATGAGTGTATCATGGTGATCATTCTGTTGCAGATTGAGTTCTATGGAAAGGAGACACTGACATAGAGATTAGCAGGCAAGTGGTTAGAGAGTGCTTGGGAAACACCATCTATGAAAGAGAAGGGAAAAGAAGGAAGCAGGATTGGGTAGAGGGAGTAGTTGGGATGGCATGCAGTCATTTTTTTTTTTTTAATTTCAGCTTTTATTTTAGATACAATAAATAGGGGGTTAATGTGAGAATTAGGATTGTTATATGGGTGTAGGGGAGCCAGGTAGTAAACATAGTACCCAATAGGTAGTTTTCCCACCCATGTACTCCTCTCATCCTCCTCCCTCTAGTAGTCCACAGTGTCTGTTGTTCTCATATTTATGTCCATGGGTGCTCAATGCTTAACTCCCACTTATAAGTGAGAACATGAGTGTATGGTTTTGTGTTCCAGCATTAATTCATTTAGGATTATGGCCTCCAGCTATATTCATGTTGCTGCAAAGGACATGATTTCATTCTTTTTTATGGCCATGTAATATTCCATGGTCTATATGTACAGCATTTTCTTTATTCAATCCACCATTTATGGTCACTTATACTGATTTAATGTGTTTGCTATTGTGAATAGAATCACAATGAACATATGAGTCAATGTATCTTTTGGGTGTAATGACTATATTCCTTTGGATATATGCCCAGTAATGGGATTGCTGGGTTGAATGGCAGCTCTAAATTCTCTGAGAAATCTCCAAACTGCTTTGGGGTGGGGAGGTTGAACCATCCCCACCAATAGTGTATAAGCATTCTCTTTTCTCTGCAGCCTTGCCAGCATGTGTTGTTTTTTATTTTTTATAATTGGCATTCTGAATGGTATGAGATGGTATCTCATTGTGGTTTGGATTTGCGTTTCTCTGATGACTAATGATAATGAGCATCTTTTCAGATGTTTCTTGGCCATTTATGTCTTCTTTTGAGAAGTGTCTGTTCCTGTCTTTTGCCCACATTTTAATGGTGTTATTTGATTATTGTTTGTTGATTTCTTTAGGTTACTTACAGATTCTGGATATTAGACCATTGTCAGATGCATAGTTTGTAAATATTTTCTCCCATTCTGTAGGTTATCTGTTTACTCTGTTGATCATTTTTTTTTTTTGTCATGCAGAAGCTCTTTAGTGTAATTAGGCCTCACTTATCAGTTTTAGGTTTTGTTGTAATTGCTTTTGGGGACTTGGCCATGAATTCTTTGCCAAGGCTGATGTCCAGAAGGATATTTACGGTTTTCTTCTAGGATTTACGGTTTTCTTCTAGGTCTTGTATTTAAATCTGTAATCCATTCTGACTTAATTCTTGTATACAATGAAAGGTAAGGGTCCAGTTTCATTCTTCTGCACATGGCTAGCCAATTATCCCAGCACCATTTATTGAATATGGAGATCTTTCTCCATTTCTCGTTTTTGTTGGCCTTGTTAAAAATCAGATGGTTGTAGGTGTGAAGCTTTATTCGAGTTTTCCATTCTTTTCCATTGATCTTTGTGTCTGTTTTTGTACTAGTGTCATGCTGTTTTGTTTACTATAGCCTCATAATACAGTTTGAAGTCAGGGAGTGTGATGCCTCTGGCTTCAGTTTTTGCTTAGAATTGATTTGGCTATTTGGCCTCTTTTTGGTTCTACGTGAATTTTAGAATACTATTTTTCTTTTTTGCACACACACACACACACTTTTTTACTTCTAAACTTTCAGAGGATAGGGCTCTTTCATATACTTCTACAGGGCTGAAAAATAGGTAAAACCTATCTAAATTGTTGAATGTGCATACATTTTTATTTATAAGCTCATTTAACCATTTTTTCATAGGTTATCGGGGTACAAGTGATATTTGATGAGATAAGTAAGTTCTTTACTGGTGATTTGTGAGATTTTGGTGAACCCAAAACCCGAGCAGTATACACTGAACCCAACTTGTAGTCTTGTATTCCTCGTCCCCCTCCTTCCCTTCTCCCCAAGTCCCCAAATTCCACTGTATTATTCTTACACCTTTGTATCCTTGTAGTTTAGCTCCCACTTATCAGTGAGAACATACGATGTTTGGTTTTCCATTCCTGAATTACTTCACTTAAAATAACAGTCTCCAATCTCATCCAGGTTGCTGCAAATGCCATTAATTCATTCCTTTTTATGGCTGAATATTATTCCATCCAATTGTGCTGCAATAAACATGCGTGTGCAAGTATCTTTTTTGCATAATGACTTGTTTTCCTCTGGGCAGATATCCAGTGGTGGGATTGCTGGATCAAATGGTAATTCCACTTTTAGTTCTTTAAAGAATCCCCACACTGTTTTCCATAGAGGCTGTACTAGTTTACATTCCCACCAGCAGTGTGTAGAAGTGTTCCCTGATCATCACATCCACACCAACATCTACTGTTTTTCGAATTTTGTTATTGTGACCATACTTGCAGTAGTAAGGTGATACCACATTGTGGTTTTAATTTGCATTACCCTGATCATTAGTGATGTTGAGCAGTTTTTCATGTTTGTTGGCCATTTATATATCTTCTTTTGAGAATTGTCTATTTATGTCCTTAACCCACTTTTGATGAGATTTTTTTTGTTTTTTTTCTTACTGATATGTTTGAGTTCATTGTAGATTCTGGATATTAGTCCTTTGTCAGATGTATACATTGTGAAGATTTTCTCCCACTATGTGGGTTGTCTGTTTACTCTGCTGACTGCTCCTTTTACAAAAGCTCTTTAATTATGTCTCAACTATTTATCTTTGTTTTTATTGCATTTGCTTTTGGGTACTTGGTCATGAAATTCTTGCCTAAGTCAATGTCTAGAAGATTTTCTACAATGTTATCTTCTAGAATTTTTATAGTTTCAGGTCTTAGATTTAAGTCCTTAATCTATCTTGAGTAGATTTTTGAATAATGTGAGACATGAGGATCCAGTTTCATTCTCCTATATGTGGCTAGCCAATTATTCCAGCACCATTTGTTGAAAAGGATGTCCTTTCCCTGCTTTTATGTTTGTGTTTGCTTTGCTGAGGATCAGTGGGCTGTAAGTATTTGAGTTTATTTCTGGGTTTTCTATTCTGTTCCATTGGTCTATGTGCCTGTGTTTATACTAGTATCATGCTGTTTTGGCGAATATGGCCTTATAATATAGCTTGAAATCAGGTAGTGTGACGCCTCCAGAATTGTTATTTTTCCTCAGTCCTGCTTTGGCTATGTGGGCCCTTTTTTGGTTCCAAATGAATTTTAGAATTGTTTTTTCAAATTGTGTGAACAACAATGGTGGTATTTTGATGGGGTTGCATTGAATTTGTAGATTGCCTTTAGCAGTATATTCCTAAGGTTTTTTGGTTTTTTTCTGTTTATTTGTTTTTGTTTTGTTTTGTTTTGTTTGCAGCTACTGTAAAAGGGGTAGAGTTCATGATTTGATTCTCTGCTTGGTTGCTGTTGGTGTATAAAAGAGCTACTGATTTGTGTAAACTAATCTTATATCCAGAAACTTTGCTGAGTTCTTCATCAGTTCTAGGAGCTTTCTGGAGGAGTCTTTAGGGTTTTTGAGGTAAAAACCTCAAAAACAGTGACAGTTTGACTTCCTCTTTACCGATTTGGATGCCCTTTATTTCTTTCTCTTGTCTTATTGCTCTGCCTAAAACTTTCAGTACTATATTGAAGAGGAGGGGTGAGAGTGGGCATCCTTGTCTTGTTCCAGTTCCAGTTCTCAGAGAGAATGTTTTCAAGTTTTCCCCATTCAGTGTTATGTTGACTGTGGGTTTGTCATAGATAGCTTTTATTACACTAAGGTATGTCCCTTGTATGCTGATTTTGCTGAGAGTTTTAAATATAAAGTGATGCTGAATTTTACCAAATGCTTTTTCTGCATCTGTTGAGATGACCATGTGATGTTTCTTTTTAATTCTGTGTATATGGTGTATCACATTTATTGACTTGTGTATGTTAAACCACCCCTGCATCCCTGGTATGAAAACCCACTTGATCATGGTGGATTATCTTTTTGACATGATGTTGGATTCAGTTAGCTAGTATTTTGTTAAGGATTTTAGTATCTGTATTCATCAGGGATATTGGTCTGTAGTTTTCTTATTTGGTTATATCTTTTCCTGGTTTTGGGATTAAGATGATGCTGGCTTCATGGAATGAATTAGGGAGGGTTCCCTCTTTTTCTTGTGGAATAATGTTAAAAGGATTATTACTAATGTTTCTTTGTTTGGTAGGATTCTGCTCTGAATCCATGTTGTCCTGGAATTTTTTTGTTGGTAATTTTTTAATTACCACCTCAATCTCACTGCTTGTTATTGGTCTGTTCAGGGTATGTAATTTTTCCTTATTTAAGCTAGAGGCGTTGAATTTTTCCAGGAATTTATCAGTCTCTTCTAGGTTTTCTAGTTTATGTGCATAAAGGTGTTCGTAGTAGCCTTGAATGATCTTTTGTATTTCAGTGGTGTCTGTTGTAGTATCTCCCATTTCTTTTCTTAATGAGGTTATTTGAAGTTTCTCTCTACTTTTCTATGTTAATCTTGCTAATGGTCTATCAATTTTATTTGCCTTTTCGAAGAACCAGCTTTCTGTTTCATTTATCTTTTGTATTTTTGTTGTTGTTTCGATTTCATTTAGTTCTGCTCTGATCTTGGTTATATCCTTTCTTCTGCTGGCTTTGGGTTTGGTTTGTTCTTGTTTCTCTAGATCCCTGAGGTGTGACCTTAGAATGTCAGTTTTTTTGATGTAGGTGTTTAGGGCTATGAACTTTCCTTTTAGCACTGCCTTTGCTGTATCCCAGAGGTTTCGGTAGATTTTAGCATTGCTTTTTGCTGTATCCCAGAGTTTTAAAAATGTCAATTTGTGTTCTTTCAGCCTTTTTGATGTAGGTGTTTAGGGCTATGAACTTTCTTCTTAGCACTGCCTTTGCTGTATCCCACAGGTTTTGGTAGGTTGTGTCATTATTGTCATTCAGTTTGAAGAATTTTTTAATTTCCATCTTGTCTTCATTTTTGACCCAGTGTTCATTCAGAAACAGATTATTTAATTTCCATGTATTTGCATGGTTTCAAAAGTTCCTTTCAGAGTTGATTTCCAGTTTTATTCCACTGTGATCTGAGAGTGCTTGATATAATTTCAATTTTCTTAAACTTGTTGAGGCTCATTTTATGACCTATCATATGGTCTACCTTGGAGAAAGTTCCATGCGCTGTTGAATGGAATGTGTATTCTGCAGTTGTTGAATAAAATGTTCTGTATATATCTATTAAGTCCATTTGTTCTAAGGTATAATTTAAATCCATTGTTTCTTTGTTGACTTTCTGTCTTGATGATCTGTCTAGGGCTGTCAATGGAGTATTGAAGTCCCCCACAATTATTGTATTGCTGTCTATCTCTTTTCTTAGATCTATTAGTAATTGTTTTATAAATTTGGGAGCTCCAGTGTTAGGTGCATATATGTTAAGGATTGTGATGTTTTCCTGTTGGACAAGGCCCTTTACCATTATATAATGTCCCTCTTTGTCTCTTTCAACTGCGGATGCTTTAAAGTTTGTTTTGTCTGACATAAGAAGAGCTACTCTGCTGGCTTTTGGCATCTATTTGCATGAAATTCCTTTTCCCACACCTTTAATTTAAGTTTATGTAAGTCCCTATGTGTTAGGTGAGTCTCCTGAAGTCAGCAGGTAGTTGGTTGGTGAGTTCCATCCATTCTGCAGTTCTACATCATTTAAGTGGAGCATTTAGGCCATTTACATTCAATGTTAGAATTGAGATGTGAGGTACCTTTGCATTCATCCTGCTATTTGTTGCCTGTGTGCCTTTTTTTTTCTATTTAACTTGTATTCTTGTTTTATACATCCTGCATGATTTATGCTTTAAAGAGGTTCTATTTTGATGTGTTTCCAGGATTTGTTCCAAGACATAGAGCTCCTTTTAGCAGTTCTTGTAGTGGTGGCTTGGTAGTGGTGAATTCTCTCCTCATTTGTTTGTCTGAAAAACACTGTATTGTTCCTTAATATATGATGCTTAGTTTTGTTGGATACAAAAAATTATTGGCTGATAATCATTTTGTTTGAGGAAACTGAAGATAGGGCCCCAATCCATTCTAGCTTGTAGGGTTTCTGCTGAGAAATCTGCTGTTAATCTGATAGGTTTTCCTTTATAGGTCACCTGGTGCTTTTGTCTCACAGCTCTTAAGATTCTTTCCTTCATCTTAACTTTGGATAACCTGATTGTTGTGGGACAATCAAAGACTGGAGAGACCGAATAATGTTCAGGAGAGTTTATTAAATTAAGGTGATTATTGGCTCAGACAGACATATGTCCAGAAAGTCTGAGCCCTGAACAAATGGCTTTTCCTATTTTTAAACATCTTAAGGTGGGAACTACATGAGGTGGGAAGCGAGTTACAGAAGCAAGAAACAAAGGCAGCATTACAACATTTCTTTACATCTTGAGAGAAATATGTCTTGCAACCAAAACTTTTCAGTCTTGTGACCCTGCAGGCATACTAGGGAGGTTAGCAGGAACTCGTTGGGCCTGTAATAAACTTTGAGGAATGTGGAGTTGGGGAGTATAGATGAGGTCCACTGACCACAGAGAGAAGACAGGCTGTTAATATTCTCTTTTAACTTGAGTGTAAGGTTGGAGTCACACTTTGCAGTGACTTTATGAGGATTTTAAAATTTCTGTTACTACTGCTAGTAGGTTATAGTCGATTTCATTAATTCTTTATTACCCTCTTTGTGCTCGACACAAATGTAGATTAGTAAAGAGCACCACATTAGCTATTTCTTCTTGAGTGGGTACACGCTTATCTTGGGATACCAGTTGGTACTTTTGCAGAACCATTATTCGGGTGGTGATATGTCTGTCTACTATTGCTTCTATGGTAGTTTGGATGCTTCTGATGAGAAGTAGCAGGAGATAGGGAACCATTAGGCCTCCACCTCTTATGGCTACAAAGTCTATTATTAAAGTTTTAAAGCCTCCAAACCATGAAAACCATCCTCCAAAGGGTGAACTCGGGTTCCAGGCAGACCACATCTGGACCAGAACATGAGCTAACTTCCACATCCTGGTAGTGATTTCCATGACAGCTTTTCCATTGTCATCAATTTGTAAGCAGCAATTCATTGAATTAAGTTTTCCACAAACTTCTCCTTCTGAAGCTAAAAGATAATCCAATGCTAACCTGTTCTGATAAACGGCATCTCTCCTCTGGGTCGCCTGTATGGCTAGCAAGTCTAAGGCTCGGGCTGTTTCATTGACTATAATCTCCAGAACTGCTTGCAACCATATGATGTGGTTTAACATATAAATAGGAGTACAGCATCCCCATGACCCATCTTGTGCCCAGGTGGCTGGTCCGTAGTATTTGATAATTCTTTCAGGAGGCCATTCATTATCTTTCCAGCTCCCTATTTCAATGTCCTTTTTAATGTTAGTATTTATTTTTTCCACAGTAATTATTTTTGTAAACACATTTCTTCTGACTCTTTTTCTGCCTTCATCATAGACCAGATAGCTTAGATCTTCCCCTTATTGAAGTGGGAGTAGGAAAAAGGATGGCCTTATTGTTCCTAATACACAGGCCCCTGTCCATTTATCAGGCAGTAATTGATAAACCTTTGTTCCACAGATCCAATATAATCCTGCAAGTGCTCTCCAAACAGTTGGAGCACCTAATTGATACCATGATTGATTTAATGTTGGGAACTGCAAGAAGGAATTACAGTCTGCCACAGAGGAATTGTCTATAAAGCTTCTCCATTGTGTTCTGTTTTCAGATTCTTCAAAATATTGTTGACCTAGGAAAGTTGTTTCCCCTACCTGGTTCTGAAAGGCCTTGCCCCAACAGGCGATACAGTATCTTCCAATGATGGGATTCCTTAATAGCCAAACACTTGGATTTGCACTGAATTTTGTAACAAATTCGGGCAAGGTAAAATTGTCTTCTGGCATCAGTCCTTTGGATTCCCAGGGCCATTGACTATCCAGATTAGTACCTCCACATATGTAACAGGAAGTAACTCCTAAATTGTTAGCAATACTTTTGACTAGCTGGGCAAACACATTTTCAGCTGATATAGGAGGAATTTGAATTTTTGATACTTCAGGGTTAAAGTGTTCATTGGAAGATTTATAAAACCTAAACTGTTGCATCAGGCTAACTTGAACTTGGGTCCTTTGGGTTTTCTGGGTGATGACCAGAGGAATACCAAGTCCTAGAAGAGTTCCTGCCTGATCAAAGATTAGTAGTCCTTTATCCCCTTTAGTCCAGAAAGGCGTATTTGGCTATAGTATTGTCAGATTGAGTGGGTTGCATGTTCCAGTTGTGCACCCTATCTTCACTTCTTGGCTGGCAAACAGAGCAACCCTTCTTGTTTATAGGTGCTGATTAAATTCATCATGGTCCACTGATTATCACAATCAGGACACTCTTTTTTGGACTCTTCTATTATGGCCTTGATGGCTCTGCTGCTCTTTCTTATCCTATATTTTTACAGATGGTCCCAATATTATTTAGTTTACTGGGACGTGCAGCTTGGCAACCATCAAAATATATGGAGATAGGCCCTTTATGTGAGTAAGTGAATACTTCCATTTTGTTTACAAGTTTGCCAACCTGCCAACCCTGTTTTCTGTGGGGTTTGTATATGATGGCATTAGGGGTTTGCCAATTTGGACTTCAAACCAGAAGTCATAGGGCAAGAACTCTGGTCATAACATACTTGGGGCTGCCCATTTCCAGGATCACAGACTGAGTAACTAGTCTGGTTATAGACACAAGTTCCTGTATGAGTGACTGTATACTCATAGTAGGTCTGGTATAACAGAGTTTTAGTTATTTTTCTGGACCAGGCTTCTATTACACAGTGATGACAGTCATCCTGGTCCCCTTTTATAACCATTGGTGAAAGTGTAAATGACTTCAGTATTACTAATACTATTATTAAACTTATACTATGCATGGGCACCCTTCTGGGCAACAAGCTTGGCAGCATTTGCAAAGATAACATGACAGGAAAATAATCAGTACAAGTAAGAGTATAACTATGCTTGTAAATTCAATCCACATTTACTTATCTATCGTTGACTTCCTTAGGCTTTGGCTGTATGTAGGCTAGTCATCTTCTGGTTGTGTGACAGAGCAGGGCTTGATGTTTCCTTAAGCTTTAGCTGTACGTGGACCAACCAGCCTCCAGTGTGATTGGAGCAGGTGAGCAGTGGCTTGGTCTCGCCACAGAATCAGCCACATCAAGTGGTCTGGGTTTTGTTGACTGGTCCACTGGTCCTGAGTTGTGGTCGCTGCTGGTTTCAGCTAGCTATGATGAACCCAAGGTGTGATAGCTGTAACTTTAACAGCAGTGGGGGTAGACAAGATCACAATATGGGGACCATCCCATAAAGGCCCTAAGGTGGTTAGGTTCCATCTTTTGACCCAGATAGAGTCTCCAGGTTGGAAGGGATGTACTGCATCTGTGATGCAGGTATTCTTTCTCTTACCCACCCTTGTATTTACTGCATGGCCTCACTGAAGGCTTGCATTTGCCTTCTTAAGGTTAATTCCCCAATTTCTTTTAAATCCCCTTTTATCTCAGTTATCTCAGCCCTTTTAAGGGCTGGTCCTTTAAGTCTTTTCAGCTTGAGAAAACCTCATCCACTGTTTCCACACAACAGTGATACCCTGGGCCACATAATGGGGGCTTTCCATGCTCCACCCACTCTATTGGCAGCAGTGTGGCTGGATTTAGAGTATTCACAATCTCTAAGGTTATGTAGGGGTTTTCACAAAAAAGTCCTTTATATCTTAACATCCTAGGATTAGAAAGCTAGCGATGCCCCCTCTGCTCCATCAGGGTGATGACCGTGTGGGGCACCCAAATTATTAACCTTTGTCCAAATGTGAGCTTGTTAGCATCTTCTGCTAACAGGGCAGTGGCTGCCAATGCCTTGAAACAGGGTGGCCATCCCATAGCCACCAGGTCTAGTCACTTGGACAAATATGTCACGGGCTGATACCATGACCCTGGTGTTTGTACCAAGACTCTTGTAGCTATTCCTTTTCTTTCATGGACATACAGGTGAAAAGGCCTTATCATGTCTGGCAGTCTCAATGCTGGGGCCTGGATCAAAGCTTTCTTGATTTCTTTGTCATGTCCTTCTCTTTTCCCCACAGGAGGGGTTCTTTTCCCCCACCTTTGGTAGCCTCATACAATGGTTTTGACAAGAGTGAGTAATTTGGAATCCACATTAGGGGCAGAAACCAGCTGCCCCTAAAAGCTCCCGCACTTGTTATCCAGCGCCAGGTCGAGGAATGCCACACACAGTCTCCTTTTGCTCATGTCTGAGCTCACGCTGCCCTTGAGAGATGTTAAAGTCAAGATACCTTGCTCTTTGGCCGCAGATGTGTGCCTTTTCCTTAGACACCTTGTAGCCAGCCTCCCACAGAACACGAAGGAGGCTTTCTGTGCCTTGAAAGCACTGTTATTTTGTGGGTGCAGCCAAAAATAAATAATCTATGTACTGCAACAGGACACGGCAGTCACTTGGTGGCATGAAAGCCTTCAGGTCTGGGGCTAGTGCTTCCTCAAAAATGGTTGGGGAGTATTTAAATCCTTGGGGGAGTCTGGTCTGAGTATACTGTGATGAGCCCCACTCAAAGGCAAAGAGACCCTGGCTTTCAGGAGCTAGTCGAATGCAGAAGAATGCATCCTTTATGTCTAAGCACGTAAACCAAGCAGTGTCAGCAGGAATTCACCCAAGCATTGTATATGGGTTGGACACAATGGCATATAATGTAGCTGCAAACTTATTTACTGCCCGCAAATCCTGTACCAGCTGGTAATCTCCAGGGGGGCTTTAACACCGATAGCAATGGAGTGTTCCAAGAAGAGGCACATCTTTCTATTATCCCAAATTAAAGGAGCTGTTCTATATGCTTGTAATCCCATGGGTGGCTTCTGCTGGAATGGGATATTGATGGATTCACACTGGGTAAGTGCCCCGCAGCAGTTCCACCACTATGGGTGCCTGATTTATGGCTAGCCCCAGGGGATTGTCTTCCACCCAGACCCTGGCAGCTTGAGAAATAATTCCTTATACATCACCTCATTTTCCCACTGTCAAAATGCATCTTTACAAATTTTGCATCTCTCATAGAGTCTCCGTTCCTCTGTTGTTGGGACAGTAAGGGTCATTATGATGACTTTTCTTTGACCTAGGTTTACAGTCATGTCCCCTTCTGGTGTAAAGGAGATTTGTGCTTGCAATTTCTGGAGCCAGTCTCTTCCTAACAAGGGCACTGGACAATTTGGCAAATATAAAAATTCATGTTGGACTTCCTGTCCTCCAATCACACATCTTTTAGATTTAAAGTAAGGCTTCTTTTCTGTTATTCCTGTAGCTCCAATTATTGACATAATTTTTAGACAATAGCCCAATTGCTTGATTTACTACCAAGTGCTCCGCACCAGTATCAACCATAAAGTCCATTTTCCAGCCCCCTACCTCCATTGAGACCATAGGCTCCTCAGGGCCTAATGAAATGGAGCCTGCTCTGTCTCAGTCCTCACAATAATAATAGATTCCTGCCAGTCCGATTAAATCCATGTCTGACTTCCGAACGCCTTGACTGGCAGCAGGGGGTTCTGGGCAGCCATTTTGTCCCTGATTGTTGCCTTTATCCTTTTCTGTTTCTGTGTATTCATTCTTCAGTGTCCCATCTGCTTGCATCTCACACATTGATTTCTCTCAAGCCTAGGTCGGCCCTTTTGTCCTAGCTTAGCTAACTGGTTTTGCCTAGCTTGTCCTCTACTATGACCATGACCACAACCACATCCTCTCACAAAATCAGTTTCTTTTCCAACTAAGGCTGCCACCAGCAAGTCTGCCTTTTCCTTAGCTCTGTGTCTAGCTTCTCTCTTGGCCTCCTCATCCCAATTTACAAACACTTTAGTAGCCACCTAGATAACCTGGGTAATATTCATGCCTTCAAAACCTTCTAACTTCTGAAGCTTTCACTTTATGTCTTGTTGCACCTGGCTTACAAATGTCACATTAACCATACACTGATTACCGGCAGCCTCTGAGTCAAATGGCGTATAAAGCCAGTAAGCCTCACAGAACCTCTCATAAAATTCACTGGGACTTTCATCTGGCTTCTGGTGGACCTCTGAAACCTTTCCAATATTGGTTGGGCTTCTTCTCTCCAGCCTTTATTCCATTTTGGAGTGCCTCTTGGTACTGCTGCAAGCTTTGTAGCCCTTGAGCCTGGTTAGGGTCCCAGCCTGGGTCAGCCTCTGCTGGGAGTGCTTATCGTGCATACTGCCTGATATATCTTGTGCCTGCAGGTGCATTGTTCTCCAGCTACTGGAGAGTGACTTGTATAACTCTGTGATGCTCTTCTGTATTAAATAATGACAGAAGAAGTTGTTTGCAATCAGCCCAGGTAGGATTGTGAGTTAGGAAAATGGACTGCATTGGATCTATAAGAGCCTGAGGCTTCTCTGTATAGGAGGGAGTATGTTGTATCCAATTTAAGAGATCAGTAGTAGAGAAGGGCTGATAAATGAAGAGCCATTCTCCCCTTGGACTTTATTCTGTGCATTAAAATAAATTTGTCCCCATGTTTCTCGGAGGGACATCTGCATTGCTCAGGCATGGCCCGACCTAAGGTGGCTGACCTTATCCCCCTGGAGTTCCTCTCTTGGCTTTTCAGGCAAGGGCTCTGGGTCCTCTCTGCATGGTGTTGCCTGAGAGGTGCTTTTTTCTGAGTCTGAACCTCTGGAGGCAGCTGGGATAGTTTTCTGTCTAAGCCTTGCCAGGGATGGATACATTGGTGCATAGTGGGGTGGACTTTCTAACTCTTCAGGTGGGGCCTGTAGGACAGGTTTTTTTCTGCTTTTCCTGTGAATCCTTTTCTTTTTCTGATGCCTTGCAATCTCTTTCTATGGTTCCTGGTTTTGTCTGGGCCATTAGAGTCTTACAATAGGTCTCAAAGCAGGCCTGCAGCCACTTAGGGTGGTTTTGAATTATACTTAGCCAGGAGTCGATATACAGAAACTTATCTGGGTGCCCAGGCTGTTCTCCAACCCCAGTGACTACCCAGAACACTCGGCCAATTATTTCCCTGTCTATTGTCCCTTCGGCCAGCCACTCTACATTAAAGGATGGCCAGTCTATCTCACAAAGGGCACTCAGTTTCTGTGGAGTTAGCATATATCTATAATCACCATTAAAACCTTTTTTAAAGTTTTTCAGCATGCACTCCAGTGGAGTAGACTTTGACACTTTTCCTCCCATTTCCTCCCTCATGGCACACTTTCACTCTTGGATCCACCAGACTGGGTCCTATTACGGGAGGTTCAGACACTGCTTAGCCAGGAGCTGCCTTAATTCCCGTCACTGCTAGCTGCAGCTGTGGAGTTGGTCCTATGGGCCGTATACAGTGTCCTAGGTCTGTTTATTCCCACATTCACTTTGGAGCACATAGCCCACGCTAAGAGATCTGTGCCTCCCCACATCACACCCCGTGTTGGTCTCTCCCGAGACTCTCTTTCACACACTTTCACACATCTTCCCCATCCCTGAAACAGTTTTCCTTTCTGACTCACGAGTCCCACCTGTGCCTGGTGTCAGTTAGGGCATGAATTTTGTCCGAGTCAATGGGCCTCTCCCGGTATTCTCAACCCCCTTGGGTTGGACTAGTCATCATGCCCTGGGAGGTGATCATGCTCCCCTTCTGTCCTTATGGGATGGGTCTTGCCTTAGGGCCCAAACCTTACTGCAGTTCAAATGTCTGCACTGCTGCTCCCGTGACTGTCCTGCAACCCTTTTTACCAGTTCCATTTGTACTGGTGGGGGAAGGCTCCAGAATGCAGGAGGGCTGTGCTTCCAGGATGCAACTCTCCTGGTGGTGCCAGGGACTCCAGGTCTCCTGCATCCTGGGACTCTAGCCCACGGGAAAAGGAGAAAGAAAATCTGTCTCCAATCCGGGATGGGCCCCCAGAAATGATACGGTACAATCAAAGACCGGAGAGACCAAAAAATGTTGACGAGAGTTTATTAAATTAATGTGATCACCAGTTCAGCTGGACATGCGTCCAGAAAGTCTGAGCCCCAAACAAAGGGCTTTTCCTACTTTTAAACATCTTAAGGCAGCAACTATGTGAGGTGGGAAGCAAGTTGCAGAAGCAAGAAACAAAGGCAGCATTACAACATTTCTTACATCTTGAGAGAAACATGTCTTGCAACCTAAACTTATTGTCTTGTGACCCTGCAGGCGTGCTATGGAGGTAAGGAGGAACTCGCTGGGCCTGTAATAAACTTTGAGGAATGTGGAGTTGGGGAATATAGATGAGGTCCAGTGACCAGAGAGAGAAGACAGGCTGTTAATATTCTCTTTTAGCTTGAGTGTAAGAGGGGGTGGGGGTCACATTTTGCAGCAACATTAAAAGGATTGTAAAATTTCTATTACTACTACTATTAGGTTATAGTTGATTTCATTAATTCCTTCTCCATGATGACAATGCACCCAGGTGATGAGCTTTTTATGATGAATTTCCCAGGTGTTCCTTGTGCTTCTTGTATTTGGATGTCTAGGTCTGTAATAAGGCTGGAGAAGTTTTCCTTGATTATTCCCCCAAATATGTTTTCCAAACTTTTAGATTTCTTCCTCAAGAATATCGATTATTCTTAGGTTTGGTCATTTAACATAATCCCAGCCTTTTGGAGACTTTTCATATTTTCCTAATTTTTTATTTGTCTTTTTTAGATTAGGTTAGTTCAAAGACCTTGTCTTCAAGTTCTGAAATTCTTTCTTCTACTTGTTCAGTTATATTGCTGAGACTTTACAGAGAATTTTGCGTTTTTGTAAGTGTGTCCAGTGTTTCCTGAAGGTTTGATTGTTTTTTCTTTATGGTATCTATTTCCCTGAATATTTATCCCTTCACATCTTGTACTATTTTTTTGGATTTCCCTGCACTGGGCTTTGCCTTTCTCTGGTGCCTCCCTGATTAGCTTAATAACTAACCTCCTGAATTCTTTTTCAGGTAAATTAGAGATTTCTTCTTAGGTTGGATCTATTTCTGGTGAGCGAGTGTGACTTTCAGGGGGTGTTAAAGAGTCTTGTTTTGTCATATTACCAGAGTTGGTTTTCTGATTCCTTTTCATTTGGATAGAGTCTGTCAGAGGAAATGTCTAGAGCTGAAGGCTGCTCTTCAGATTCTTTTGTCCCACAGGGTGTTCCCCTGATGCAGTTGCCGCCCCCTTTTCCTATGAATGTGGCTGTCTGTGAGCCAAGATGCAGTGATTGTGATCTCTCTTCTGGATCTAGCCACACAGCAAGACTACCCGGCTCTGGGCTGGTACTGGGGGTTGTCTGCATAGAGTCCTGTGATGTTAACCATCTGTGGGTCTCTAAGCTGTGCATACCAGCACAATATTTGAGATATCTCCTGGGTCCTGCAGGAGCAGTCCACTTCCTTCAGAGGGTCTGTGGGTCTTCTTGAGATTCCTAGTTTGTTCTTCTAGAAGTTTTTTTCTAATGCTGTGAAGAATGACAATGGTAGTTCAATAGCAATAACATCAGATCTTAAAGTTGCTTTGGGCAATATGGCCATTTCAATGATATTAATTCCTCCAACACATGAGCATGGAACATTTTTCCATTTATGTGTGTCATCTCTGATTTCTTTAATCAGTGTTTCATAGTTCTCTTTGTACAGTGTTCACCTCTTTGGTTATCTGTATTCCTAGATATTTCATTTTCTGTGTGGTTACTGTAAACAAGATTGCATTCTTGATTTGGCTCTTAGCCTGGATGTTATTGATATATAGAAATGCTATGATTTTTGTACATTGATTTTGTGTCCTGAAATCTCGCTAAAATTGTATATCAGATCCAGTAGCCTTTTGGCAGGGTCTTTAGGGTTTTCTAAATGTAGAGTCCTATCACAGTGAAGAAAGATAGTTTGACTTTTTTTCCTATTTTGGATGCACTTAATTTATTTCTCTTGCCTGATTACTCTGGCTCAAACTTCCAGTAGTGTTGAACAGGGGTAATGTGAGGGGCATCCTTGTCTCGTTCAAGTTCTCAAGGGGAAAGCTTTTGCCCATTCAGTATGAGGTTGGCTATGGAATTGTCATAAATGGATCATTATTCTGAGGTATGTTTCTTCAATGCCTAGTTTGTTGAAGGTATTTATCATGAAGGGATGTTGGCTTTTATGAGAAACTTTTTTATGCATCTGTCACAGTGATCATATGACTTTTGCTTTTAATTCTGTTTATGAGGTGAATCACATTTATTGATTTGCATATGTTGAACCAACTTTGCATCCCAGTAAAAGCCTACTTCATTATGGTGAATTAACTTTTTGATGTGCTGCCAGATTCAGTTTTTAGTATTTTGTTAAGAAATCTTGCATCTATGTTAATCAGGGACATTGGCCTAAAGTTTTCTTTCTTTGTCATGTCTTTGCCAGATTTTGGTATTCGGCTGATACTGGTTTCCTAGAATGAGTTAGAGAGGAGTCCCAAAGGCTCTGAGGCTCATGCCTCAAGTTTGTAGCTGGACTGACCGTTATGAGTGGTCAAATTTAGGGTGATGGGTTCAGGCTGTTATTGTCCCTTGTTGGCCCATTGTTTAATGCAAACTGCCCCCAGAAAAGAGGAGTAAACTTACATGATCCCATGTTCTTGGGCTAAAGTAATTCCCAAATAATGCTTAAACGTAAAGTCGACTTGCCAGCAACACTTCCAATGCTGAAAGGTGGATGAAAATCCTTTACTCCTAAAGGGAGATCTGGATGGATACCACAGCATCTACTGCACACTCTGTATGTCCATTATGGACATATTTCTGCTTCCAATTCACAGTGTGTAGTTGTACAACAGTTTATTTGGGCAAGATCTTGTAGATGGATATTTAGGATGTTTTCAATTAAAGGTAGTTTTGATGCATTCATTTCTCAAAATCAGTGTGATGAATTAGCCCCTAGCTACTAGCTCCCTCCTCAAGATTTATACTGAAGTAGTTATACTTCAGGATATTCTGGAAACATTGGTCCAAATATATCACACAAATGTATAAAGAAAATTCATTGGATGAGTCATAATTCTCAAAATAAATGCAAATATGTCTGCATGCAAATCTGTACATGAATCATCATAGCAGGAGTATTTATACTAGCCAAAAAATGGCAACAACCCAAAGGTGAGTCAAGTGATGAATGAAATATGATATATCAATGCAATGGAATGTTATTCAGCAATAAAAAGGGATGAAATACTGATACACGTTAAAATATAGAGCAATGTTAAGAAAATTATACTAAATTAAAGAGGCCAATCACATAGGATGTATAACATGTCCACAATAGGTAAATTTATAAGGATAGAAAGTAATATTAGTAGTTCCCCAGCATTGAAGAAATAATAGAGACAAACTACGAACAGGTAAGGTGTTTCTTTTTGGGGTGACAAATTATTCTAAAATTAATTGTAGTAATGGTTGAATAACTCTGAACATACTAAAACCCTGAATTGTATTTTTAAATAGATACTGTATATGATATGTGAAGTTTACCTCAATAAATCTGTTAAACAATAAAGAAATCATGGGAAATTAGTATACAGATAGCTGCATTGAAATGATGTGTGTGAATGTCTGAGGAAGGGGTAAGTGCTATAGAGATTATAGTCTGGAAAAGAGCATGCATATTCTTGCTGAGAGAGTAAACTGGAAAGAAATAGACAAAATTGTGCTCATGCTTTTCTAATGCCATTGTCCAAAGATATTCTTTGCCCGTTTCTGCAGTGAAGAAATAATAACCAACAAAAACACTGATGCAAATATCCATGGAATAAATTTTAGGCTGCTTTGAAACCTTGCTGACCTGAAAACTTTAGAAACATAGCTTCAAATGTTGTCCTGTAATTTTGTCATTCCAGTCCTCCAGAAAAAAATGATTATTTGCTCCTGAGTTTCAGTACTTCACCTCAACCACAGAACTTATAGAAGTTCCTATTCGGCTTCTGCAAATTTCATCTGCCACTTGTAAAGTCAAAATATAAGAGGAAATGTCAAGATCAACACTTTGTACTTTCCTTCTCTCTGAGATATTGGCCCCTCAAGTCCTTGCTTCATAGTAGTTCCCTATAGCCTGTAAATATAATTTTATATGAATTCTACCTAGTCACCTTAATAAGAGATTTGGTCTCCAACAAGTTACTCTGCTGTTAGCAGAAACAGAAATCTGTCAGTCTATTTCCTTTTTTTTTTTTTTCCAACTGAACTTTTTCTGGGTTTCTACTAATATGATATTGCAATAATACCTAACACCACAGATTCTATATGGTGATTTTGTTTGAATTAGAAAAAGTAAATCCTCTAGGTTTACAAATTTTTTAAAGCACATCTTTTCTGAGCAGACAGCTTGGGGAAAAAATGTAGATTAACTTTGTCAATGAACAATTTGCATAACTATATATGATGAACCTGTGCTTACTACCGAGTATGTGCTTAGTAAATAGTTGTTAAATCCATGTATAAATTTTATATTTGTATGGGGAATTTGACTTAACCCACTTTTTATTTTACTTCTACATGTAGACTATGTCCACTTGCACCCCACAAATATTAGAAAGTGCATATGACTTGGTGAATATATCAAAGTAAAATAAAATTGATTGAAGTATCACCAAATTTTACGAACTAAAATATTCCTATATTTATATAGTTGTTTGGTCACTAAGTTGCTAAAGTCCCACATTTAAAATATTTATAGACTAACATGTGATAGTTGGCCTTATACACAACAAATAATTACCATCCAGTTTTTTGTTATCCTATATAACAACTAAACCTCAGAAACACTACATTAACATCCAAGTTCATCCGTATGGCCTTAGAATCAGCACTTCGTACAGATTTCTCTTTTTTTTTTAATCTATTATTTTCCAAGGTCCCAAGCCTTGGAATGATTTATGAGACACTAATAAGTACTTAGTAGGCATTTAATAATTCTCCATAGCATCAAATATCCTACTTCTATATTTTTCTCTTTTCTTCTTTATGGCCCACATGTAATTTATCAAAGTCATTAACTTACCACAATATTACTCACATCCTTTCTACTTCTAGCTAGTGGCTAAAAAAGTACAGGACTAATTACATCAGTCCTATATTACTTTGTTAGCTTTCAAATACTCCAGTCGTTTTGAAGCTGGTACTAATGAAATTTGATCATATTATCAATGAATATATCAATAAAGGAATAAACTAAGTCTGAGTAACATATAGAATTCAGTTAAGAGTAGATTCACCAGAGGAGAGCAACAAAGTAAATTTTAAATATTATATTGGAGAGACTGTAAAAATTTAAAAGATAAAAATAAAAATTAATAAATATTCATAGTATTTGAATAACAAAAAGAGGGATTTATATCTGTAAAATCTGGCAATCACTGAAGCATAAACGCTAAGCCAATTAAAAATGTATTAAATTTAAAAGGTAATACACAAAAATATGAACATATTACTTAGAAACTTGAAAGTCAGTAACAGAATAAGTTTATGAAATAGTATGAAAATTTTTTGAGTAGAGAATCAGGGTAATAGTAAGGGTTTGGTACTGGAAACTATTTATTCCATTATTAGAAGCCATGTGGAATTTTTTATTTAAAAATAGCATATTTATTTCATGTTACATGCCAAGTAGAATTTATTTTTAAAAAAGCATATAGGTTTTTTGGCCATGAATGAGTAATTAGTACTACAATATCTTATTTACATAAACAATTGCAACATAGGGAAAAATCTGGAAAAATACAAAATAAAGTAATAATACAATGTCCAAAATTCAATAAACATGATTAAACATGGAAAATATTTGTGGGAAACTGACCAATAGTCAGGATAAAAATGACTCAAGGTAAACCAGTAAGGAAAGAAATCATAGAGATTATATGATCAGCATAAAAGGACTGTAAAATTGTTATTAATTTGGCTAAGGACTGAAATAAAAATATGAGAAAACTGGAAACTAAAAAAGAAGAATCTAGTATAGAAATAATCAACAGAAAGTCAACTAATAAAGTGAAACGTAGAACATCTAAAGATTAAAATATAATATCTCAACTATGTTTGTTTAACAAGATATTACACACTGCAGAATAAAGACCATTAAACTTGACAGGAGTAGAAACTATGCTGAAAGAAAGCTATAAAATGGTGGGGAAAAAATGAGCAGAGACTCAATAACCTATAGACTCCATGACCTAAACAGATAAAAATTGCAAGTAATTGGAGTTCCAAAAGATGGAGAGATAAATAAGAACAGAATAACTATTTGAAAAAATAATAAGAAAATTGTCCAGATTTGAAGAAAAATGTCAAACAACATATCTTATAATCTTAATAAAACCTAATAAAAAATGTATCACTGACTTCTCGTCAGAAACAATGCAAAGCACAAGACAATGGAACAATATCTTTTAAGTGCCAACTTAAAAAAAAAACAAACCCTTCAACACAGAACTCCAAATCCAACAAAAATGTTACTAAAAATAGTATGAATTAATGACATTTTTAGGCCAAAAAATAACCTAAGGAAATGTGCTTTAATTAGATCTATATTATAAGATGTGTTAAAGGAAGCTCTTCAGGTGTCAGGAAAATGATACCAAGTAATAACTTGGAACTGCAAGACAAATTAAGAGTGCCGGGTGGGGATGAGGCACAATAATGAGGAAAACTGAGAAAAGAAAACATCACAACAGCAGCAGCAGCAGCAGCAGCAGCAGGGAAGAAAGGTCTTGTGGCAGCTTAATTGGAATATTCTCTGTAATTTAAGTGGAAATCTCTGTCTGTCTGTCTGTCCATCCATCCATCCATCCATCCATCCATCCATCCATCCATCCATCCATCCATGCATCCATCCATCTATCTGAAATTACCTGTATTTAAACACTCCCCCCCACACACACACCCACACACACACACACACAGAGGCACACACATATCTTCAGAAATTTTTCTCTCATACAAGGTTTAGCCTAATATAAGATATAGTTTTTCAATAGAACTTTGTTTTTAAAAAAATCTGATGCAGAAAGCCAATATGGAGAGCATGTACAAGCAAAATGGTTCCTTATGACATGGGAGCAGAAGCCCTATTCACAATTGTTCTCCTCCTGCTAAACGAAGTTCTCTCAGAAAACATAGGTTCCTCAGATAACACAGGATGAAAACCATTGATTTAATCAATTGGTATTGCTAGCTTTAAGAATCTCAATTTTTTACATTTCTAAAACTTTTACCAAATTATTAATAAGATAGGTACCTAAAAAGATAGATTTCAAAAACAAATAAATAATAAATCTACAATAAAGATGAAACGATTGAAGTTGTTTTTGTAATACCAATTGATTATTTCTTAATTGATTCCCAACCAACTTTATTGGTTTTCAAAGTCTATTTGCCTAAAAAGTCACTTAAATTGGGCTAAATCAGTTACAGTACACAGCAAAGACTACCATTAAAAAACAGAAGTGGCAATAACAATACAAAGAGAAAGAACTTTACTGATTCAAAAGTAAAAAGAAAGGTTAATAGGTACAAAAATATAATTAGATACAATGAATAAGATCTAGTATTTGATAGTAAAACAGGGTGACTATAATTCAGCAATAATTGGTTGTATCTTTTAGATTAACTGAAGGTGTAAAACTGGAATGCTTATAAGACAAAGAAATGATGATTGCTTGAGGTGCTGAATACCCCATTTACCCTGATGTGATCATTACACATTGTAAGTCTGTATCAAAATATCTCATATACCCCACAAATATCTATACCTATTATTTATCTATAAAATAAAAAATAATTTTTTAAATAAATCACACATGTGCAAAAATAAATTCTAAAATAAAATTTAAAATAAATACATAAAAATAAAAATTTGGTTGGAGAAGGCATTTCAACTCCAAAAAAAAATTGTTCCTTAATAGCAGGTTAACCAAGAATTTAGATATTCTTTAACTAATTGTGTCTAATATGTCAAGAGGATAAAAAGATGGAAACTGCTCATACTTTCATGTATTTTCATAGCATCATACATTTAGACACATGATTTAAAAAAAAAAATGTGATGTATTCGTGTTTAAAATTGTTCAGTTGTAAATCTGGAATATTGTATACAGCAGTCTATACTATCACATCGAAGGCCCTCTGTCTAAACTTTGTGTAACTACTATTTATAATTAATATGGAAACTGCTCATACAGTATGGATAATCCACTGACTTCAACTTTCTTTAAAGGAATGAAAGCTAAAGTCATTAAATGCCAGAGAGTGAATTAAATATTGTTCTACTAATACAGAGGTAGAATAAAAGGTAACATACTGAAGATATATTTATAAATGTAAGACAACAGGTTTGAAATGAAAAAAGTGAGAATTCTTTTTTTTTTTATTATAATCTAAGTTCTGGGGTACATGTACAGAACAAGCAGATTTGTTACATAGGTATACACATGCCATAGTGGTTTGCTGCACCCATTCACCTATCATCAACATTAGATATTTCTCCCAGTGCTATTCCTCCCCTAGCCCCCCACCGTGCCCTGACAAGCCCTGGTGTGTGATATTCCCCTCCCTGTATCCACGTGTTCTCATTGTTCAACTCCCACTTGTCAGTGAGAATATGTGGTTTTTGGTTTTCTGTTCTTGTGTTAGTTCGCTGAGAATGATGGTTTCCAGCTTGATCCATGTCCCTACAAAAGCCATGAACTCATCCTTTTCATGGCTGCATAGTATTCCATAGTGTACATGTGCCATGTTTTCTTTATCCAGTCTATCATAGATGGGCATTTAGGTTGGTTCCAAGTCTTTGCTATTGTAAATAGTGCTGCAATAAACATACGTGTGCATGTGTCTCTATAGTAGAATTATTTATAATCTTTTGGTTATATACCCAGTAATGGAATTGCTGGGTCAAATGGTATATCTAGTTCTGGATCCTTGAGGAATTGCTACATTGTCTTCCACAGTGGTTGAACTAATTTACACTCCCAACAACAATGTAAAAGTGTTCCTATTTTTTCACATCCTCTCCAGCATCTGTTGTTTCCTGACATTTTAATGATCGTAGTTCTAACTGATGTGAGATGGTATCTCATTGTGATTTTGATTTGCATTTCTCTAACGACCAGTGAGGATGAGTTTTTTCATATGTTTGGTAGCTGCAATAAATGTCTTCTTTTGAGAACTGTCTGCTCATATCCTGTGCCCACTTTTTGATGTTTTTTTTTTCTTATAAATTTAAGTTCTTTGTAGATTCTGAATGTTAGTCCTTTGTCAGATGGATAGATTTTTAAATTTTTTATCTCATTCTGTAGGTTGCCTGTTCACTCTGATGATGGTTTATTTTACTGTGCAGAAGCTCTTTAATTTAATTAGATCCCATTTGTCTATTTTGACTTTTGTTGCCATTGCTTTTGGTGTTTGAGTAATGAAGTTTTTGCCATGCCTATGTCCTGAATGGTATTACTTAGATTTTCTTCTACAGTTTCTTGGATTTAGACCTTACATTTAAGTCTTTAATCCATCTTGAATTAATTTTTGTATAAGGTGTAAGGAGAGGATCCAGTTTCACCTTCCTGCGTATAGGCAGCCAGTTTTCCCAATACCATTTATTAAATAGGGAATACTTTCCCCATTGCTTGTTTTTGTCAGGTTTGTCAAAGATTAGATGGTTATAGATGTGCGGTGGTATTTCTGAGGTCTCTGTTCTGTTTCATTGGTCTATATATCTGTTTTGGTACCAGTACCACACTGTTTTCATTACTGTAGCCTTGTAGTTTACTTTGAAGTCAGGTAGTGTGATGCCTCCAGTTTTGTTCTTTTTGCTTAGGATTGTCTAGGCTATGTGGGATCTTTTTTGGTTCCACATGAAATTTAAAGTAGTTTTTTTCCAATTCTGTGAAGAAACTCAATGGTAGCTTGATGGGGATAGAAATAAATCTATAAATTACTTTGGGCAGTATGGCCGTTTTCAGGATATTGTTTCTTCCTATCCATGAGCATGGAATGTTTTTCCATTTGTTTGTGTCCTCTCTTATTTCCTTGAGCAGTGCTTGGTAGTTCTCCTTGAAGAGGTCCTTCATATCCCTTGTAAATTATATTCCTAGGTATTTTATTCTCTTTGTAGCAATTGTGAATCAGAGTTCAGTCATGATTTGACAGTTTGTCTGTTATTAGTGTATACGAATGCTTGTGATTTTCGCACATTGATATTGCATCCTGAGACATTGCTGAAGTTGTTTATCAGCTTCAGGAGATTTGGAGCTAAGACAATGGGGTTTTCTAAATATACAATCATGTCATCTGCAAACAGAGATAATTTGACTCCCTCTTTTCTTAATTGAATACCCTGTATTTCTTTCTCTTACCTCATTGCCCGGGCCAGCACTTCCAATACTATGTTGAATAGGTGTGGTGAGAGAGGGCATCCTTGTCTTGTGCCGGTTCTCAAAGGGAATGTTTCCAGTTTTTGCCCATTTAGTACCATATTAGCTGTAAATTTTGTCATTAAGCTCTTATTATTTTGAGATATGTTCTGTCAGTACCTAGTTTATTGAGAGTTTTTAGCATGAAGGGCTTTTGAATTTTGTTGAAGGTCTTTTCTGCATCTATTGAGATAATCATGTGGTTTTTGTCGATGGTTCTGTTTATGTGATGGATTACATTTATTAATTTGCATATGTTGAACCAGCCTTGCATCCCAGGGATGAAGCCGACTTGATCATGGTAGATAAGCTTTTTGATGTGCTGCTGGATTTGGTTTGCCAGTATTTTATTGAGGATTTTCTCATTGATGTTCATCAGGGATATTGGCCTGAAATGTTCTTTTTGTGTATGTGTCTCTGCCAGGTTTTGGTATCAGAAAGATGCTGACCTCATAAAATGAATTAGGGAGGTTTCCCTTTTTTGTCCCATTGTTTGGAATAGTTTCAGAAGGAATGGTACCAGTTCCTCTTTGTACCTCTGGTAGAATTTGGCTGTGAATCCATCTGGTCCTGCACTTCTTTTGGTTGGTAGGCAATTAATTACTGCCTCAATTTCAGAACTTGTTATTGGTCTATTCAGGGATTTTACTTCTTCCTTGTTTATTCTTAGGAGCGTGTATGTGTTCAGAAATTTATTCACTACTTCTAGATTTTCTAGTTTACTTGTGTAGAGGAGTTTATAGTATTCTCTGATGGTAGTTTGTATTTCTGTGAGATAGGTGGTGATATCCCCTTTATCATTTTTTATTGTGTCTATTTGATTCTTCTCTCTTTTCTTCTTTATTAGTCTGGCTAGCCATCTATCTAGTTTGTTGATCTTTTCAAAAAAACAGCTCCTTGATTCATTGATTTTTTTGAAAGGTTTTTCATGTTTCTCTCTCCTTCAGTTCTGCTCTGATCTTAGCTATTTCTTGTTTTTGCTAGCCTTTGAATTTGTTTGCTCTTGCTTCTCGAGTTATTTTAATTATGATATTAGGCTGTCAATTTTAGATCTTTCCTACTTTCTGCTGTGGGCATTTAGTGCTGTAAGTTTTCCTCTACACACTGCTTTAATTCTGTCCCAGAGATTCTGGTACATTGTGTCTTGTTCTCATTGGTTTCAAAGAACATCTTTATTTGTGCCTTAATTTTGTTATTTCCCAGTAGTCATTCAGGAGCAGGTTGTACGGTTTCTTTTAGTTGTGCAGTTTTGAGTGTGTTTCTTAATCCTGAGTTCTAATTTGATTGCACCGTGGTTTGAGAGACTGTTATGATTTTTATTCATTTGCATTTACTGAGGAGTATTTTACTTCCAATTATGTGGTCAATTTTAGAGTAAGTGTGATGTGGTGCTGAGAAGAATGTGAATTCTGTTGATTTGGGGTGGAGAGTTCTGTAGATATCTATTAGGTCCGCTTGGTCCAGAGCTGAGTTCAAGTCCTTGATATCCTTGTTAATTTTCTGTCTCATTGATCTAATATTGACAGTAGGGTATTAAAGTCTCCCACTGTTATTATGTGGGAGTCTAAGTCTCTTTGTAGGTCTCTAAGAACTTGCTTTATGAATCTGGGTGCTCCTGTATTGGTTGCATATGTATTTAGGATAGTTATCTCTTCTTGTTGCATTAAACCCTTTACCATTATGTAATGCCTTCCTTTGTCTTTTTTGGTCTTTGTTGGTTTAAAGTGTGTTTTATCAGAAACTAGGATTGTAACACCCGCTTTGCTTTTTTTTTTTTTTTTTTTTTTTGGCTTGGTAAATCTTCCTACATCCCTTTATTTTGAGCCTATGTGTGTCTGCACGTGAGATGGGTCTCCTGATACAGCACACTGACGGGTCTTGACTCTTTATCCAAATTGCCAGCCTGTGTCTTAATTTAGCCCATTTACATTTAAGGTTAATGCTATTATGTGTGAATTTGATCCTGTGATTATGATGCTAAGTGGTTATTTTGCCCCTTAGTTGACGCTGTTTCTTCATAACGTCCATAGTCTTTATAATTTGGTATGTTTTTGCAGTGACTGGTACCGGTTGTTCCTTTCCATGTTTAGTGCTTCCTTCAGGAGATCTTGTGTGGCAGGCTTGGTGGTGACAAAATCTCTCAGCATTTGCTTGATTGTAACGAAATTTATTTCTCCTTCACTTGTGAAGCTTAGTTTGGCTGGATATGAAATTCTCGATTGAAAATTGTTTCCTTTAAGAATTTTGAATATTGGCCCCCACTCTCTTCTGGCTTGCAGGGTTTCTGCTGAGAGATCCATCATTAGTCTGATGGGCTTCCCTTTGTGGGTAACCTGACCTTTCTCTCTGGCTGCCCTTAATATTTTTTCCTTCATTTCAACTTTGGTGAATCTGACAATTATGTGTCTTGAAGTTGCTCTTCTCATGTAGTATCTTTCTGGTGTTCTCTGCATTACCTGAATGTGAATGTTGGCCTGCCTGGCTAGGTTGGGGAAGTTCTCCTGGATAATATCATGCAGAGTGTTTTCCAACTTGATTCTGTTCTCCCCGTCATTTTCAGGTACACCAATCAAACCTGCATTTTGTCTTTTCACATAGTACCATAGTTCTTGGAGACTTTGTTCATTTCTTTTCATTTTTTTTTTCTCTAATCTTCTCTTCTTGCTTTATTTCATTCAGTTGATCTTCAATCTCTGATATCCTTTCTTCTGCTTGATCAATTTGGCTATTGAAACTTGTGTATGCTTTGTGAAGTTTTCGTGCTGTGTTTTTCAGCTCTATCAGGTCATTTATGTTCTTCTCTAAACTGGTTATTCTAGTTAGCAATTCATTTAACCCTTTTTCAAGATTCTTAGCTTCCTTGCATTGTGTTAAGACATGCTCCTTTAGCTCAGAGGAGTTTGTTATTACCCACCTTCTGAAGCCTACTTCTTTCAATTCATCAAACTCATTGTTCATCCAGTTTTGTTCCCTTGCTGGCAAGGAGTTGTGATCCTTTGGAGAAGAGGTGTTCTGTTTTTTGGAATTTTCAGCCCTTTTGCACTGGTTTCTCCCCATCTTCATGGATTTATCTACCTTTGGTATTTGATGTTGGTGACCTTCAGATGGGGTCTCTGAGTGGATATCCTTTTTGTTAATGTTGAGTTATTACTTTCTGTTTGTTAGTTTTCCTTCTGACAGTCAGTCCCCTCTGCTACCAGTCTGCTGGAGTTTGCTGGAGGTCCACTCCAGACCCTGTTTTCTTTGGTATCACCAGCAGAGGCTGCAGAACAGCAAAGATTTCTGTCTATTCCTTCCTCTGGAAGCTTTGTCCCAGAGGGGCACCAGCTAGATGCCAGCCAGAGCTCTCCTGTATGAGGTGTCTGTCAACCCCTACTGGGAAGTGTCTCCTAGTGAGGATACATGGGGGTCAGGGACCAACTTGAGGAGCAATCTGTCACTTAGCAGAGCTCAAATGATATGCTGGGAGATTTGCTGCTCTCTTTAGTCAGGCAGGGATATTTAAGCCTGCTGAAGCTGCCCCCACAGCCACCCTTTCTCCCAATTGCTCTGTCCCAGGGAGATGGGGATTTTATCTATAAGTCCCGGACTGGGGCTGATACCCTTTTTTCAGAGATGCCCTGCCCAAAGAGAAGGAGTCTAGAGATGCAGTCTGGCCACAACACCCTTGCTGAGCTGCAGTGGGCTCCACCCAGTTCCAACTTCCCAGCGGCTTTGTTTAAACTGTGAGGGTAAAACCACCTACTCAAGCTTCAGTAATGGCTTATGCCCTTCCCCTCACCAAGCTCGAGAGTCCTAGGTTGACCTCAGACGGCTGTGCTGTCAGCAGGAATTTCAGGCCACTGGATCTTAGCTTGCTGGACTCCGTTGTGGTGGGACCTGGTGAGTCAGACAACTTGGCTCCCTGGTTTCAGCCCCTTTTCCAGGGGAATGAAAGGTTCTCTTGCTGGCATTCCAGGTACGATTGAGGTATTTAAAAAAAAAAAAAAATGCTTCTGCAGCTAGCTCGGTGTCTTCCCAAAAGGCTGCCCAGTTTTGTGCTTGAAACCCAGGGCCCTGGGCATAGGCACCACAGGGAGTCTCCCGGTCTGCCGGTTATGAAGACTGTGGGAAAAAGGACAGTATCTAAGCTGGAGTGCACCTTCCTCCCGATACAGTCTCTCATGGTTGCCCTTGGCTAGGGGAGGGAAATCTCCTGACCACTTGCACGTCCCCGGTGAGGTGATGCCCCATCCTGCTTTGGCTTGCCCTCCGTGGGCTGTACCCACTGTCCAACCAGTCCCAATGAGATGAACTAGGTACCTCATTTGGAAATGCAGAAACCACCTGCCTTCTGCATTGCTCTCACTGGGAGCTGCACACCGGAGCTGTTCCTATTCAGCCAGCCAGCGAGCTTGAGAATTCTGTATTTATTATTACTGCTCAATACCATGAATTATATTCCTCGTGCTATGATTTGGCATACTACATTGCCATTTTACATTGTTTAGAAATAACCAGGAGTTATTTGTCCTGGATTAATAATAAGAACTACATTTGAGAAATCACAGCAGCACATGGGACTGCAATTTTTTAAATGAAGATACCATGCAATGGTACCATTCTTACAATCTAATGCACATAATTATTTCTTGTCTTTAATCTATTATATATATTTTACATTACAAATTATCATATGAATTATGTATGTTTGTTTCCCTTCTATTACTTTTAATCATCCTGTACCAGAAACCTGATTAACCTGATTATTATAAACACAAATTCAAGGAAAAAAGGTTTCCCAACACTAGAAATGCTCTAAAAACCATGTGCTTTAGAGTTTAAGGCTCAGTGTTTGAGTTCAGGTTTCACTTATGTTTTACAAAATGAAATGTTAATATATACTTTATTATTTTTAAGAACTAAAATAAAAACCAAAAACAGTATCTACTATCAACTGTCACCATCATATTATAAAAACAAGAACCTTTGAAATAAAGATTGAATACATTTAGCCTTATGGAAAATTTGTTCTTTTGATTTTTGAGTTTTTAAATTACACTTTTTATATAAATGATAAATTCAAGGTGGTTCCAGCATTTAAAATATGCAAAAAACAAAAAATTCAGTCTAATCTTCCCATTTTGGTCGCTCATATGCTCAGTTCCCTTTCTCTCTTTCTTTTTTTCACCTTTTTAAACTATGTTTTTTTTTTTTTTAACTTTTAATTTCAGGGGTACATGTACAGGTTTGTTTATAGGTAAACTGGTGTCCTGGGGTGGTGGTGTACAGATTATTTCATCACTCATATATTAAACCTAGTACATTTTAGTTACTTTTCCTCATCCTCTCCCTTCTCCCACCCTCCACCCTCCAATAGGCAATAGACCTAATGCATATTGTTCACCTCTATGTATCCAGCTATACTCATCCTTTAGCTTCCACTTCTAAGTGAGAACATGTGGTATTTTATTTTCTTTTTCTGTGTTAGTTTCCTAAGGATAATGGCCTCCAGTTCCATCCATGTCCCTGCAATAGACATGTTTTTGTTCTTTTTGTGGCTGTGTAGTATTCCATTGTGTCTATGTACCACATTTTCTTTATCCAGTTTATTATTGATGGATATTTTGGTTGATTCCATGTCTTTGCTATTGTGAATAGTGTTGTGTATATATATGTGTCTTCATTATAGAATGATTTGTATTCCTTTGGGTATGTACCCAGTGATGGGATTGCTGGGTCGAATGGTATTTCAGTCTTTAAGTCTTTGAGGAATTGCTACATTGCCATCCACGATGGCTGGACTAATTTACACACCCACCAATGGTGTATAAGCGTTCCTTTTTCTCCACAACCTTGCCAGCAGCATCTGTTTTTTTGTTTGTTTTACATTTTAGTAATAGCTGTTTGGACTGATGTGAGATGGTATCTCATTGTGGTTTTGATTTGCATTTGATCAGTGATGTTGAGGTTTTTGGGTTTTTTTTATTTATTTATTTTAATGGAGTCTTGCTCTGTTGCCAGGCTGGAGGGCAGTGGCACGATCTCGGTTCACTGCAACCTCTGCCTCCCAGGTTTAAGCAAGTCTCCTGCCTCAGCCTCCCAAGTAGCTGGGACTACAGGTGTGCACCACCATGACCAGCTAAGTTCTACATTTTTAGTTGAGACAGGGTTTCACCATGTTGGCCAGGATGGTCTTGATCTCTTGACCTCGTGATCCAAGAACCTCAACCTCCCAAAGTGCTGGCATTACAGGCATGAGCTACTGTGCCTGGCTGAGTTTTGTTTTTTTTTGTTGTTTTTTTTTTTTTAAACATGATTATTGGCCACATGTCTGTCTTCTTTTGAAAAGTGTCTGTTCCTGTCCTTTGCTCACATTTTACAAGGTTGTTTGTGTATTTAAAGTGAAAAAACGTGGGAATTTATTTGCAAGCTAAATAACTATTCCTAACAGTACTGCAAAAAGATAATGTGTAATAGAACTAGAGAGTGGTCAGTCTATTAAAACATAAGAAATGAAGAAATTTTGAATTTACTCAAATGTAAAGGCTAATGGCTGGGAAATTTTCTCTTGTCATTTTTCAAAGCCCAAGGTGAATAAATTAATATGCATTTGAAATTCATAATATGTGAATGAAATTGAATTACAGAATTCTGAGAAGTATCTCAATAGAGTTATCATAGAATCATTTCTTTTTAGAACATTTTTCATAGCTCTCTAGTGTGTTTATATTAAACATTATCACTTTCTCCTTTTTTTATCCCTATGAATAATAAGGATCTTAACAGAGAAAAATATGTACTGCAGTGTAAACATACTTTTATGCCATTGCTGAACTATGTCAGATTTAAATTTGAATATTCACTATTATAATCAAAAGCATTTTTATAAGACCATTTTATGTTTTAATAGTAAACTATAATATTTCAGGAGACATAGACATAAACTTTATTTTTAAATTTAAAAAACTAAGTTAATGTATAAGTGCAATAAAAATAAGAATTAAATCTAAAACTTAAAGATTAATAAAGCTCAAAGAAACTTTAACAATGGCAAATCAGTACTTTCCCAACTGCAGCACATAAAAGCCAAATGTTTCTATTAAATAGTTTCTTTGGAATCTACTTGACTTGTTTGTAAATTTACTGTGTGAAATATTGTTTTATTTTCTAGTTCGTTTTTGACATTTTTTTCTAGTCGTTTTTTCTAGTTTTTGACATTTTTTTCTAGTCGTTTTTGACATTTGACAGAGTATTACTAGGTGAGAGTCTTTACAGTACATTTGAGCCTATAACAAACTTTCAAAGGTTCTGAACTGTGATTTAAAAAGTGAAATACATTAATCCTGAAATTTCTAAACAAGACAAAGGCCTTATTCTATTAATTACTTATAATATATTCAATAAGATACAAAGTCTTGAGATGCATATAATGTAAAATTTTAATTCAAAAATTAAGAAAACTAATATATTTTTCAGTGTGTATGTTTAGTGGTTTCTCTGGTCATAATTTGGTTCACCTAAGCTTGACATTTTCAGTAATATTAAGAGCTTATCAGAGGACAGAACCTGAATGAATGCTCATTTCTAACTATTAAATTCTGAGCTGTACTCACTTTTACTTTCTCTTTTTCTCATAAATATACCTTTAGATACAAATGTAATTACTAGTATAATATTGTATGCTCATAATGATTAAGTTATTTTTGTTCACCAAATTGAATGTTCTTCAATGTACTTCTCTTCTTGTTCTTGGACCCTTAACATCTTTTTATCATTTTTCCCCAACTTATTCCTAAGGAGGACAGACTGCAGAACACAAAAGGCATGTAAAAAATATCACAAGTCTTTATAGGTTACTTTGTTAGCTTTGATCCCTAGAAGAGTAATGCTTCTTAATGTTTTGATATGTGCAGATAGGGCAAGGTAATTGATGTCTGAGAGAAGAAATTGCAAGAAACAGGCCAAAGATGGAAAAATGTAGCGCCTTGATGGGAAGGATGAGTGTATTAGCTTTTCTTGTATTTTTTCATTGATAATTTTACTGTAACTATGTATGTTTTTCTTTAAGTATTAGTGACTATGTAATCTGTACAGTACTAAGATATATAGGCATGAGTACCTTGACAAATAAGGTGACATTCCTTCCTACTAATTTTTAAAATAAATGTGATTGTATATATTTAAGGTATGGGCCGCATGATGTTATGAGATACATATGGGTAATAAAATAATAACTCTAGTGAAGCAAATTAACGTCCATTATCACACAGTTACCCATTTTTCATGTGTGTGTAGCAAGAGCAGCTAAAATCTATTCATTCACCAAAAGTCCCAAATACAATGCAGTATTTTTAACTATAGTCCTCATGTTATACATTAGGTCTGTAGATTTGTTTATCTAAATATCTGATGCTTTTTATTTCTTGATCTAAATCTGCACATTTTCTCCCCACCCACAGCCTCCGATCTTGGCTTTATAACCACAGTTTTATTCTCTATTTCTGTGTGTTTGAGTTCATTTTTTAGAGTCTACCTATAAGTGAGATAATTACATTTGTTTGTGTCTAACTTATTTCACTTAGCATAATATCTTTCAGTTTCATCCAGGTTGTAACAAATGGCAGGATTTCCGTCTTTTATAAGGTTGAATAACATTGTGTTTGTGTGTACACAAACATAATTTCTTTATAATTTTGCCCATGTTCATTGCAGCATTATTCATAATAGCCGAGATATGGAAAAATCTTATTACTTTTTGGATTGATATTTATGAAATATTTGAATTACTGTACTATAAATATGTTGAATAAATCAAATCAGCCTCCAAATCCAATTGCAACCCTGACCGGTTTGAAGCAAGAATAATATATTCAAGAAAATCATATAAATTTTCTCTATTCCTCTCTCTCTCAGATGCCTGTACCAGTCAACAATTTTACTGGCTGCATAGAAGTTATAGAAATAAATAACTGGAGATCTTTCATTCCATCCAAGGCAGTGAGAAACTATCACATTAACAATTGCAGGTAAAATAGCAGTAGTTATTTTTCAAATAATCTGTTCAAATACCATACCTAAAGGTATCATTTCCAATTGAAATAATCTAATCCAGGCTGAAGTATATTTCATTCGTTTTGTTTTTGCTTCACATTCCTACATTCTACTTCACTGTCTTACAGATTGAATTTTTAAGCTATATCCCAATTAAGATGGACCATTACTTTAAAGGGTATCTGTTTTGTGCCAAATAAAATATACCATCCAACGAATAATCAGTCACAATCAGAAAACATCCTTTATCATAGTTTAAAAATGAAGCATGTTGACAAGCATGCCTGTGTTATATTGTGTGGAGTGCTAAAATACATCCTTTCTCCAAATTATCACTCCTCTTAAAAAATTGTCTTGTTCTTCAGTTTCCATTATTGGAGATGCATTTCTTTCAGACTCTGCTTCTGGCTACTGAAATCTCCGAACACGGCTTTTAATTGGGTGAACTAAAGAGATAGCACGAAGAAAATATTAGCCATTCATGCATTGGTAAGAAGTAGTTAAAATTTTGTTTCTTCCCTGATATTATTGAGAGGGAACTCAGACAATTAAAATGACCCTTTATAAAAGGGGTTATTTTGGGAGTATTATGGTAAATTGGAAAAGGAGATGTAAGATATCATGGTGAGGCAGGTTATTTGATCATAGGACAGCATAAAAGCTTACATCTTAATCAGTGTAAGGTCGTTCCTCATGGAAGCCCAGAGAAGCTCTAGCCATCTGGATTTTTGAACACTCTTTTCCTTTAGAAGCCCTGTGGGATGATTTGAGCCTTGCAGTTTTGTTTCGCATTTCCCTAATTATTAATGTTATTCAGCATCTTTTCATGTGTATATTGGATATTTGTGTATCTTCTCTTGAGATTTTCATATATATATTGGATATTTGTATACCTTCTCTTGAGACATTTCTATTTGATTTTTTGCCCATTTTTGAATTGGATTGTTTCTTTGTTTAATCTTAGGAGTTATCTATATAATCTGATTATTAATCTCTTATCAGATATATGATTTGGCAAATCTTTTCTTCCATTCTGAGTTGTCTTTTTACTCTGTTAACAATATCTTTTGATGCACAATTTTTTTTAGTAATGTCTGTTTTTTCTTTTATTGCCCATGCATTTGGTGTCATAACGATATCTAAGAAATAACTGCCAAATTCTATGTTGTGAGCCTTTTTGCCTATGTTTTCTACTGAAAGCTTTAAATTTTAGCTTTTTAATCCATTTTTAGTTAATTATTGTATATGGTGTTAGGTAAGGGTCTAACTATTTGGGTCATTCTGTTGTATGTGGATATCCAATTTCTTCAACACCCTATGTTCACAAGCATTTCTACACACTAGGCATGAGCAATCTGAAAAAGTAATTACAAAATCTATTTTATTTACAATATCATCAACTAAGTTCAGTTGAGTCTTCTTTTTATTTTACTTAATACATCTAACTAAAGATTTGTCAATGTTGTTGAATTTTTCAAACAACCAACTTTGTTTTCATCAATGTCCTCTCTAATTTGGGTTTAGATTGTTCTTTCTTCTTTTTTTAGCTTATTAAGTTGTAGTTAACTTATTGAATTTGAGATTTCTTATTTTTTAACATAAGCATTTATGGCTATGAATTTCCCCCTCAGCACTGCTTTCACTGCATCTCGTACATTTTGGTGTGTGTTGTATTTTCATTTTTATTTGTCTCTAAGTATTTTTCTACTTTCCATTATAATTTATTCCTTGATCCTTTGGTTGTTAAAAAGAGTGTTTAGTTTCCACAGATTTATAAATTTTCTGGTTTTAGTTCTGTTATTGATTTTCAACTTTAACCATTGTGATCAGAAAAGATAATTTATATGACATACGTCCTTCCTCTATTGAGATTTAATTTGTGGCCTAACATATAGTCTATCCTGGAAAATGTCCCACATGCTTTTAAGAATGTGCATGCAATTGTTGTTGCATAGTATGTTCTGTGTATGTCTGTTAGATCTAGTTGGTTTATTGTATTAAGTCCTCTGTTTCCTTAATTATCTTTTACATGGTGACCCTATTAATTATTGAGAGTAGCCATTGAATTCTCCACTATTATTGTAGAATTGTCTATTTCTCCCTTAAATTCTGTCTTTTTAGCTTCATATCTTTTGATAATCTGTAATCAGTTTCATAAGTGTTTATACACTGGGTCTGTCCTACAGACGCTGACCCAGTGACAGATGAAAGACGTACACAGACACAGATATTTTGCTTGTCAGTTTGGCTAAAGGGCTCTACTGCCAGAGTCTGCAGCATCGGCCTCAATAAGCTAGTGAAGTTTGCATTTATTTAGTACAGATTAAATGACAAAGGTCTCAAGTAAATGCCACTAGAGGGTAATTAATTTTGCTGAACCCCTGAGTAGAGAGCAATCATGCACCCTTGATGATCAAAGGTTGGTCTTAGGACCACATGAGTAAACAAGCCATTTAGATAAACTCCCTCATTTGTATGTACTTTAAGCTATTAACTCAAGGTAAGAGGATTAGTCTGCCTTCAGCCATAACCCTATCCTGAGGCTTTTGCAAAACCTACCAACCTTCCAAGAAGGTTTGCGTCTATTTTACAATTTTTCCCACCACCCTGACTGAACTCTTATATTTCCCCCTTTTCTGTTATTTTGCATCAGGCTTTGTTGATTGAAGAGTACAGATGTGTGCAGCAACAGGTCAGGCATGCTGGACACTGCTCGTATTCCGGCTTTGAATCCTAGAATTAGTAAATAACATAAGACAAACATGAGTGTAATTAGCAACATTCTTTTCCAATCCCTATGGAATTTAGTTCCATGTGTACTGTTACTAAGGAACCCCACTGGGTGTGTGATAATCTCTCTTAGCCAAGCAGTCACACTGTTAGAAGCTGGGAAGTGGGTGTTTGAGTGTAGCAGGTACCACATTCAGGCAGAGTGAGAGAACTTAAAAAAGGTTAATAAAGCATAGCAAGGAACACATTATCTGGAGTGAATGATGTGTGTGTCTGGAGCAGGATTTGTTCAGCCTCTTGAGTTGTCTTTTTCAGCATCCCCCAGGTAATGTCTGGGGCTGCGGGTCCTATAGGATCCTTTTCTTCATTTCTGGTACCAGGTTGGGTCTAGTCATGGTATAGTTTGATGTGTCATGCTGGAATCCAAAGAGGACCTGAGGGGGTGTGAACACAATCATATCCTCTTCCCCATGTTAGTAGTTAATTTGTACCACACCATTCATTACTGTTTACATCTTTCCATAAAATTGCAGGGTTTGTCTTGAGAGGTTTTAGCAAAGTGCTTTTCCACAGCTGATTGAAATTTATCTAAATTTTAAAAATTAAGGGTAAATAAGGCTTGTGCTAGTAGTGTTGCAGGGTCCTTACTCATACTCCCCCTTTTTTTGAGCATATTTTTAAGGGTGGAGTGGGCACGTTCTATTATGGCCTGTCATTGGCGGTTATATGAGATGCTTGTGGAATGTTGGGTATTCCATGTGTGACAAAATTGTTGAAATTGTGAGCTGGCATAAGTGGACCATTATCAGTTTTAATTTTGTGGGTTGCCCCATAAATGCAAAAGTTAAATGAAGATGTTTAGTGACATATTGGGTGGACTCTCCAGGAAGAGCATGTACACTAATTAGATGAGTGTTGTTATCAATGGACACATGTACATATCTTAAGTTTTCCAAATTTAGGGATGTAACATCTGTTTGCCATAACTGCCATAGTCCTAGAGGACTAGAACCCTCTAGGGTTAACACGTGTTGAAAGAGGGGATATGCCTGTGAGCTGGCAATCTGGGCATTGCAGAATAATTTGTTTAGCTAGTCTCTGGGTAGGTTGAAATTGCTTAGTTAAGTTTCTCCAGTTTTGGTGGAAGAACTGATGTGATTGGGTGTCTTAGTCAAGCAGTGATGTCATAACCTGAAGGTCTGCTTGATCATTCCCATAAGCCAATGGGCCAGGCGGTGAGCTGTGGGCTCGAATGTGTGTAATAAAAATAAGATGTGTATGTTGATTTAACAATTGCTGAAGTCAAAAAGTGCACACAGGGTGGGCTTTTGAGTGGACTTAATTATGGCTGTCTCAAGGTTCTGCAGTAAATAAACAGAGTAAGCAGAGTCACTAACATTATTGATGGGTTGAGCGGAAAATGCCTCCAAAGCCAATATTGAGGTCCCAACCTCAGCTTTTTGAGTGCTAGTAAACCCAGAACGAGGAGGAAATTATGTAGTCTCCACCAAATGGCCATTTTTCCATGTTTACCAGAACCATCAGTAAATAGTGTTAAAGCGTTAGGTACAGGGGAGTGAACTATTTTTGCAGGTAACATCACAGAAGTACGAGATAAGAACTTAAGGAGTTTATCAACAGGAAGGGCATGGTCTACATGGCCTGTATAATCAGAGAGGGCTATTTGCAAATTGATAGATAATGGCAATACTGCTTCAAATTGCTTTCTACTTAAAGAAATCCTGATGATATCAGGATCATAACCTAGCAATTGATTGCATTGTCTGCAACCTGAATTTACGAATTTACTGATTATAGGGAAAGAGTGTTTTAGTCCCAGTATGTGAGCAAAAAACCCATTCTAGAAAGCATAGTACTGGGGCCATCTGTCCTATTAACCCTGTAGGGGAGTGTTTAGTGGGAAAAATAAACAATTGAATTGAATAGCCTGGGTCTATGTAATCTAGTTGCCTGTGAGAAATGGCTTGTTCTGTTTCCTTGATTATCCTTTTTGCCGCAGGAGTTAAATACCTGGGAGAATCCAGGGCTCGGTTGCCCTTTAAGATAGAAAACAGGTATTGAAACTTATCAGTACGTATGTCCAAGGTGGGCTGAAGCCAGTTAATATCACTTAGTAATTTCTGATAATCATTTAAGTAATCATTTGAGGTATGTAAGTTGCTAGTATTTAATTTAACATTTTGAGGTCTTACCAGGGAGTTAGTATGTACCCAAGATACTTCCAACAAGAAGACATCTGTACTTTTTCAGGTGCAATCATTAAATCTCTTAAATATGTATTCCTTATGACAGAGTTACTAGCTTTAAAAGTATTGGCTCCGTTGGGGCTGCTAGTAAAATATCCATAAAATGAATAACCTTGCAATCAGAAAATTCTTTTCTACTAGGGAGCAAAGCTTGATTTACATGAAACTGACACATGGTAGGACTGTTTAGCATCCCTTGAGGAAGCAGTTTTTAATGAAATCAGCAAGCTCGCTTTTCATTATTGATAGCTGGTATTGTAAACACAATTCTTTCTCTGTCCTGTTCTGCTAGTGGAATGGTATAAAAGCAGTCAATAACAATTGTAAGTCAATCTTGAGGAATCACTGCGTGGAGGGAAGGCCATGTTGAAGGGGCCCTGTAAGTTGCAAATTAGCATTAATAGCATATAGATCATGCAAAACCTTCATTTACCAGATTTTTTGGGAATGACAAAAATGGGTGAATTCCGGGGGCTGTGTGATGGTTCTGTATGGCTTGCTTTTAATTGCTCCTCAACTAATTCGTGGGCTCTTTTTAATTTCTCTCCCTTTGGCGGTTACTGTTTTACTTAAATTGGATTTGGAGAGAGTCACGTTAGGAGTAAGGGAGAAATAACAACAGTGGCCATTATCGGAAAGAGGTCTTTTAAATTCTTCAATTTTACTTGTATCTTAGAAGATAATTATAATCTGGGATGTCTCTTATATACAAGAAACACATGAAATTTTGCCATGGGTCACCCGTGGAGCCGGAGGGCAGCAGTGCGAATCCCAGGGAGGCAGCAGTTTTTGCACTTGCCTAGGCGCTGCTTTTTGACTGTGTCGCTTCTGCCCCCTGCTAGCCTGGGGTGTCACAAGCTTCCCTGCCACTGAGCTTTTTCTTCTACCCATTGTCAGCTTGGCCACATGGCTCTGGCCTCTAATGCCTTTTCTTAAATTTTTATAAACATTAAAAGAAATGGGTTTATATACCCAATTGCCTTGTTGATCTTGCATTACTGGGCAGGCTAAGAACTCCCCTTCTAATGCCGCTTGCCTAAGACATGGTACCATGACTGTAGCACATTCCTTTGTCTTTTTTCCAATTTATTAGAGGAGGGGACTCAAGCAAACCTCCATTTCCTCTTTGTTATTTTGGCCTGGTGACAGCACATCTGAGGGACAAGGAGATGGTATGGTAGGTGACAGTTCTTCCTCCTTCCCCTTTTTAGGCTCTTCTGTGTATAATGGGACCAGAGCCAACCTCACCAAAGCTCATAGTGTTAGAGATGATACTGGGACCCATTGCCCATGATGTTGTTTCCAATTTCTCCCCACTTGTTCCCAGAGCTCTATGTCTAGCATACCTCCTTCTGAGAACCATGGGTTATGGAATACAATAGTTTGCATTAGTTCCCTTAACAGAGCCTGTGAAACTGAGGCTCCACTAGCTTTAAGCAGCTCTTTCAATACTTTTATATACTGTTTCTGTTGAGCTGATAACTGTTGTCCCATGATGAAACCCTAGCCTGAACATTACCCCGGAACTTGGAAGTCCCAAGCAGGCACCAATGACTTACTGACTCACTGACTGCGCAGTCCTTTTCACCTTCATTTTCGAGGGTTCCGTCGCAATCGCCATTCCATTGCAGCATTCCTCACATGAGGCACCACATGCTGGGGTCTGACCCACAGACCCAGGTTGCACAACGGATGAATAATGTACTCAGACACTGATATTCAGTGAAAGAGAAGGCCAGGGGCCAGGCCGATCACAGAGTTGTGACAGCGGTGCGTGCCCTGACTAGCTGTCTCTACAGGCATTTATTGAGCACAGATTTAAATGACAAAGGCTTTGAGTTAACACAACTGTGGATAATTAATCTGGTCACCCTCACCCGGAGAGATCAGTTCTGCCCACGAATGATCAAAGGTTGGTCTTAGGACCACATGAGTAAACAAGCTATTTAGATAAACTCCCTTACATTCCTTTGTACCTACTTTAAGCTATTAACTCAAGGTAAGAGTATTAGGCTGCCTTCAGTCATAACCCTATCCTTAGGCTTTTGCAAAACCTTCTAGCCTTCCAAGAAGATTTGTGTCTATTTTACAATTTTTCCCACCACCCTGACTGAACTCCTACATTTATATATCTTCTTGCTGTATTGAGTCATTTATTAACATATAATGTCCTTCTTTGGTGTTAACATTTTTTATTTTAAAGTCTATTTTGTCTGATATTAAGCTAGCAACCCCAACTCTCTTTTGGTTACTATTTGCATATAATCTTTTTTTTTCATCCTTTCAGTTTTAATCTATTTAAATTTGTGTTTTTAGATCTAAAGTAAATCTTTGGTATAGAGCATATAGTTGAGTCAAGTGTTTTTATCCATTCTGCAGGTTTCTGTTTTTTGATTCAAGAGTACAAACATTTATAATTAAAATAATTGCTAAGAAGGGATTTACTTCTGCTATTTTGTGATTTGTTTTCCTTATTCTTTATAGTTTTTGTCTCTCATTTTTTACATTACTGTCTTTTCATATTTAGTTTATCTTTTATAGTGAAGTATTTAAATTTTTTTTCTAATTTTATTTTGCATACATTCTATAGCTATTTTCTTTGTGGCTACCATGCAATTAACAGCCTAACGTCATTAACACTCTAAGTTGAGTTTACAACAAACAAAACTCTACTCCTTTAACTGCTCTGTTCCCACTCCTTTTGGTTGTTGATGGCACAAAATTACATCTTTATACATTGTGTGGCCCCCCAAAACTAGTAATTTTTGAAATGTGTTAGTCTTTTAAATTATTTAGAAAACAAAATATAAAGTTATAAACCAAAGTTAAACATTAACTTTTAGAATAATTTTAATGCATTAATCTCCTTATTTAGAAAACAATTATTAGAAATTATTATAAAACAAAAAGTACATTATAAGCCATTTAGCTTTGATAATTGCCTATGACTTTACTCTTATTTCTTCATTCGACATACAGTTACTGTCTAGGGTCTTTCATTTCACACTGCAGGATTCCCCTTGAGCATTTCTAACAAGAAAGGTCCAGTGGTAACAAACTTTCTTAGCTTTTGTTTATCTGGGAATGTCTTAATTTCTACCTTTTTTTTTTTTTTTAATTGAGACAGTCTTGCTCTGTCACCAAGGCTGGAGTGCAGTGGCACTATCTTGGCTCACTGCAACCTCTGCCTCCTGGGTTCAAGTGACTCCACTGCCTCAGCATCTTGAGTAGTTGGGATTACAGGCACACACAACACCTGGCTAATTTTTGTATTTTTAGTAGAGATGGTGTTTCACAATGTTGGCCAAGCTAGTCTCAAACTTCTGACCTAAGGTGATACACCTGCCTCGGCCTCCCAAAGTGCTGGAATTACAGGCATGAACCATTGCACTCAGCTCTTCCTAACTTCTGAACGACTCTTTTGTCAAATGTAGAATTCTTGCTTTACAGAGTTGTTTTCTTTCAGCATTTTGAATATTTTAAACTTTTACTTTCTAGCCTACAAAATTATTGATGAGAAATCTAATCTTATTGAGAATCCTCGTATGTGAAAAGTAATTTTCTTTTGCTGCTTTTAAGAGTTTCACTTCATTTTTAGTTTTCAAAAGTCTGATTTTAATATGTATCCATGTAGCTCTGAGTTTGTTTTATATGGAGTTTCTTAAAGACTTCTCAAGTCTTTTATAAACCCTTTCCTGGGCATGGATGGCCATTTTTAAAATTTCCTCATATATGCAGTTATTTTTGAATGTTCTAATCTTTAGTGGTTAGCTTCCAAAAGTGTGAAAACAGACAGACAGTGAGGAGAAAAATAGTTCAAGGTGGTGGGGAGTAACAACAATGCGGGGGAAGTGTGACAATGACCACTATCTATTTCACTGATCAGCTATATTATCAGAAGCAGTAATCAGTGATCAAAGCACAGATGTCTAATATGTGGAGAATAGGATCCTTTCTGTCCACATGGCCCTCACAAGCTGTGTGCAGACTGCACCAGAAACATGCACACACCTGCCTGCCACATGACTAAGAAGTGGGGCGTGGGTGCATGCTACTGTTTTAAGAGCTGAAACTGACCAAAATTAATCACAATTTAATTTAGAAGCCTTCACCTGGAAAGTTTTAAACCTTCAATAGACTTCACTATTTCAAAATAGTTACATCAAAAATATTCTGGGCCAGGCATGGTGACTCACGCCTGTAATCCCAGCACTTTGGGAGGCCCAGGCAGTTGGATCATGAGGTCAGGAGTTCAAGACCAGTCTGGCCAACATGGTGAAACCCCATCTCTACTAAAAATACAAAAATTAGCCTGGCGTGGTTGCACACACCTGTAGTCCCAGCTACTTGGGAGGCTGAAGCAGGAGAATTGTTTGAACCCAAGAGGCAGAGGGTGCAGTGAGCCAAGATCACGCCACTGCACTCCAGCCTGGGCAACAGAGTGAGACTCCATCTCAAAAAATTATATATATATAATTTTTTTTTGAGATGGAGTGCCAGTACAATTGTTGTCTAGGTAGGGAGATAGATTTCTTGTGATTCCTACTCTGCCTTATTAATGACAAATTCATTATGCATTAACATGAATAATATAACATATAGCATGTTTTATGCAAAACAGTTTTACTTTTCCAAAACAAGTAAAAATAATGATAAGAGTGGCACTATATTATGTATCAGCAAACATATTTAATACCTGCCTTAATACAGCTAGATCCTCATAGGTGCTTCTGCATTCAATCTGTCCTATAAGTATTTTGCTGAAGTAGTTGGAGAAATTTTGGCCTCCCAACACATATATATTTTGAAAAGATAAAAGAGTTTTAATAGACTTTTCAAATAATTGAGTACCCCTCTTTGCTATTATGCCAAAATTGATAACTAATAAATTGTTAAAGGTGAGTTGAAAAGTGGAATGTAAAACCCAATCAATGGGCATTTTATATTCAATTAAATTAACATTCATTGCTCTATCTTGTATTTTGAATGGATCTTTTACTCATGCACAATTTTTTGTTGCCAAAATATTGGTCTCTTGAGTTATTCAGCTCTACCAAATGTCAACATATATCTTTGTAAAATATTTAAAAATAATATTTGTTAATATCCCCTACAATCTCACCAGAAAAGATTTTAAGTATTGTATAGCTGTCATTCTGACCATGGTAGATGACTTGCCCACAATTCTGAAATATGATTGAAAGTTCAAATTTTAACATTGGCAACAAATGCTGTTAGCTGTTTTCTTTGGAGTGGCAGCCCTATTTTCTTTTTGAGAAAATGTCTACCCAGTACCCAAGAATGCATAATCATAGCTTAAAATTTAGTTGTTCTTTCATGTAAAACTGTGTTCCACAAAAATTAGCAGCTAGTTGGTCTTACACATCAAAAATGACTCATATTTCTCCTTGAGGCCATCATCTTACTCCAGTGTACAGCAGAAATACTTTATGCCTACCCCCTTTTCATCATACACATTATTAAAAATGTGTAACTTATATTTGAATAAAGTTAATGTTACCACTGTTTCAAGTACAATCATCTTAAATTTTTTAATTAAAGTGATAATACTATATCTAGTACAGTTGGTGCCACTATTTGTATCATACTAAGCCATCAGTAGTTTTATTCACTATTACCTTTGACTATCAGTGCAAATATAAACACAGTGAAAAAGTCTAATAACATTTAAATAACCCCCAAATGACACTATGAGAATTGAAGCTCGCCACTAATTTGTCTGGTGGCTCTGTTTACTTATTACAGCAAGGCTTATCTGGACAGATGGTCCTTAGAAGACTACATGTGATGCAGCATTTTATTACAGGGAATGTAGTCTTACTTTACCATTTTATATTAATTATATCACTGAGGTTTTGTTATTGAGAAGCTAAAAGTCTTACATACATGAAGGAAGTAAGGTGACTATCACCACAAATTGTAAATCCCTTGCTTGATGCTCAGTGACACATTTTTAAAATTTACCAAAAGATTTAAATTTCTAGAATAGTTTGATCTATTTCCTCACCTCTTCTTTACAATCAGCTTTATGCTGATATAAGAAAATCTAGAAATAGTTATTAACATAGCATTGACAGAGAAATTGATTCACCAATTTGGTATTTTGGTTTTTGTTTATTTGGTGATGGTGATTATTGTTTGGTTTTGTTTGCTTGAATCATTTTACCAAGGTTTTTTACAACAGTAAAGTTGATACTAATTGTATCTGTGTATATGGCAAATATTTTCACCTGTGGATTTTCACCTCATAGCATTTTCTCTATTTTATAGTCACCTACATTTGTTTCACCTGTGTTCTTAATAATTAGGTAGAATATACATCAGGTACAAAAATTTTATTATCACATATTTGTTTATGTCTTATACCCAAAATATGAAAGATTGATTTTTCTCATTCAGGCAGAGTAGACAGGTTTCAATGTAGTATGATATAAAGAACAGCTAAATCGGTTATTCTACCTCTAGTTTCTTCCCTGCAGAAGCACTCATGTGTAATCTAATGACTCTCTGAATAGCCTTATTAGAAATAGTAGAAATTTGCAAAGCAGGGAAATGGATGTTTAAAAAGGTAATAAATAAGATGGAATAGTAATACTTATAAGTCAGTGAAAATAATATGCATCAATATGGATAATTTTTAAAAATACTTTGTAAAAAAAAAGTAACTACAAGAAACATACCATTTACATACACTTTTAAAGCTACCTTATATCCAAACACCATCTTGCCCTTTATTACACATTCTCAAATTTTTCCATATAAAGATAACGGCTCTGGACTAAATGTTATGTTATATTACCCTGCCATCCTCTTTTAAATAATTACTGTTCCTGAATGAATGTGTTGTGATAATAGGCACAAGTATTTTAATAGAAGGAAATGATTCAGAAACCAAAGATAGAAAGCACCAGAGATCATTTGCCACTTTTATCCCCCCCCCCCACATATCATCTGAAAATGTCATTAGTATCACTAAATTGGACATTATTTGCTTTTCAATAGAGAGTAAATTATAAAGCATATAACACGTGTTTATACATTTGTGGTAACTATCTAGAAACCCTACTTTTAAGTAAACATTCATTTTAAATGTTTGTACACATACATGTATTTGGCTCTTCTTTAAATAATAGCAATAAAGTGACCAGTTTTGTGAAATCATAATTTCCCCAAATGATTTGAGCTTTTATTCCATGTGCAAATTCTGTCCTTCCCATTTCATGAGGGAAATTAAGATTAAATGCGTAGTTTTTGGTATGGTCTCTGCTTACATTTTTAAAGTAAAGTGACATTTTGATATCATTAACAGTCTGATTCTAAAGCTTAGAACCAATCATATAGAACTGTAAAGAAGAACAATGACTCTGGAACCATACATTGAACAGTGGTTGTATTACTTATTTCCTATGTGACTTCATGGTTTCTTCATCTATAAATGGTGATGTTGACAATAATACTGACCACAGAGTATTGCATGATTTGATATATATTTTTAACAATCCTCAGAATGGGGCCAAATACATAGCATGTATGTTATAATTTCTAGTTATTGTTATTGTACTTGTTGTTGTTTATCATTTGCTTCTCCTCAACCTAAAAGTCAACAGAGTCCCTTTTCCTGAATTTTTCCGAAAAGCAACTAACACAAAATTTGGTTGGGGAAGGGTCACGAAGAAGAGGTCAGATATTTCAGAAAACAGCACAACAAAACAAAGATGTAAATATATACATATGCTATCCTCAATCTTAGAAATACCTTAACTACTCTTACCTCAAATCTTTTTTTTTTTTTCTTTTTTTTTTTTTTTTTTTTTTTTTTGAGACGGAGTCTTGCTCTGTGCCCCAGACTGGAGTGCAGTGGCGCGATCTCGGCTCACTGCAAGCTCCGCCTCCCGGGTTCAAGCCATTCTCCTGCCTCAGCCTCCCGAGTAGCTGGGACTACAGGCGCCCGCCACCTCGCCCGGCTAATTTTCTTGTATTTTTAGTAGAGACGGGGTTTCACCGTGTTAGCCAGGATGGTCTCGATCTCCTGACCTCGTGATCCGCCCGTCTCGGCCTCCCAAAGTGCTGGGATTACAGGCTTGAGCCACCGCGCCCGGCCCTTACCTCAAATCTTAAAGATCTGCTCTTGAACTCAGTCCCAGCCCTTCTTCCTTTTTCTAATTTCTGTTCCCTCCCTGTAATCTATCCTCAACTCATTATTCCAGAAACCCTTAACCCCGTGCTCTCTAGAAACTCAATTTATTTTATTTCATTTTGTCATATGAAGAACAATTAACTTTCATAATATTATTTTTTTAACTTTTGGACCATGCCCCAGGATTAATCTTTTCATAATTAAGTGTTTGAACATAGTATTTTCACAAACTAAAGGCTATTCCCAAAAGTAATTTAAGGTGTTTCTCCTTGTTACACAGATTTAATCACAACACATGGTTAATACGCTGCAACTCCAGAAGGATTGCTTCTTCCACGTTACACAGATGGGAACTAGAGAGCTTGCCTGCTGGTTTTGTGGAAGTGGGTTTGAGTTAAGCTGTGTGTTTCTATGGAGAGGATTTAAAAGTCAGATACACCAAGTTTCAAAGTTCAGCTGTGTTGCTTACTATTGACACAACCTTAGGAAAATTACTTAACCTCTCTGTACTTCAGTTTCCTTTACCAATAAAGTGGAGACAATAATATTGGTAATAACAGGGTTAACATAAGGAAAAAAATGAAATTGTATATAAGCAATGCACTTAGCTCAATGTGTGGACACAGAAGTTATTTCAATTTTGTTAACTGTTATAATCAGCCATCTTCACATATGCTTATTTGACAATATTCCCAATAAATTTACAAGAATAATCTTCTAAGAATAACACTTTTCATAAGAACTCCAAAAGCCCTACCTTAATTTTTTAAAGTATCTATTTTTATTCCAGTAAAAAATAAGTGAGAATAATACACTAAAATAAATAAAAGAAATAGATACAAAGACCCTTAAGAATAGAGAACAAATACAAAATTCATAGACTTTTTTATATTATATATTGGATTCATTTCTATTCCCATTTGACTTTTTAATTTTGTATAAGTTTTTAACTGAAATATGGTTTCACTTCCCTGCACTGTAAAAGTTTCCAATGTTCTATTCCTGTCTTTTTCAAATCTTTGTGCATTGTATGCTTTTCTTGACAATTGAAAGCTATCAATATTTATATTTTAAAATCTATTTTAATACTTGGGAAATGAAACATTCAGGGAAATGAAACTATTTTCAGTTTTGCAATAAAATGAATATAGTTAGGTTTTACTTATACAAATATAATCCTATATGATATAATTTGAAATGAATCATTTTCAGATGTAGCTATTTGAGGTTACATATTTTATAACTATAAACAATAGATTAATGACAGCTCTGTTAGACTATTGCATATATTTAAAACTGTGGTGACATTGATAAGAGTCATATCCTCTAGTCCTCTCAGGCATCTATATTTTCAATATCTGCTTTTGGTATTAACAGATGGCAGTCTTTCAAATGCTTATCATGGCCTTCAGAATAAAAGTTAAACTCTCTACTAGGTTTACAACAGAAGAGCTTATATTATATACCCCCTCCATAATGTAAAATTTTCCCATAGAAGTAGTTGCCAGGCAATGATAATGTGCTCAGTCTCCTCCATCCCTCTTGCATATAGGTAGGGCTACAGAGCTAGTCCTCATCAATGGAATGCCAACTAAAGTGTGTGACTTCTGTCTTATCTTTATAAAATGCATTTGCTGCCACTGAGGATGAGGAAGACTTCAAGGACACAGGTTATGATCGAAGCTTCTGAAGTTAAGAAAGCTATTTCTAGAGCCTCCCGCAAGAAAAAACATGAAGAAGTTATAATACTAGAAGTAACACAGGCTCATTAAGATATGTTAGTGAAGTAGAAGAACCAACTGCACCAAAGATCAAATCAAAGGTTGCTCCATTTCCTCCAAGCATATTGTTCAGATCACCTCAGGCATCTGTCATTAAGTTGAGAGATAAAGGTATAAGAGGAAAAGAAAAAGAAATAGAGCCAGCTTTAGAATTACGCCAAAGAAAGAACAATATGTATTGTTATTAACATGTATCAGACTAGATACAAATAAATCAGTGCTTCCTAAATTTTGATTTAAGTATAATTTCAAAAAAAAAAAAAAAAAAACAACAACAAACCCACAAACCTAAGTCAAAAAAAATGCCTGTACCTATAAAATGACACTTAGGACCCAAAAGTTATACTAACATGTAAATTTTTACAGTATGTGAAAGCTCTGCATTCCCCAAGGAGTATATACTACCCAAACACTCTCTTCAGATATGATTGGAGGCCAGGTTCACCTGGGGCCAGGTACAATGGATGAGAAAGTTACTCCCCAAGATAATCTAATAAAAAAGCTTTATAGTATAATGCAGAGTTGCACAGCAATATACTCTCATTATAATATCATTATACTATATTCTCTATTATAATGCTTTGCCTCTCTGCATTATACTATAGTAATGAATAACCACTTTTAATTATTGCTATGCAATCATGTTTCTCCATTTCTATATGGGCGTTTTGTGCAGTTATCCTGCCCCTGCTCCACCTGTTTATATCAAGGATGGTAGAAGAATTGTCTTTTAGTTTGTGGTTCTGCAGACCTAAAAGAGCCACAGCCGAATGGAGAGAACTGGACATCACACAGAAATCACTGACACTTTGCTAGATACAGTGATTGGATGGATGAGATGCCTGCTGTATCTTTTGAGAAGAGGCTGGAGACATTCTGTATGAAAGAAAGGGAAAGTGCGTGGATATTTAGTAGCCAGAGGAGCAGCCTAAAGGACATACATCTAGCTGTCCACCAAAGCAATGTGGAACTTTCACTAACGGCAGCAGTTCAGACAGTGGCAACCTTTTCTAGTCACCTTGCCTCAGAGATCACCAAACTGCAGGTACAAGCTAAATTCAGCCTACCACTTGTCTTTACAAAGCCTGAGAATAAAGATTTTTTTAAAATTTTAAATGGTTAGAAAAATAAGAGTAATATTTTTGAAACTTGAAAATTATACGAAATTTAAATTTCAGCATCTAAAAATAAAGTTCTACTGGAACATACTCACATTGAGTCGTTTACATATTATCTATGGTTACTTTCAGATTGCAACCACAGTTGAGTAGTTGTACCAGAAATGTAGGACCCACAAAGCCTAAAATATTTACTATCTGGCTCTTTATGGAAAAAGTTTGTCAATATCTTGTGTAAGAACATAGAACATAGACCTAGTTCTCACCAATGAAATATGAAGAGAAATAAATTATGCCACTTACGACTCAAACATATGATGCGTGATTCTTTGGACTTTCTCTGTCACTTAATCTTTCTCCCCTCACCGTCTTGCTGGAGGAAGAGGACTCTAAGGCCCCCCGCCAAGAATAGCATCAAAGGATGGAGGTTTCCTAAGATCCTTCTGTTCTCTCAGTCCCATTGAACATAACCACCAGCATTAGACCACTAAGTGAGTTAAAATGAACAATTAAGTTAGGCTACTAAAATTTGGTGATAGATTTGTTACATCAGTGAAGATTATACAAACTAATGTAGGCTGCTAAAATTTTAACCTACCTAAGGTGTCAGGATATTTCTGTTTAGCCTTGAACACACTTACTTATCTGGTTCCATAGTATTCCTCCAGCTTCCATCTCACTACTGCTCCATACTAACTGTTTTTTTTTCTTCCACTTTATAATATTTTAACTCCTGCTATGCTGTGAACATTAAGATAAAGTCCATGTCATTAAGGAACTCATAGTATATTGGAGGGAGAATACATACACAAATAATTATAATAAAAGAGGGAGTTCCAAATGATACATATACTTCCTTGGTTGCCATAACAATGCCTGTGATTGATGGATAGATATAAGTAAACAGAGGAGAAGTCGTTTAGTACTATATGGCTGAGTAGTGCAAAGTCACCTATGCTGAGCTCATCCTGTCAGAGAGACAACTTCATTGGCCTTTAATTCCCAAAGAAGTCATTAAGTTACAACAGACACTGTTTGGTAGGGTAGATAGTGCCTTTAAGTCTATCAGATAATTGTTGATTATCATTATCAAGCCTTCTCACTTTTTTCACAGACATTGCCAATTTGACTGCCTACTCACCAGGTATATGTACTTGTCACACCTCAAAGAATTCTGTGCGCTAAGGCACTATATCAGTCAAAATTCAAATTTCTAAGAGTACCATACTATTCGGCCCCAGCAAGAAATGACCTCAGTTTGACTAAGGTTTATTCCTGTAGTATTCATTCATTCATTCATTCATTCACAGTAAATATGTATTGAGCTTTTACTACTACTGATGGTCAGATTATTGTCTAGATACTGAGATATAAAGACAAAACAGTTCCACTCTGCTTGTCATAAAGCATATATTTATGTAGCTATTTTCAGGGAGTGGGTTTTGGAGAGGGAAATTACCCAAACCCAGCACAAAGCAGACATAACAGAATCAGAAACTACCACTATGCCTGTTCTTCCTCCTTTAGAATCTGAAATACCTTCCAAGTATTTGGGAGACGTAAAGCCTTCCCATATGATGAGAACTCCTGTCATAGAGAGAAATTGGTTAATGAATATCATATCCATTAAGTATGCTGGGATATGGGATACAACAAAACAAAGCAAAAGCAAGGGTCACTATTCTAGTGAATATATAAGAGATTTTGTGTTGCCCAAAAGAGACTCACCTTTCTCAGCCTGGGAAAATGTGGGTGTGCTTTATAAAAGAAGGAATACCTGAACTTTGTTCTAAAGTGGGAGCTTGCCAGAATATGAAAGTTGAAAGCATTCTAGATAAGGAGCCAGAGATTTTTTAATACTGCCATGTTTGGTGTTGTGGAAGCATACAAATTAAGGTGGGAAGTCATGATTGATAAGCCTGAAAACATAAGCTCAGAGCAGATAATGAAGGCTTGGTGGGTTAAAGAGCTTGGAACTGCTGAGAATAAAGGTTATGTTAAGATATGCATTTTAGATGAATCACCTGAGTCACTTTATTGTAGATGTGGAACCTAAAAGTGAAGAAATGAGAGTGGAATTAGGAAAACCAGATAGGAGGCTTTTTGAATAATCTAAGAAAAAAATGAGTGCCTGAAACGAGTCAGGGTTGGCAAAAATAGAGAGGAATGATGCATCTGCTCTTTAGAAGGAAATATGGCTAGATTTAGCGACTATGTTTCTAGCAGATTGAGGAAGAAAAGGAGGCAAGAATGACTCCTAGAATTTTTACTTCAGTTTCAGGGTAAAAGTGGATAACATCAGCAGATATCACCAAAAGAGGAGCACATTTTTATGGTGTTTCAGCCTGTATTCTTTCTGTGCTACTATATACTTTATTTAAAAATGCAATCATGTGGAGCACAAGAGAGAAAAGGAGAATAAAGTGGAGAGGACAGAGAGCTATATGAGGATGTGTTATCAGGCCAGATTCTGCCTGGTAATAAGCTGGACCAATGATTCAGTCTCACTGGACTCTTGTTGAAGGCCGTATAAATGACTTCCTCTTGTAACAGTTGCTCAAGGCGAAGAAAGAAAAAGAATTTGCTCAGCAGCAGCGAGGACTTGGAAGGAGTGGTCTGAGTCTCTAGAAACTGGTGAAACAAAGAGGATCTTGATTCATGTGTATGATTGGTACATTCCATTTTGGACATGTAGAATTTGAACTCTTGTGGGAATAAGCACCCAGGTAGATATGTCCAACACGCTGATTTATATTAAAGAGTCTGTCACCCAGTATATGATATGAATTAAAAATAGAAGTTTGAGAATATTAAACATAAAGGTAGCAGGAAAAAAACATTAAAGTGAGTAAAAAGACACCCAAGGTGGCCGGGCGCGGTGGCTCAAGCCTGTAATCCCAGCACTTTGGGAGGCTGAGACGGGTGGATCACAAGGTCAGGAGATCGAGACCATCCTGGCTAACCCGGTGAAACCCCGTCTCTACTAAAAAATACAAAAAACTAGCCGGGCGAGGCAGCAGGCGCCTGTAGTCCCAGCTACTCGGGAGGCTGAGGCAGGAGAATGGCGTGAACCCGGGAAGCGGAGCTTGCAGTGAGCTGAGATCCGGCCACTGCACTCCAGCCTGGGCGACAGAGTGAGACTCCGTCTCAAAAAAAAAAAAAAAAAAGAAAAAAAAGACACCCAAGGAAAGTGTGCAGAGTGAAAAGAGCAGTGGTCAAATACAAAGACCCAACACCATCTACTTCTTTTTACAGTTGTCAATCCATGAAATGCATGAAAGAACTGGCTCTTTGAAGTGTCAGTTACTGGGTTCCCAAACCCCTTTTGCAAATGAGTTGTATATATCAGTGACAATAGTGTTCTTCACAGGTGTTTCATTTACTTGTGGTATTGTGTAATTCATCTCTCTCACTTAGGAACACATCAGTTCACTCATTCATACAGTCATTCAAAAATTTGTATCAGAGTTCCGCGAAGTGTTTGGGGCTCAAAGTTGAGCTTCTCAGACTTTGTTGTCTTTATAGGGCTACTTCATATCAGCCATGGAGACTCCAAAAGTTCTCTATGAGCAAAGCCATGATAATATGATCATCTTTCAGGTCTATTGTTAACTAGGAGATGTATTTTGTCAAGATCTGGAGGACAGTGAAGATATATTGCTTCTTTTAAATAAAATAATGTCACCACATGAACTCTAACAACAGAGGGTAGGATTTTGAAGAGCTATGCTCACTGCTGGTGGCCATACCACCTCATTACATCTGAGAAGAACCAGTTCTTCTACATTGCTTTATTACTGTCATTTGCAAAGGGTAGAACTTTTCAAGGCAATTTGTGTGTTAGATAGTCACTTGCTAGGTATTACGATGAGTCTACTGAGATATGAACTGATTTCATTCACTGCGTTGGTTAGCAAGAATATGCAGTATTCAATCCTTTTCAGTATGCCATATGTATATTTCACACTCATTTTCATATTAAATTTTTATAAAATTTTAGATAAAATCCCAAGCATTAAAAATAGCAGCATTTTAATATTTTATGGAAACTTTATATGTGTGAAAATACAAAATCATAGAACATAAACATAATGACTGTTTTCTGAATTGTATGTGAATTATTTTGTGACTGATGCTGGAAAGCAATTACATACTCTCTTTTTGGCTGTTATTGGAGAGTAGCTAAAGGCAGTGACTTAATTAAGGCAAACAAGAGAGAAAAACATCTGGCTTTTTAAGGTTACCTATAGTTTTAACTTCTAATAAACAGTTGAGCTTTAGAACTAACCTTTGTTATTCTAGTTATTGTAAAAGGAAAATAAAGGTTGGAGTTTTGTTTTTACATTTAAATTATTAACATCTCACCAGGCTTCCAACACTTCTGGATTTGGTACTGAAAAGTTCAATTTTGTTAAGATGATTGTACCAGATGTATTACTATTAAAGTACAGAACATTAAACAAAAGGTATATGCTAAACATATATAAAAGAATTCATTTGCTAAAGATAAACTGATAGTTTGCTTGATTTAATCAAACTCAGGCCTATATAAGTATGAAAATACTAACAATGTCAACTTAGATACATATTAAGTCTTATTCCCTAAAAGAGTAAAGCGATAATATTCAAAAATTTTAAGCTTTTCTTTTACATTTATGTATCTTGAGTCATAGAGCATGTTAAAGGAAATCTACCTTGACAGGGCGATGGACAAGATGATTTAAGTTTCCATTTTCCAATTCAAATGACTCCTATTCATACATAATATCTTTTTCTATTTTGAAGATTCTGCAATATCTGTGCAAAGCAGGGCAGCTAAAAGTGATCTCGTTTTAAGGATATCACTGCCTTTGGCACATTTAAATATTACTACATAAATATTTCTATTAGTTTATCTTTCTAATGTATACTATATTTATATTTAACTCTCAATTGACTCTGTAAGAAACAATTAAAAGTGCAGACAATTGATAGGAAATGAAAACCAGGTACTATTGCATTAATTGTGTCATATTGCCTGTTTGTTAGAGGAATGTGTTAAAATCTTTCAGCATTTGAAGTGTAAACTCCTTCAACTTTATATTGGCCTCAGGATAGGACTCATGTCCTTTGTCAAAGCCTGTAAGTTTCTTCTTGGTCATCCCTCACTACTCCTGGTCTTCATTTAGGGTAGTTGTAGAGGTAGGACATGTGAGATGCTGTTGGGGTTTCCTGGGTATATGACCTATGAATCTGAATTTGAGAAACGAAACTCACGTATACTTAAAACCCACCATATTGCCAGCACTATGCTAAATACTTTATTTCTTGCTAAAATAACGTATGTGGCATATCCTATTTGTCCATTTTACAGACGAGAAAACTGGACAGAAAAGGTTTAGAAGCTGACATGGTTTGGCTCTGTGTCCCCACCCAAATCTCTTCTTGAATTGTACTCCCATAATTCCCACGTGTTATGGAAAGGACCCAGTGGGAGATAATTTGAATCATGGGGGTGGTTTCCCCCATACTGTTCTCATGGTAGTGAATAAGTCTCATGAGATCTGATGGGTTTATCAGGGTTTCCACTTCTGCATCTTCCTCATTTTCTATTGTCACTACCATGTAATGGTCTTTCACCTTCCATTATGACTGTGAAGCCTCCCCAGCCATGTGGAACTGTAAGTCCAATTAAATATCTTTTTCTTCCCAGTCTTGGGTATGTCTTTATTAGTAGTGTGAAAACGGACTAATATAGTAAATTAGTACTAGTAGAGTGGGGTGCTGCTGAAAAGATACCCAAATGTGGAAGCGACTTTGGAACTGGGTACAGTTTGGAGGGCTCAGAAGAACATAGGAAAATGTGTGAAAGTTTGGAACTTCCTAGGTACTTGAATGGCTTTGACAAAAATACTGATAATGATATGGACAGTGAAATCCAGGCTGAGGTTGTCTCAGATGGAGATGAGGAACTTGTTGGGAACTGGAGCAAAGGAGACTCTTGTTAGGTTTTAGCAAAGAGACTGGTGGCATTTTGCCCCGCTGTGGAGATTTGTGGGACTTTGAACTTGAGAGAGATGATTTAGGGTATCTGGTGGAAAAATTTCTAAGTGGCAAAGCATTCAAGAGGTGATTTGGGTGTTGTTAAAGGAATTCAGTTTTAAAAGGGAAGCAGAGCATAAAACTTCAGAAAATTTTCACCATGACAGTGGGATAGAAAAGAAAATCCCATTTTCAGAGAAGAAATTTAAGCTGGCTGCAGATGTTTGCATAAATAACAAGGAGCCAAATGTTAATCTCCAAGACAATGGGGAAGGCATCTCCAGGACATGTCAGAGATCTTTGCAGCAGCCTCTCCCATCACAGGCCCAGAGGTCTAATAGGAAAAAAATGGTTTCATGGCAGGGCCCAAGGTACCCATGCTGTGAGGAGTCTAAGGACTTGTCCTGCGTCCCTTCTGCTTCAGCCATGGCTGAAAGAGGCCAACACAGAGCTTGGGCCGCGGCTTCAGAGGGTGCAAGTCTCAAGCCTTGGCACCTTCCAGGTTGTGTTGAGCCTGTGGGTGCATAAAAGTTAAGAATTGGGGTTTGGGAACCTCTGCCTAGATTTCAGAAGATGTATGGAAATGCCTGGATGCCCAAGCAGAAGTTTGCTGCAGAAGTGGGGCTGTCATAGAAAACCTCTGCTAGGGCAATGAAGAAGGGAAATGAGGGGTTGGAGCCCCCACAGAGAGTCCCTGCTGGGGCACCACCTAGTAGACCTGTGGGAAAAGGGTCATCGTCCTCCGGACCCCAAAATGGTAGATCCACCTACCACAGCTTACAGCCACAGACATTCAATGCCAGCCCATGAAAGCAGCTGGGAGCGAGGCTGTACCATGAAAAGCCACAGGGGCGGAGCTGCCCAAGACTGCGAACCCACCTCTTGTATCAGCATGACCTGGATGTGAGACCTGGAGTCAAAAGAGATCATTTGGGAGCTTTAAAATTTGACTGTCCTGCTGGACTTTGGACTTGCATAGGCCCTGTAACCCGTTTGTTTTAGCCAATTTATCCTATTTGGAATGGCTGTATTTACTCAGTACCTGTACCCCTGTTGTACTTAGGAAGTAACTAGCTTCCTTTTGATTTTACAGGCTCATTGGTGGAAGGGAATTGCCTTATCTCAGGTGAGACTTTCAACTGTGGACATTTGGGTTAATGCTGAAATTAGTTAAGACTTTCGGGGACTGTTGGGAAGGCATGATTGGTTTTGAAATGTAAGGGCATGATATTTGGAGGGGCCAGGGGTGGAATGCTATGGTTTGGCTCTGTGTCATCATCCAAATCCCATCTTGAATTGTGCTCCCATCATTCCCACCTATTTTGGGAGAGACTTGGTGGGAGATAATTTGAATCATGGAGGCGGTTCCCCCCATACTGTTCTTGTGGTAGTGAATAAGTCTCGTGAGATCTGATGGGTTTATCAGGGGTTTCTGCTTCTGCATCTTCCTTATTTTCTGTTGCCAACACCATGTAAGACGTGCCTTTCGCCTCCCACTATGATTCTGAGGCCTCCCCAGCCATGTGGAGCTGTAAATTCAAGTAAACCTCTTTGTCTTCCCAGTCTCAGATATGTCTTTATCAGCAGCATGAAAATGGACCAATACAGAAGCATATCCAAAAGTATACCCCTGTTATAAGGTAGAACTAGGATATCACTCCAGCTTGTGAATTCCTTCTAAAAGACTAGAGATGAAAAGTGTGTGTTCACCTCTCACCAGGCACATTTATCATTCATTTATTTATTCAGTCAGTCATCTAGTCATTCATTCTAGAATACTTTAGAATTCTAGAATGTGTTCAGTCATGTTCTAAGTTTTGAGAATACAGTGTGAACTAACTGAAATCTCTGCCATCACAGAGCTTCTAATACATTAGAAGACAGGCTACAAACTAATAAATTAATAATTATATAGTCTAACTTCTAGAGTTAAGGGATATATGAAAGGCAAAGTAAGGAATTAGAGCATATTGATTCTGACCTGCCTAATTAGCTATATTAGTTAGGCAGGACAAGAAAGGCATCTCTGAAGAGGTGGTGCTTTAAAAAAATATGAATCATATGAGGACTTGACCAGGACAATATTTGGGGGAATATTTCAGGCAAAGAAACCAGATAACATAAAAGTACTCACATGAAAATGAAGATTGAATATTCCTGTAACACTATCACTGGAGCTGAAGTGGACATGGAAGATGTAGTAGAATATTAGATCAGAAAGCTTCCTAGGAAATTTATAGCCCACATTAAAGATTTTAAATTTCAATTTCAGGATGACTGGGAAATAGAGTTTTGAGCAGTGACAAGACATGATGTAATATATATGTTAAATACATGTGATTCTGGCTGCCGTCTGGCAAACTGTAAGAGACAGAACTGAAGTTAGGGAAATAGTTTTCACAAACATGAAACAATGAGAATCCAACAGATTGGTAATATCTTTTGAATGCAGAAGCAATAGACTTTCTAGAGGATTGAATGTTAGTAGAGTAAGTTGAAATAACATTTTCTCTCAGGCATAAGATGGCAGTGTCTTGACCTAGGGTGCTATTCCAGTTATTATGGCTTACCAAAAAATGGCCCTAAAACGGGACTGGTGTGAAACAGTAATTATGCTTAAGAAATCTATGGATTAGAAATTCCAAGAGGACACAAGAATAGCTTGTTTCTGTCCCAGAATGTTTAGGAAAAACCTCAGCTGGAAGACTTAAAGCCTGGCAGCTGGAGTCATCTAAAGACACATTCACTCACATATCCAGAGATTCATTCTAAGGTGATTCCAAGCTACTTTGTTAGATTAGCATACCAACTCTGAGATTAAATGATTTGATATTTTACTCCTGATAGGGCTTTGTTTTCACTTTCCTTCAAGTGTTGGACCTCTGTAAGCATACACAAAAAGGCTGACTCTAATTTGGAAGCATCAGACCAAAAAAAGATAACTTATTGTAGAATTGTTTCTTGGATATCTATGTTAGACCCTGTCCCAAAATCTTTGCAGCTAAGAATGTTTATTAGTTTATTACCCCCAGATTTAAGATATATAGTTGAACAAATCCAATCTCAAGTTGTCCTACTGGATAATTAAAATACATTGATGGGCCAATTTATATGATGATTCCATGTATTTATTTCATATTGCTTGCTGTTGCTTTTCAGAAGTACTTGTGTGTCTACCCAGACATCAGGATAGACACTTTCAGTTAGAGCCTTCACCATCATATATAATCACAATCAATGCATTCTCTCACCACTCTGCCCTTTATGCAGTCAGTAAGTTCCATCAATTTTATCTCCTAAAAATATCTCAAAAATTTCCCCTCTACTCCATATTCAAGGCCAGTGCCTTCGTTCAGGATTATTGCAAAAAACCCTTCAATCTTCTTACCTTCTATATTTGCTCCCCTGAGTCTCTTCCTTCTTCTATTAATACATTGCTGCTAAAACAAGTCATTTACACTGAAAATCATGCCATATATGCACAATGATTAATATGAAAAATCCAGATGATTTTTATGGTGGCGCATTATGCCTCCTATGATCTGTGGACTAGAAATGACTAGATATTACCCTAGTCTAAATAGAATTTCAATTCTTTACCTAAAAGATTTTCAGCCATTGAAAGTCACCTGTGTTTGGTTTGAAAATGTCAAGTTAATGTTTATCTGTGCTTTAATAGTGAGTGATAATTGAGCTAAATTTGAATGTAGATTTAAAAAATTCTGTCAGTCTTTACTAAAAATACTTGCATATCCTGATTTGGTCTTCAATTAAATTTACAGATTTGTTAGGTATTCATAATCCATATATAGTAGTTTAAATGATGCAATTCATTTCTAAAGTACTTCTTTTAATATGCTTTTAAAATATATGAGACTGCTGATTTTGACTTCTATAGTTGACTCTCACCTTAGTACCACTCATTTCTCACAGTTTAATAAGATACAAGTGATTACTTACTTTTGAGATTATTTTGAGCTGCTATATTTTTGAGATTTTTTTTTGAAAGATGCATTAAGTCATAGAATTTACATAATTATACAAAAGCCTTCTGATCAGAGACTGACTGTAACAATGGCAAAACCAATTAAAAGATTGCAGTGTCCAGGCATTAAGTATGTCCATTTTTGTTTATATTTTGAATTTTAGGGCAGAATGCTTTAAATAATTCCACAGCAGAAACATATATTGTCCTTCATGAGCCCTTGACTGGAAAAGTTAATAAAAATATTCCTATCCACAACCATAGCTAGTGGCTGCCGAAAGACAGATACTCTTACCAACAAAGGAAACATTCATTTCCAAAAACTGCATATAAATAATTTACACAGTTACCTAATTTTCTCAAAGTTTAAATTGATTATAAATACTTTATGTGCTTTTTCTGTATCTGAAACCTGCAGAACTCCTTAATGAATCTTGCTTAAGCCTTCATCAATAAACCAAACCTGATGTACAGTACAGCAGTGCCCCCTGGAGCTAGATGACTTCACCAATTGGCAGTTTCTAGCTGTTTTATTTGATTAGAATTACAAAAGGAGTGATTAATGTTCACAGGCTGTGTTTCTTGCAATCTAGAGAATAATGCAATGATAACTAGGGAATCATATTCACAGGATTTTTACTTACTTTAAATGCCTTTCCATAGACCTATTTTATACAGCGTTGTATACAAATAGAACCATCCGCATAAATTTACAGTGTAGTTTTTCTTTAGTATATGAGTTAGATTTGTTTTCTTCATTTGCAGTTATGAATGAAGTCACACATTTACAGGTTCGACTCAAACGGCCTTAAGCACATGTATAGTATTTGTATAGTCTAGAAATCATAAGAATAATAGAATTTTTGAGCTGGAAAATACCTCAGAGATCATCTACTAACATACTCATTTCTTATATAGGTGAGGTTAAGTCACCTGCCTGCAGTCACACAATTTGGTTCATAATGAAACCAAAGCAGTATATTTGTTCACAGTATGACTGATAACTAAAAATGCAAATGCCAGTGTTACACTAGATAATACATTTATTTATCTCTTAATGATATATGCATTCCTAATTTATTTACTTGATATTTTTATTACTTAAGAATAAGTACTTACATTTTTACCAAGTTATGTCATTTAGAATAATTATACGTGAGAGAGCAACAGTGTGATTTGTATAACTTCTAGACTAAAAACATGACATAAGGGGAAACAATTGATAATCTTTTCTTACTCTGCATACTGCTGTGTCCAGTGAATCATGCCCTCGTTTCTGAAGCACCAAAGAAATAAAGAACCAAAGCAAGGAAGTGATTAAATCTAAGCTAAATCAGCCTTAATTCTTTAATTTGATATGGTTGTTGAAACGTGAACTGTAATCTAAAATACGTGATTCTTCAGACCTTGATATAGGAGTACTAGCTGCTTACATTGTAGAGAAAGCAAGAATGAAGAGAAGAAAGAAAAGGACAAAAGAGAAAAAGGAACAACAGGCTGCTTCTCTGTGTGGTGGGAGATAGTAATTTGAATATACTAAAGGACAAAAATACTTCTTCTTAGTATTCTTCCTCCTAAGGATAAAATTTAGCTGGAAAAATAAACTATCCATTCCTCCAAGACTTGCCTGTTAATACAGTAATGTGTATCTGGAAGTCAGATACTTACAAGATGTAGGAAATGAAGCCGAGAGCCATGTCCCTGCTGTCTTTCCTAAGGCAACAGCCATCATTGTCACCTTACCCTTACAAGTGGATAGAAAGGTCTCTAGAGAGGTATGGGAAATAGCTATAGTAAATAGGAATGTGGTCTTGGCCTTTATTCCTCAACTCTGACTATACATTTTCTGTTACAAAAAAAATTTAAAAAGAGATCCATTTGTTTTGGCTTCAGGCTGATGTAAGCTTCATGCTTGTGTTAAAATGCTACCTGTCCCTTTGGGAATCCACAATGTATATATTACAGATATTCTTTTTGTCAAGTAAAACAGCAGGCTTTTTTCATAAAATTTTCTCAAGTTATTGTTTCTTTTAGTTTGTTTATTTAAAGCAAAAGCTAATCAATGTATAAGAAATCATAAAAAGTACTTTTTAATCTTTTATTCTACCAAAAGCAAAAACAAATATGAAGTTTTATGTGTAAGTTCATAGGAAAATTAAAAGGCAAACAAAACGGGTTGGAAGATGGCAGCATGTTTTTGTAGTAGTGAAAATTTATTAGTAATGATTTTGGTTGAGGTGGGAGGATTGCAAGAGCCCAGGCATTTGAGACCAACCTGGGCAACATAACGAGTCCTCACCTCTACAGAAAATGAAAAATATTAGCCAGGCATGGTGGCATGTGCCTGTAGCAGGAGGCTAAGGCAGGAGATTTGCTGGAGCCCAGCAGTTCAAGGTTACAGTAAGCTATGATCGTTCCACTGCACTCCAGCCTAAATGACAGAACAAGACGCTATCTCAGAGAGAGAGAGAGATGGAGAGGAGAGGAGACCAGAGGGGAGGGGAAGGGAGGGGAGGGAGATTTTTTGGTTGACCAAACTAGACTAATCCTTCTAACAATGTTAAAAACTGGGCATTATTGTTATGTTTTTAAGCAACCAGGACATGGCCTTTGGGTATCCCAGATTGTCAAGAAAAATTTGAACTTTTAGGCAGTGAAAAATTTTAGTAGTGTATTTTTAGGGTTCCTAATTACAGTAAACAATTTAATTTTTTCATTGGGTTGGACCTAAAGAAGTCTCTTATTAAAATATCTCAAGAATTTACAACTCCAGAATTGTGTTACATGAAATAAGAAGGCAGAATGATCATTGTCTTATATGTCAGATATTATAAAGTACATTTTTCTTAATAAGAATGAATAATTTCATTGTTAAAAAGCTTCTTAAAAACATGTGATTGGAAAACATATTATGAATATATGATCTTGATATTTGATTCCAAAGATAATAAGGATGGCACAAATGACTTTCATTAATTAAAGGAGTATTTAGCAGTTACATAAGCTTTCTGCTTAATTCAGAAATGGTCTCTAAGAGATCTTTGACAGGTGGTCATTCAGGTTCTGTTTAAAGACTTGAGATAGTGAAATTTACTACCTCACAAGGCATCCAATTACATTTTCAACTGCTTTAAGAGTATAATGCTGAACTCTCCCACTACGGTTTCTTTGACTTAGTATAATTATCTTCTACATGCCCCTCTTATGATTTCTAAAAGATAATTAGGCCTATACCAAATATTTTCAAGTCAAATTTCAATAGTTTCCATTTTAAATTATATGATTTCTTAATGTTTCATACTCTTTCTCTCGACTTGATCTATTTCATCATTTAATATTTAAACTAAATGAGAACTGAACTTTTTCAAATGTGATCTTAAAAGTATGGATTAGACTAGATGCTGCTTGCTCAGAATTTCAGCCTGAGATTGCATTAGAATTTTTGAGCCTATCCAAACACTTTGTTTCTCCATCCTCTTTGATTATTCAAATATTTAGATATTTACATCTGCACATTGTTTCAGTACCTCGAGATATATTTCACACTTCAATTCTACTTTATGGTGTACATGATAAACTTTTCATTTTGCAACTCATTCTTCTTGAAAGGTAAGAGCTGTATAATTATACTTTCTTTCTGGATTCTAGAGACAGTATCTTATCTGCCCATTGACTAGGGCCAGTCCTTCTACTTCTTTCTTCTTTCACTAAATGTAGAAAACAAAGTCTCCTTCACTGTGGATAGTTTTATAAATCTCAGTTCTTTCTGTGCTTTTATCTTACAGGTTTAGGTAACATTAGCATGGGTGGCCTTGATAATGAGTACTTCTTTGTAAAGCCAAAATAATTTTCTCATTGGAATTATTTGAAACTGGGTTATCAGACTGTCTTGGGATACTGCAGTATGTTCATATATATGCTACAAATATATATATATAATATATATTATATATAAATATATAAAATATTATTTATATATAAATTATATGTATTATATATAATAAAATATATATAAATGTATATATAATAAAATAAGATAAAATATATATAATAAAATAATCTCAACACATTATATGTTGAGGATAATGTGTTCAACATGCCTGTAGAAATTGCAACTGTGTTTCACAAAGTGATCTGTAAAAATCATATTATTTTTATTTGGGGGACAAGCATTAGGAGAGAGTTTGTGTTCCATTCAATACGTGAATGATTTTAACAAGTTCTCAGTGCTCAATCTGTGGACAAGATGAATTTGGAGAATTTCTATGTATTCTATGTATTAATAGGTGACAGCCATGGTCACAGAAAGATTTCAAAAATGCTACCATACAATATATTGTTTTGATTTACACAGATCCTCAGAAAAACGGCATCAATAAATTAGCTGCCATATATTTACATGAGCACTACATTGTTTGGCATGATTTATAAAATTTTTTGACATTTTACAGAATATATTCCAAATTGATTCTATTTTGAGAATAGCTGATGTTAACCCACTCTTGTGACAATAATAGAAATGAACCTAGACTAATGAGGCCATGTCTAGGTTTTGACAATAAAATTACATTATCATAGAGGAATGTGTCTGACTTCCTATTTTCTGTGGCAAGGAAGTATTATTCTTCATGAACGAATTTTATTTCAGTGTTTCAGGACCTTGAATACTGCATATAATCACACCTATGCTTTCACCATTACTGACTTTTTGAAAGCCTTGTTACATTGTCTAGCATTACCCTCTTTCCTTTTATGGATTTCAGGATGATAGTGTGGCTTGTTCAGTCTCTGGATATTCTACAATTCCCTGTTCAGTAAATTCTTCTTCCTCATGCTTCCAATTTAAGTTTAGAGTAGCAGTATCCCTCATTGATTCTAGATTTATTTGATAATTAGAAATTATTACATGATTTAGATTGTTTATACATAGATTAAATTTGAACTATGATGGAACTCATTGGAATTGATGGACAGAGATGAGGAAAATATAAACAGATTTTCTAATTTTAACCCATTTATTTTGGAAAACAGCAAAGAGGAAGGATGACTTTTAAAGAATACAGTTGACTTATATCTAATTACAGAAAGTATCTTTCAAGGGTACAAAATTTTATTGGCTGAGTGCTTAGTTATTTCTAGAAACTTAGCACTTAGCCAATAACAAATCTTCAGCCTAGTAATCAAACTATCAATCTCGAAGTCAACACAAAACAAGTTCAAGGTGCATCTAAAGAATAAACCTTAAAATATTCAGAAGGAAAGAAAATATCTATATCCTGATTATCTCAGGGATATTCAGGCATCTTCAGGGGTAATGCTTTATTAGAGAGATAAGAAGCTATATATATAGTTTATTAAAAATTAACAGTAGTGTGATTGGAATGTATCTCTTAAGGCAATAATCTTTCTGAGATGGAGTCTCGCTCTGTCGCCCAGGCTGGAGGGCAATGGTGCGATCTCAGCTCACTGCAACCTCCACCCCCTGGATTCAAGGGATTCTCTCACCTCAGCGTCCCAAGTAGCTCAGACTGTAGGTGTAGGCCACCACACCAGGCTATTTTTTGTATTTTTTTCTAGTAGCGACCGGGTTTCACTGTGTTAGCCAGGATGGTCTCAATCTCTGACCTCGTGAGCCACCCCTCGGCCTCCCGAAATGATAGGATTACAGGCGTGAGCCACCATGCCCAGCCAGGTAATAAGGCAGATAGATAACGAGATCAGGAGATTGAGACTATCCTGGCTAACATGGTGAAACCCCTTCTCTACTAAAAACACAAAAAATTAGCCAAGTGTGGTGGCGGGCACCTGTAGTCCCAGCTACTCGGGAGGCTAAGGCAGGAGAATGGCGTGAACCCGGGAGGCGGAGCTTGCAGTGAGCTGACATGGCACCACTGCACTCTAACCTGGGCCACAGAACAAGATTCCGTCTCAAAAAAAAAACCAAAAAAAACCGTAATCCAGCATATAAACAGAACCAAAGACAAAAACCACATGATTATCTCAAAAGATGCAGAAAAGGCCTTTGACAAAATTCAACAGCCCTTCACGCTAAAAACTCTCAATAAATCCGGTATTGATGGAACGTATCTCAAAATAATAAGAGCTATTTATGACAAACCCACAGCCAATATCATACTGAATGGGCAAAAACTGGAAGCATTCCCTTTGAAAATTAGCACAAGACAGGGATGCCCTCTCTCACCACTCCTATTCAGCATAGTGTTGGAAGTTCTGGCTAGGGCAATCAGGCAAGAGAAAGAAATCAAGGGTATTCAGTTAGGAAAAGAAGAAGTCAAATTGTCCCTGTTTGCAGATGACATGATTGTATATTTAGAAAACGCCATCATCTCAGCCCAAAATCTCCTTAAGCTGATAAGAAACTTCAGCAAAGTCTCAGGATACAAAATTAATGTGCAAAAATCACAAGCATTCTTATACACCAGTAACAGACAACAGAGAGCCAACTCATGAATGAACTTCCATTCACAATTGCTTCAAAGAGAATAAAATACCTAGGAATCTAACTTAGAAGGGATGTAAAGGACCTCTTCAAGGAGAACTACAAACCACTGCTCAGTGAAATAAAAGAGGACACAAACAAATGGAAGAACATACCATGCTCATGGATAGGAAGAATGAATATCGTGAAAATGGCCATACTACCCAAAGTATTTTATAGATTCATTGCCATCCCCATTAAGCTACCAATGACTTTCTTCACAGAATTGGAAAAAACTGCTTTAAAGTTCATATGGAACCAAAAAAGAGACCGCATATCCAAGACAATCCTAAGTCAAAAGAACAAAGCTGGAGGCATCACGCTACCTGACTTCAAACTATACTACAAGGCTACAGTAACCAAAACAGCATGGTACTGGTACCAAAACAGAGATATAGACCAATGGAACAGAAAAGAGTCCTCAGAAATAATACCACACATCTACAGCCATCTGATCTTTGACAAACCTGAGAGAAACAAGAAATGGGGAAAGGATTCCCTATTTAATAAATGGTGCTGGGAAAATTGGCTAGCCATCAGTAGAAAGCTGAAACTGGATCCTTTCCTTACTCCTCATACGAAAATTAATTCAAGATGGATTAGAGACTTAAATGTTAGACCTAATACCATAAAAATCCTAGAGGAAAACCTAGGTAGTACCATTCAGGACATAGGCATGGGAAAAGACTTCATGTCTAAAACACCAAAAGCAACGGCAGCAAAAGCCAAAATTGACAAATGGGATCTAATTAAACTAAAGAGCTTCTGCACAGCAAAAGAAACTACCATCAGAGTGAACAAGCAACCTACAGAATGGGAGAAAATTTTTGCAATCTACTCATCTGACAAAAGGCTAATATCCAGAACCTACAAAGAACTCAAACAAATTTACAAGAAAAAAACAAACAACCCCATCAAAAACTGGGCAAAGGATATGAACAGACATTTCTCAAAAGAAGACATGCATACAGCCAACAGACACATAAAAAATGCTCATCATCACTGGCCATCAGAGAAATGCAAATCAAAACCACAATGAGATACCATCTCACACCAGTTAGAATGGCGATCATTAAAAAGTCAGGAAACAACAGGTGCTGGAGAGGATGTGGAGAAATAGGAACACTTTTACACTGTTGGTGGGATTGTAAACTAGTTCAACCATTATGGAAAACAGTTTGGCGATTCCTCAAGGATCTAGAACTAGAAGTACCATATGACCCAGCCGTCCCATTACTGGGGATATACCCAAAGGATTATAAATCATGCTGCTATAAAGACACATGCACACGTATGTTTATTGCGGCACTATTCACAATAGCAAAGACTTGGAATCAACCCAAATGTCCATCAGTGACAGACTGGATTAAGAAAATGTGGCACATATACACCATGGAATACTATGCAGCCATCAAAAAGGATGAGTTTGTGTCCTTTGTAGGGACATGGATGCAGCTGGAAACCACCATTCTCAGTAAACTATCGCAAGAACAGAAAACCAAGCACCGCATGTTCTCACTCATAGGTGGGAACTGGACAATGGGATCACTTGGACTTGGGAAGGGGAACATCACACACCAGGGCCTATTATGGGGAGAGGGGAGTGGGAAGGGATTGCACTGGGAGTTATACCTGATGTAAATGATGAGTTGATGGGTGCTGACGAGTTGATGGGTGCAGCACACCAACATGGCACAAGTATACGTATGTAACAAACCTGCACGTTAGGCACATGTACCCTAGAACTTAAAGTATAATAATAATAAAAAGAACGAAAAAAGATAAGTATGTATTTGTAATTGGTTCTGATTCTATCAGAACTTAGACAATCTAGAAGAGAGATTGAAAGTTTCTCCCAATCATATGAAATGTGTCTTTAAGTCCAGACTTATGCAGACTCCACCACCCAGACATTTAAGATTAAATGCAAATAAGCACAATATTAAAAAGAAAACCCTATCAGAACTTGAAAGATGGGTTAACACCAATTGCAAACTTCTTATTTCAAAGAATATATGCAGATTTAATTTGGACTAAACCAAAAGAGGACACTTCCTGTTTACAGATATTTCTGCTTTTCCCCCAGAGCACTATGGATTTAAGTAAAATGAACATAGAGAATTGTGGAACATCCCATCACCAACTACCAATTTTGAGGGCTGAAGTTTGTAGGTGTGACCGGGTTGCCAGCTGCAAGCTTTATGGGATATTCTGGAAGATCAAAGCAGGCTAGAGATACAAAACTTGAAGAAAACAGCTGAGATTATGTTTAGAGCTCTTTGTGGCATTGTTGTTCCAGCTTCCAGTTGTCAGATAGTCTCCACTAGGCATTCAGACTTTTTTTTTTTCATTTGTTCAGTCAAAAAATAGAGATTGAACACTTACGATGGCCAGGCACTGTGCTTAGCTCCGTGAATACAACAATGAACATGATCAGGCTGTCATTCTCAACAAGTCTAAGTTCAGTACTTGTAGACAACTCAAACATAACAAAGACACTGTACTAATGTCACAATATAAGTAGAAGTGGCAGGGATTAAGGCTTTAAATAGAATGGTCAGCAAAGTTTTTCTTTAAACTGGAATTCTGGGCTGACATCTGACTAAAGAAAAGAAGGATATTTACCCCACTCCGGGATGAAAGAAAAATTTGTGCAAAATTCTTAATGTGATCATACTTGGCAAATTCGAAGGTCACTAAGATCAATGTAGTGGATTTGTTAAAACAAACAAACAAACAAACTGGGTGCAGTGGCTCAAGCTTGTAATACCAGCACTGTGGGAGGCTGAGGTGGATGCATTGCTTGAGCCCAGGAGTTTCAGAGCAACCTGGGCAAAATGGTGAAACCCCGTCTCTAATACACATGCAAAACTTAGCCGGGTGTGTTGGCGTGGGCCTATAATCCCACCTACTCCGGAAGCTGAGGCAGAAGAATGACTTGAACCAAGAGACAAAGGTTGCAGAGAGCCAAGATCACACCACTGCACTCCAGCCAGGTCAAGAGGAGGGAAACCCTGTCTATGAATGAATGAATGAATAAATGAATGAATGGAGGGAGTAGAGCAGATTAAGTAAGCAGGGCCATACCCTATAGATCTAAAAGTGGATACCTGTAGACAGTCATTTAAAGGTTATACGCTAGGATCTGGAAAACAATTTCCTGACACACATTTACTCTAAATCACTGGGTCATGAGTAGAAATGTGATCTGGAGGGATGAGGTCTGGGAGCAAGAGTTACTTGTGAGAACAAAAAGGAGTCTGGAGGCAGCCAGTATCTGAAAACTAACCAAATGGCAACAAGTGTCTACATACAGGGAAATACACTTGACTTGACCAAAAAGCCAGAAAGACTTGAAGGTTTAATAACTTAACATACAAACATGGTTGCAGTTGGAAGGAAGTAAATAAATTCACTTTGCCATGAGGAACAGGGACTTTTCAAACTGCACAACAATAGAAAGCATGCAAGTAGAGTTTCCAAGCTGCAAATAACCATGACCATAGCTCAGCCTACCCAGCTAGATTAAGAGGACTGATAATGCACTGAAATACAAACTAGTATCTGTGAGACTTTCAGTATTTAAGGAAAGAAATGAATGGTGCCCATGAACAAGAGGAAGAAGGAGCTGTAAGGAAAGTATGTCCACTTAGGATAGTAGCTCTCAGAAGAATTATGAGCTTACAAAATTGATGAATTAAAAAAAATACATGAGCCTTTACAAAAACTCCATAGAGGGAAAAACATAGAGACTGTATAGTTAGTTAAAAAGACCTTTAGAAAAAATGGTGGGGAAAAAAACACTGAGGACAGATTTATCCCAAGAAAGATTAAATTGCAAATGATTACTTTAAACTAACCAACAATGAAGTTAAAGGAAAAATGGCCTTTATGAAAAATAAAGAATTCAGTCAGAAAATAGAAACTAAAATTAAAACTTAACATGTGTGACCATCTCAATAAATACTAAAGGCATTCATTAAAATTTAACATCTAATCACGATACAAAGATTTAGCAAACTAGGAGCAAAAGGGACCTGATGTGGAAAAAGCAGAATAAACGGACACATAGTAAGCAAACGAGAAATGTTAAGCTTTTTACGACTTCCATTCATCATGATAATGAACTTTCTAGTTAGTGCAGTAAGATAAAATAAATTAATGGAAGTTTTGTAGATTTGCTTAGAAGAACAAAATTCATAGATTACCCTCATAGAAAACCGAAAAGAAAATATAAAAACATTATAGGAATGATTAAAATAGTTGAATTAGTTTGGTGAAAATCAATATGTGAAAACAGATTGCATTTCTACATATACCAAAGTTTTAGAAAATATAATTTATAAATACACAAGATACCTATAAATGAGTATAAAAATACAACATGTGTATGAAAATTATAAAACCTTATTGAAATATATTTAAAATATTTAAATTGATATCTTGAATAAGGAGATTTATACTGTTAAGATGTTTATTCTACCCTATTTACTTGTACATAATATTAATACACATATGATTTACACATATATTTAATACAATTTAATAAATACACACGTATTTAACACAATTCCGGTCAAAATTCCTAAGGGAAGCACATCAGACTAACAGCAGATCTCTCTGCAGAAACCCTACAAGCCAGAAGAGAGTGTGGGCCAATATTCAACATTCTTAAAGAAAAGAATTTTCAACCCAGAATTTCATATCCAGTCAAACTAAGCTTCATAAGCGAAGGTCAAATAAAATCCTTTACAGACAAGCAAATGCTGAGAGATTTTTTCACCACCAGGCCTGACTTACAGGAGCCCCTGGAGGAAGCACTAAATTTGGAAAGGAAAAACCGGTACCATCCACTGCAAAAACATACCAAATTGTAAAGACCATCAACACTATGAAGAAACTGCATCAACTAACGGGCAAAACAACCAGCTAGCATCATAATCAAAGGACCAAATTCACACATAACAAAATAACCTTGAATGTAAACAGGCTAAATGCCCCAATTAAAAGACACAGTCTGGCAAATTATATAAAGAGTCAAGACCCATTGGAATGCTGTGTTCGGGAGACCCATCTCATGTGCAAAGACACACATAGGCTCAACATCCCTATGGGTTTCTATATCTTTTGGAGAAGAAAAAACAAAACAAAACAAAACTAGTAGAGTGAATTGCCTTCCTATAAAATAAAATATAGTACAAATTGTATAGTAATAGAGAATACATAGGCCAGGCATGAGGGCTCATGCCTGTAATCCTAGCACTTTGAGAGGCTGAGGTGGGCAGATCACCCAAGGTCAAGAGTTCAAGACTAGCCTGGCCAACATGGTGAAACCCCGTCTCTACTAAAAATACAAAAATTATCCAGGCATGATGGCACATGCCTGTAATCCCAGCTACTCAGGAAGCTGAGGCAGGAGAATCACTTGAACCTGGGATGCAGAGGTTGCAATGAGCCGAGATCATGCCATTGCACACCAGCCTGGGAGTTGCAGTGAGACCGTCTCAAAAAAATAAATAAAATAAAATATGAATAGGGACTATATAGTATCAGCATAGAAACATAGAACGGAGCAACAGATGGACATGATTTACTAAATGAGGAGGATAAATTGTTTATTTTAATGGAAAAAAACACAAAATACAAAATTTGATCCCGCCACACAACAAAAATCAATTTCAGCTGAATTAAGTTATTAATTTAAAAAGGTAAAGTTTTAAAGTTTAGAAAATACATATGATACTCTTTCTCTGACTTTACAAAAAGAAAACATTTAAATTTTCCAAAGAACATATAAGAGGCTCTCTCTATAACTTCATAATAAAAGAAACCCTAAATCTTTAACATACATTTTAAAAATCAGTAAATTATGCTACAAATGAGAATGTCTGTCTCCCCCAAAAACCTTATAAAGCATATTGAAAAACAAGCCACCATTGGTAGGACATATTTGTACATACAAAAATGACAAATGACTATTTCCCAGATAATATAAAGATCAGATACAAATGTATAGGACAACTCAATAGAAAAATTGGCTGTGCATGAAAAACACAAATTGAAGCCACAATAAAGTCTGTTAAATACTAGATGGGCAAAAATTTCGAAACTTAACAATAAGGAGTGTTGATAAAAATAAAGAGTAATAGTATCTTATATATCTAGAAATTTCACTTCTTGTTCTTGCACTTAACCACCAGGAAATATGCAGAAGAATGTTTATAAAGTAATTGTTCATAACTGCTAAAAACTGAAACAATTCTATTTTCTGTTCACAATGGTAAAGAAAAGTAGTATGTTAATGCAATATTATAGAGTAATTCAACTGAGTGACCAAGAGATAAACATATCAGCATGGTTGAATCTTAGGAATGTTGTTAATTGAAAATAAGGAAGTCATAAATGAACAATACAGTAACATACACCTGTTTTTTATAAGGTATACACACAAATAAAATGAACAACTATGCTGTTTCAGTTGGGGATCAAAACAAAAAATATAAAGGAAAGCAAATGGAAATTCAAAATAGGGAATGCTTTGTTGAGGAGTGTGAGGCAGAGGACTGGGACTGAAGAGACTAAACCAGTGCTACTGATGTTCTGTTTATTAAGACATTAGACTCATTGTTTTATTATTATGCTTTAAAAGTTAAACATATGTTAAGTATGCTTATACAAATATATTCTTTATCAGCTATTACAAGTTCTATAGTCCCTCACACATCAATCTGCCACTTGATTTTTCAATATCTTAGCCTTTACACATCAGTGCATGTAAATCTTTCATTTTCATTAAATATCAGCAATTATGTGAATTTCATTAAGTGTTGATTTATCCACTTTTAATTTTTAATACTATGTAGTTACATTAGACATATGCGCTTTTCCTCACCTCTCAATACCCCAAATAAATCTTTAACTGCTTGGTCTTTAGAAGGAAAAATTGCCCCCCTGCCCCCACCGCAATCTTCATCATTATCTTCTTACCTAGTACTGATTGGTATTATATTTCAGAAAAAGTTGAGTATATCAGTATATACACCATGTATTACATGTGAAAATCATCTTGAAGAAAATTCACAACTACACGAAAATGAGAAGTAAATACTTTGCTGCAGTGAATCAAAAACAGAGTAGTGCATATAAACAGCATGATTATTCATTTTAAAAATGGCTGAATTGAAAATAAAATTGTAAAAATATCTCCAAGCCAGAATTAGGATAAATACTAAGGCTACATTTTGTGTTTTTCAGTCATTATCCAATTATCCAACCAACTAGATAAATAAAATGTTAAATTAATTGTCTAAGAAAAAAATTATTTAAAGTATGTTGATATTCAATAAAATATGGTTTTTTTTGGACCTTTGTAAAGAATTATAACAGAACTTTTTTAAAAATAGAAATTGTTCCTTTTTTTTACTAGAAAATCAAAATATGTTTGTTGTAATATATCCTAAAGATAATAGCTTGCTCATATCTTACATATATATAGACTTTTGAATGTATTAAAGACTTAGGAATATTAAAAATATAAAAATATCACAGAAACCTTTTAGAGGTAACCACGTAATTTATAGATTAAAAACAATGTAATTTCAGAATTTCAAATAGCAAGAAATATAGTAGAGTCAAAAATTAAGGAAAATAATGCAGCGTTCTAAAAATCATTTGGCTGACAATATATGAATAGCAAGTATATGTATATATCTAATGTATCAATTTGCTAACCTGACACCTCCACTAGGATGTTTATTATGAACAGAAATATCATTATAATTAGAACACTTTCTGAAATCTATTTTTTTGTTGTTTGTTTGTGGAATAGTTGGTTGGTTGGTTTTAGGTATCTTTCAAAGATTACCCTGAGGGATAACTATCTTTTCCCTTCTAGAGATTTAAAAAAAAAAAAAAAAAAAAAAAGATTGATTACTTTAAAACAATGAAGTGATGTAGCAGTAATCACTCCAGGATTTTTCAACAAAGTCTTTTTATTTTCCATTTTTATTTTATTCTATGAAATGATTATATGTTACTCGCACTGATTTTTTGGCCCCAAATTCTTATGGTATTTTGTTTTATTTTAATTGTCCCCTATAAAGTTAATCTATTCCATCTTAGATGGGCAAAGTATAGTGTGGTTTCCTTGGCCAAGCTCTGTAATAAGCTGGTACCTGCTTCAAAGAGAAACTATTCCTGACCAAGACACCATTGCCCTGTCATAGCCTAGTAGATAGAAAATGATGGGTCAATTAGAACCTTTTGCTCTCTTTGAAAGCACTGAGAAAAATTACCAATTTTCTAATAGAAAAATCACACAAGAGGAGCATACTTTTTTTTCAGCCAGGGAAGATATATTAATACTGTAGAATGCTCTCATTTTCTTTTTTTGTTATTCAGATATAAATTATCTTTTGCAAAGTGTTGTCAATGGCTGCAGTATCCCCTGCTAGGGCAATGAATAGCATTTATCAATTCTGCCTTCCCAAGAGAAACCATGGCAAATCTCCAAATACAACCTCCTCAGGTGGGACTGTCTAAGCTTCTCCTATAACACTGCCCCCTCTCATACTCATCTCATTTTTGTAAATAGCACCATTATGTATTCAGTTGCTCAGGTCAGAATCCCCAAACAATTCTTAATTCCTTGCATCCTAGTCACCAAAATTCTACCTATCAGCAAGTGCTATGTATTGTAACATTAATATGTACTTTCAACATATTCATTTTTTTCACTTCCACTTTCTTCCTAGCTGCTATAACATCATCAGTACTTGGGGCACTGCAATAGCCTCCCAGCTGTCCCTTCTATTACACACACCTCCTCAAATGTATTTTCCACAAAGCAATCAGGATAGTCTTTATATTGTTCTTTCATTATTATGTAAATCATACATGTAAATCATTTTAATTATTCAAAAGACTACACATTAGAAGTGATTCTTTCTCAGAACTCTATCTCTATTCCTCAAAATTATTTCTTGTATACCCTTCCTAAGGTTGTCTATTCATGTATATACTTATTTATATGCATATATTCCTCTTGTTTTCCTAAATCAGAAGATGCTATAAACAGTGTGTTTTGTTTTTTTTGTTTTTTTTGTTTTTTCCTGAGACGGAGTCTCGCTCTGTTGCCCAGGCTGGAGTGCAGTGGCCTGATCTCAGCTCACTACAAGCTCTGCCTCCTGGATTTACGCCATTCTCCTGCCTCAGCCTCCCAAGTAGCTGGGAATACAGGCGCCCACCACCACGTCCAGCTAGTTTTTTGTATTTTTTAGTAGAGACGCAGTTTCACCGTGTTAGCCAGGATGGTCTCGATCTCCTGACCTCGTGATCCGCCTGTCTCGGCCTCCCAAAGTGCTGGGATTACAGGCCTGAGCCACCGCGCCCGGCCACAGTGTGTTCTTTGATGTTCTTTTTTAAATAATAATTACCGGAGACTTTTCATATCAGTACACATAAATCTACTTCCCTCTTTTTAACAGCTACATAGTATTTAATTTTATGGATGTTACATAATTTGTTTACATTCCTATGATGATGGATTTGTTGGTTGTGGTTGTGTGCTAGGAAAAAAATGCTGTGATTAAAATATCACCAACTATATATTTGAATATATGTGCAAGTGTATCTGCAGGATAAACTTTCAAAAGTGGAAAGATATATGCATTTAAACACAAAATCAACGTTGGCAATTAACCAAATTTTGAAGAAAGGGTGTCAGTTCAATTTCTATCGCCATCTACAACATAAGAGAGCAAGAGTTTCTAAAACCTCACCATGATCATTTTTAAAAAATTTTGCCAGACATGTAAAACATGAAAATATGTAAATTTTGAGTAAGGATGAGCAATTCTTTGTTTGTAAGATATCCATATTCCATTTCTGTGTTCTGACCTTTGGTTATTTTTGCATTGGCTTTTTGGGTAGTTTATATTGATTCCCTCTGTCATAAATGTTAAAAACAGAAATTAAAGTTTTTCTTTAGTCAAATTTATTAGTTCTTTACCTTTAGCTTCTGATATTGTGACCAGTTTCAAGTTTTTTTCTATTTCAAGATTTTTAATGTCTATTTAGTTTTTCTGTGCCAGTATGGTTTTATTGTATTTCTTATATTAAGGTCTTTAATGCCAATGGAATTCATTTTGCTGTTAGGGTGCATTTAGTGGGGATGCTAGCAGGAAGAGCGGAGCTTCATTACAGAGAGCTATCACGGATAATGGAAAAGAAATTGCCCACAACAGACAGAACACGTGGCTAGGAAGAGAGGTGAAGTATGGGTGGGAGAGTTAGTAAGAAGGGAAAGAGATAACAGAGCAAATACAAGAGGCACAGAGCCCATGCCAGGACTTGGTGTTTGAGGAAGAAGTCTTTAACTACTTTTCTTTATGACACTGGCTCCACTGAATAGCAGTCCCATTACAATAATAGAGCCTCTCAGATCTCATTGAGCTATTGGTTGTGGTGTTAATTTCATGCAACATTTCCCCTCCAAAAAAGGTAGGATAAATTTCATGGAAGCATACAAAAAATTTACTTAAGTATCTTTAGATTCTTCAAAAATTAAAAGTCCTACATACATAAAACAACATTTTCTCAGTAACCCCAAGAGCATATTCTAAATCATTTTGAAAAGTGAATATTTAAAGCATGCACAATGTGACTGTTTTCATATTTTCCTACATTTTTTTAATAGAATGCATAGCACATAAGCAAGTGCTTTCTTCAAAACATCAGGTATTTTTATGACAGCTTTAGTGGTCACTATTTGCAGTGGCTTTATGTTTCTAGCCCTTTTAATTTCTTTTGCTACTGTCAGCCTATTGCACTGTGTTTAATTTGGTGAAGTCTTACCAAACACCCCAGTGCCTGGTTAAGAACTTAGGGTTAGCCCATGTCCTCTAGAGAGTAATGATGGTGACTCCTCAGACACATGTGACTGTCCAGAGGCTTGCTTCACCAAGCCTTCATTAGAGCTGTGTTCTGGATGGTGAGGTTGCCATAAATCTAACCTCCATGTAAGTGAAGTGTCACTGTGACATTGCCTCGAATTTTCTCCTTAACTGACTTGTCTTTTTCGTTGTTGTTGTTAAACCAAAATTGGTATACAAGGTCTTAAATCAACATCAGTTCAATAACACTCATTTTAAAAGTGGTTTGTAGTAATGGAACTGTAAACTCACTGAACTGAAGACAGTTTCACCCTGAGGAATATAATTTTTGTTACACTTTTGCTGACTGGTAAAACATTACTCACTTGGTTTTTTTTTAGTTTGGGGGATTTTTTTTAAGCTAAGCACTCTATTGTTTTGCTTTCCAACAGGAATATTTCACTAACCTCTCACTCAAACTTTAATCATTATTGCTTAGGTATTACCCATATATTAATACCAAACTAAAACTTAATCGTCTTAATTAAAACTCTCAATCACTAATAAATTAATGGAGTATTTAGTGTCTGGGTATGATGCATTTATAATTTTGTGAAGTAAAATTAGAAACTGAAATACATAATGCAGGCTGATTGTCTTAGAGTTTTATTAACTCTTTGTAATAGCAATTCCCTCTTGATTCTCTTCTTAATATATAAACACTTTAAAATTAGAAATATTTTCAGTTCCTGTGAAAATGTAAAATTTCAGGTCAATTTTTATTTGAAAAAACTTCTATGAGTACCTGAATCTAAAAAGTATTGCCACTCTTAACTGTTCGAATGATTAAAACAACTAACACGGAATGTGGAGGCAAAAAACCTAGAGCAAAGGTATGGTCATAATTTTATAATTCACTGTGCTAACTCCAGGAAGTTCTGATCAAGGCAATGCTCTCAATAAGAAGACTTATTTTTTGGAAAATACATACGATGATCCAGACATTGTAGTAAGCACCTCATATAAAAATCTCATTAATACTCAGGACAGCATTTTCAGATCTGGACTTGGTTGTCAATGAACTTGCCAAAAGTCACATTGGTAATGAGAAGTACTCAGATGTGACTAAGGTCAACATACTTGTCCTTTCTATTTTGAGTTTCTGAGATATATTATTTGGCAAATTTTACTTTTCTATTCTCAATGTCTGATCACTACCTGTTCAAAATTAGTTTGTTAAAAGATAATGAGACCACAGCATATTCTAGCAATTCTTCTCTAGACATTAGACATCATGAAAATTTCCAGTTTAGGACCAGGAGGAGTTCAAGAAACTTCACTCAAAGTCAAGATAATTTAGCATCAGGCTAAGACATTTCATACAGCTATCACCAATCAGGGTTTATTGTGATCAATTCCTACAGATCCAATGTTGGACCAGCCTATACTTAGCAGTTGTGTCAACAGATTATTAGTCTTTTCTTTCAATTTATTGTCAAAAACTGTGACTTTTACAGCAAACTAGCAATACAATGGAAAGAAATAATTCTACAAAATGCATATTGGCATTTTTTGTGACTTCAAATTGCATACTGTTATCAATCTTTGACATGAACCATTTACGTTTTCTGAGGTAATAAAAAATAAGAAAAAGTAACATCAATAATCTGTGCCTTCAATTTGGGGGGGTAAAAATAACTCTCCGAATGACAAAAGAGAATGAGAGAAATAGTCAAATAATTTTGTTTTACTCCAATAAAATGTTAGAAAACATTTTATGGCTTCTCCACTGACAGATTGGGTATAAAATACCCTCAATTCATAACCTCTTCCTGTATCTATGCCACTGACAATGTGACCTAGCCACTCTTTTTTTTTTTTCTTTTTTTTTTTTGAGACAGAGTCTCACTCTTCACCCAGGCTGTAGTGCAGTGACACAATCTTGGCTCATTGCAACTTCAGTTTCCTGGGTTCAAGAGATTCTCCTGCCTCAGCCTCTTGAGTAGATGAGATTACAGGAATCTGCCCTGGCAAATTTTTGTATTTTTAGTAGAGACGGGGTTTCACTATGTTGGCCAGGCTGGTCTCAAACTCCTAAGCTGAAGTGATATACCTGCCTCAGCTTCCCAAAGTGCTGGGATTATAGACATAAGCCACCACACCCAGCCAGTCACTCTTTTCATTAAGCAGCATACCAACAAGGCACATGTATACATATGTAACAAACCTGCACATTGTGCACATGTACCCTAGAACTTAAAGTATAATAATAATAATAAAAGAAGTGAAGTCTATTATCTCACACCTTGACTGTGGATGGACTTTGTGTCTTACTTTTGCCATTATTATGCAGCAGAAATGGCATGGTGCCACTTCCAAGCTCAAATCTCAAGAGGTATTACACAGTTCTACTGCTCTCCTGAATCCCCTGTGACCATTCTGTAAACAAGCACTGGCTAGTCTGCAGGACAGAGAGAACTTGTGGAACAGAAATCAGTAGTCTTAATTGAGACCATGTTAGATCATTTGGAGCCCAACAGAAGCAGCAGCTGTCAGAAGAAACCTGATTAAGCCTAGGTGAACAAAGAAGAGCTGCCCACCTAAGCCTAGTCCAGATTACCAACCTGCGAATTGTGAGTTAAGTAAAAGTGTGGTGTTTTGGAGTGGTTTGACATGGCATTAGCTAACTAATAAATCACTATTAGCTAGTTCAGGGTCCTAAGGTTCTATTTGAACCTGAAAACTAGGCAGTCTTCCTATTACCATACAGGCATTCATTGATTTGTTGTTGTTTTTCTTTTAGTTCACTAGAATATTGAATATTCCATCTAAAATATCTATATCAACAGAGAAGATTAAAGTTTAGTTATGCAACATATAAATATGTGGGTGTGGAATATAAGGATAAAATCTGCCTTGGTAAATATAGTCCTACAAATTAAAGCATTTGCTAATGGCAAAGACAGAAAGATTATTGCATAACTTTGCATATTTGAAGTTGCAGGCTTTATCTCCTTCTTTTATTGAGAGAAGATGTTGTTTTGTTTTTCATGGAGCCACAAAAACAGAACAGTTTTTAGATCCTAATTTTTGGGTCAATAACTTTAAGTATCCCACCACCTCCTGGATCTACATTTAATAAGGGTCTGTTTTTCAGACCTATACGTCCATGTGTGTTTCAGTCAATCATCAGAGTCAGGAGAAATCACCATCTCCTGGTTGGTAAGGAAGTACTTATTATAACCATGACTTCCTTTATTAGGAAATTAATATTGATAAGTTAAAAACAACAGGAAAAATATGGCTTTCATGAAACAATACTAATGCACAAGAGAAAACACACAGCATCTTCAAAGGGAAAGAGCACCTCTAAAATGTAGTTTACTCTAGATCCACGGGAAAATGCCATATTAAATCAAATTCAAAAAGTTATTAAATAGGACAATACTGTCATAAGGAAAGAACAGTCTGGCTTAAAAGAATAAGAAGAGGAGATATAAAATCAACAAGCTTAGATGAAAAGGGATCTAGGTAAGATAAGAAAGGATTTCAATAAAACTAATATTGCAGAAGTTTGAGTAAAATACACATTGGATTTACTGAAGAAAGCCAGTGACTTGAGAAAATCAAATCAGAAGAGGAAAACTTTCAGAATTGTCCCCAGAATGAAGAGGAAAAAGAAAAAAAGAGATGACAGTGAGGAGATTATAACAGTTAACATTTATTGAGCAATTATCCTGTGCCAGATTCTTTTTTAATAATACAGATTACTATTTTATCCTTGTAACAATCTCATGTCGTTTGCACTATCCTTTACTATCATCACCTTACACACAGAAAACTGAGGCAAAGGGAGGTTATGAAAGCTTCCCTAGCCTGCAGAATTATAAATAATCGAGCTAGAATTTAAGCCAAATAGTCTGACTCCAAAAATCATGCTTTTAGCACCAGTGTAATAATGTTGCTCCTTTTTTCCTGAAGAATAAAGACGTTAAAAAGAAAACTTTCTGGTGTTGAAATGAAGGCTTGTGTAAACATAATAAAAGAATTTACCAGATTCTTGCAAAGTTAATGAAAAGAGAGACATACTGGAATAAGTCTTTGAAAAATTGTTGATATTGAAAAATAAGCTTTAGATGACTATAAGAACTCAGACAGGAAACAAAATAAAACAAAACAAAAAGAGTTTACCTTTAAGATAACAAAAATAGTACATGCCTTAAGATGTTTCTCTCCAACATTAAACAGCTAAAGAAAAACCAGCAAAGCAAAAGGAAAGCTCACCAGGGGGTTGAGTGGGAGGGAATGTTTAAAAAATATCAGTCAAATTTTCACTTAGGTGTTGATGATATAGAAAGAGTCTTAAAAAGCAAACTGTTCATATAACGTAGGGAGTGTGTGCCACAAACTAAGAATGAAGAACTCGTGATTTTTAAAGGAGTAGTGCTAATAATGAGCCATTTTAACATAAAATATAATACATAATTATAAAAATACAAATTATGTAATTTATATTTTTTGCAAATTACAAAAAATAATCTGAAATTGAATATATATGAAAATATTGAATAATATTTAGGATTCTAAAATTCAGATCATATTTACCAAAACTAACAAATTAAATTAACCTCCTCTGTGTTTGTGTTGGGATACGGTGGTAGAAAGCAATAAATTGCTTATATTATAAAGGAAGAAGTGTTATATGACAATATCACTTCTGAAATAAATGCATATGTCATGGGTACATTGTTAGGAAACTTAGATCACAATTATTTACAATTTCATCTCATCTAAATGGGACTTACACAAGTAATCAAGAATACAGTGGCCTGGCACAGTGGCTCATGCCTGTAATCCCAGCACTTTTGGAGGCCAAGGCAAGCAAATTGCTTGAGCTCAGAGGTTGAGACAAGCCTAGACAACATGGCAAAAAACCGTCTCTACAAAATATACAAAAATTAGCCATGCATGTGGTGCACACCTGTAGTCCCAGCTACTCAGGAGGAAGAGGTGGGAGGAGCCCTTGACCCTGGGAGGTAGAGGTTGCAGTTAGTCAAGGTGCAACTACACTCCAGAAAAAGAAAAAAAAAGAAAAGTAAAACCTAATATTAGGTATATATCCCATTAGTAGGCCCAATAAGAACAGTTTAACAGATAGCAACATCTCAATATATGCCAAAACAATGTAGTTCATACCATGAAAAATCCTTTGATTAAATGTCCCAGAAAAACAATAATTGAATAATAATAAATGATTAAGATCTCATTTTAAGTTAACAGAGAAGAGATCATGGTCATTGATTATATTTTAAGACATGAAAAAATTGCTATTGAGACATAAGGAGAAAAACTGTTTCCATTACTATTTACCATTTATGTGAAAGTTCTAGACAATAAAATAAGACAAAAACATAAATATTAATGGTAAAATAAATACAAAATAAAGTTTTTATTTACAGTGTCTATATCTTAGATTAAATATATCAACTAAAACTCTAACAGTGTTAATTAAAAATCAACCTAACATTCTCAATCTTACTTTGTGATTGTTTACTTTGCTGTGCAGAAGCTTTTTAGCTTGGGGAAAGGACATAGTATGCATAATTTCATCCAATGAACTAAAATGAATTGTGTACCTTTGCATGATATTGTGTATCACTTTATATTGGAGATAAAAAGATACATAAGTCATAGGCCCTGCCTTAATATTTATAGTTAAGAAAGAGAAACAGATATAAGTAGATAATTCTAATAATATATAATATGCACTTTGGGACACAGATGAGGGGATTTTGGTCAGCTTGGATATTGAGGCCAAACTAACTTTTGAAGTAGAAGTAAGGATAAATAGGTTAAAATGGTAAAAGGGGTAATGGCTTAAAGAAAGCAAGCGACTGTCAACTACTAAATAGAAAAAGGGAGAAATTTTGTAGATAGTGACATTTGAAAGCCCTCAGAGAATAGACGGATCATGAACCCTAGGCCTGTTTTAAAAATTAAATTTACCAAGCTTTATTGTATAAGTTGGAGGGAAAACTAAAGATGGTGAGAACAGTTAGGAAATGTTTCAGTAGTCCAAACAGAAGATGTAGTTCTAAATGGCAGAGAATAAAGAGTAGAGAAAGAAATGAAAGATGAGCCAAAGCTATATCAAAATTTTTCAGTCTGAATGAATGAGAATCAAGAGTTAGCTTTGAAAGAAGAAATGTATTTTATTGAAAGACATAATAGATGTTGAGGTGTTGACTACATGTAAGAAAGGAAATGACCTGCAAGAAACAAATAATTGTGCTGAAGTTCTGGAGAGCCAATGAAGGAGAAATAGAATTGGGAATTACCAGTGGAAAGATATGGATTTATTTTTTTCTTGTTATCCCTGATGCAACTATTTGCATAGCTCTCATTATCTTGATCTCTCTACCTCTCATAGGCATATACATCAAAGGAAACATTTATTGTTAAACTCATAAATGGTAGGTTATGTTTGCTAGCTGCCTCTCAGTCCTTCATAGTTGGCAGTGTATAATGACAAATCTAATTACTACTTTTGCTATTGACGGCCATGTGTGCTCCTTTGTAGATAGGCATCATACGGGCAGGCCCCTTAATAACTTTGCCACAGGACAGATGAACCTCAACAACTTCTCAGTATGATTAAGTAGGGGCTTTTCTTCTGTTCCTTTGTCCTTTTATCATTGCAGCTTAGCAATAAAAAGAAAATTGGTAGGGTTGAAAGACAATGGTAGCCAAATCCACAGGAGCCGCTTAAATGAAATATCAAGCACTACCTCCTCAGTATAAGTGGTTTCCACACAGCCATCCATTGGGAACCCTGAGTAGGCTGAAGCAAAGTGTCTAATGAATTAGTATGCTTACTCTTAAATCTAAAATCAATCATATGAAGAAGGTCCTGAAAGCAACCACCATGAAGCATGAGCAGATGTTCACTTTTCCACTGTTTGCATTTAACTACCATGTAAGATTTAAATCACATACAGTCTATATGTATGAAGGACAAATGAGGTATGTAGTGAAAATTTATCAAGATGAATCTATTTGTAAAAACGTAGTAGGTTTAACATATTGACAGATACTCATTTTAAATTCTAAAGTATGTAAATTTTGTCAAAACTTATGATTGTATTCATGAGCATTATGATTATACTCATGATACTTAGGGAAGTATTTTAGACAATATCATTTATAGTAAATGATTCTCAGATTTTTATATAGGAATTAAAATAATATTCATTGATGAATCAGTAGCTCTTATAGTCACACATGGAAATATATAAAAGACGAATTTTAATTATTTGGAAGACCAATGAACTTTTTTTTTAACTATGTGATCATAGTCTAGATACTTGTAGAAAAGAAAATGAAGTCAGGAAACATAACATTTTTCATAATAAATTTGAATAATGGACAAATAGACTACCAAAGTGGCTTACCTATCTCTGTACATAAGGAAATTATGTATACACACAAATATATATGTCATATGAATATATTGTGTTAATACGTGTGTGTTTAAACACAAACATACACACACTTACACATATATACTTGCATACATGCACTTGGTTATTTAAGTCATATGATTGATTTCTTATAATACATTAATGATTTTTAAAGTGAAACTTGAATTAAAACAGCAATAACCCCCTCTACTATACAAATGATAATTATTTAATTCAATTAGAAACAAATCAAAATGCCATGAGCTTTTTTAAAGACACAGATTGTCAAAAAGATTATTGTACAACTTTAATTTTGCAATACTAAATATTGTTCTGCCAGTAGCACATGATATTTACAATAAATTTTATATGACATTTTAGTAGAAATATTGGTTAAAAAATCCATTAGAAAGAGAAAACTGCGCCTAGGAAGAAAAGAAAGATGGTGCTCATAGATAAAGTAGATAAGCATCATTTTAGTTGAGGAAGTTTCTAGTGAGGATCTGAGTATCCTAATCATTTCAGAAACCCTTGCCCTGGGTGTTTAAGTTTTTTGCAAGACTAGGTCTCAGTTTTTCTCTTAACTTTCACACCTCTTACTCATAACGTAGTTCATGGCTGGCTGGTTTTTAGTGGTCTCAGCTTCTACTGAAATTGCAATTATCATGGTCACCAATGATGGCTTAAATGCTAAAAAATAAGCAAACATGTTTCAAGCATCACTTCCTTCTCTCTATAGCAATTAATATTCTTTTATCCTCAAAATATTATGTGCTTAATTTTTCACAAAGTCATCTCCAAGTTTTACACTTATATTACAAAATTTGTTTTCTGTGTAGGTCAAGTCATGTTTAACATCAAATTTCCCTTAAATCTAATAGTCTTCAAAACTTTGTCCTTTCCCCCTTTTCCCTTTGTTTCCTATATGTAATTTCATACATTTCCAAATCTTTGATTGCTTCTGCAAGGTCATTTCCTCAAAGGCAAGTGTATTGATGGATGTATTAGTCAGGATCCAAACAGGAAACAGATGCACAACACGTTACAATAATGCAAGCAGGATTTATTTACTACGTGTCAAGAATATGGGAGTGGATGAGGTGTAGTGGAATCCCAGAAATAGTACAGAAACCCCACGCAAGCAGCCGACAAGCTATTACTATCCCTGGGCTCAGGGGACAAAGCGAGAGGAAGGATATGTAGGAGTAGTGACTTCTATCAAGGAACGAAGCCATCTTGATGTGACCTCAGAGACGGGAACTGACAAGAATGAATATTACTCTAACCCCAATTCCTTGCCTCCTTCCCAGCTGCTACTAAGACTTCCCTTTGGGCCAAATAGTCTAAAATCTAGAGCACAGAGGGTCCCCATTGATGTAGTAAGATAGGTCAGCTTCCCCGGCATAGTCCATGCAGGAGCAAGCTAGAAATTAACTATGGAAGAGCAAACTGAAATAGTCTGTCATAGGGGCATAGATTGAAAACAGTATGCACCTTTTTGTTATATTACTACTTTTTAACTGCATAGATAACACCAAACATGCACACCCAGACTGTTTTTCAAACTAACATGTCCTCCTGAGAAATGTTTTACAATTTTCTTGAGAGTGATATTGTAGCTAGAAAATATGGGGAAGGCATGGGTACAGTGAGGCAACAGCGTGTTATATGAGAAAGGCCAAATAATTGTTTAAGAGCAGAACAACAATCTGCCACCAGTTTCCCAAATCTGGCTTTCTTGTACCAGATTCCCTAGAAAATAGAATGTGAATTAAAAGCTTAGGTTGATTACAGTCCCCAGAATGAGGGGAAGTTGGGGTTTAAAGTGCAGAGGACAAATAAGAAGGGGTATATTACTAAGCAGATCACAACTTCATAACAGTCACAGCTGATGGCTTCACCACACGGGACATCTTAAGATAGCCCTATACCCATCACATCAGAACAGTCTTGGGGGAAAAAGAGATGAATTTATGGCCCAGTTCTAGCCCTTGATTCATACTGGGTAAAGCCTGTCCCCTTGAGAATCAACCCGCTCTGCACTAAGTTGCCTCAGTGATCAATCCAGTTAACTTAGGGGAAGCAAGGGCCCTGCTGGTTCAGGGTACAGGTGCAGTGATCTCTCCTGTAGATGACGGCATGTGAGGGCCAAGTGTCAGTACAGACCTGATACTTCTTTAGTGAAGTGACAGCTAAGAAAACTCTGGTGCTTGCCATGGTCTCTGGACACAGCAAAGAAACTCTTAAGACCAGGAGACAATTCGTGGCACTGACAGCGAACCACGACCTTAACTATGGTAGTATAAAATTGTGCAAGCCTTTGTTGTTCTCACAATAAAGCACTGATGTGTAAACTATGATGCCAGTCTATCACTTATGATGAGAAGATGTGACTTTCAAACACTTACATTTAAATCTGGACCTATTATTCTACTTCACATAAAACCCACCGATATCTACAACAATATTTCTCAAGAGTTTCTGATGCATGCAATTAAAGGCTGAGAAGAGTAAAGAAATACGGTATTTTGTGCCTTACTCTAGCAACAGAGTACATAGACTATTTTATTAAAATGTTGTTTTATTTTAGGCCGTAGAAATATTAAATTTTAATTTAAACTATTTAACTGATCTGTTAATTAGCTTTAAGGAATATTGATATTTCCAGAAGCTACCCCATGTGTATCCTATGGGTTTTAGTACTTCCTCACATACAGTTAAAAGCGCTGACATAAAGAATAAGGTCCAAACTTCTCAACATAATATGTAATATGTAATGGGCTTTATGGTAAAGGCTCTAACACATTATTTAACTACTCTGCAACTATTGAATGCCATCCCTGTTAAAGCGAATATATTGGGCACACCGAATACAATAAGGAGTGAAGAAATAGACAAAATCACTGAATTTACAGTTTAGATTCTAGGAGGAGTATATAAATAAATAAGCTATTGCAGTATAGGGTGATAAGATTTATAGTAGAAGTACAGGGGCCTAAATATATATGACTTGTCTAAATTGTACTAGAGGAGTGTTAGGCAAAGCTTCTTAAACAACTATCTTCTAAGTTAAGAATTAAAGTCCAAATAAGCATCCATCAGGAAAAGTAGGACAAAGCAGAGAAGAGCACATTGTTTGAAGGCCAAGAGACTAGAGATGAGACTCCTCAGGAGGCAGAACCAGCTTGTGAATGTCTTTGAAAACCATGGTAAGAAGATTAAATTTAGTAGTAAGAGCGATAGGGAGTCTCTGAATGTTCTAAGAAGGGGAGTTATGTGAACAGGTTCACATTTTAACATGATCACCCTGACTATGATGATTGACAGGATGATTAAGACTAGAGGCAAGGAAGCCAATTGGATTGTTTTCACAATCACTTAGGCATGAAGTGGTGATAGTCAGCAGTGGACTGAGTCAGACACATACCAATGATTGAAGATATCTTGGTGATAGGGCGAATATGTGGAGAGAGAAAGAGGAAAAAGGATTATGCTCAGGTTTCTAATTTGAGTTTGGGCTATATAGGAGAGCATCCATGAAAGAGGATGGGGCATGGAGAGTGCAGAGAGTGAGAGCTCAGGGGCCTGTATGACATTTAAAGGGAGTTGCAGAGTTGCACAAAAGAATCCCATCTGAAGCACTAAAGAGAAATTGGGACTTTTCAACACCTGTAAGACAAAATATTCCAAAGCTAGCGTTTAAAAATATTCAGATGACAATTCTATCATAATTTATACTGACTTCTAAATTCATCCTCTAAAATGTATTAAATTTTCCAGTTGCCAGTACTGAGAATTTTTTACACTTTTTCACATACTATTTTTTCAGCCTAGAATAACCTTTTCCACCTTGAAATCTCCTCTCTTCTCTATTCTTTAGGATGTAAATCAGTTGACCTCTCTTTGAAGCCTTCTTAAATTCTTGATACAGACTTAATGTCTTCCTTTTGGCATTTTAGAATTTCTCTTCACTCACTTTGTCTGTGGGTCTCATTAACCTCTTCAAGAGCTTCTTAGTGTGTGACCAGATAATCTTTACATACTTACTACCTAGCACATACTAGGCACACAGTGAATATTTAGGGAAGGAATGGATAAACACACTTAACTCTTTCAGCAAAACATAGTCATAATGCTGGTTTTATAGTAAAATAAATAAAGCAAATGAAAAAGAAAAGGCATTTTACATCGGGAGAACCACATAGCTGCTTGCTTTTATTTAATAGAAGAGAAGTAACAACTATGAATAATTAGTTCATAATTATCTCCCTTGTACTGTGCCTCAGTATACTGGAGTCACACTCTTCTTCTTTGAAGTGAATCCCCCTTGGCATTCCTGAAGGTACATTAATACACTCAGTAAAACAAGATTGCTTATATAGACATCAGAAACAATGCTAGTTATTGAATGCTGCTATACCATAATTCTCTGAGGTCCACATATTCTCACCTGAGATAGTTCTAGTAGTTCTCTGAAATATGATGTTCAATGCATAGAGATTATGAAATTGAGTTGCTTTGAAGCTTATTAAACAAATCTACCTGTCTTGAGATAAGCTGAAGGACTGTAAAGACTATTTTAAGGTTTCACATTTGACTGCATAAAAAGTAACGGTAAATAGACTATCTCTATTGTCCTGAGGATACTGCTGGTTAAAGCCAATTACCCAGCTTTTCACAGACAAGTCATTAATAAATGTTCATATCAGACAAGGCAAAATCCATTGCTTCAGTAGTATAATATTGGGTGTAATGAACAAGGTGAGATAAAGAGTGTCGCTTTAATTTATGAAGTATCCTTTACCTTGGAGCCTTTTGATCTACTTACGTGTTTCCTTATATTATCTAGTGTATTTGTAGAAAAGACTAAGTTATACAAATAATTTAATGTTCTTTTTTATTACAGGATTTGCATAAAAGAAAAATAGTATGCCAAAAATAATGGAAGATATATCTCTATTTGGTTCTTTCCTTAGAACTCACATGGAAATTAATAGAGGGCCCTATGTGATTGGGCTTTCTAATACCACAGAATTTTAAGTAATGATTTTACATTTGGATTCTAGTTTTTTAGGTGCATGCTTCTCTAATATCCAACATGAGTTGATCAGTAAATTTGTGATTCCTCATGGTAATCAGAAACCGATGACTACCCTTCAATGTAAGCTATTGGATTTTGAATGTAAAATGATTGTGTCTAATTTTTAAAAATGCTTTTGAATTTTGAAATGAACGTTTCTCCATCATTGCCTTAGCTATTTGTGGCTCTATTTTATTAAGCCTAATATGTTAAAATAAATCTTTTAAATCATTCCCCTGATGCAGTAGGCATTTGTAATAGCTGTAAGGTTTTCTCTTTAGAGAGATGATTATTTTCCCCTGGCCATGGTTGCCTGCAATTCTGCTAGCTGCTCCCAGGTGAATGATGGTACTGAGGGTTGTGATTTTATGACCCAGCTGAGCAGGAATGTTATTAAACGGATCACTGTTTATTTGTAAAAAGTACAGTTTACTGACTTATCATGCAATGTGCTGACATAAGTTCAAGTGCTCAAGTTTCCACTTTTCCAAATTGCCAAAGAAATATTTTTAAAAGGTAAAAATAATAAATCAGATCTAGAGAAAAGGATAGGTAATATTAGGAATTTCTATAAGATATACAATTAGAACCAGATGGAGTGAATTTTTTCTCAGCGTGAAATTTATAACTTCCATTTCAGTAAATTGTTTTGTTCACACAGTTACTTAAATTTGAAACCTGAGATTCACTTACATTTCTCTCCTTCTCCCCAGGCTAGGTATTTTCTGCCTCACTTCCAGGTCTGTTCTCCATTTTTCTCTACTCTGCCTCATACTTGAGAGGCTGACTTTTACTGGCTGCAACTACCAAACTCCCCATTGCCTCTGACTTCCAATTGTGTTTGGGAAATGTGATGGGAGGACATTGACGGGGCAGAAAGAGAAAAAGATCAGAGTGTTTATTCCTTATTCTCTATCAGTTAAGCACAAGTTTGTGGTAGATGCATTCCTTTCCCCAGGACCACAGCTCTTATCAGGTGATTAGTCTCCTATATCTACATCTTTGTCCACACTGCAGAAATTATTCCATCTGCTTGCTTCTTCAAGTCCATTGATTACTATCCGATTATAGCCCTGGAAAAATTTCTATCTCTTGTTGATTCTCTTAAATTTTATCAACTTGAAATAGTCTGTTCATTAAACCCATTTTAATTACCCTTCCTTTTTTATTTGTATAAATGTATGGGGTACAAGCACAATATTGTTACATGCATAGACTGCATAGTAGTCAAGTCAGAGCTTTTGGAATATCCATCCTTTGAAAGCATACACTGTACCCATTTAGTAATTTCTCATCAACCACCCCCCTCCAAATTCCTCACTCTTCCAAGACTCCATTGTCTATGATTCCACTCTCTACAACCATGTGGGCCCATTATTTAGCTCTTACTTATGAGTCAGAGCATGTTATATTTGTCTTTCTGTGTCTGACTTGTTTCAAATAAGATAATGACTTCCAGTTCCTTTCATGTTGCTGCAAAAGACACGATTTTATTCTTCTTTATGGCTATATATACTGTATTTTCTTTTTCCAATCATCTATTAATGGACCCTTATGTTGATTCTGTATTTTTGACATTGTGAATAGTGCTATGATAAACATTTGAGTGTAGGTATCTTTTTTTTTTTTTTTTTTTAAATAGGGCCTCACTCTGTAGTACAGGCTTGAGTGCAGTGGCATGATCTCTGCTGGTTGCAACCACTGCCTCCAAGCCTCCAAGATTCAAGCTATTCTCATGCCTCAGCCTCTGGAGTAGCTGGGACTACAGTCGTGCACCACCATACCTGATTTTTGCATTTTTAGTAGAGACAGGGTTTCACCATGTTGCCCAGGCTGGTCTTGAACTCCTGAGCTCAACGCAATCTGCCTGCCTTGGTCCCCCAAAGTGCCGGGATTATAGATGTGAGCACCCGGCCGATCTTTTTGATATGCTGATTTATTTTGCTTTGGATATATACCCAGTGGTAGAACTGTTGAATTGGATGGTAATTCTATTTTTAGCTCTTTGAGAAATCTCTATACTGTTTTCCGTAGAAGTTGTAGCAATTTACCTTCCTACCAACAGTGTATAAAAGTTACCTTTTCCCTGTATCCTTGCCAGCATCTGCTATTTCTACTTTTTCTGAATGTACCATCTGTTTCCTGATAGTCCCTGACTGGTACACACCTCATACTTAAAACCAACCACAAAGTCCTCTTGGAAACAAACCATATTTCTCCTAAATCTCTTTACTTTTTTATATTCCCAGTAACATTCTCTTAGTTCAAGTATCAGTCCAATTCTCCTCCTCCTTCAACTCCTCTAGCTCCTCTCCAAGCCATCCTCCATACTAAAACCAGAGTGGAGTTTCAAAAATAAACAGGAATTACTAATTTCCTGCTTAAGAGACATTGATGACTTCACTTTGCCTTAAATCATGGCCAACAAGCCTCCCCATATTCCAGCCCTGTCTCTCAAGACTTTCTCTCTCTCTCTCTCTCTCTCTCTCTCTCACACACACACACACACACACACACACACACACACTCTAGCTTCCTCCACACCAAATCACTTGCAATTTTTTGTGCATGCTGTCTCAGTCCTCTAGATTTTAAACACCTAATTTCATCTGGCAGAATTCCGAGTACCATTCCTAACATCACAGACTTCTTTGCCTCTCCTTCTTCTCCTAACGAACTCCTTCTGGTTTTTTAGGACTCAGCCTCTTGAGGATGTTCTTGCTGATAGTTCTTACTCCACTAATGTCAAATATCTTCTTTTTATTATTATACTTTATGTTCTAGGGTACATGTGCACAACATGCAGGTTTGTTACATATGTATACATGGGCCATGTTGGTGTGCTGCATCCATTAACTCGTCACTTGCATTAGGTGTATCTCCTAATGCTATCACTTCCCCCTCCCACCACTCCACAATAGGCCCGGGTGTGTGATGTTCCCCTTCCTGTGTCCAAGTGATCTCATTGTTCAACTCCCACCTGTGAGTGAGAACATGTGGTGTTTGGTTTTCTGTTCTTGCAATAGTTTGCTGAGAATGATGGTTTCCAGATGCATCCATGTCCCTACAAAGGACATGAAATCATCCTTTTTTATGGCTGCATGGTATTCCATGGTGTATATGTGCCACATTTTCTTAATCCAGTCTGTCACTGATGGACATTTGAGTTGGTTCCAAGTCTTTGCTATTGTGAATAGTGCCACAATAAACATATGTGTGCATGTGTCTTTATAGCAGCATGATTTATAATCCTTTGGGTATATGCCCAGTAATGGGATGGCTGGGTCAAATGGTATTTATAGTTCTAGATCCTTGAGGAACTGCCACACTGTCTTCCACAATGGTTGAACTAGTTTACAGTCCCACCAACAGTGTAAAAGTGTTCCTATTTCTCCACATCCTCTCCAGCACCTGTTGTTTCCTGACTTTTTAATGATCTCCATTCTAACTGATGTGAGATGGTATCTCATTAGGGTTTTGATTTGCATTTCTCCGATGGCCAGTGATGATGAGCATTTTTTCACGTGTCTGTTGGCTGCATAAAGGTCTTCTTTTGAGAAGTCCCTGTTCATATCCTTTGCCCACTTTTTGATGGGGTTGTTTTTTTCTTGTAAACTTGTTTGAGTTCTTTGTAGGTTCTGGATATTAGCCCTTTGTCAGATGAGTAGATTGCAAAAATTTTCTCCCATTCTGTAGGTTGCCTGTTCACTCTGATTGTAGTTTCTTTTGCTGTGCAGAAGCTCTTTAGTTTAATTAGATCCCATTTGTTGATTTTGGCTTTTGTTGCCATTACTTTGGGTGTTTTAGACATGAAGTCCTTGCCTATGCCTATGTCCTGAATGGTATTGCCTAGGTTTTCTTCTAGGGTTTTTATGGTTTTTGGTCTAACATTTAAGTCTCCAATCCATCTTGAATTAATTTTTTTACAAGATGTAAGGAAAGGATCCAGTTTCAGCTTTCTACTTATGGCTAGCCAATTTTCCCAGCCCCATTTATTAAATAGGGAATCCTTTCCCCATTTCTTGTTTTTCTCAGGTTTGTCAAAGATCAGATGGTTGTAGATGTGTCGTACTATTTCTGAGGGCTCTGTTCTGTTCCATTGGTCTATATCTCTGTTTTGGTTCCAGTATCATGCTGTTTTGGTTACTGTAGCCTTGTAGTATAGTTTGAGCCTTGTAATATAGTTTGAAGTCAGGTAACATAATGCCTCCAGCTTTGTTCTTTTGGCTTAGGATCTTCTTGGTAGTGTGGGCTCTTTTTTGGTTCCATATGAACTTGAAAGTAGTTTTTTCCAATTCTGTGAAGAAAGTCATTGTTAGCTTAATGGGGATGGCATTGAATCTATAAATTACCTTGGGCAGTATGGCCATTTTCAAGATATTGATTCTTCCTATCCATGAGCATGGTATGTTCTTCCATTTGTTTCCTCTTTTATTTGTGTCCTCTTTTATTTCATTGAGCAGTGGTTTGTAGTTCTCTTTGAAGAGGTCCTTCACATCCCTTGTGAGTTGGATTCCTAGGTATTTTATTGTCTTTGAAGTGATTGTGAATGGAAGTTCAGTCATGATTTGGCTCTCTGTTTGTCTGTTACTGGTGTATAAGAATGCTTGTGATTTTTGCACATTAATTTTATATCCTGAGACTTTGCTGAAGTTGCTTATCAGCTTAAGGAGACTTTGGGCTGAGACAATGGGGGTTTTCTAAACACACAATCATGTCATCTGCAAACAGGGACAATTTGACTTCCTTGTTTCCTAACTGAATACCCTTTATTTCTTTTTCTTGCCTGATTGCCCTGGCCAGAACTTCCAACACTATGTTGAATAGGAGTGGTGAGAGAGGACATCTCTGTCTTGTGCTAATTTTCAAAGGGAATGCTTCCAGTTTTTGCCCATTCAGTATGATATTGGCTGTGGGTTTGTCATAGATAGCTCTTATTATTTTGAGATACGTTCCATCAATACCAAATTTATTGAGAGTTTTTATCATGAAGGGCTGTTGAATTTTGTCAAAGGCCTTCTCTGCGTCTATTGAGATAATCATGCAGTTTTTGTCTTTGATTCTGTTTATATGCTGTATTACGTTTATTGATTTGCATATATTGAACCAGGCTTGCATCCCAGCAATGAAGCCGACTTGATCATGGTGGATAAGCTTTTTGATGTACTGCTGGATTCGATTTGCCAGTATAAAGAAGAATAGAGAGAATAATCAAATAGACACAATAAAAAATGATAAAGGGGACGGAACTCCACGGAAATACAAACTACCATCAGAGAATACTATAAACACCTCTATGCAAATAGACCAGAAAACTTAGAAGAAATGGATAAATTCCTGGACATATATACTCTCCCAAGACTAAACCAGGAAGAATTTGATTCCCTGAATAGATCAATAACAGGCTCTGAAATTGAGGCAATAATTAGTAGCCTACCAACCAAAAAAAGTCTAGGACCGATGGATTCACAGCCGAATTCTACCAGAAGTACAAGGAGGCGCTGGTACCATTCCTTCTGAAACTATTCCAATAAATTGAAAAAGGGGGAATCCTCCCTAACTCATTTTATGAGGCCAACATCATCCTAATACCAAAGCCTGGCAAAGACACAACAAATAAAGAGAATTTTAGAACAATATTCCTGATGAACGTCGGTGCAAAAATCCTCAAATATCTTCTTAACCTCAACCCTGTCATCAGTAGGCCCCCTTTTGTCTCCTACCAAGAGTGTAGAAATTTTAAGAAGTTTTAGTTCAAAGCTCAAACTATATGAGTTCAAATTAATTTCCACCATACAAATATTTACCTTGAGACCCTGAGTCTGTTTATTAAGTGTTTCCTCTGTTTTCTCATTGTGCACTTAAGAAAATAAAATTAGTTTTTTAAAAACTCTTGTGAGAATTAAATTATATTAATAGATATGCAGCATTTAGAGCAATATGGGTATAGAGTCACCCTCAATGCTTTAAGGAGTATTACAATTGCCTTTCTTTCTCAACTCCACAAAACTGAATTCTCCTTCAAAGGGTCCAGGTTTTATGGTTCACTTTATAATATTGATGGGTGAGTTTTTGTTGCATAGAGGGTAATTTAGAAGTCCTTTTTGGTTAACTAAATGAGTGATTTGTGTGTAATTAATCCTAGATCGATTTACTTGGCTTTTCTTTTGGTCTCTTTTGTTTTTCAAATCCTGGTTGGTAATGTGTAGGTCCAGGTTTTTTAAAGGAGTCCTTTCCATGATATAGATACTCTTTGAGACTCCTATGAGCCTCAGGAAGTTCCTTCCTCCTTGTGAGGCTCAGAAGACAGTTGCATTTGTCTTTGCCAGCACATATGTTCTTATGGCTGGAGCTAAGTGTGTGATTTTAATTATGTCTCCTTGATTACTGACTTGTCTTTCACTAATTTGGATTCATTTTCCAGGTAATAAGTAATCACACATTTTTAATGCTGGCTTATATTTTAGAATATTTTTCTTTCCTGTAAGTTTTATGTTAATTTGGAAGTATTCCTGAGTATTATCTCTCCATATTGAAATGAATAAATTAAATTTAATTAATATAATAAATGTTTCCATTTGACATGAAACACTTACTAAAATATTGCATATTTATATATTTCTTACTAACCATAGTGGCAAGGCATTCAAACTTCAATGACTTCCAAATCAAAATGAAGCCATTAAGTAAAAATACAGCCTTAGTCGAAAATAAAGTTTTTATACAATTTTCAGTTTAATTTCATGCATTCCCTCAAAAATCTACATACTTTTTGCATTTGAATATGAATTTGTGATTAAAGGATCCATACTATAGAGTTCACTTCCCATAGGGGTTCATTGCATTTATATCTAAAAATGGTTTGCTTTTTAAATGCCTTGTCTCAGAATGTATCTACACATTAGAACACATACAAAGTCAAAAACTACTTCTCTAGAAACTACTAGATGTCAGAACTATGCTAAGTGTTCATCACTTAAGTAAATAAATGAAGTTGCTTTAAGGTTTTAAATCCTAGAAAGGGAGATGATTATAATAAAACAATTAAGTTTTCTATGTTACAAATACAGCATACAAAATATTGAGCTATGCAAACTGTACACACATATCTAAGTCTACTTTTATCTAGAATATATAGAAAATACAAAAGCATAAAGACATCACACACACCCCTTCAAAAGCTACATTCATATATATCGGTGTTGAAAGCAATAAGATTCCTTTAAGAGATATGCATTCTGAGAAATTTATGGAAGCTTTAAAAACAACTGTGACTTCCATTTCAGGTAGTATAGCAACTAAAAAAATAATCCAGCTATAAGACATACATGACGTTCATGCTAACAAAGAGAAAAAGCTCTAAATAAATTACTATAAGCCAAGATAAAAATTCTTGCAGCCGATAAAACAGAAAGAAAGAAATTAAGAAAGAGAGGGAAAAAAAGAGGACGCTCAAGGAAACTTTCATACCTCACCTTTACGTGGGAGGAGGAAAATCTTCCCCAATTATTTATAACAATAAACTAGCTGGATATGGAGGTTAATGGACCAAATCTATTATTATTTACCCAAAATTCTTAAATAAAATTGTGTTTTATAATGTTTCCTATTTGAAATTGTCCTCAAGAGATGGACAAAGCAAACGCAAATCCTCTTTGGAGAAATGGCTTATCCTCAGGCCTCAAAGTATTCTCACAGATAAAGTTCCAAAGAATATGAGCCTATAGTGAAAAATGATAAAGCATTTGAGGAGAAATAAAAAGCACCATGAAACAGGAACTAGCTGAACAAACAAGGAGGTGGCTTGAATCTGCAAAGACCAGATGTTGCCATTATCAGATACCAAATGTTTAAAGTTATGCTTATTTTTTAAGAAATAAAAGAGGAAGATTAAAGTAGGTATAAGAAAAAAAGATGCCATAAAAGTGGAGTAGAAGCCAGATGCAGTGGCTCACAACCGTAATGCCAGTACTTTGGGAGGCTGAGGTGAGAGGATCGCTTGAGCCCAGCCAGGACGTTGAGGCTGCAGTGAGCAGTGATTGTGTCACTGCACTGCCACCTGGGCAACTAAGATGCTGCCAAAAAAACAAAATGAAACAAAACAAAACCCACAGAAAACAAAAACAAACAAACAAAACAACCTGAGTAAAGAGTTTTAAAATATTAGCAAATAGACATGAACTCATCCCTTTTTATGGCTGCATAGTATTCCATGGTGTAAGTGCCACATTTTCTTAATCCAGTCTATCATTGATGGACATTTGGGTTGGTTCCAAGTCTTTGCTGTTGTGAAGCTGGAAAGCATCATTCTGAGCAAACTATCACAAGGACAGAAAACCAAACATCGCATGTTCCCACTCGTAGATGGGAAGTGAACAATGAGAACACTTGGACACAGAAAGGGGAACATCACACACTGGGGCCTGTTGTGGGGTGGGGGGAGGGGGGAGGGGGGAGGGATAGCATTAAGAGATATACCTAATGTAAGTGACGAGTTAATGGGTGCAGCACGCCAACATGGCACATGTAAACATATGTAACAAACCTGCATGTTGTACACATGTACGCTAGAACTTGAAGTCTAATTTTCAAAAAAGATAAAAAATAAAATATTAGCAAATAGAACTTCAAAAAGTACAAATATATATAAATTTTTGAAACGGACAAACTAAGCAGAAGTTAGACAAAGCTGTAAAGAGAATTAATGAGCAAGAGAGTGTGTCTAAAAAAATACTATGAATTGAAAAAGAAAGATGTTGCAAAAGGAGCTGAGGATATGAAGAATAAAATGAGAAAGTTCAATTTCATATAATACATTTTTTAACAGGAGACTATAAAGTGAATGTAAGAGGGCTATATTTGCAGAATAGATAAAAACCATATATTCTCTAAATAGAAAAGCTCCCTGTAAAACAACCTAACCTAGATGAATAAAACGATTTCTTTATCTCAACACATCACACTGAAAAAGTTTTGTTCAACAAAGACAAAGGGAACTTCTTAAAAGTATCCAAAGAGGAAATACAAGTTTCCTGCAGAAGTGATAACTGGACTTAACAAGTGAATTTTCAACGGAATCAATGGAAGAGGGGAAACAATGAAATCATTACAAAATGCTCAAAAAGACCAACAAATCTTATTTGAAAAGATGTAAAATGGATGAACATCCATTATATAGGATTATCTCCTATAAGTCGACAGATGAAAACAATTGAAGAAGTGAGGAAGCATATATTCTAGCAATTCAAAATAAATAAAATGTAAATGAAAAATGATACACCAGATATATAACCAATTAAATGAAGATTACAATTAATTTTAGTGAGGGATTGGGGAAATTAGAAGTAAAAAATATTTGGGGAGCCTAATTTTCTAATAGTTTTTATGGAGTATATATTAAAATATAAGTGCGGACATTTTTTACCCAGTAAGTTACATCTCTAGATATTTATTCTTCAGATGAACTCACAATGATCACAAGATATTTGCATGATGATATTCACTGCAGTATTTGTAACATGAAAAACTTGAAACAACCATAATGTTTATCAATAGGGAAATGACACAATACATTGTGATTCATCTTCAGTTAAAACTTCTCTCGTTAAAATTCCTGAGTTATATCATGTGTATTGAAAATAAAAGATCCCCAAGATGTATTGTAACTGAATGTGAAAAAAAAAATGCAAGTTTTTTTTTTTAGTTTTGTTTAATAGCAATTTTTATAACATGTTTTGTATAACAGAAGCTGGCTGGATCCACCAACTCATTTTTCTACTTTTCTAGACACAAGGACACTACTATCCAATGCTCCCTTACAGTGGGTTTGGCCATGTGTTTAAATTCTAACCATTGGAATAAGATGTATGAAGATTTTCGATGCTTCCTTTTTCCCCCACCTCCTTTACCCTGTCTGATATTTGAATATTTGAGTGTGACACCCAAGGAGACCTTAGGAGCTATGTGCTGAAGTTGATAAATTCTATGTCACCTGAGTCCACGAAAGTCACTGAATGACTATATGGAGCAGAAATCCTCCTGTCTGTCTATGCTGATAGAACTTTATGTGGACAAAAAATGAGTTTTGGTGTCGTTAAGCCACTGAGACTTGGGAGATAACATTACTCTTAACTAACACAATTCCACTTAAAAACTAATAAAGAAAGAAAACTAAGTTATAGTTATAATCTGAATATGATAAGTATTTGTATGAAATGTAAAAGAGTGATCGCCCCTGGGCAATGAAAGCAAATTGGGTTTGGAGGAGGATATGAATAAAAATACTCACTTCATGTGCTTTTATTTAGTTGGAGATTTTATATATATATAAATAAAACTATTATGTATATTATATGTAAATATATTATAATTTTATATTATATTTACATATATTCATATAATTATATATTTTATATTGTGTTTATTATACTTAAATCATAATATACAAATGAATTTATATCAATATTTATGTATTTGATCTAATTTTTATATTAATATTTATAATATATAAAATATACATCAATGAGTATGATATATGAATACTGTATTTGAATATATTTATTAATATGATTATATATTTATATAATTCATGTTATAATTTTTATATCTTTGTATTATATATATAAAAAACTCTAGAACTGCATTTTGAAGGATGAAAAATGTGAGATTTTAAGGTTAAAGTTAACCTCAGAGGGACCTCAACATATGAAAATCATAAAGCATAGAATATTGAAAATATTATCCTTAGATGTAACTAGACCATACATAGGATATATAGGAAGACATTCCAGGATGATGAAACCAAAATGTGGGATGATACAAATCATAGAAGAATGAATACTTTGAATTGGAAAAATGGGGGGCTGAGAGTAATACAACAAGAAAAACGAACATAGTGAGAAGGATGGATTAGAGCACAATAGGAGCGAAAGTTAGGGATGTCAGAAAGAAATATATAAACATAAAACTATTGAAACATGTAGAGAGTATTTTTCTTTACAACAAAAACAAACAAACAAAAACTTAGAATTTGAGGTGTGGAGGGAAGAAATAAAAATCCAGTTTCTGATACTTTCTGATTTGGTTTAAATACAGAAAATATCAATCTAATTCCCATCCAGCTTTGGGCTCTGTTATCAGAAGACAGAGAGTTTGCCTGCTCTCTGTGATCACAATAACAGTGTGAGATTTTAATGCCCCACTGTCAGTATTAGACAGATCTACAATACAGAAAATTAACAAGGATATCCAGGACTCGAACTCAGTTCTGGACCAAGCAGAACTAATAGACATCTACAGAACTCTCCATTCCAAGTCAACAGAACATACATTCTCTTCAGCACTACATTATACTTATTCTAAAAGTGACCACATAATTGGAAGTAAAATACTCCTCAACAAATGCAAAAGAACGGAAATCATAACAGTCTCTCAGACCACAGTGCAATCAAATTAGAACTCAAGGTTAAGAAACTCACTCAAAACCGAACAACTACATAGAAACTGACAACCTGCTCCTGATAAATAACGAAATGAAGGCAGAAATAAAGATGTTCTAAGAAAAAACATACTAGAATCTCTGGAACACATTTAAAGCAGTATGTAGAGGAAAATTTATAGCACTAAATGCCCACAATAGAAAGCAGGAAAGATCTAACATTGACACCCTAACATCACAATTAAAAGAACTAGAGAAGCAAAAGCAAACACATTCAAAAGCTAGCAGAAGACAAGGAATAACCAAGATCAGAGCAGAACTGAAGGAGAAAGAGACACACACACACACACACACACACACACACACACAAACTTTCCAAAAATCAATGAATCCAGGAGTGTTTTTTTTTTTTTTTTTTTTGAAAAGATCAACAAAATAGATAGATGGAATAAAAAATGATAAAGGGGGTAACACCACTGAGCCCACAGAAATACAAACTACTGTCAGAGAATACTATAAACACCTCTATGCAAACTAGAAAATCTAGAAAAAATTGATAAATTTCTAGACACATACACCCTCCCAAGACTAAACCAGGAATAAGTCAAATCCCTGAATAGCCAAATACTGGAAATTGAGGCAGCAATTAATAGCCACCAACCAAAAAAAGTCCAGAACCAGACGGATTCACAGCTGAATTCTACCAGAGGTATAAAGAGATGTTGGTACCATTCCTTCTGAAACTATTCGAAACAACAGAAAAAGAGGGAATTCTCTCTAACTCGTTTTATGAGGCCAGCATTACCCTGATGCCAAAACCTGGCAGAGAAACACACGAAAAAAGAAAATTTCAGGACAATATCCTTGATAAACATCGATGTGAAAATCCTCAATAAAATACTGGCAAACCGAATCCAGCAGAACATCAAAAAGCTTATCCGATCAAGTCAGCTTCATCCCTGGGATGCAAGGCTGGTTCAAATATGCAAATCAATAAACCTACTCCATCACATAAACAGAAACAATGACAAAATCCATGATTATCTCAATAGATGCAGAAAGGCCTTCAATAAAATTCAGCAGGCCTTCAGACTTAAAACTCTCAATAAACTAGGCAGTGATGGAACATATCTCAAAATAATAAGAGCTATTTATGACAAACCCACAGCCAATATCATACTGAATGGGCAAAAAATGGAACCATTCCCTTTGAAAGCCGGCATAAGACAAGGTTGCCCTCTCTCACCACTCCTATTCAGTGTAGTATTGGAAGTTCTGGTCAGGGCAATCAGGCAAGAGAAAGAAATAAAGGGTATTCAATTAGGAAAAGAGGAAGCCAAACTGTCTCCGTTTGCAGATGACATGATTGTGTATTTAGAAAACCCCATCATCTCAGCCCAAAATCTCCTTAAGCTCATAAGCAACTTCAGCAAAGTCTCAATACAAAATCAATGTGCAAAAATCACAAGCACTCCTATATACCAATAACAGACAAACAAAGAGCCAAATCATGAGTGAACTCCCATTCACAATTGCTACAAAGTGAATAAAATACGTAGAAATACAACTTGCAAGGAATGTGAAGGACCTCTTCAAGGAGAACTACAAACTACTGCTCAAGGAAGTAAGAGAGGACACAAACAAATGGAAAAACATTCCATGCTCATGGATAGGAAGAAGCAATATTGTGAAAATGACCATATTGCCCAAAGTAATTTATAAATTTATGCTATCCCTATCAAGCTACCATTGACTTTGTTCACAGAATTGGAAAATAACTACTTTAAATTTCATATGGAACCAAAAAAGAGCATGCATAGCCAAGACAATCCAAAGCAAAAAGAACAAGGCTGGAGGTATCACACTACCTGGCTTTAAACTATACTACCAGGCTACAGTAACAAAAACAGCATGGTACTGGTACCAAAACAGATATATAGGCCAATGGAACAGAACAGAGCCCTCAGAAATAGTACCACATATCTACAACCATCTGATCTTTGACAAACCAACAAAAACAAGAAATGGGGAAAGGATTCCCTATTTAATAAATGGTGCTGGGAAAATTGGCTAGCCATAAGTAGAAAGCTGAAACTGGATCCCTTCCTTACATCTTGTACAAAAATTAATTCAAGATGGATTGGAAACTTAAATGTAAGACCTAAAATTATAAAAACCCTAGAAGATATCCTAGACAATACCATTCAGGACATAGGCATGGGCAAAGACTTCATGACTAAAACACCAAAAGCAATAGAAACAAAAGCCAAAATAGACAAACAGGAACTGATTAAACTAAAGAGTTTCTGCACAGCAAAAGAAGCTATCAGCAGAGTGAACAGGCAACCAACAGAATGGGAGAAAAATTTTACTATCTATCCATCTGATAAAGGGCTAATATCCAGAATCTACAAAGAACTTAAACAAATTTACAAGAAGAAAACAACAACCCCATCAAAAGTGGGCAAAGGATTTGAACAGACACTTCTCAAAAGAAGATATATATGCAGCCAACAAACATAAGAAAAAGAGCTCATCATCATTGGTCATTAGAGAAATTCAAAACTACAATGAGATACCATCTCATATCAGTTAGAATGGTCATCTTTAAAAAGTCAGAAAAGAGCAGATGCTGGAGAGGATGTGGAGAAACAGGAAAGCTTTTACACTGTTAGTGGGAGTGTAAATTATTTCAACCATTGTGGAAGACAGTGTGGTGATTTCTCAAGGATCTAGAACCAGAAATACCATTAGACCCAGCAATCCCATTTCTGGGTATATACCCAAAGTATTATAAATCATTCTACTATAAAGACACATGCACACGTATGTTTACTGCAGCACTATTTACAATAGCAAAGGCTGGGAACTAACTCAAATGCCCATCAATGATGGACTGGATAAAGAAAATGTGGCACATGCATACCATGGAATACTATGCAGCCATAAAAAAGGATGAGTTCATGTCCTTTACAGGGACATGGACGACACTGGAAACCATTATTCTCAGCAAACTAACAGAAAAACAAAACCAAACACTGCATGTTCTCACTCACAAGTCAGAGTTGAACAATGAGAACACATGGACACAGGGAGGGGAACATCACAAACCAGGGCTTGTCAGGGGATGGGGAGCTAGTGGAGGGATAGCATTAGGAGAAATACCTAATATAGATGATGGGTTGATGCGTGCAGTAAACCACCATGGCACATATATACCTATGTAACAAACTTGCACGTTCTGCACATATACCCCAGTACTTAAAACTATAATTTAAAAAAAAGAAAAAGAATACAAGAATTGGAAATAATGTAACCATTTTACAAGAGAGAAACTACTAAATAATTGATGGTGTACTCTTAGGATGGAGCATAAACAGCCACTAAAAATCATGGGTTTTGCATGTTCTTGCTTGTAAGTGGGAGCTTAGCTATGGGTATGCAAGGCATACAGAGTGGTACAATGGACATTGGAGATTCAGAAGTGGGGAATGTAGGAGGGAGATGAGGGATGAAAAACTACCTATTAAAGTACAATATACGATACAGGATGAGGGGTACACTAAAATCCCAGACTTCACCACTATATAATTCATCCATATAACCAAAAACCACTTGTATGCCTAAAGCCACTGAAATAAAAACAATAATAACAACCCTCTGTACTCTAGCATGAGAAAGGAAAATCCGAATCTATCAAGGGGGAGTGAATGTTTCAAAAATATCCACCCTTCATACTGTGAAACAGTGGTCTGCAATACCCTGAGGTGCCAGTCCTGCCTAACACCCAAGGATGCAGGGAATATGAATCATATAACAAAGCTTATAATCTAAGGAATCTTATTTGTGACTGTGTAATAGCTAAAGAATAGATGATGAGAGAGAAATGCCTTTGTCCAGTGAGAAAAATTAGGAAAATATGAAAACAAGATCCATTAAAATTACACTATTTTATGTGGAGTGAATTTATTTGCATTTTAAAATGATAATCTTACTAAACTTATTAAGATGTGATTCTTATCCTATTATATCAATGTTATATTCAAAAAGGAGGAGTAACACTTGGGATTTCTTCAGATTAATTTTTCCTTGTATGATTTGTTTTACTATCTAACATTTATTTTGAATGGCAAGTGAGAATTTTTCATGTACTAACAGTAATTTTGCACATTTCCTCCTTTAATATAATGATGATTACATATGTTTTTTAAATAGCAAAACATTTTTCTATATTGCTTTGCCCTCTGATAAAATTTGCGTGATTAATTATTTTCAAAGTTATTAAACTAAAAACAACATAAAGCTTTGGAACTAGCTGAGAATGCTGGCAATTTAAACTTTTGAAGTCATTTTTCCATTTGTTTAAAGTTTTATTAGATATTATGATGTTCTTATGATTTTGAAAGTTAAAACAGTAATTGAACTATTTTCTGGATTTATTCCTGTTAGTCACACCACTAAGACATCACTAGCTGTTTTAAGTTATCCTGTATGAAAACTGAACACCTGACAACTAAAAGAACTCCACGGAACTAGTACAAGAGATGATACAAGTTATAAATGTAGGCGTAGATGTAGATATAGACATAGGTATATTAAATACATGTATATGTGTTTATAGCTATGACATTTGATAATGCATAATTAGAGAAATAGGGGGCTTAGAAAGAATGGTAAGCCATCACAGCCTTTACTATACATTACCTGCAAAAAGGATTCTACTTAGCTTGTCTGCCCTGTGTGACTCCAGGTGAATGAAACAGGTATTAGGCAAGTTCAGGAAACTACTGTTAATTTAAGGGGGGTGTTGGGAATTATTCTGCATATGACACTTATTAATAAAGAAATATAATTTGAAATGACAGCAAGTTTCTAGTTTTTATGTAAGTGGGTGTTAAAAAGCAAAAATTTGATAAAGAAATTATTGGTATAAGTAGAGTAAAAGTTGTTACTATGTAAATTGTGACAACCATTCTGAGGGGAATTTGTCAAAATTCATAAAAAAATAAATGTATATACTACTTATAAGAGTTTATGATGCTGGGATCTGGGGGGTAGAAGAAATGGGGAGATTTTTGTCAAAGATACAGAGAAAAAAGAGTTTTTGATCCAACAAGGATATGGAGAATTTGAACTCTTATATTTTGCTGGCAGAAATGTAAAATGGTGAAGCCTCTTTGGAAAATAGTTTGGCAGTTGCTCAAAATGTTCAACATAGAATACATAATCCAGCAATTCTTCTCCTGATTACATATCCAGGAGAAATTGAAACATACATCCAGACAAAAATTTGAACATGAATGTTCATAGTATTATTTACAATAGCCAAAAGGTAGAAAAGTCCCACATCTTTCAACTAATGAATAGATAAATAAAATATGATAGATCCATATTAGTACTAAAAATGGATAAAGGGGCCAGGTGCGGTGTCTCAGGCCTGTAATCTCAGCCCTTTGGGAGGCTGAGGTGGGTGGATCACGAGGTCAGGAGATAGAGACTATCCTGGCTAACACGGTGAAACACCGTCTCTGCTAAAAAAAAAAACCAACCAAACAAACAAACAAACAAAAATTGGCCAGGCGTGGTGGCGGATACCTGTAGTCCCAGCTACTCCAGAGGCTGTCGCAGGAGAATCTCTTGAACCAGGGAGGTAGAGGTTACAGTGAGCCGAGATCGGCCATTACATTCCAGCCTGGGTGACAGAGCAAGACTCTGTCTCATAAGAAAAAAAAAAAAATGAAGAAAGTTCTGATATATGCAACAACATGGGTGAACCTTGAAAACACTACACTAAATGAAAAAGCCAGTCCAAAACAGTATATGTTACAGGATTTTATTTATATGAAATGTCTAAAATAGGCAAATCTATAGAGAAAGAATGTAGATTAAAGGTTTACTAACACTAGACTGAGGATGTATGGTGGAGAGTGGCTGTTAAGGGAAATGACATTTAGTTTGTGAGTGACAAAATATAAAGCTAGATTGTGGTGATGGTTGTATAATTCTGTATCTACTAAACAATATTAAATAATGTGCTTTAAATGGGTACACTATGTATGCAAATTATATCTCAATGTAACCATTGAAAATAAAATTATGATTCAGAAAACAAGAAAAAACTTGAAACAACTTAAATATATCAGTTACAAACTGATAGAATCCATGATGATATATCCAAACAATAAAAACACTCTGCAGATTTTAAAAGGAAAGTGAAGACCTATACTGACAAATAGAGCAGCCCACCAAAAACCACATTTAAGTGAAAAAAAAAAAAGAGTGGAATAGCATATCTAATAAATGGAAAGACAAAGTGGAATGAAGTATGTGTTTATAGTATATTCTCATTTTTGTAAAACAAAAAGTACGTTTTCTTTACATGATACATATGCATTTTGTTATCCAGATTATAACTCATTTATTTTACTACTCTTTACAATCAAACACAGTGATTTTTGATTCTTTTCTTCCCTTTACACTATTAAAGCTCTAAACTCGAGAGTCTTCCAGCAGCATTTGTTTCTTTTTAATACTTCATCGTCGTTCTTAAAATGATCCTACTTCTGTACTTGAGAAGCTGGGTTTCGAGGCACATATCTGAGTGAGCCCACTCTCTAAAAATTTGTGCCAGACAAACGTCTGTTGAGCAGTGGTAAAGTCAGCTGGCAATGAGCAGAATCCTTCAGGCTGAGCAATGTGAAGTGTTTAGCACCATGGTTTTCACAGCCTGCTTGCTGTGGGGTTGAAACGATGAATAGTGTGTGTTCCTTTCCTCTTCCAACTAGAGTTCCCCAACATGACTAGAAATTGCTGTCCTTTTTTCTTGTAAATTTGTTTGAGTTCTTTGTGGGTTCTGGATATTAGCCCTTTGTCAGAGGAGTACATTGCAAAAATTTTCTCCCATTCTGTAGGTTGCCTGTTCACTCTGATAGTAGTTTCTTTTGCTGTGCAGAAGCTCTTTAGTTTAATTAGATCCCATTTGTCAATTTTGGCTTTTGTTGCTGTTGCTTTTGGTGTTTTAGACATGAAGTCCTTGCCCATGCCTATGTCCTGAATGGCATTGCCTAGGTTTTCTTCTAGGGTTATTACGGTTTTAGGTCTAACATTTAAGTCTCTAATTCATCTTGAATTGATTTTCGTATAAGGAGTAAGGAAAGGATCCAGTTTCAGCTTTCTACTTATGGCTAGCCAATTTTCCCAGCACCATCTATCAAATAGGGAATCCTTTCCCCATTTCTTGTTTTTCTCAGGTTTGTCAAAGATCAGATGGCTGTAGATGTGTGGTATTATTTCTGAGGACTCTGTTCTGTTCCATTGGTCTATATCTCTGTTTTGGTACCAGTACCATGCTGTTTTGGTTACTGTTGCCTTGTAATACAGTTTGAAGTCAGGTAGCGTGATGCCTCCAGCTTTGTTCTTTTGACTTAGGATTGTCTTGGCAATGCGAGGTCTTTTTGGTTCCATATGAACTTTAAAGCAGTTTTTTCCAATTCTGTGAAGAAACTCATTGTTAGCTTAATGGGGATGGCATTGAATCTATAAATTACCTTGGGCAGTATGGCCATTTTCATGATATTGATTCTTCCTATCCATGAGCATGGTATGTTCTTCCATTTATTTGTGTCCTCTTTTATTTCACTGAGCAGTGGTTTGTAGTTCTCCTTGAAGAGGTCCTTTACATCCCTTGTAAGTTAGATTCCTAGGTATTTTATTGTCTTTGAAGCAGTTGTGAATGGAAGTTCATTCACGATTTGGCTCTGTGTTTGTCTGTTACTGGTGTATAAGAATGCTTGTGATTTTTGCACATTGATTTTGTATCCTGAGACTTTGCTGAAGTTGCTTATCAGTTTAAGGAGATTTTGGGCTGAGATGATGGGGTTTTCCAAATACACAATCATGTCATCTGCAAACAGGGACAATTTGACTTCCTTGTTTCCTAACTGAATACCCTTCATTTCTTTCTCTTGCCTGATTGCCCTAGCCAGAACTTCCAACACTATGTTGAATAGGAGTGGTAAGAGAGGGCATCTCTGTCTTGTGCCAGTTTTCAAAGGGAATGCTTCCAGTTTTTGCCCATTCAGTATGATATTGGCTGTGGGTTTGTCATAAATAACTCATTATTTTGAGATACGTTCCATCAATACCAAATTTATTGAGCATTTTTAGCATGAAGGGCTGTTGAATTTTGTCGAAGGCCTTTTCTGCATCTATTGAGATAATCATGTGGTTTTTGTCTTTGGTTCTGTTTATATGCTGGATTACATTTATTGATTTGCCTATGTTGATCCAGCCTTGCATCTCAGGGATGAAGCCCACTTGATCATGGTGGATAAGCTTTTTGATGTGCTGCAAAACAAACAACCCCATCAAAAAGTAAGGGATATGAACAGACATTTCTCAAAAGAAGACATTCATACAGCCAACAGACACATGAAAAAATGCTCGTCATCACTGGCCATCAGAGAAATGCAAATCAAAACCACAATGAGATACCATCTCACACCAGTTAGAATGGCAATCATTAAAAAGTTAGGAAACAACAGGTGCTGGAGAGGATGTGGAGAAATAGGAACACTTTTACACTGTTGGTGGGATTGTAAACTTGTTCAACCATTATGGAAAACAGTATGGCGATTCTTCAAGGATCTAGAACTAGAAGTACCATATGACCCAGCCATCCCATTACTGGGTATATACCCAAAGGATTATAAATCATGTTGCTATAAAGACACATGCACACATATGTTCATTGTGGCACTATTCACAATAGCAAAGACTTGGAATCAACCCAAATGTCCATCAATGACAGACTGGATTAAGAAAATGTGGCATATATACACCATGGAATACTATGCAGCCATAAAAAAGGATGAGTTTGTGTCCTTTGTAGGGACATGGATGCATCTGGAAACCATCATTCTCAGCAAACTATCTCAAGAACAGAAAACCAAACACCACATGTTCTCACTCATAGGCGGGAACTGAACAATGAGATCACTTGGACTCGGGAAGGGGAACATCACACACTGGGGCCTATTATGGGGAGGGGGGTGGGAAGAAAGATTGCATTGGGAGTTATACCTGGTGTAAATGACGAGTTGATGGGTGCAGCACACCAACATGGCACAAGTATACATATGTAACAAACCTGCACGTTATGCACATGTACCCTAGAACTTAAAGTATAATAATAAAAACAAAGAAAAAAAAGAAATTGCTGTCCTATCAAGGTGCCTTTCTCTAATGATCAAGTTTGGTTTTGAATCCAATGAGCACATGTTATTCAGATACTAATTGATTAAGAAAAAGTTATTGAAGACTAATTTCTTGTTATAACAATGGCTGGTTTATCACTGTATCCTTATACAAACTTACCTAAGAAGTGATCAACACATTTTCGCAGTTACTATTTTCTAAACTCTCATATATTTATGATTTGTAGAATTTTAAAAATGGTAATTTTATTGTTCCTTTTTTGCATTGCCAATTATATTACTAGGTCCATCATCTGGTTATGTTTAATAAACCTCCACAGTCACTTGATATTTTTAACCTGTATGTAAAAATAAGGTAAAATTTTAGCAGTGTGAACTAATTTTCCTTTTTAAATATATAACAAATTAAATACATTTTATTCATTCTAAATTTTAAACAAGTAAATTTATGACATAATCTATAACTTCTAAAAATAAAGGCCAAAGACTATTAATTATCACATATCACATATGAAATTTGATCTTTATAGCAAAGATCAAATGATTAATGTTGCTTTCAAAAATTGATTTGTGATCCTGTTGTTTTCGGATCAATTGATAGCAATTATTTTTGCGCAATCACTTAACAACTGACAGATGCGAAATATTGATTTTTTTTCAGGTGAGACTTAGGCTCCCTGAGCAGCTACAGTAGGAGAAAGAAGTAGTGGCATTTAATTCTAATTTATTCCTGAGAAAGTGGTGACTGACTGCAGTTCATGAAGTCCATGGCAAATGTTAGATGAAATGGTGAAATTATTCAGAAACATTAAAACTAAAAATTAAATTAGAATTCAGAATATTGAGTAATAAATCCCATGCCATTCACATTAATATTGCCATTTAACTTGATGAAAGTTGCCTTAAAGAGACAAACTTATATTGTAAGTACTAATAGGAAGATGTATGCTAATTTTCTGATAGAGCAATATCAGAGAAAGTTGATTATAAAACTATATCAAAAGCATTAGAATTTATATTATTTATAAAACTAAAGAGTTATATAATGTAGTTATAACATTAATCCGGGGTGACAAAATTATTTCATTGCTATTGTCCTTGTTTAGTAGTGTGGTACAGGCCAGGCACAGTGACTCACACCTGTAATCTCAATGTTCTGGGGGGCCGAGGCTGGTGGATCACCTGAGGCCAGGAGTTCGAGACCAACCTGGCCAATGTGGGGAAACCTCATCTCTACTGAAAATACAAAAAATTAGCCAGGCATGGTGGCGGGTGCCTGTAGTCCCAGCTACTCAGGAAGCTGAGACAGGAGAACTGCTTGAACCCGGGAGGTGGAGGCTGCAGTGAGCCAAGATCGTACCATTGCACTCCAGCCTGGGCAACAAGACGGAAACTTCATCTCAAACAAACAAACAACAACAGTAACAGAAAGTAGTGTGATACATTGCATATTTATGAAAAAAGATTCAAAATTAGTTATACAATATTTACTGGAGAGCCTACTAGAGATCAAGCATTGTTAGGAATAAAACGAAGAAAAGCACAGAAGTCATCCCACCATCCTTCAGGTAGATTGTAATCCAGAGGAAAGAGAAGCAGGTCAGGCTCAATCATGAAAATAAATATATTGTTACAATCTGTGATGAACACCATAAAGAAGAATTTCAGGTGGCGAAAGAACTGAACTGTACATTAATGTATCAGTAAAATATAAATTATCTATTTCATTTTAACTCTTATTCCAATAAGTTGACATTAATGTGTGTAGTAGATATAAAAATAGCTATTTGAGTCTCTAAGATCAGTTGGGGAATGTTTGAAGTGACTTCTTTTGCTAAGGTTTTATCTTTATGACAAGGTATAAAATAAAAATTTCCTATGTTTAATTGTTGGTTTTTATTGCACAAAGGTTTTTTACATTAAAAAGATAATTATCTCATGATTATATTAAGTGAAATTCTAAAAACTTTCCCAAACAGTATGTCAAACTCATGAGTATGCTGAACACACAAATTTTCTTAAGTATTATGAATAAAGATTTCTGATAAAATGAGAAACTTTCATGTGGAGGGAGAAAGAAAACACGATGAATATATATAACCTAAATAGTAGAGGCTACACATAAAATAACTATACTACAAGCATGTGGTAAATGTTCTAACAATGGTACAAATGAGATGTGGAATTTTAGACAGGAGAGAAACATCAGTTTCATCTTGTTGGGCCGGGGAAAAACAATAATAGAGGCGTGGGCTTAGCATTGTAGGTGAAATTTAGATAGGAATTGAGAAATAATGATGCATAAAAAGTATATTAAACAAACTTCCAAAATCAGGAAATTTCAGAGTCTTTAAGGAATAGTAATCTTATTTGGTCTGAGAGAATTTAAGGTACTCATTAGGAATCATGATAAAGTAGACTGGAAGAGCAGGGATGAATCCGATTGTCAAGGGGTTTTGAATGTAAAAGTAGGAAATTTCACATAATTCAGAGAATTTTGTTGTTCATTATTTATTATAAAGAAAAAATTAAAATAGTATTAAAATTTGTAAAAAAAAAAATAATAAGGAATATTTGTGGGTATTTCTAAGGTACCTCTTGGATAGCTCCCAGAAATTAATGCTAAATCAGACTAATGAATGCACATTTTTAGCAGTTAACTTAGAAATCCTTCAAGTTCGAACAATTTTAGCATGAAAATGTCGCATGACCTAATTCTTGATCTTAGGCTCATAAGATCTGAAACAGCTAAAGGAGGACTATGTTTTTCCCATAAAATAACTGACAAGTTTATGAAGGTCATTTCTTTCACATTTCTTACTACTACAGGGTCATATTATGTGGCTCAGAAATTTTTAACATTTACAAATCTCATAATTGTGAAACAACCATGATAATTTTATTTGTCCTCAGTTAAACCTTGGATCAGTATTGGTTTTATTTTCTCTTATATTAAATCAAATTTTCTGTTGTTTCTATTTATGTTCCTAGTGCTTCTACTTATATTTTGTTTTCTGGTCTGTTTATAAATCACAGATCCCAGGGATTGATGCTGTCTCCAACAGCCTCCTTTGTTGATGCTTCTGATGTGACACAAGGGGTTGATGCCATGTGGACTTCTGTCAGCCCCTCTGTTGCAGCACCCTCTGTGTGCCAGGAGGATGTATGCCACAATGGAGGCACATGCCGTCCCATCTTCCTCTCCAGTGGTATAGTGTCATTCCAATGTGACTGTCCACTACATTTCACTGGCCGCTTCTGTGAAAAAGGTAATCAATCTTCATTATCCTTTTGTATTTATTTTTAAAAACTTCTCCAGAGAAAGGAGTTGAAATGTATTGTAAACTTAGTGATGGGTACTAGCACAAACAAGAAACATTTGTATAATTTTATTTAAAAATGAATTCTGATAGAATATGTTGAGTATTGTAGAAGCAAACCTAAGATGTTTTTTGCATTAGGAATGCCATACGACATATATTTCCAATTGCCATATAAAATAGAAGTTAAAATACAAACATAGTGTTTCCTATGTAGTTACTTCTAAAATTATGGTGAATCTTTCCTTTGTTTCCATAGAGACAATTAGGTTCTAATTAATACTATTTTTATTGCTTAATTGCCAAATAGCCACATTTATATACTTCATATGCAAATCTGCATATTTGAATTTAGTGTTTAAGAATAGTACATTAACTTTTGATGCTTAAGAATATGATTTTAACATTAATGAAGCTGTTAATGAATGAAAAAAAATATTCTCCTATTGTTAACATCTAATAGCCTCCTAAGATGTTTTCAGTTAATTAGGGAAATGCTAGACAACTAAAGCCAGAAACACCCTGGACAGATTACAAAGGCATTAAGTCATGATGCAGCTGACTGGTTGTCCTTGCACTGATAGCTGAAGTGTCATTGTGTCTATGCAACTAATCTCATGTTCTAAACTAGAGAGGAGGGGATGGGGAGTACTATTGGATTATGATTCAGATAGCAGATAATTTATTACTTATCCAAGACTGTATTTAATAACTCCCCATTTAAGCGCTAAAATGTGGGACCGCCTAAAGTTAATTCAAGGTGTGTGGATGTGTGTGTGTGTGTGCATGGGTGTATGTGTGTTATTCCACCCTTCTTCCACAATGACTTTGTGTGACTGTGAATGTTTAAATATTTAGCCAAGTAAGCAAGCAAATATAGTAAAAGGCACAGAAATGGAAACACAGTCTATTTTCATGTTCATCTTAAGACACCATAGAAGTGTTCTTCAAAATTGATTTTATCCATAAAATGCTCTGAAGATACATCGCTATGGCTTGATTTTTAGAAAAGTATTTCATGTGTTTGCAAAATATCATGATGTTTGCTTTCTGCTATAATTTAAGGCCATTGATATTATATGAGTAGAGAGGTCTAGGGAGATAATTTGGATTGTAAAGCTCTTTTAGATCTACATTTAACTATTTAAAACTCTGAGATGCTTTTTATCTTTTTTATTTTGTGCTAGGTGGAGTCTTAAAAAAAATACTCTTATTTATTAATCTATCTTAAGATGGAGTCTCGCTCTGCTGTCCAGGCTGTAGTGCAATGGCATGACCTTGGCTCACTGCAACCTCCACCTCTTGGGTTCAAGTGATTCTCCTGCCTCAGCCTCCAGAGTAGCTGAGATTACAGATATATGCAACCACACCTGGCTAACTTTTATATTTTTAGTAGAGACAGGATTTCACCATGTTGGCCAAGATGGTCTCAAACTCCTAACACCTTAGGTGATCCACCCGCCTCAGCCTCCTAAAGTGCTGAGATTACAGATGTGAGCCACTGTGACTGGTCTAGTTTAGTTTTTTAATGTTAGTGTATCTCCTGGTCAGACACACGCATTACACTAGCAATAACCCTCTAAACCATCATTTCTCTCTGTCCCACTGAATCATCAATTCTCTCTCCTTTAACTCTTTACCTAGTATCTTTAACACTTCATAGAGTACCAGAAAAAAAACAAATGGAGGTATTTTGGAGTTAAGCAAGGCTTCACTGAGGTTTAATTGTATTTGATGTTTTTGGTGGCAGAATATAGGAAATTGACCCCAGGAAAAGAATTGAAAATCTACCCTACTTTTGCTGTAGAAATTATGTTTTCATATTATTAATCATTTTATACTTCTTAAGTTTTTAACTATTTTTCTTGCTGAATTTATAATATTTTAAAAACCAATAAATGAGATAATGTTTTGCTAAACACTAAGTAATCTATAGAGTATTTCTTTTTTAAAAGTACATAATAGACACTATGACTAATATTTTTATTAATAATTATTACTAATTACAAAATTGCAATTGAAGAGTAACTTTAATTCATTAATACTGAGACATGTGATATACTAAACGAAATTAATGTAACAAGACTATTTTTAGATTATCATAATATTATCTGTAAATTTTTTTGTTGTTGCCTCTTTTGGAAAATGTTTCAGTACAGTACATAGAGTGCCATGTGATGTGCATATTCAGAACTGAAATTTTATTTATAAGTACCAAAGTAATGAATATTTATCTTTAACCATTTACTCTTTACATTTTAATTATCTTGCCTCTTTCTGTCATAAAGAAAGCCAAGGACAGGATTGTGTTTTCAACCTATTGTTCTAAATGTAATTTGTGATATTGTGTGCCTTAGCATCCCTACTGATACATGTTGACTACTGCTACTGCCTAAGATCTGTAATTCTGGAATCTGGTCCTAGGATGTCATTTTTTATAGTATGACTCAGGTTGGCCAGATGAAACCTGAATCATGCTATAGATGATGAAATTTAAGTGAAAATTGCAGTAATTATTATATGCCATTTTCAAATTATTTCAATTGCCTGGTAAAAACTTTGCTTTGGATAAACAGTCCCTAAATCTTCCCTATTTATATTATATTTACATTTTTATAACTTCTTAGAAATGTTCTCAGTATTAAATGCTTACAATTTACAGATAAATCAGAACTTACAGATAGAATGCCATGAAAATAATTTTTAAATGAATCCCTTATTGAGTACAATGAACACCTAAAATATATGAACTTCTGCTTCAGGAATGAAATTTACATGATATTATTGTGAAGAGTCCTGATTTACCAGACACTGCACTGAGTGCTTCATGCATCTTATTTCACTTAACCCTCAGAATAACCCTGCTGAAGTAGGCTCTCTAAATTACCCCCATTTACAAATGAGAGATCTAAAGCCTCGAGTTGTTAAATTACTTTGTCAAGGTCACACAGTTTGTACATGGCAGAAATGGGATTAGAAGTAATCTTGGCTGACTCCAGATTTCACATTTAACCACCATGCTATATTACTGTACTAGTTGGAAAATCAAATTTAATGTGATGGCATGACATAAAATTTTTAAATTGTTCCACTCTGTCATCTGTTTATGAAAGAAAAAAATCTTTGCTTCAGGAAGCAAAGAGAGTTTTCTTTAAAAAATGAAATTTCAAAAATCATCAAACCAAAGAAGTTAATGTTGATCTAGTAAGTTTTTAATGCAGAAGATATCATAATCCCCATAAAATTAAACTGAAAAACAAATTAGGTGAGCCCAAAAAATTGTGTCTGAGTGGTCATATCTTTTCATAATGATTTTACTTAAACTAAAATATAGAAAGCAGATTTTAAAGTATTTGAATTTCAGAAAAATCTAGACATAACTGATGAAAGAACATGACTGAAAAAATATATAATTGTGTAGACATCTAGATGTAAAGATATGTTGGAAATTGATTTTTCTTCCCAAGCCTCACTCCTTTTTACTTCTAGTTAATATTCTTAACCTGTGAAAGAATGTTATAATATTTTAACAACTTTCATGTTTCATAGCAAAATAGAGATGTCAATTAAAGTATAGGCCTTAACTAAAAAGCACTAGATCCAGTAACACAGAGAAAGGATTTCTGGAGCTATGAGACTATGGAATGGGTCACCCACACACATATTTCCCATCTACTTGGGATTACATCATATGCTGCTCTACTTTATCAAATCATCCATATTCAATCAACTGATAACATTGACTTATAGAATTAGTTTGATTTAATATGCTCTTTTTTTCTTCAACACATGCTATCTTAATTCATATTAGCTAAATCTTGTTGCCTATTTCATCATAATGATCCCACATCTCACCAAGAGAAACATAAGAGCATATATTCTTGCTTTGTTTTATATGGCTGCATGCAGGCAGATGGCTGTCTCCTACTGTAAAGTTCAGAATGACAGATTTAGAATATCAGTGCCTTGTGTTGGGGAAAAGCGTATGCCTCTGACTATTAATTATAAGATTAACATTTTTAAACAGCCCCATACTTTTTAGTGTTCTATAAAACAGTTTTATAAATAATATAATAAAGGAGTATTTAAGTGCCATACATTAACAGCAAGAAATATTTTGTTTTGATATTCTATCTACATATATTACATATATAGTTAAAGGTTAACTGTACTGAGTAAATTACAAAAGTAGAAATAAAAATGAGAGGGTTTACTAGGTGTTTTGTCTTGTTAAAAAAATAGACTGCCTAGATATCTTTGCTTTTACCATAACTGGAACATATTAAAAGTGTACAAGAGTAGTCCTAATTTATTTGTTAACTTTAGATCAGATGTCTGAGTGTCAGGCATTCCACAACCAAGAAGGCAGGGAAACAGAGCATTAGTAAGGTTCTTACAACAGTGATTTATATCTTCCAGAGAACTGATGGTCTACATCATCAGAAAAGGACCAAGAAATAGGTGTCTGCCTTTTCAAATGTTAATATGCCATGTCTGAAAATCTGTATGAAATCAGAGAGCAATGCTGCATATTTATCAGTACATGACAATGGCTGAAATACTGAGATGTTAAATTGAAAATAAATGGGAATTGAAGTCAACAACAGTGACTAAAAGGAGACGAGATTACCCATTATCAAAGGCAGGGGATTTCATTTTTGAAGTCAGAGGTACACTGGAGGTTTATAACCTGCTCTTCTCTTCACTATGAACTACTACATTCTCCAGCAGGGAACACTGGGCTCAGCTGGAGACAAAGACAGCCTACTCCCTATTCTGGTGCTTATAACTATGACACAATCCTCAGTGAGCTTAAATCAAGGATTTGACAGGGCTGTGTTCCTTACTGGAGCATCTAAGTGAGAATGCATTTCCTTGCCTTTTCCATCTTCTAGAAGATGTCTGAATTTTTTGGCTCATGATCCCTTCATTTATTTTCAAAGAAAGCAATGGCAGGTCTAATTTTTCTCATATTGTATCTCTCAGACCTACTCTTACAACACCGTTTTCTACACTTAAGGATGCTTGTGATTATATAGGGCCCAGTGAGATAATCCAGCATAATCTTCGTATCTCAGAGTCAGCTGGCTAGCAATCTTAATTCCGTCTGCATCCCCAATTCCCCTTTGTCATGTAAAGTAAGATAGGCACAGTTTCCAGGAATTGGGCTTTGGACATCTTTGGGAGGCCATTATTCTGCCTACTACAGGACCCCTGTCATCTTTCAGGAGACTTACATGATTATACAAAAAAGGGAACCTATTGGTTGGATATCTAGTGTTCATCAAATTGAGGAAAGTAACTGAAATCAGCTTAGAAAATGTATCAAAAGATGTTCAATGTTCTGGAGAGCCAGGGAACAATAGTTATAATGAGGCTGTTCTAGGAACAGACTGGTCTATCCGCCCCCAGCACAGGACATGTGCCATGTTCTGAGCCACTTGCTCAAGATTCAGAGTCCCAGGAGACACTGAAATTGTCTAATTGGCAACACCTCAACCATATGCTAACCCACTGCCTGTGCAAGAGAAAGAGGAGAGGAACAAGAGAGGCCATTTTTCCTTGGGCTTGTGAAATAGTAACTAGACCATACAATCCACCAAGATATCACAAAACAGGCCTCTTCTTTATTTCAACACAAAAATATAATAATTCACAAAAGGCATTCATAGCATGTGTGGACATTTTTTTTCCTCCCTGGATTTCTGTCTTTTATGTCCATTTATTTCGCAGAATAGTTTAGCAAAACTTTTTGTTGCCTTTCATCTGTGCAAACACAACATAAATACATCATCAAAATATTTCCATAAACAAAGATTTTTCCCTTCCTTACTTTCAATTTAAGTAATCAAGAAAAATATTTTATGGAGAAAACAGTATCTGAAATGGTACTTAAGGATCAGTTTAAATGATACTTAAAATAAATCAGAATGAACAAATACTTGAAGGAGAAGCGAGCTGTCTAGTTTGGTTTGGGAGCAGGGCACATATGGGATTGACTGAGAAATAAAGCTGGAAATTCAGGTGTGACTCATATGGCAGAGAACCCTAAATGACAGATTAAAATATAAAACCATTAGAATGGTTTTCAATCAATCAAAAGGCATAATGACCAGAATTGGACTTCAGAATGATAGATCTGAGAGTAGAATATAGAAAGGATTATGGTGGGGAAGAAGATGAAACGGGGAGAAAAATTGAGAAATAATTACAACAGGCCAAAAAATAGGATGAAGACTCTTAACCCTCATGCTTTCTAATAGTTTGGAAGCATAGATCTTTGTGTTCTCTTTTGCAGAATACAGTATAGATTTTTTAAATCCAAAATTTACCAGAATGGATAAGGCTTATGTCCTTTCATATATTATTTTGTGAATAAAAATATGTGGTATAAAATGTGGTTATAGAAAACAAGCCACAGTAAAGGTTCCATTCTTTCTTTTTGGCACTATCTTCTGCCCCACCGATTCACAGAAAAACTGAATTATATGCAGTAAAACTTGACCATGGCACAAATGATATGAATAATAAAGCAAATGATATAGGCCTATTCTACAAAAGGTTACAGTCAAAGCAAGAATGATCAACTAGCTAAACATTTGCAAGTACATGTATACATGCACACTGGGAAGTATGATTTATCTTATATTTCTAATTCAGGGCTAAATTTCTTAACAGCCGTGGCTTCATTGCATGCATTCCTATTTGTTTTTAATACAATTGTTATATACATCATATGTATACCCACACATAAAGATAATTTAACACATAAAATATAATTAAAATACATGTTTAAAGTTTTTATAGAATTACTAAAATCATTCACTATTGAAATATTTTAGAGGTGCAGAAACAATGTTCAAAAAAAGTGTAGTAACTTAAGTAAACTACTAGTTAAAGGCAAGTGTAGAACTAGAATACAAGGTCCATACAGAAAATGTACCACAGCGTGTGTCCCCCAAAGTTTTTCAGGTATATATCCCAAGTTGAATTGCAAAAAAATATATTGAGTTGCGTATACTTGAAATAAACAATTGCATAAACAGATAAGATACTAATGACCTCAATTGTACCAAATTATCTCTAGAGGATAGATACATATTTTACTCTAGGTATAGAAATTTAACATTTGATGAGTTTACTAATAGTCCTTTTAATTTACAGACATGTTTAAAAGCATTTTTTTCTAAAGTAAATTTGCTAACAAAAATAGAAAGCAGAAAATATCATTATAATTTCTTATATACTGCCAATGAAATCACTTTAAGTGACAATGTTTAAATAGTGGGAAGAATTAGAAAAAAAATTGGTATCAGTGATCATGCAACTTAATTTTTAATAGTTCCAGGATGGGGTGCACTGGGAGTGGAGAAAGTCCTGTTTAAAAATCTACAATGAGGAAATGCCATTTAAGCCAAAACTTAAAAACTAGAAAGTCACCAGAATTTTGAAAAGCAGAGGAAAGAATGTTACAAAGAGAGTAGTATACTACCATGAACATGAGTACATAAGAATGATTTTTATGAGTTTTTTTTTTAAAAGAAAACCATAAGTACTGATAATTTTCTTAAACTTAATATAAGACTAAAACCAATTATTAAAGAAAAATCAATGCCTCTAATTTCATTCACTGATGTATTTTAAATTTATAATGAGCCTATTTTCCCTCATCTAATGAATTTTAATGAAGTTTTATGGCCAAATGCTAAATATGACTATTTTTTCTGATACTGCAATTCAGTCTTTCAAAGAAAAAACTATGTTTTTCCGTAGGAGAACACATTATCAGATAACTAAATTAATGGGGGTTAGTTGAGAATCTTAATGTCATTTGACATTTAAAAATTTTAAATAATGGTAGAGGAACTACATTAATATTTTTGTATTACACTATTTACAATGAAATAGTAAGGATGTGTAAGAAAATACTATTCTCCAGTTAACGGGAATAAATCAGGGAAAAGGATTGAAGAATATAAATTTGGATGATATGAAAACAGACCAACAGTAAAAACAAGGGCTAATGTGAACCTGCCCTAAAATGTTATTACACAATGGCAAAACAACAACAAAAAGCTATAACAAGCAGAGATAATTAAGAACAAAATGTGTGGTCTCTGGGAAATTCACTTTCAGACATTTTTGTCAACATGCAACGTGCCTTTGGTAGGAAAAACTTAAGAACTTATATGTAAAATACAACATCATGCCCTTACTTGTAAATACAATCTTATTAATGAAATTGAAGACTATCTGAGCAGAAGAATTTATTATTTAACTGTCCTGGGAATATTAAATCAATTTCAATTGCTTTAATCTATTTTGGTAAGGTTTCTCTGTGAATGTCTCTATTCTCTGTCCCAGGATCATAGATATGGATCTGAATAAATATGAAGAGATATGAAGCAATATGGAAATTAAAAATAATCATCACACAAATATGCCACCTTTTGCCTGCAGTTCTCTTGGATGCTTGTGGTTTAAAAGTAGGAAATGGAAACTTTGTGTAATCTCAACGTTTCTGAAGATTACAGCGGTACCAGTACTCCACAGTGGATAGAATTCAAAGACCGTCCCGCAGTAGATGCCTGAAACCTCAAATAGTACCAAGTCCTATATCCAGTCATCCTTTGTATTTACAGGAGATTGGCTCCAGGACTCCTCTCAGATACCATAAACAATCAAGTTTCTTACATAAAATGGACAAAGGAATTTTTCACATCCCAGGTGGGATGGATGGGGATGGTATGAGATTTCATCACAGTACTCAGAAAGGTGTGCAATTTAAAATGTGTGAATTATTTCTGGAATTTTCTATTTAATATATTTTAATGGCATTTGCCCATGGAGTAACTGACACTGAGGAAAGCAAAATAGCAAATAATGAGAAACTACTGTAATATCAGATTGTCTTAGTCCATTTTCTGTTGCTATAACAGAATACCACAGACTAGGTAATTTATAATAAACAGAAATTTAATGGTTCCTAGTTCTGGAGACTAGAAAGTCCAAGATTGAGGGGTCACATCTGGTGAGAGCCTACTTGCTGTATCATCCCATGATAGTAGACAAAAGGGCAGAAAGACAGTGAAAGAGAAAAAGAAAAAGGGAGCCCAACTACCCCTTTTATAATGAACCCCCTCCTATGATAATGGTGTAAATCCATTTACTTTGTCCTTGGGACCCAATCACCTCTCATTACACTGAACAGGCCAACATTGTTACATTGAGAAGTAAGTTTCCAACACATTTTGGGGGCACACATTCAAACCATAGTACAAATGTAGTAACTAAGAAATAGGAAAGCAACAGATAATAACAACTAATACTTGCCATGGTATGCTTGGTACATACACACTGTCCTAAAGTCTTTCCATGTATTTTCTCTTTCATTCCACACACCAATTCTGTGAATCAAGTAATAATTTATTAGTTGGAGGCTTTTTTATCTCCAAGTTATAGAAACCAACTCAATAATAAATAACTTGTAGTGACTAATTTAATCCTCATGAATCAGTGTGATTTTGAAGTAAATATTATTCTATCCCCACAACACAAGAGAAATAATGGAGGCAAAGAGTTTAAGTGTCTTGTCCATGGTTTACTCAGCCAGTAAATTCTGGAACTGAGATTGGAATCCAAGCTTTTTGAACTAGTCTACCTATCTAATCCAAGTTAAAATAAACAATGATAGATTCAAACTTATTATATGAATATAAAGGTGGAATCTCATAGAACCCTAGAATGAGCATGCAAAGATGTTTGCAGAAGAGAACTACAACTAGGAACAAAAGCACTCTCAGTATTTTTCTGTTTAAGTCATGTTTCATTTTTACTACCATGTCCTGATTGACAACAGATTTTGAATGAACATTGTAGAGTACTTCTCCCAAAGAAGGCCTGAACCATTCTTAGATTGAACCTGGGGAAGAGATACTGGCTGTCCAGTTTGTCTAAGAGAACCACCCCTCATCCAATGGCTGTAGCCCAAAGTATGCCATACCAGCCAGTCTGCTGAAAATCAGCTCATTGATCTACCTGCAGATTAGAAAGCAGCTGCCTAAGAAGGAAGAATTATGGTGGGCTGGGAATATACCACAAAATACGTAAAATACAACTATTCAAATTCCCATCCTACTGGTGAAAAAACTGAGCACAGAGAAAATAATTTTGGGGGTCAACAAACCAGAACTCAGTAATTTGTGGTGATTACCAAAGCAAGAACTCAAACCAAGGTCTATTTAATGCCAAAAATTGTTATCTTAAACGACTATATATTTCTATTAAAAATTCTTAACAAAAACAATAATAATGTCATCTATATTGAGATAGTAATGCATTCAGTTATTAAACAACCTGACTTGGTAGATTGTATGCAAGAATAATTTCATTTCTTCTAACACTGACTGTAGAAATCTTCTATCAGATTTCTCTTACTCTCTTATTTTGTGACAACCTGGGAATATCCCATAGCTCTCAGGTCACTGGTAGGTATTGAAAAATCTACTCCAATTTAAAACGTCCCTCCTATATTCAATTTGAAACTGTCCACACCCTTCTGCCTTTCCCTTTGATTCACTTCCTCCTCAGAGCTAGAGTCTTCAAGGTCAGATCAGGATAGCAGAAATCAGGAAAGGCATCAAAAGTCATATTCCTCAGTAAATTATAATGAGTATAAGATTGCTCATTATAATTCCGCATGGGCAGCAAATGCATTCTGCCATTGCAGCTGCATCAATGGTTTGTTGGTGATTCCCCACGACACCTTTCCCTGTTGTAGGTTGTGCACTCTCAGCTAATATCCTGCAAACTCTCTTTAGCAGCTCTCAGGGAAGTGCATGCCTGCTCTTTTTGGCTGGTGCACACGACAAGGTTGACATGCTATTAGACAAGATTATTTCTAGATGACTTGAGCCTTGCTACTTTCCTCGTCATCAGTTGGATCCCAGAAAATCTCAGGCATCACTGTCCTGCCAACTAAGAGAAGTGTAAATAAACCCATGGGTGAATTCTCACTCTGTTTAATAACTTTGCAGGCTACTCCAGCTCTCCAACTGCTTTCAAGATTCTCCCAGCAAGAAGCAGGTCCCAGTTTCCATTTTCTGCTTCCTAATTGTAGAATGTCAAAGGCAAACAAGGCTAGACATTCTTTAAAGCAGTGAAAACAGATTTTATTCAGTAACTACTGACAGTAGGGGAAGAGCTGAGCTCCATTCTGATTTGTGTGATTGAGTCTTTTTAAGTGAGGGGGACAAGTGGGGACTCAAGTAGAGCCAGAGAAGTGAAAAATGACTAAGGGTTGGTCAGTGTAAATGTGATTAGGCCAGCTGTGTCTGCTAGCTGGCAATTCTCCCAAGTTAAGATTCTATTGTCCCACAGAAATGGGATAGAACAGAGGTTCTGTCCTTCTTGATGATTACATTTCAAAGGAATGTCGGCTGTCTTTAAGAAAGAAACTTCTGAGTTGTAAGAGACACAATAAATCTCAAACGGACACAAGAAGGAGTTATGATTGTAAGGCTTTTTAGTAAATCCTCCAAGAAAGGAAGGTCAGAGGCCTATCTTCAGGCATGGCTGAAGCAAATAAATTCATCTGGCAGTATTGAACTTTCTCAGGTAGGCATTTCAATGGAGGGGCAGGGGAACTGGGGTCATCCTAGGGACAGGGCCTCATGCTACTAGAGATCGTGCTAGACTGTGTTCCTCTCTTAATGCAGAAGCTTAGATAGAGTCATTATGTGCTGATATTTCTGCAGTTCTCATAGAACACATGTCTAGTCCTCCCAACAACTCTCTCTACACAGATAGCAAGAGAGACTCCTACAAACTACTTCAGCTCTACTAGCATGTGTCCCACTATCGACTATTTCTGAATGATGCTTTTGGGGGTTTCCCCACTTGGTTTGTGATGGGGGTAGCATATGCCTCAGTGCTTTCTACTCTTAAATTCCTCTGAAGAATCATCCTCTTTGATAAACTCTAGCTTTCTCTCATAAGATTTGGGGAGATGGTAGCTAGGCCAATGACCCAGATATGTTTTATACCCACCTTTAGAAGGGGAGGTAGTTATCACCCATTGTTTGCAGTTTGGAAACTTTAATAAGAATTTTGAGAAAATAGGAAAAGGCCTCTTACAGATATTATTATATTAACGTAAAGATAGAATGCATTATAATCAAGATGTAAATGAATCCACTCTTGAGGATTAATTGTATTTCTCTCTGCAATTCCTTTTTTGGGGGGTGGTGAGGGGATGGAGTCTCGCTCTGTCACCCAGGCTGGAGTGCAGGGGCCTGATCTCAGCTCACTGCAAACTCTGCCTCCTGGGTTCAAGGGATTCTCCTGTCTCAGCTTCCCAAGTAGCTAGGATTACAGGCACGCACCACCATGCCCTGCTAATTTTTGTATTTTTAGTAGAGATGGGGTTTCGCCATGTTGAGCAGGCTGGTCTCAAACTCCTGACCTCAGGTGATCTGCCCGCCTTGGCCTCTCAAAGTTCTGGGATTACGGGTTTGAGCCACCACTCCTGGATCTTTCTGCAGTTCTTTTCAAATATTTACACTGACTTATGCATAGTGTCAGAGGAGATTCAACTATACCCAAAACAGTTCCGAAGACATAGCTGAATTCTGAAGATCTTTAGTCTCTTTTTAATCTTAAAAGCCACATGGTGTTTATATTCTACAACACATATGATATAAACAGTAAATAAAATCATTCTCCATTAATTTTTATGTTTCTCCTCTGACTACAAGCAAATCAGTTTTGCTGGTGCAAATTCCTGGAGGCACATCTATTTGAGAAGCACAAGTTTATTGAAAAAGACTGGGAGTGAGAAGATAGGGAATTCAGTCTCAGTCCAATTCTTATTTATATAACTTTGGGGAAATCTTGACTTTTTTGACCTTCAGTTTCTCTGTCTTTGAGGCCCCCTTTTAGCTCAAAATTTATCGATGCCTAGTTCTAACATGAAATCTCTCAGGTTCTGTTCAGCCATTGCTCTGAACTTCTTCGGACTAAGGAACAGCCTATGAAAGCATGCTTCACCAGCAGGGATGTCTCTTTATTTTTGGCAGAAAAGCTTGTCAGTCAGGCTCTTCTCTTACTTTGCTACCCATTGTTTGCAGAATGTGTTCTCTGAGAAGCAGAATCCAAGACAGGGATTGTTATGCAGGAATTGTATAAAGGAAGCACTCTCAAGATTAGCATATTTGGGGAATGGGAGGCAGCAGGATTGTGAAGGCAGAGATTCACAGCATCCACCATACAAATATATCCCCCTATGACCACTTGAATTCAACAGTAGAGTATCCTTGTGTTTATTAGAATGGGAATTCTACCATGGGCTTCTCTTAGGCACATTCTCTGACATCATTCACAATCAAAACAACTTCTGAGAAACAAAGGACTTTGGGATAAAAGATGCTGTTTGGAATTGTAGAGAATACCTCAAAGTCCATATTATCACTTCTTGTTTGTCTCTTGGAGTTTGAAAATATAATTTCTTCTTGCACATGATTACCCGGGGTAATCTGTTGGACTCCTAGGTGTTTCACTTATCTAGATCCATTATTGACTTCTTTTCCAAACGATCTGTGCTTAATCCTTCTTCAAAATACGTTTATTTACCTGACATATGTCCTTCGTGATCCGATGCCTGCTAATGTGTCTAGCTTTGTTTTCCTTCAACCTCCTGCCTTCCAAACCTAGAATCCAATTATACTAAGTGCATTTTAAGTATACAACATTTTATGTCTTCTTGTCTCATGTCCCATGCCTGCCAATGTTCCTTTCATGTGGAACAGTATTTCTTAACCTGGTTAGTTATTTTTCTCCTTAGAGACTTGAATCAATTATCAGTTTTGCTGGGAGGTCATTTTTGTTTTCGTCTACTCTTCCATAGTATCCTATGTCCTTCTCTATTGTATTTAACATCTTCTCTTTTCACAGTATATTAACTTAGCCTCTCCTAGATGGCAAAATATTAAAGAAAGTGACCACATTGCTTTTATATTTTTTTCTTTCCCTGGCATCTAGCATAGCACCTGGGATATATAAAAAAATTAAACGTTTTTATTACATTTTAGAATAACTGGGTTTTTTTTTTTTTTTGTAAATCAGTAAGTAGTCATTTAGCTATTTGGGTATATTTGGCAAGTAACTTGATATTTAGGGAAAAAATGAAAAATTATAAAAATTACTTCCCTTTATAGCAAACTAGAGGCACTATCCCCGACTTTTCCTCCACTCAAACTAGTTCTGAATTTGAACATATTCAAAAATTTTATATTCATTTCAGTCTGTGCCCTGAATATTCAGGCTACTCTCCTAACTTTAAGTCATTGAAGAACCCTTTATAACACTTACATTTACCCTTCCCTTCTTTTGTAAATGAAGTATAAAATATTTGTACTATGATATTTACAAATATTCTTGAAGAAAAAGCTTTAAAAATTCCCCAGGAAGCTTCCTCATGATTATCATAGCGTTTAAAACATGACAACAACAGCTATATAAAACATTTTTGGTACATCTCTGAAACTTTGCTAGAATTTCTTGTCCTGAATAAATTGAAACAATCATTCATTTTCATATTTCATATATTCATAAATATTTATTACTCTCAAAACATTCAAGCAACTCAACCAAATTTTGATCTCAATTTTAGTTATTATAAACCACTGAAGATTAATCTCTAGATGTTTATATAATAGAATTCAGAATAAAGACAATGAAATGATATGCAATCATTTTAACTACAGCGGAAATTTAAAACCAGTTTTGAAAATTTTCTGAAATTCCTTTGACAAATTTTACTTATTACCTCAATCACATTTGCATAATTTTACATCTATATTACATACATATCAAATGGAACATTATATCCATATTATATGCATGTCAAATGGCACATTACAAGGACTTACTAGTTAACCTTGTTGCTAATTCCCTTCCATTAATCAAATAATAAATTCCTTAACATAAATATGAACCCCATAAATATCTTCTAGCCACATATACCTCATACTGCAATACTCATTGACAATTACATTTAGAAGGTCTTTATTATATACAATATTTAGTCACACCTTTTTATATTTCTGTGATTATGACTTCCTATGGTATTTTATTATATTTACTTAAATACATCTTTATTCTGTGTAGACATTAACATGTATTTAGTGTGCATATACTCTGGGATATATGGAAGTATATCCTGTGGAATGTGCATTGTCATGAATAACTGCATATATTTATTTCTACTGCTATAAAAGAAAGATGGAAAATGACTATAACAAGATGCACTTTAATCCACAAAACCATTAATGAAATGGTCTATGGCTTAAACTTTTCGGTAACAATGTCTTTTGCTTTTTCACACATTTTTAGCACCTGGTTTAAGGAAGAATCTAAAAGTCGTATCTGTTGTGGATTCCAAAGTACAGCACATCTGTCATATCTTGGCAGAAAATGCAAAAGAGCCACTTAAGATTAGTTCTCATATTCAAATTAGCATGTGTAGTGCCAAAGCTGAGTTCTGGAAAGAACTTGTACAGTTAACATTTCAGAAAATGAGAAGAATAAAACAAAAGGAAAAAGAAAGAAAAAGCCAAGGTGAATTTTTCTTCTTATACAAGGAGTTCATATTGCATTTCAGTTCCCTTTCTAGGTTGAAATTTAAGATCTGTACACATTTTCACATTAAGTTGATTTATAATTCACTTTTTGTAGAGGTAATAAAAAGGCATTATGTATGACTATCCAAAAAGATTACTGTGTAATCACTTGAAAATAGCCAACACTGAGAATTGCTAAAAATGATGAATGTATGACTCTGGACACAATTAGAGTTTGTGAAATCAACCATACCATTGTTCAGATGTTTGAACATATGTTTGAAAGCCCAAAGCGTATGTGTATAGAATTGTTCCCTATTGTAAAGCAATGTTTCCTTCATTTTAAACCCGTTTGTATTATAAAAAAGATGTAACCCACATATATCAGGTTAATTTACATTTAGAGCATTTGAAATGCTGTCTTTTAAAATGCCCTCTAATGTTTCATTGTTAATATATTTTAAGGCATTAACATCTCACATTAATGCTTAATAAGTGTCTGGATTAGAGTGTTATCTATATTTAATTTGAAGCCAGAAACTTTAATGGAATTGTGGCCCTCACGCAACTTTATTTATTTTATATGTACAGAGGTTTTCATCACATTTAATAAATGTAAAAGTTTTTCTATTGACAAATATAATGCTTATACAGTCTTACACATATCATGCTGATGCATTTTCTATTCTGATCTGTTCCACCTCAAACTATTAATTGTGTTTTGAAATACTATACATTTTCTGGGGCTTCTCAGAGGCTTTGCTAGTAAATGCATTTTCATCTATCACTAAAGCAGAGACTTTTTCAGTTGAGCTCATGATGATTCAGATTATAGAGCACTTGAACAATAAAGATTTAGAAAGATTTTTCGATATATATTTGCTATGGTTTGAATGTCCCCTCTAAAACTCATGTTGAAATTTTTTTTTAACTTTTCAGTTCAGGGGTACATATGCAGGTTTGATACATAGGTAAACTTGTGTCATGAGGGTTTGTTGTACAGGTATTAAGCCTAATACCCATTAGTTATTTTTCCTGATCTTCTCCTTCCTCCCACTCTGCACCCTCCAATAGAACCCAGTGTGTGTTGTTCCTCTCTATGTATCCCCACTTATAAGGGAGAACATGCAGTATTTGGGTTTCTGTTCCTGTGTTAGTTTGCTAGAGATAATGACCTCCAGCTCCACCCATGTTCCTGCAAAGGACATGATCTCATTCTTTTTTATGGTTGCATAGTATTCCATGATGTCTATGTACCAACTTTTCTTTATTCAGTCCATCACTCATGGGCATTTAGGTTGATTCCATGTCTTTGCTATTGTGAATAGTGTTGCAATGAACATACACATGCGTGTGTCTTTATAATAGAATGATTTATATTCTTTAGGGTATATACCCAGTAATGGATTGCTGGAGTGAATGGTGTTTCTGTCTTTAGGTCTTCGAGGAATAGTCACACTGTCTTCCACAATGTTTGAACTAATTTACACTCCCACCAACAGTGTATAAGTGTTCCTTTTTCTCTACAACATCGCCAGCATCTGTTTTTCGACTTTTAAATCATAAAGGTGTTAAAATCATTCAGCTCACAAATTGTACACAAGCAGGTTGTGAGCTAGATTTGGTGCGGAAGCCAAATTATATATATATGAGTGTATGTGTGTGTATATATGTACCAATATACAAGTGCATTTTTAATATATGTATTATATATAATCAGATTTAATTAAATTCCTCCCATTATAAAATTAGCATTTTGTCAGATGTTTTGCCTTTTAGGACTTATTGTTTTCTTTGTATTAATTTATTTGTATTTATGTTAATTATATATCTTGTCATCTATCTTTTATTCATGACTTTTTAAAAATCTGGCCTAATCGGTAATTATTTGAGTAGTCCTACTTTTGTAATTATATACTTCCAGATTTTCTCTCTAGATGAGATTATTAGAAATTACACAGTGACAATTGAAATCAATATATTACTTCTCTTAAGCTATATTTTTAAAATTATGAATTATTATTATTTGAGACTCACTCTGTCACCCAGACTGGAGTGCAGTGGAGCGACCTTAGCTCCCGGCAACCTCTGCCTCCCGGGTTCAAGTGATTCTCCTGCCTCAGCCTCCTGAGTAGTTAGGATTACAGGAATGTGCCACCACACCCAGCTAATTTTTGCATTTTTAATAGAGACGGGGTTTTACCACGTTGACCAAGCTGGTCTCAAACTCCTGACCTCAAGTGATCTGCTCGTCTCTGCCTCTGAAAGTGCTGGGATTACAGGTGTGAGCCACTATACCTGGCCAACCTATATTCTTTTTGATGAAGGTTAAACAATATCATGTCTGTTTTATATTATAAATATTATAAATTACAAAAGGCTATAAACATATATCGATACATTTTATATATAAACATATACTGTAAATGTTAATCTATTTTAATTCATATATATGAATTATGTATATGAATTAAATTTTGCTAAATTAATCTAATTCATATATATGCATATAAATGAATTAAATTAGATTAATATATGAGTGTATATATATGAATTAGATTAATTTAGCAAAATTTCAGCCAAGGAAGAGAGGGTAGATATCATCCACATAAGGGTGAAAACGGACTCCATGAGATTGAGTGACTGACACATCAAAATCTGAGAGCAAATTTAATTTTACCCATCAGTGGTATGGGAAATGATTTTAAGCACTGCTTGAACCAATATTATTGACATTTTATTTTTTATTATACTTTAAGTTCTAGGGTACATGAGCACAATATACAGGTTACATATGTATACATGTGCCATGTTGGTGTGCCACACCCATTAACTTGTCATTTACATTAGATATATCTCCTAATGCTATCCCTCCCCCCTCCCCCCTCCCCCCTCCCCCAACCCCATGACAGGCCCTGGTGTGTGATGTTCCCCTTCCTGTGTCCAAGTGTTCTCATTGTTCAATTACCACCTATGAGTGAGAACATGCGGTGTTTGGTTTTTTGTCCTTGCAATAGTTTGCTGAGACCCAATGAGGAAGTTATTTTTCTATCAACTGTCTTTTGAACCTTCAAATTACCCTAAAGTCTCCATTTGTTGTTGTATCTCTAAAATGTCTACATTTGCCAATTAAAAATGAATGCAGATCTCAGATTTAGAACCTTGGGGTAATGTCATTAGTCAGGGTTCTCCAGAAAGACATGACCAATAGAAGATAGATGGATAGATAGATCAGAGGGGATTTATTAGAGGAATGGGTTCATGCAGTTATGGAGGCTGAGAAGTTTCATGACAGGCCGTTCACGACCCAAAGACACAGGACTCAGTCCAAATCCAAGTCCAAAAGCCTCAAAACCAGGGAAGTTGATGGTATAACTCTCAGTCATTGGTTGAAGGCCTGAGGACCTGGAAGGCCACTGGTGCAAGGCTCAGAGTCCAAAGGCTAGAGAGCCTTGAAGTTGATGTACAAGAGCTGGTGAAGAAGGGTGTATCAGCTCCAGTAGGGAGAGAGAATTCACCCTTCTTCTGCTTTTTTGTTATACGCAGGCCCTCAGCCAATTGGATGGTGCCTACCCACACTGAGGGTAGATTTTCCCCACCCAGTCGACTGATTCACACACCAGTCTCCTCCGTAAACACCTTCAGAGACACACCCAGAAATAACACTTTATCCGCTCTCTAGGTATTTCTTAATCTAGTCAAACTGATGCCACTAAGAAGATGCAGTATCAATCTTGAATTTAATCACTGCCATTATGTTTAAAGTTCCTGTTTTGGTTTGAATTGTTTCTCTCACAATCTATGTGTAGAAATACTCAATCCCAGTAGTTTAGAATGTGAATATATTTGTAGATAAAGCCTTAAAGAGGTGACGAAGTCAAAATGATGCTAGTAGTATGGACATCAATCCAATTTGACAGGAGTCCTTATAAAAAGGAGAATTTGAACACAAAAGGAGATACCACATATGCAGGCTCACAGAGAGACCAGGAGAGGACACAGCAAGAAGGCAGCTATCTGGAAGGCAAGGAGAGAGGCTTCAGAAAGAACCAGGTCGGCCAACACCTTAATCTTGGACTTCTAGCCTCCAAAACTGTGAGAAAATAACTATTTTTAAGCTGCTTAGTCTATGTAACAGAATTTGTTATGGCAGCCCCTAACAAACTAATACAGTTACCATTCATTTTTGGAAAATGCTAATGTATCCATTTGTCATAGTGAATCAAGACATCAAGCTGTCTTTTAAAAATAAATTAGCATATTCAAAAAGGAAGAAAGAAATCAGAGCAGTGTTAATCAAATTCTTAAAGTTTAGAATACACAGAAAATAAGTTGTAACCTACACATAGGGAACACCAAAATTTAGAGTTATATGAGGAAAAGGATGAATAAAGATAATATTAAGGAGTTATTAAACAGGCAGGCAACAAACTAGAGTAAAATAGCATCAAGGAAGTCAAAGAAAGAGAGAGGTTCATGGCTCATGACACGTCATTGCGTCAAATACAAAGATCAAGAAAAATAAAAGTATAGAAATGATACTGGATTTTTCCATTAAAAAACAGAGCCACAACCGGACTTTCAGAAGGTAATTTGAAAATAAGCTGAGACAGTGGTTAAGCAGAAGAAGAACAAGGGCAGCAGCTAAAGGCAGAAAGAGAAACTAGTAAAGATTTTCAAATTTAATAAAGAGAGCTGTTCTAAAAGCAGAGGGAAGGGACTAATAAGGACAAAGATTTTATTTTAAAAAATAGCCTTGTAGGAGCGAGATCTTGAAAAGTTATTACAGAAAGAATATAATCGAGAATAGAATAGAAAGCCTGGTGGAAGATAATCAAATGGAGGGAAAGCATAAATGATATTTAAGATTGCATGGCCATGATGCAGATATATGAATATACATTATCTAAAGAATTGAGAACTGTATATTCAGTTAAGATATGAGAAACTGAGTCCATAGTTAGATGCAACAATGACAGAATATTTCAGCTTAATCAGTTCTCAGGATCCATCAGATGAGGAATTAATAATAAGAGTGAAAAGAGCGAAAGAAAGTCTCAAGAAATGACCAGCATGGTATCATATGAATTATGCTCTCTTTGAAATACTAACCTTGTGCTATTCATATAGCATAATTATTACTAGGAAAAATATGTATTAGAGAATGATAGGTTTACTCAACCACTGTATCTAACACTCTGATTTATAATTTTAAGAATTTAAGAAATATCACCTTATGGAGTGGCTTTTAAAGTGAAAACTGATGCGGCAGTTGTTAAGCAGAATTTCATTTCCTTGGTATTTGCTTAGTTTACTAGCTTATTATTTTTAGATAGTAAAAATATTCCCTTAATGCTGAAATGTCAATGCAAAATATATATAGTACAATAAAGAAGAAATAACATAGAAAAAATTAAACTCTGAAGAGGCCTAGTCATTTCCTTGCAAGAGAACATTAGTGTCTATTAATCAATTTAGTCATGTTTTTACTTATTCGAAAACATTTGTTGAAGGTTTAACATGGCAAATTACGGTGGAATATGCACACAGAAACAGAATCTTTCTCCAGTTTTGATTTAGTATTTGCAGTTACTTCTACTGTCCTTGCTTTTTTCCTCATAATTAGGGTCACAAATATAATATCTTAATTAAATTAACAATATACTTACATTCAAAACTTTATTAAAATAGCTCATTAAGAGAAACTAAGCATAAATATCCTTGTAACCCAAAATATTATCACACACCATAATCATTAATTTTGGATTTCTAAAATATTTACATTTTATCCTTTTTTATAATGTTGGCCTTAAAATTTACCTCAAGTAATCCAGGTTACAAATCGTTATTTGAATAGCCATGTGCATTCACTGTAATACATCGTATTTTGTTTCTTTTCTGGGGCTAACCCTCCCAGAGAATAGCCAGAAAAGTCTGATATTTTAATGAGTAAGAGAAGAGATACTAAAGACAGTTTGATTTCATGTACTAATATTGACTGTCTCTAAAGCATAATGTGCTCTTTTAGCTGTGTAACAATGTAATAAAATACATATTTAATATTCTACAAATGGCTTTAGGATAATCCAAAAATACATAAATGACTTGAAAAGGCTGCATAATATTATAACCAATATTGGAGGAAATCAGACAGAAAAGTTTCCTACTATAAATACTGGTTATGTAATCCCCACACACAGGAATGACAGAGAATTCTCACAGAGATGATTGTGTGGAACACATGAACGATAACGCTGCAGTGAAATTGCCATCCTTCAAATCGCAAGATAAGCTAGCTGAGAATAAATTATTTTAATAATGGGTCTTTACCCCATAGTGCTCTGCTGCTCACATATATTTAGATCAGAAGAATGACAGAAAAATTTTGAGATCTGCACATGCTTGCATCAGCTGTATAAACAATATCTGAAAGTTGGCATAAACTTAATCCAGAGCGGTGGCTCACGCCTGTAATCCCAGAAATTTGGGAGGTCAAGGGGAGCAGATCACATGAGGTCAGGAGTTCGAGACCAGCCTGGCCAACATGGTGAAACCCCGTCTCTACTGAAAAATACAAAAGTTAGCCGGGTGTGGTGGCACACACCTGTAATCCCAGCTACTTGGAGGCTGAGGCAGGAGAACCACTTGAACTTGGGAGACGGAGGTTGCAGTGATCTGAGGTCGCACTAATGCACTCCAGCCTGGGTGAGAGACCCCCACAAAAAAAAAAAAAAAAAAAAAAAAAGTTGGTATAAACCTGACGTATGAAGAAAACCTTGATGAATTCTCCCCATTTTTTAAAAAATGCCCATTTTCTCCCTTACCTTCTCACATCTTTCACTCCCCCAAACTTCATGCAGTCTGCTTCAGATAATTCGGACTGAGGTAATTCATTAGCGAGTGTGTAAACTTTCCCTATGATAATCAGCTACCCTCAGTGAAGTTCATTACATTTGATAGCACTACTGTCTTAGTCTGTTTTCTGCTGCTATAACAGAATACTGCAGACTGGGTAATTTATAAAGAAAAGGGATTTATTGGGCTCATGGTTCTGGAGCCCTGGAAGACCAAGACTGAGGGACTATGTCCGTAGAGGGCCTTTGTGTTGCATTATCCTGTGGTGGAAGGGCAGCCCACAAGACAGAGATAAAATGGGGACAGAACCTGGAAGTGGGTTAATTATCAGGAGCTCACTCCTGTAATAATTAACCTACTCCCAGGATAATAGCATTAATCTATTCATGAGGGGTAATACCCTCTTAAAGGCCCCACCTCCCCGTACCATACATTGGCAATTAAATGTCAACATGATCACTAACACAGACACAGAAAATCAAATACTGCATGTCATCACTCATAATTGGGAGCTAAATGATGAGGGTACATGGACTCATAGAGGGAAACAACATGCACTGGGGCCTATTGCGGGGTGGAGGGTGGGAGGAAGGAGAGGATCAGGAAAAATATCTAATGGGTATTAAGCTTAATACCTGGATGATGAAATAATCTGTACAACAAACCCCCATGACAGAAGTTTACGTTTGTAACAAACATGCACATGTACATCTGAACTTAAGTTAAAAAAAAAAATTCAACATGTGTTTTGGAGGAAACAGTCAAACTATAGCAAATACATATCAAAAAATCTTTCTTCTAAGTCTTCATTGTTCAAGTGCTCTATAAACTGAGTTCCCACAATCAATATGGTATAAGACAGTTAAGTTTGTCATGGTGTGAAATATGCATCAGTAACACAATGACCCTCTCATTCATCCTTGCTTAACATATGGCTATCATGATGAATCCAGGCCCCATCTTTGGATGTTGTAATATTTCTCTATGATTTTCACATATCATAAAATTCATGACAAGCAAATCAATTCTGAAGTTTCAAATATGACAAAAGTCACAGGATTTCATAAAGTCAATTATTACATTAAAAGCCACTGACCGATAATCTAGCAACTTTAAACCACATAAAAATTAGTTGAAATTAGAGAATCAAAAATAAGTTTTATGAGAGAAAGGGTGTTTCAAAAAGTTATCTGAATAACAGAATAATAAGAGAGACCCTTGGGAAAACCAGTGAAGTCCTCTAATATTTTTTCACAAAAATGTCTCTGGAACAAAACGTGAAGAGTCAAATGTGGTGTAAATACTGCTATATTGTGCTATTTGACTAATTTTAAGAAGATTTATACCAATAACTAGTATACGGTTCTAATTTATAAAATCTACACAGTAAATATAAAATAAACTTATTTTTATAATTTTTAGTTTCTTTCAAGACGATAAATTCTTAATCAAATATTTTTCATGTGTGTTCCTTTTTAAAAGCGAGTCTTACCAAGTAGATTATTTAGGGAAGGGGAAAATGCATATACCAATTACTCCTTCAAATTAAAAAACCTGGTACATTCACAAAAATTTCTGAACAAATAACAAGTAAAATGCCTACTAATGAGGTACTTTCTCTAAAAAATAGAGTATACTTTGAGTAAGCAACTGGCAAGGCCACTTGTAGGTTTGTGTTAATTAACAGTGAATTTCTCTCTCTCTTTCTCTCTCTCTCTCTCTATATATATATAAAAAATATGTGTATATATGTATATATTATATATGTGTATATATGTATATGTTATATATGTGTATATATGTGTGTGTATATATATGTGTGTGTGTATATATACACATGCCTATTCCCTTTGAAAGTCTTTCTCAAATACCATAAAATGTTCATGATAGCATGGGATTTAGACATGGTGATCTTCAACATTTCAATATCAAGGAGTGCCTGTAAATCATCTGAAGAAATAGCAGGATATCCTGGTACCTGGTTTATTTAGAGATTGGGTCAACCCTAAATTACTTCAGAAAATATCCTGAACAAAACTGTAGGTCTGCACATAATTACTCTTATTATATAAAAAGAATAATTAATCTACAAATCTAGATTATTATGTGTTCTGGTTAGTGAAATTTTAAAACATAAAACTTCAACTAGCTGCAAATTTAGTATTTCATTCTGCTTCTACATAAATTGCCTTCAGTGGCCTCAAGAAAATGCTCATATTGAAATCCATCAGGTCATTATCATCAGGCTAATGAATCAACTATACCAAGAAATTGTAATGTCGTGTTCATGTACAAAATTAACCATGATGATAAAGATCAAAGTGCATCACCCAATTATAATTTAAAAACTGGAAAACACAAAGGAATAGTACAAATATGACCAATCTTAACAAATAGACAAACTAAACTGATTAAAAGTTTGTAAAGAAATAGAATTATGCAAATCTTTTTGGTTTCTATGGAAATACAATATTTTTAAATGATTTTAAGCAATCCCTCTGTGAATGTTAATTAGAAAATGGAAACATGATCTATGAAAAGGACTTTCAATTTTTTTCTCTACACTTTATTATGACAATTTCAAACTACAGAAGAGCTGAAACAATCCTTATAACTGTATTACCACCACTTAAATTCTATCATTAACAATTTACCAGAAATATTTCATTACAAATCTACCCATCCCTCTATCAATCCATCAGTGCATTTTTTGATACATTTCAAAGCTATAAGTTTCAGTCCACTACGCTTCTAAACACTGTAGCATGCATATTATGGAGCTCAATATTTGCTTGCAAATCTTTTCTTTCTTTTGAGATAAAATTTACAAGAATGAAATATTCAATTCTTTGATGTACCATTAGATGAATTTTAACAAATGCATGTACCTATTTAAATAGAAATCCCTATCAGATATTAAAACATGATTCCAGAAACTTTTCTTGTGCTTGTTCATAATGAATCCCTTCCCCAGAACTTCCAGAAGCATCCACTATTTGCTATTTTTTTCTATGTTAGTTTAACTTGTTCTTGAGCTTCATATAAATGAAACTACTATATAGTGTGTATATACTACTATGCAAGTCTTGCAGCGTGTTTTTGAGATTCATCCATTTTTTTAGTGTACCAGTAGTTCATTACTTTGTATTTCTGAGTAGTATTTCATTGTATATTTCCCCTTCCTAATGATGGACACCTTGGCTACTTCCAGTATCCTGTAATTTTGCTACACTGAAAAAAAGATGCTATGACATTTCTGGAAAAGTCTTTTGGGGAACATGTATTTTCATTTTTCTTGTGTAGATTCCCAACAGTGAAATTGCATAGGGTAGGTTTACGTTTAACTTTAAGAGAAACTGCCAGATCTTCTTTCAAAGTGATTGTGAGTGCTTTTGTTTTTAAAATAAAATCAAATACTTGAAGAACATTGCTTTGAAGCAACAACCTGAAATGTCAACATGAAAGTCTTGGAAAGAATAACTGACAGATCAATACATGTGTTTCCAGAAGAGATAAATAAATTATCCTCCATATTAACCCCTTTAAATTACATGCTGTAGTTTATTTAATATACTTAAATATTTAATACCAGGTATTTTTAGCCTCAAATACTTTATTTTCATATATAGTCAAATGTGATTTAATTCTTAATCTAGAAAGATAAGACCCCTGGAAGGCATAAAATTTCTATTGGATACTAATGTATTTTTTTTTTTTTTTTTTTTTTTTTTTTTTTTTTTTTTTTTTTTTTGAGACGGAGTCTCGCTCTGTCGCCCAGGCTGGAGTGCAGTGGCGCGATCTCGGCTCACTGCAAGCTCCGCCTCCCGGGTTCACGCCATTCTCCTGCCTCAGCCTCCCGAGTAGCTGGGACTACAGGCGCCCACAACCGCGCCCGGCTAATTTTTTGTATTTTTAGTAGAGACGGGGTTTCACCGTGGTCTCGATCTCCTGACCTTGTGATCCGCCCGCCTCGGCCTCCCAAAGTGCTGGGATTACAGGCGTGAGCCACCGCGCCCGGCCTGGATACTAATGTATTTTAAGAAAGAAACAATAGTTGTAATTATTGACACTATGGCCTAAATATAGAATTTGTTGATTAAAGAACTGAATATAATTTTTATTTTTTCTGTTCTCCCCCAAAGTACTTGTTCATTCACACATAAATTTGCTTATCAACTCAGTAATAATTTATGGAGAGCCTACTATGAGTCAGGTATTGCTCTAGACCTGAAACAAGTCAAAAATATTTACTACAGTTATTGGTATAGTTCTGGAATTGTTTTATCCTCTTACTCTGTATTTTTAACATACAATCTTTTTATTTTTAATGCCCTTCCTTTTCATTTTCCATCTCCTATTAGTTGTCATTATAACACATTCAATCTTAAAACATACAGAAAATGTGGTCAGAGACAGAAGTTTTGGCATAATCCCATAGAAGCCATGCATGCATGAGCTACATTGCCTTCCAATTAGTCTAGTGGATGCTGTGCTTTAGGGGACACAAATAATTCTCCAAGAACAGAAGCTTCCCCTGACCTGCAGGCTGGCTCACTCAGATGCCCCTACCCTCTTCTATATGTCCTCACTCTAGCTGGTGACTAGGTTCCTGCACCCAAGGCACTGATTCTCAGGTTTACAGTAATGCCCACCACCTAACATAGAGCATTACTACTGTCAAGCCTTGCCCACCACTTGGGACCTCTTTAGCTGCATTTAATGTTGAAGTCAAGCCCTTTCAAGACACTGAGTCCATTGGCTACTCTGTTCATGAACTGGCTTCCAGTCATGGATTGCTAACCTTCACAGCAGATATCTGGCACATTTTGATACCATTTCTGCCTTTATAGTCAATCTCTCAAATAACCTGGAATTATCAGATACACTACTACTCCTCTACCTTCGGGGCTTCCAGGACATAGAGGAAACTCTTGTGGTGCCAACTCGTATCTCTCAGGTCTTTGACTCTGTATTAGTATCTGAGGGCTACTGTAACAAATTACCATAAGTAACCATAACTGAGTTACTTAAAAGCAACAAATTTGTTCTCTCACATGTGGAGACTAGAAGTCTGAACTTAAAGTGCTGGCATGGCCACACTTTCTCCAAAGGAATGTATGGGAGAATTCTTCCTCGCCTTTTCCAGCTGCTGGTGACCCCAAAGCATTCCTTGACTTGGGGCTAAATAACTCTAATCTCTGCCTTCATCTTCACATCACCTATCCTCATATATCCTTTCCCCTTCTCTTTTCTCTTCAAAGGATACTTATTGGACTTAGGGCCTACTCTCATCGAGGATGATCTCGTCTCAAAGTTCTATGTTAATTACATCTACAAAGGTCCTTTTTCCAAATAAGATTACATTTTCTGGTTCCAGGTAGATATATATATTTTGATGGGCCATAATTCAACCCATGACAAGCTCTCTCAATGCTGTTTTTGATTATCTATGATGTAGGCCTAATCCAATTTCACACTTGAATGAAGAATTGCCAACTTGCATGTAACTTATTTTCTGAAATAAGTTTATTATTGTTAAAGTAAAAAATAATTGTTCCTTGCTCCATTTTTTTCTAAAAAATAAACAAGAAATGTCATACAAAATGAAAGTCTTTGGTTTAGTGGTGATGGGTAGAGCCTAAGGAGAGAGAACATATCTTCCTTCATCTTCCTACAGCATGATTTTAGAGATGCTTCTTAGAAAATAACTGGGAGTGGGATTCTGAAGGCCAACTTGAGTGTGGTCTCCCCCTCCAGGCAATGATCTGAGCAGTTCATGGAATGAAAGAAACCCAACAAAGGAAAGCACATGGAGCAGATCCAGCCCTCACACTGACAGCAGTCTGCCAAGACTCCTGAGGTTACGGAAGAAATGAGTAGGGAATCCAGAACCATTGCTACCTCTTGGTGTACCCCAAACCTTGATTATACAAACTTGATATTTATTTGCAGCAGCTTGTCTCACTCAGAGCTTTTCAAGCTTGGCACTCTTCACATGTTTTGTAGGGTCTGTCCAGTGTGTTGCAGGGTGTTCACCAACCTGCACTCACTGAGGTGACAGTCATACCACTTCCTAGTTGTGGTGACCAAAAATATTTCCAGATATTGTCAAATGTTCCCTGGGGAACAAAATCACTCCTAATTGATAACCATTTGTCTAGGCAAACATGATTAATATTCACCAGCAAAAGTATATCCTGAAATTAAATATATTTCTGTTACTTTAAAGTTGTTGTGAAGCCATCTTCTGAGATGCAGAAGTTTTTCAATTAAAAATGCTTTAAAAACCTTTTGGATTCTCTGTAGTTTGACAATTTTTTGTTCCATAAAGCATATCTTTTAGATAGGTATAACATCTATTTCACTCTTTTTGAGAATTGATAGAATGTTTTTCAACGTAATAGGGCTATTTAGGCCTCTTATATTCCAGGTCATTAATTTTAATGGTTAAGACATTGTTATATGGCACTTTCAGACAGCAAAGGTGCACACTGATAATTCTACTCCTGTGTGGGGAAATATTTTCCTTGGTAAAGACAAAACATTCCTTTGAGCTTAGAAACATTTCATTTCTAAGGATCCATTTTATTTAAAGCTCCATTAGCCCCTACATATTGAATAATAGCTCACTGTTTTGCCCCACATATGATTCATTTGAAGAAGTAGAAAAGCTCATAAAAATATCTAACTGGTATTTATAGACCTTCTGTCTCTCTCTAATACAATAGGAAGTGTTTCTAATTAAACTGGGATAAAAAGGAAGCAAGCAAACAAAAAAATGATGTAAAACAACAGCCTATCCTTCATTTCAGATAACTTCCTATCCTTACTTGAATTGATAATTCTGTAAATGTATCTATTAATATGTCAACTCTCCTTCATCTGGCAAAACCTATACTTAAATATTTTAAATTATTATTTAGGAAGCATATGATATGATTAAAAGCTGAATCACATTGGCTTTTATGTTTCAGACCCCAGAAAATTCCAGAGTTTGGTGAATTTCTAAGAAGATGGATCAATTTGGACAGTTTCAGTCCAATAAGACATTTATTATAAAAATGTGATTAGTGGACAAAGAAAAAAGACCTGTATGAATGAAATATAGACTAAGTACTCACTATTCCCTTTGGACTTTCTTTTATATGGTCTTTCCAGGTTTTGTGTGGACTAACGTTTATATAGTTTTGAGGGAGTAGGCCTCTAAAAAACAATACAAATTATACAAAGCTTACTAATGTAAGCTTGCAGCCATAAAAAAGTTCTTGTAAATTGAGAGTCCTGATGCTTAACCTTCCTAGCCATTGCCTTTATCAGGATCCACTCATTTTTCTGCTTCTCTCCTATTCCACATCTAAATACCTCCAGGAATTCTGAGCCATAATGAACTCTCAGTCTGACACTCATTTCCAATAGATCTGAGGAAGAGATAGGACAGAATGATACACTGGCACCCTTTCTTTTGGTGTTTTCTTTACTTACCATAGGCTAGTACGCAATACTTGAATTTTTTTTACTTCATAAAAATTTTTTAACTGTTATTGAGCATATGCTACAGAGTTACATATACCCTAACTCCCATACACAATTTTTTCTCATTAACAACTTGTATTAGTGTGATACGTTTATTATAATTGATGAATAAATAGGAATATATTATTGTTAACTAAAGTAGAGAGTTTAGAGTTCACTCTGTGTTGTAAAGTTCTGTAGCTTTTGACAAATGTATCATGTCACATGTGACCATTAGAATATAATGAAGAATAATTTTACTACTGTTATATCCCCTGTGTTTTACCTATTCAAATCTTTCCATTTCCCTGTAAGCCCCTGAAAACGACTGGTCTTTATTACTGTCTCTATAGCTTTTCCTTTTCCAGTCTCTCATATAGTTGGGATTATATAGTATATAGCATTTTCAGACTGGTTTCTCTTAATTAACAATATGTATTTACGTTTATTCCATGTCTTTTTGTAGCTGGATAGATCATTTATTTTTTCCCTAAATAGTTTTTCCTTGTCTGAGTACATCACAGTTTGTTTACTCATTCATCTACTAAGGGATACTTTGGTTGCTTTGAGTTTTGGGCAATTACGAAAAACCTGCAATAAACATTCAGGTGCAATTTTGTGTGGCTACAGTTTTAAAATCCTATCAGTAAATACCTAAGAGCATTTTTTCCATATGTTTATTGGCTGCATAAATGTCGTCTTTTGAGAAGTGTCTGTTCATATTCTTCACCCACTTTTTGACTTTTTTTTTTTTTCTTGTAAATTTGTTTAAGTTCTTTGTAGATTCTGGATATTAGCCCTTTGTCAGCTGGATAGATTACAAAAATTTTCTCCCATTCTGTAGGTTGCCTGTTCACTCTGATGATAGGTTCTTTTGCTGTGCAGAGGCTCTTTAGTATAATTAGATCCCATTTGTCAATTTTGGCTTTTGTTGCCATTGCTTTTGGTGTTTTAGTCATGAAGTGTTTTCCCATGCCTATGTCCTGAATGGTATTGCCTAGGTTTCCTTCTAGGGTTTTTATGGTTTAGGTCTTACGTTTAAGTCTTTAATCCATCTTGAGTTGATTTTTGTAGAAGGTGTAAGGAAAGTATAAAGAAGGTATCCAGTTTCAGTTTTCTGCATATGGCTAGCCAATTTTCCCAACACCATTTATTAAACAGGGAATCCTTTCCCCATTGCTTGTTTTTGTCAGGTTTGTCAAAGATCAAATGGTTGTAGATATGTGGCATTATTTCTGAGGTCTCTTTCTGTTCCATTGGTCTATATATCTGTTTTTGGTACCAGTACCAGGCTATTTTTGCTATTGTAGCCTTGTAGTATAGTTTGAAGTTATGTAGCATGACGCCTCTGGCTTTGTTCTTTTTGCTTAGGGTTGTCTTGGCAATGTGGGCTTTTTTGGTTCCATATGAAATTTACAGTAGTCACTGCTCATTAGAGAAATGCAAATCAAAACCATAATGAGATACCATCGCACACCAGTTAGAATGGTGATCATTAAAAAGTCAGGAAACAACAGATGCTGGAGAGAATGTGCAGAAATAGGAACGCTTTTACACTGTTGGTGGGAGTGTAAATTAGTTCAACCACTTTGGAAGACAGTGTGGCAATTCCTCAAGGATCTACAACCAGAAATATCATTTGACCCAGCAATCTTATTTCTGGGTATATGCTCAAAGGATTATAAATCATTCTGCTGTAAAGACACATGCACACATATGTTTATTGTAGCACTATTTACAATAGCAAAGACTTGGAACCAATCCAAATGCCCATCAATGATAGACTGGATAAAGAAAATCTGGCACATATACACCATGGAATACTCTGCAGCCAAAAAAAAAAAAAAAATAGGTTAGTTCACGTCCTTTGCAAGGGTATGGATGAAGGTGGGAACCATCATTCTCAGCAAACTAACAGGGGAACAGAAAACCAAACACCACATGTTCTTACTCATAAGCGGGAGTTGAACAATGAGAACCCATGTACACAGGGAGGGTAACATCACACCCAGATGCCCGTTGGGGGTGGGGGCAGGGGAGGGCTAGCATTAGGACAAATACCTAATTAATGTGGGACTTAAGACCTAGATGACAAGTTGATGGGTGCAGCAAACCACCATGGCACATGTATACCTATGTAACAAAGCTGCACATTCTGCACATGTATCCCATAACTTAAAGTGTAATAATAAAAAAAATATAAAAGAAATAGTGTAAAATAAATAATAGAGGATAATTGAATGAGTAAAATTTACCATTTAAGTCATTAGAGTATATGTGTATAGACTGATTTTTCCCATTAAGAGTCAAAGCCCAGCCCATAAGACATTTTTTGAAATGTGCAAGAAATAAAAGTTAAAAATAAAGGTGTAAAGAAATACTTGGTAAATATGACAAAAAAAAATCCTAAACAAGATAAAATTTAAAGTAAAAACCACTAAATAGATTAAAAAGAGATAGGTACAATATATATTTTTAATGTGAGCATTATAAACCTCTAGGCACTAAAAAATATAAAACAAATAATAGCAGCAAGCTATCTAGGGATAAAACTTTTGAAATTTGAGGAAACTGTTTCTGACAAAATAAGCTAGACAGACTTACTCTCTTGCCCAAGATGACTAACAAAGAAGAAAACAATAAGAAAAGTTTTTAATATTTTGATGAACTAGAAAAAAAATATACACAGAAACCAAAAGCTAAGTGAACTTAAGAATTCAAAGAGAAAAACAGCACAAAAATGCCTTTCACCTTGATAAAATTTGCTTCATTAGTGAACTTGAGCTTCTCAAACTGATGGGAAATATATTTAAGGACAGGAGATAAATCTCAGGACATACTTCCAGTGGAGAACCAAACAGATGTCTTCATCTACAGATAAAAGTGAAATCCCATGGCTAAAAGTATAAGGGTGAACTGGAAATTTCAATGCACACACACACACACAAAAGCTAAGAAAATCACCTCTGTCAATAGCAGAGGGTAGATGGAAAAACAAAATATTTCATAGAAATTATTAACTATCTTCTAGTCTTTATGGGTTTTCACCCCAAATTAACACTACCTAGATAGCATGAAAATAATTTCAAGCCAATAAGTTGTTGTTTTGTTTTTTTTGTTTGTTTTTTTTGTTTGTTTGTTTTTTTGAGCTGGAGTCTTGTTCTGTTGCCCAGGCTGGATTGCAGTGGTGCAATCTTGGCTCACTGCGAGCTCTGCCTCCTGGGTTCACACCATTCTCCTGTCTCAGCCTCCCTAGTAGCTGGGACTACAGGTGCCTGCCACCACGCTCAGCTAATTTTTTTTTGTATTTTTAGGAGAGACAGGGTTTCACCATGTTAGCCAGGATGGTCTCGATCTCCTGACCTTGTGATCCACCTGCCTCAGCCTCCCAAAGTGCTGGGATTATAGGCGTGAGCCACTGCACCCAACCCAAGCCAATAACTTTTATTGAATCTCTGCAAGTTGGTCATTCTCTGAGACCTAGGTGATATATTATCTTTGGAAATTACTTTTACAAGGAAAAATAAAAAATAATGACCCAACTACAGCAGCAAACTCTTAAAACTTGCACACACAAAAAAAATAAAATAAAAAAAGGTGCCACTAGTAAAGACAAACAGGAGCCACAAAAAATACAACAACATTCCTAATGACTTCAAATATTAAAATTATCAAACACATAAAGTAGGTGTGCCTTATTATGTTTAAATTTTAATACACTGAGAAAATGAGTAAGAAGCAAGAGACTATTTTAAATGATCAATTAAATTTGAAAAATAGGTATTCTGGATAAAAATTTATTTATACATACACACATAAACACACACATAAACATCATAGTAATATTATAGTAGAACAAAAAAGACAAATATACAACCTTAATTTCAACAAAAAGTAATAAAAATGCCTGGCATAGTGGCTCATGCCTTTAATCCCAGCACTTTGGGAGGCCGAGGGGCGGATCACAAGGTCAGGAGTTTGAGACCAGCCTGGCCAGTATGGCGAAACCCTGTCTCCACTAAAACTACAAAAATTAGCCAGATGTGGTGGTGGGCGCCTGTAGTCCCAGCTACTCAGGAGGCTGAGGCAGGAGAATCACTTGAACTTTGGAGGCAGAGGTGGCAGTGACTTGAGATCATACCACTGCACTCCAGCCTGGGTGACAGTATGTACCTCAAATACATAAAAATTGAGAATTTAATTTCCAAAAGAAACAATGGAAAGTCACTGAATTGCACTTTTTAAATTGAGAGCCAAATTAAAAAATAATCTCAAAAAATAGTTTGTCACCAGTAGATCTTTACTAAAGAAAAATTTCAATGATAAATTTCTAGCTAGAAGAGATTCAGTTGCATGATCTAATATCCAAAAAACAGTGATGCTAAAGAAAATAAATATATAAGTAAATATAAACAAATATTGACTATATAGACAACAAAAACTCGTGGGACTAAAAAGAAGTAAAAGGTAGAATTAAAATATATAAAAATAATAGAATAATAGGGAAAAAAGTGTTGCAAGCAGCAATGTTTTAAGGTCATTGTGTTGTTATACATGAGTTAGGCATGCAAATTTTAAACCACAAGTAGAATAGTAATCCAGTGTACAACTTCCAAACTCTAGCACAGACTTAAGGTCTCTGTTATCAGATAAATATAATTATATTATGAAATTTTAGCTTACCTTTCTCAGTATTTCACAGAACAATTAGACAAATTACCTCAGGATATAGATTAGAATAATAAAATTAATAATCAGGACATTTTGGATATATATATATAATACTGACCCCAACCACCACAGAATATACATTGTTGCTAATCACAAGAAATATCCCTGAAAATTGACATTATCTGGGTTAAAAAGCAAACCTAATATTATATAGATCATGCTTTCCGACTAAAATGCAATTATATTAAAAATCAAAAACCAGAAGATAATTATAATAAAATATATTGATGCAATTAAGAAATACACTTCCAATGATGCCTAAGTCATGAAAGATTGAGGAAGAAACTACAGTGAAGGATATAAGGTGTTTAGAACTCAATAATCATAAAATGTTTACACAAAACCTTATTTGATGCAAATAAATTATTAATAGTAACTACAGGAAAACTTATACCCTTAAATGTTTATATTAGTAAAGATAAAATTTTTCTACCTTGAGAAGGTAGAAAACAGCAGGACAAACTCAGAGAAATTAAAAGGCAATAATTAATATCAGAATAGACAAGGCTTCTTGACTATAAAGAGTAAGGTATGTGTCTTGGGTTGGTGGGGATGCGTTCTTCCAGGTACTAAGTTTTGTTAAAAACTATGGTAATGGCCGGGAGTGGTGGCTCATGCCTCTAATCCCAGCGCTTTGAGAGGTCGAGGCAGGTGGATCACAAAGTCAGGAGATCGAGACTATTCTGGCTTACACGGTGAAACCCCGTCTCTTCTAAAAATACAAAAAATTAGCCAGGCTTGGTGGCGGGCACCTGTAGTCCCAGCTACTTGGGAGGCTGAGGCAGGAGAATGACGTGAACCTGGGAGGCGGAGCTTGCGGTGAGCCGAGATCACGCCATTGCTCACCAGCCTGGGCAACAGACCAGACAAAACAAAACAAAACAAAAAAAACACTATAGTAACTCGTTCTATGTAAGACATGTTATTGCAGGAAGTCAGGGACCCTGACCGGAGGGACTAGCTGAAGCCATGGCAGAAGAACATAAATTGTGAAGATTTCATGGACATTTATCACTTCCCCAATCAATATTCTTGTGATTTCCTATGCCTGTCTTTACTTTAATCTCTTAATCCCATCATCTTTGTAAACTGAGGATGTATGTCACCTCAGGACCCTGTGATTATTGCATTAACTGCACAAATTGTTTAAACAACATGAAATCTGAGCACCTTGAAAAAAGAATAGGATAATAGCGATGTTCAGGGAACAAGGGAGATAACCATTAGGTCTGGCTGTCTGAGAGACAGGCAGAACAGAGTCGTTATTTCTGTTCTTTCAAAAGCAAATAGGAGAAATATCGCTGAATTCTTTTTCTCATCAAGGAACAACCCTGAGACAGAGAAAGAGTTCCTAGGGGGAGGTCTCTAAAATCGCCGCTCTGGGAACGTCTGTCTTTTATGGTTGCAGGTAAGGGATGAAATAAGCCCCAGGTCTCCCCTAGCACTCCCAGGCCTATTAGGACAAGGAAGTTCCCGCCTAATAAATTTTGGTCAGACCAGTTGTCTGCTTTCAATCCCTATCTCTTGTGATAAGATGTTATCAATGACAATGCCACCTGAAACTTCATTAGCAATTTTAATTTCACCCCGGTCCTGTGATCTCACCCTGCCTCCATTTGCTTTGTAATATTTTATTACCTTGTGAAGCATGTGATCTCTGTGATCCACACGGTGTTCGCACACTCCCTCCCCTTTCGAAAATCGCTAATAAAAACTTGCTGATTTTGCGGCTCTGGGGGCATCACAGAATCTGCTGACATGTGATGTCTTCCCTGGACACCCAGCTTTAAAATTTCTCTCTTTTGTGTTCTTTCCCTTTATTTCTCAGACCGGCCGAGACTTAGGGAAAATAGAAGAGGACTCACGTTGAATTATTTTGGGCGGGTTCCCCCAATAACACATAATTAAATATGCAGAGATAGACTCAAGTTATTGAATTGTAACACTATCTTATAAATATTCAATTCTGCCCCAATTGATCTATAACTTCAATTCAATTACAATCAAAATTACTTCAATTTTATTTTGTAAAATTTGACAAACTGATTCTAAAGTGTATATGGAAGAAAGAATTTTCTACCAAAAAAAAAAAAAAAAAAAAAGAACACATTTAAATAAGTAAAAAGAGGTGGAGGATTTTTGTTTCCAGAAATGAAGAATTATTTTAAATCTGTAAGAATTAAAACAATGTGGCATTGACACATGGATTGAAAAATGATGCCAGTGAAACCCACACACAGGGAGAAACAGTATTTATTGAAGAGTTGGGAGTAAAATCAAAGGGACAAGGATGAACAGTTTAACAAATTATGCAAGGGCAATTAGTCATCCACATGGGAAAAAGCAAACTTGTACCTGTCCATTATGCCATATATAAAAATCAATTCCAAGTAGGTCTGACTTTAAAAATGAAAGAGAATAAAGCTATTATAGCTGAGTATTTAAGAAAATTTCCTTATGATCTGAAGGTAGAGAAGGATTTCTTAAAAAAAAAGCACCAAAAATTTATACCAATTAAAAAAAGATAAATGAGACAAAAATACATTAAGAACTTTAACACCATAAAGAAAGTGGAAAGATAAACCAAGAATGGAAAAAGATATATATATATACACCAAAGATAAAGAATTACTATGCAAAATATTTTGAATTCCTGTAAGTCAGTAAGAATATTACAAAATGAACTATGGAAAACTATGCAAAACACAGATATTTCTCAGAAGTAGAAATAAATGGCCAGTAAATGTATATAAATGTGTTTATTATTAATTAGGGAAATACAAAACGAAACCACAATGAGATACTGTTTTTCACCTGCTTTCCTGAAACGTCAAGACACCTGGCATAGTTCTAGCCAGTGACATCATAGGTAGTTACATAAATGTTTAAATGTATAATTAATGCATTACTTGGACATAAACTCTTTAATAAAGGTAAGATTCTTCTCCAGCCTAATTTTGACTTCCATTTTCTTATCTTATAATCCTACCCTAACACATCCTTGGGTGCCCTCCACAGAAGGAAGAGAGAAAATTGCAGTGGGAGCCAAAAGACCTGGATTCCAGTCTGATCGCTGTCACAAATTGAAAGATTTCAGTCAAATCCCATAAGATTTTTGGGTTTTTTTTTTATTTATTATTATTATACTTTAAGTTCTAGGGTACATGTGCATAACGTGCAGGTTTGTTACATATGTATACTTGTGCCATGTTGGTGTGCTGCACTCATCAACTCATCAGCACCCATCAACTCGTCATTTACATCAGGTATAACTCCCAATGCAATCCCTCCCCCCTCCCCCCTCCCCATGATAGGCCCCAGTGTGTGATGTTCCCCTTCCCGAGTCCAAGTGATCTCATTGTTCAGTTCCCACCTATGAGAACATGCGGTGTTTGGTTTTCTGTTCTTGCGATAGTTTGCTAAGAATGATGGTTTCCAGCTGCATCCATGTCCCTACAAAGGACACAAACTCATCCTTTTTGATGGCTGCATAGTATTCCATGGTGTATATGTGCCACATTTTCTTAATCCAATCTGTCACTGATGGACATTTGGGTTGATTCAAAGTCTTTGCTATTGTGAATAGTGCCGCAATAAACATACTTGTGCATGTGCCTTTATAGCAGCATAATTTATAATCCTTTGGGTATATACCCAGTAATGGGATGGCTGGGTCATATGGTACATCTAGTTCTAGATCCTTGAGGAATCGCCATACTGTTTTCCATAATGGTTGAACTAGTTTACAATCCCACCAACAGTGTAAAAGTGTTCCTATTTCTCCATATCCTCTCCAGCACCTGTTGTTTCCTGACTTTTTAATGATCGCCATTCTAACTGGTGTGAGATGGTATCTCATTGTGGTTTTGATTTGCATTTCTCTGATGGCCAGTGATGATGAGCATTTTTTCATGTGTCTGTTGGCTGTATGAATGTCTTCTTTTGAGAAATGTCTGTTCATATCCTTTGCCCACTTTTTGATGGGGTTGTTTGTTTTTTTCTTGTAAATTTGTTTGAGTTCTTTGTAGGTTCTGGATATTAGCCCTTTGTCAGATGAGTAGATTGCAAAAATTTTCTCCCATTCTGTAGGTTGCCTGTTCACTCTGATGGTAGTTTCTTTTGCTGTGCAGAAGCTCTTTAGTTTAATTAGATCCCATTTGTCAATTTTGGCTTTTGCTGCCATTGCTTTTGGTGTTTTAGACATGAAGTCTTTTCCCATGCCTATGTCCTGAATGGTACTACCTAGATTTTCCTCTAGGATTTTTATGGTATTGGGTCTAACATTTAAGTCTCTAATCCATCTTGAATTAATTTTCGTATAAGGAGTAAGGAAAGGATCCAGTTTCAGCTTTCTACTTATGGCTAGCCAATTTTCCCAGCACCATTTATTAAATAGGGAATCCTTTCCCCATTTCTTCTTTCTCTTAGGTTTGTCAAAGATCAGATGGCTGTAGATGTGTGGTATTATTTCTGAGGACTCTGTTCTGTTCCATTGGTCTATATCTCTGTTTTGGTACCAGTACCATGCTGTTTTGGTTACTGTTGCCTTGTAATACAGTTTGAAGTCGGGTAGCGTGATGCCTCCAGCTTTGTTCTTTTGACTTAGGATTGTCTTGGAGATGCGGGCTCTTTTTTGGTTCCATATGAACTTTAAAGCAGTTTTTTCCAATTCTGTGAAGAAACTCATTGGTAGCTTGATGGGGATGGCATTGAATCTATAAATTACCTTGGGCAGTATGGCCATTTTCACGATATTGATTCTTCCTATCCATGAGCATGGTATGTTCTTCCATTTGTTTGTGACCTCTTTTATTTCACTGAGCAGTGGTTTATAGTTCTCCTTGAAGAGGTCCTTCACATCCCTTGTAAGTTGGATTCCTAGGTATTTGATTCTCTTTGAAGCAATTGTGAATGGAAGTTCATTCCTGATTTGGCTCTGTTTGTCTGTTACTTATGTATAAGAATGCTTGTGATTTTTGCACATTAATTTTGTATCCTGAGACTTTGCTGAAGTTGCTTATCAGCTTAAGGAGATTTTGGGCTGAGACAATGGGGTTTTCTAAATATACAATCATGTCATCTGCAAACAGGGACAATTTGACTTCTTCTTTTCCTAACTGAATACCTTGATTTCTTTCTCTTGCCTAATCGCCCTAGCCAGAACTTCCAACACTATGTTGAATAGGAGTGGTGAGAGAGGGCATCCCTGTCTTGTGCCAGTTTTCAAAGGGAATTTTTCCAGTTTTTGCCCATTCAGTATGATATTGGCTGTGGGTTTGTCATAAATAGCTCTTATTATTTTGAGGTATGTTCCATCAATACCGAATTTATTGAGAGTTTTTAGCATGAAGGGCTGTTGAATTTTGTCAAAAGCCTTTTCTGCATCTATTGAGATAATCATGTGGTTCTTGTCTTTGGTTCTGTTTGTATGCTGGATTATGTTTATTGATTTGCAAATGTTGAACCAGCCTTGCATCCCAGGGATGAAGCCCACTTGATCATGGTGGATAAGCTTTTTGATGTGTTGCTGAATCCAGTTTGCCAGTATTTTATTGAGGATTTTGCATCGATGTTCATCAGGGATATTGGTCTAAAATTCTCTTTTTTTGTTGTGTCTCTGCCAGGCTTTGGTATCAGGATGATGTTGGCCTCATAAAATGAGTTAGGGAGGATTCCCTCTTTTTCTATTGATTGGAATAGTTTCAGAAGGAATGGTACCAACTCCTCCTTGTACCTCTGGTAGAATTCAGCTGTGAATCCATCTGGTCCTGGACTTTTTTTGATTGGTAGGCTATTAATTATTGCCTCAATTTCAGAGCCTGTTATTGGTCTATTCAGGGATTCAACTTCTTCCTGGTTTAGTCTTGGAAGAGTGTAAGTGTCCAGGAAATTATCCATTTCTTCTAGATTTTCCAGTTTATTTGTGTAGAGGTGTTTATAGTATTCTCTGATGGTAGTTTGTATTTCTGTGGGGTCGGTGGTGATATCCCCTTTATCATTTTTAATTGCGTTGATTTGATTCTTCTCTCTTTTCTTCTTTATTAGTCTTGCTAGTGGTCTGTCAATTTTGTTGATCTTTTCAAAAAACCAACTCCTGGATTCATTGATTTTTTGGAGGGTTTTTTGTGTCTCTATCTCCTTCAGTTCTGCTGTGATCTTAGTTATTTCTTGCCTTCTGCTAGCTTTCGAATGTGTTTGCTCTTGCTTCTCTAGTTCTTTTAATTGCGATGTTAGAGTGTCAATTTTAGATCTTTCCTGCTTTCTCTTGTGTGCATTTAGTGCTATAAATTTCCCTCTACACACTGCTTTAAATGTGTCCCAGAGATTCTGGTATGTTGTATCTTTGTTCTCATTGGTTTCAAAGAACATCTTTATTTCTGCCTTCATTTCGTGATGTACCCAGTAGTCATTCAGGAGTAGGTTGTTCAGTTTCCATGTAGTTGAGCGGTTTTGATTGAGTTTCTTAGTCCTGAGTTCTAGTTTGATTGCACTGTGGTCTGAGAGACAGTTTGTTATAATTTCTGTTCTTGTACATTTGCTGAGGAGTGCTTTACTTCCAATTACGTGGTCAATTTTGGAGTAAGTACTATGTGGTGCTGAGAAGAATGTATATTCTGTTGATTTGGGGTGGAGAGTTCTGTAGATGTCTATTAGGTCTGCTTGCTGCAGAGATGAGTTCAATTCCTGGATATCCTTGTTAACTTTCTGTCTCGTTGATCTGTCTAATGTTGACAGTGGAGTGTTGAAGTCTCCCATTATTATTGTATGGGAGTCTAAGTCTCTTTGTAAGTCTCTAAGGACTTGCTTTATGAATCTGGGTGCTCCTGTATTGGGTGCATATATATTTAGGATCGTTAGCTCTTCCTGTTGAATTGATCCCTTTACCATTATGTAATGGCCTTCTTTGTCTCTTTTGATCTTTGATGGTTTAAAGTCTGTTTTATCAGAGACTAGTATTGCAACCCCTGCTTTTTTTTGTTCTCCATTTGCTTGGTAAATCTTCCTCCATCCCTTTATTTTGAGCCTATGTATGTCTCTGCGTGTGAGATGGGTCTCCTGAATACAGCAGACTGATGGGTCTTGACTCTTTATCCAGTTTGCCAGTCTATGTCTTTTAATTGGAGCATTTAGTCCATTTACATTTAAGGTTAATATTGTTATGTGTGAACTTGATCCTGCCATTATGATATTAACTGGTTATTTTGCTCGTTAGTTGATGCAGTTTCTTCCTAGCCTCGATGGTCTTTACATTTTGGCATGTTTTTTAATGGCTGGTACCAGTTGTTCCTTTCCATGTTGAGTGCTTCCTTCAGGGTCTCTTGTAAGGCAGGCCTAGTGGTGACAAAATCTCTAAGCATTTGCTTATCTGTAAAGGATTTTATTTCTCCTTCACTTATGAAACTTAGTTTGGCTGGATATGAGATTCTGGGTTTAAAATTCTTTTCTTTAAGAATGTTGAATATTGGCCCCCACTCTCTTCTGGCTTGTAGAGTTTCTGCCGAGAGATCTGCTGTTAGTCTGATGGGCTTCCCTTTGTGGGTAACTCGACCTTTCTCTCTGGCTGCCCTTAAGATTTTTTCCTTCATTTCAACTTTGGTGAATCTGGCAATTATGTGTCTTGGAGTTGCTCTTCTCGAGGAGTATCTTTGTGGCGTTCTCTGTATTTCCTGGATTTGAATGTTGGCCTGCCCTACTAGGTTGGGGAAGTTCTCCTGGATGATATCCTGAAGAGTGTTTTCCAACTTGGTTCCATTTTCCCCCTCACTTTCAGGCACCCCGATCAGACGTAGATTTGGTCTTTTTACATAATCCCATACTTCTTGCAGGCTTTGTTCATTTCTTTTTCTTCTTTTTTCTTTTGGTTTCTCTTCTCGCTTCATTTCATTCATTTGATCCTCAATTGCTGATACTCTTTCTTCCAGTTGATCGAGTCGGTTACTGAAGCTTGTGCATTTGTCACATATTTCTCGTGTCATGGTTTTCATCTCTTTCATTTCGTTTATGACCTTCTCTGCATTAATTACTCTAGCCATCAATTCTTCCACTTTTTTTTCAAGATTTTTAGTTTCTTTGCGCTGGGTATGTAATTCCTCCTTTAGCTCTGAAAAATTTGATGGACTGAAGCCTTCTTCTCTCATCTCGTCAAAGTCATTCTCCATCCAGCTTTGATCCGTTGCTGGCGATGAGCTGCGCTCCTTTGCCGGGGGAGATGCGCTCTTATTTTTTGAATTTCCAGCTTTTCTGCCCTGCTTTTTCCCCATCTTTGTGGTTTTATCTGCCTCTGGTCTTTGATGATGGTGATGTACTGCTGGGGTTTTGGTGTAGGTGTCCTTCCTGTTTGATAGTTTTCCTTCTAACAGTCAGGACCCTCAGCTGTAGGTCTGTTGGAGATTGCTTGAGGTCCACTCCAGACCCTGTTTGCCTGGGTATCAGCAGCAGAGGCTGCAGAAGATAGAATATTTCTGAACAGCGAGTGTACCTGTCTGATTCTCGCTTTGCAAGCTTCCTCTCAGGGGTGTACTCCACCCTGTGAGGTGTGGGGTGTCAGACTGCCCCTAGTGGGGGATGTCTCCCAGTTAGGCTACTCAGGGGTCAGGGACCCACTTGAGCAGGGAGTCTGTCCCTTCTCAGATCTCAACCTCCGTGTTGGGAGATCCACTGCTCTCTTCAAAGCTGTCAGACAGAGTCGTTTGCGTCTGCAGAGGTGTCTGCTGTGTTTGTTATTGTTTACTGTGCCCTGTCCCCAGAGGTGGAGTCTACAGAGACAGGCAGGTTTCCTTGAGCTGCTGTGAGCTCCACCCAGTTCGAGCTTCCCAGCAGCTTTGTTTACCTACTTAAGCCTCAGCAATGGCGGGTGCCCCTCCCCCAGCCTCTGTGCTGCCTTGCCGGTAGATGACAGACTGCTGTGCTAGCAATGAGGGAGGCTCCGTGGGCGTGGGACCCTCCCGGCCAGGTGTGGGATATGATCTCCTGGTGTGCCTGTTTGCTTAAAGCACAGTATTGGGGTGGGAGTTACCCGATTTTCCAGGTGTTGTGTGTCTCAGTTCCCCTGGCTAGGAAAAGGGATTCCCTTCCCCCTTGCGCTTCCCAGGTGAGGCGATGCCTCGCCCTGCTTCAGCTCTCGCTGGTCGGGCTGCAGCAGCTGACCAGCACCGATCGTCTGGCACTCCCCAGTGAGATGAACCCAGTACCTCAGTTGAAAATGCAGAAATCACCGGTCTTCTGTGTCGCTCGCGCTGGGAGTTGGAGACTGGAGCTGCTCCTATTCCACCATCTTGCTCCGCCCCCCAATTTTTGGGTTTTAATTCCCACTTATGAAGTGAGAAGAGCTAGGTTTTACCTCAGAAATTTTAAATTGGCAACTCTTGAAACCTGAAAACATGCTTTGTTTGGCATGCATGCCTTTCTCAATGTTTCCAATGTAAATGTCATTACATGGAGGTTGCATGCTCTGAGACTTCACAGTCTCCCTCACTCCATACTGTGCTACATCCTAACTGCTTAATTGATATGATTACCCTCCTTCCATGGAAGCAATGGTGGTGACTTCTGTTAGACAGTATCTGAACTTTCTTTCTGAAACTCAGAACACATGTACAGCAGGCTCATATCCAAAAACGTACTTACTTAAAATAAGGCAAAGTAGCAGGTTCAGTTCACATACGTGTTTCACCTTGAGGGTACAGTTGTTTCATTTAGCTTTCCTGTGGAGGGGTTGTTTGTACTAGATGTCTCTCTAGCGTGCTCTCTCAGCACACCTGCTTACTCAGCACACCTGCTTATCTATTGGTACCTTCACAACCTCACCACATTCATGATCTGTCTCCACTCCATCCTATTCAATTCATCAGAATAGAAAGTTTATCTTGTTGATGCTATTGCTATGTAGCTAGCAATAGGCATCAATAAATATTAATTACATAGTATCAATAAATATTAATTGAACACAAAGTTGTATAGATGAAGGAAGGAAAATGGTTTAGCTCCAATTTAGTATGTGTCTAGCACAGGGGTCAGGAAACTTTTCTATAAAGGACCAGAAAGTAAGTATTTTCAGCTTTGTGGGCCATGCATTCTCTGTTGCAATTACTTGATTCTACTGTTGCAGTGTATAAAGAATTGGCCAACACAACTGTGGGGACTGGCAAGTCTAAAATCCATAGGGTAAGTCAGCAGGCCAGAAACTCAGGTAGTTAATGCTATAGTCTGAAGGCAGAATTTCTTTTTTTTTCCAGAAAACCTCAGCTTTTTCTGAAGGCCTTTGACTGATTGAATGAGTCCCACCCACATTAATGAGGATAATATCCTTTACTTAAAGTAAATTCATTGTAGATGTTAACCACATCTAAAAAACACCTTCACGACAACACCCAGGCTGGTGTTTGATTAAATAACTGAGTACTATAGTGTAGCACAGTGGACACATGAAGCTAATTATTACATAGTGTCAAGCAGCCATAGGCAATATGTAAATGAATGGACATGGCTGTGTTCCAATAAAATGTTATTTAATTCGAATTTCATATACTTTTTATATAGCACAAAACATTATTCTTCTTTTGATTTTTTTCCCAAACATCCCAAAATGTAAAAACTATTCTTAGCTCATGGGTGGTGCATGCAAAACCAGGTAGTGGGCCGTATTTGACCCAGTGACCATTGTTTGCTCACCCCTGCTTCAACATAGCATTATGCATGTTTTATTTATGGACATTATAAATATATTATGCTTACTTATAATTTATTTACACATATACATATATAGAACTTTTAACTGGTGCTGATGACAGCTATTCTTAAAACAGGGCTCAAAAGTAATTTAAGTTATTGTGGTTCTGATAGTGGGAAAGTGATAAGGGAAACTAAAATTTCAGTTTTAGAGTTTTCAATGATATTACACATTATTATTATCTAGTAATGATTTTGTGTAATGTTCTCTGAGGAAAGAAGTATGAAAAAGAATATCTACCAAGGTCTTTCTAGGGCTTTAATTCTAGACAGTAGTGGTCAGCAGTAAAAAGATGATGAAATATCTTGATAAAAGGGAGGTGGAATGTAACACTTTCCTAATGTAGAAACCACCTCTTTTCATACTAACTAATCCTCAACACCAGCTTCTGAACATGTGTACGTGTGCAATGCACACACGTTCATTTATTCTCTATTACATGCATTACTAAAGTTATTACTATATGTCAGGCTTTTAATCAAGCACTGGTGATTTAAAGGTCAATAAAGACAGACTTCTTTAAGAGTTCCCAGGATAAGGCAAGAAAAAAATTGTTGAGTATCTACCATTTGTCAGACATGTCAGCTAAATTATCTGATTTAATGCCCAAAACAACTCAAGGTGGACTTGCCAGATAAAAATACAAGACCAATTAAAGTTGAATCTCACATAAACAACAAATCACGTTTTTAGCATAATATGTTAAAAAATTATCTGAAATTCACACTTGTATTTTTATTTGCTAAAAATTGCAACCCTAGTTCAATGAGACGTGGGCCTTATTGAACCCAGTTTATCTCTGAGTAAAAAGATGATCAGAATGATTCGTTTTTTGAGTTCATAAATCTGGAATTCCATGAACATTTTCTTTGAGCTAAAACCAGATAGGTAGACAAAATATAAAGAAATTGAGTACCACTTAGGTGTATTGGCAAGGCAAAAAGGATGAAATTAAGTTTATCTGTGGAACATTGTATGATGAAATGTTTGAGTGAAGACTGAAAAGTGATGAAACGCAAGTAAAATAAGAGAAAACTAATTTGGATTACTTAAAAGATTATTTCAGTTGAAAACGATAATCACTTTTTCAAAATTCTCCTTGCAGTTAATATTACCATCTCATTACTTTGTATGTTACAGAAATATTTTCAATAATCACCTTTTCTTGCTTTTTTCAGAATATGCAAATAATTTTGAAGATGCTAACTCCAGTTAATATCAACATTATAAAGTTCAAAATTTGTTATAATTTGTAAAGAAATCTTATGTTAAACACAGAGAGCCAGTGAAATTTGAAAAGAAAATTTGTCTAATTACTTTCTCATAAGGAGTTCATGGCAGATCAAAGGAAGAAAGCTAAAGAAGCTAAAAGAGTTATTTCATATATGCAGTTCTTAATGAAACAAGAATATCTATTGCTTCTTGGTTTCTCCTCTCTAAATGATAAAGATAATTGTAGCTGACAGTTGAATTCTGATTACACGCAGTGTGATTATTTCTTACTATTCTGTTGTGCAGTTAGAAAAGATTTTTCATTCCTCCAAACTGTATAGCTGGACATTAATATAAACCTCTACTAAAACTGTTATAAAATATTTTAATTTAAATTATTTAATAATTGCTATTTTCTTTTTTCCTTGTATTTAACCACTTAGTAATTTGAAGTTTGTATTTCAAATGTTTTCCAACACAAAGAAATACATTAAATCTCACCAGTAACCATGATTTCTCTACAATAGATACAATTTAATTTAAGCATAGTAGCTTAAGAATTAAACTGTTTTTATTATCTTTTTATTTCTTGTGACATCATTAGAAGGTTTAAAGGGATGAGATTTGAGAAAAGAGATTCTTCACTGTGAGATTTCTATATACCACAGATGAGACAGAAATAAGGCACAAAGTATGAATAAAAATTTTAAAGATAAGAAGGGAGATTAAAAAGCACCAAGTACAAATGCACGCTTTGATCCAAAAATGTAAAACTTGGGGAAGAGGAAGCTAACAAGGAGTGGCGAAAAATATCTCCATATCTAGACAGAGTTTAGTCAGTTGGTTCATCTATAGACCAGATTTTCTTTAAATTATCACAGAGTTGCATAATTTCAGAGGGGAAAAAAACTATGCATTTGTCAGCCTCGTTCGCTGACTTATTCTAACGTGTCCTGAAAAGAAGTATGTGTGCTCCCCAAGGGGGTGAGACCAGGGATAAGAAAACAGTACAACTAAGTACTCTGTATGGAAAGCGGTCACCTATTATCCATCTTAATACATGTAGTCACTTTTACTAATCAGTTTTAAAACATAACTTAGGTTACAAGTGCTCGTATTTAAAACATAGTCAAAGCTGAACTGAAAGAGTCCTTTTTGCCACTTGCAGTTTTGTTCCTCTGAGAGAACCAACACCTAATAAGGGATAGAGGGAAAAATGCTTTACCTCTGTCTAGACAGCTTTGCTTCTGTTTAGTTGCTTTCACTCCAGGAGAGAAGGATGTCAAATTTATTTCTGTTTACAAGATGCCTCAAGTGATTTTCTAGTACAAGTCTTGATCCCGGTGATATTCTTTTAAGGGGTCCAAAAAGTACAAAACAAAGAAAAAGGAAGATACATAGAAACTGTTATCTGAAAATATGAATTAGGTGCTAAAGGCTGAATTATACTCTTACTTAGCACCAAAGTTTTAAATATCTGCTCTGGTAATAAATACATTAAAATTTATTCGAAGTGCTTTAATTTTATTAATGTAACAAAGAGGTTGCAACATAATTCCCCCAGATATTATATATTGCATTTGGTTCCCACATTACTTTCCTTAAACATGATTTTGATTGCTTTCCAAAATCAGAACCATGTGTGTATATAACACACATATAAGCCTGTATACCCACAATCATCCAGATTTCTGGCCTTTCCTGAAAAGTTACGAAATCAGAAACCTTAGATGCACATTCACACATGACAGCCTTTGGTGGGATCTGAAGAGTCGCTGCCTTGTACAAGGGCCTTGTGTGCCCTTCTTCGTAATAACCCAACATCTACTTCGCTTTACTCATTTAGGTAACCTTCCTGGGCCTGAGAAGTATGTGAGTATTTTAACCTGATGGTATTACCTGAAATCACAATGATGCTTTTTAGCCTGGTGTTGTGAAAAGAGCCTTAGATGAGCCTAGGGCCAGTTCTATCAATTTTTTAACTTTTACATCTAAAACGAAAATGCTATGACTATCAACTTTCCACATGTAGTAAGGATTAGACGGTATGTGTATTAAGTGAACAGCACATCTGGCAGATAGCTCTCTGACAGGCAGTTATTTGGACAAAGATGATGACAATTATTTTCATAAGGATGGCAATATGATATTGACCATAAAGTCACTCAAGCTTTGAAAACCACAGTTTTTTTCCACGGAAAAGGAAAATGAATATCATCACAACAGAGCCGTTTGGCACTAAACATCTCCAATATAGATATTAGACCTGCTCCTTTTGATTTTAGATTTCTATAAATTTCCAAGTCTTCACATTGTTTTTAAAGCAGGTTCATAGTTGGCAGTAGTCTTTCCATGTCTACAATAAAACTCAGCTAAAATAAAGTATAATTAATTTATCATTCACTGATTGTAGAAAAGGCAGATGGACTAAGAATTTGTTGTGAAGTTCTGAGATTTTCAAGAATATGACTTGTCACTTAGAGGAGAATTACATGTTTAAATAAAACAGGATGGAAAAATAATCTTAGTACAGTATTTTTCTTTCTGATAAAGCTTTTTTATTCAGTTAATGATAGTCAATATGTAGCTGACTGTGGGTTAGAAGTTAAATTACTTTCAGAACATTTAAAAAAAAGTCTTAATGTATTGGTGGACAATGATTTAAAATACATGGTTGTTTTAGTCCATTTGGCTGCTATGACATTTATTATTCATTTATTTCTCACATTTTGGGAACCTGACAAGTTCAAGAGCAAGGTACTGGCAGATTTGGTGTCTATTGAAGGCCTACTGTCTGGCTTCTCACTGACCTCACATGGTGGAAGGGGCTAGCTAGCTCTCTAGAGCCTCTGTTATAAGGACACAGACTTCATTCATGAAGATTCCACCCTCATAATCTAGTCACCTCCCAGAGACCCCACTTTCTAATATCATTGTGTTGATGATTAGATTTTCAGCGTATGGATTTGGGGGAAAAATACATTCAGATCATAGCAATGTTATTTACATACATTAACAAATAGCCTTGAACATGAATAAAGGCTTACTGATGGATAGAAATCTTATATTTAAAAATAAAAAATAAAATTCTTAATCAGATTTACGAAATCAATTCAGATTTCACAACTGACTTGTAAAATCAATTTACATTTGTGAAATCAGAACAAGGAGCACAGGGCAAATTTTCTATTTTCTAGAAATGATTTTCAGTGTCTTTTGAAAGTTTAGCTACTTCTCTTCAAGTAGTTTCAAGTGTTAGCCTTGCAAAAGAGAAAAAGTGTAAGATGCCAGTAGTTCAAACACTTTTTTTTTTTTTTGCATAATGGTGACTTTTTATTAAAATAGAGTTCAAAGAACCCAGAAAACTAAGTGGCTTTATGGAGGAGCTCAGAACTTTTTCTTACTTAAGGAAGTGAAGTGAGTATTTAACATGCTAGCCTTTTGCTAACCTCAATGGATGGTATACCTTTACTTTTGAAAAAGAAGAAAACTTTAAAATGATAAAGTTTTATTATCAGGTAGAAGGCACATGGTTAGGTAGCTTTTCTGATCAAATAACTAGAAGATTCATTCACTCATGTAATATTTAATCAAGTCTCCATTAAATGCAAGGCACTTTGGGATATAATAGTGAGAAACACAGACAAGACACTTGCCCACATGCGGCTTAGATTCTAACACAAGAGACAGGCACTAAGAAGTCAATGGCAAAATGACCCAATGGTGACAACTGCCATGAAAGACAATAAAGCTGGGTGATGAGAGAGCCCAGGACCAGGACAAATGGGAGGAGCACTGTGACTGCCTGACATGTGCCATGTCTTGTGTTAAGTGCCAGGAATACAGTGGTAAATGAGGTAAAGTCCTCGCCTTACAGAATGTTCACTCTACTACTTAGACAGGCTGTGATAGAGAAGGGCACACACATGAGCAGGTCACTAATATAACTAGAGGATCAGATCTGTATTAGTCCATTCTCATGCTGCTTAAAAAGATATACTTGAGACTGGGTAATTTATAAAGGAAAGAGGTTCAACTGACTCACATTTCAGCATGTCTGGGGAGGCCGCAGGAAACTTACAATCATGGTGGAAGGGGAAGCAAACATGTCCTTCTTCACATGGTGGCAGGAGGGAGAAGAATGAGTGCTCAGAGAAGGGAGAAGTCCCTTATAAAACCGTCGGATCTTGTGAGAACTCACTCACTATCACAGAGAACAAGATGGAGGATACTACCCCCATGATTCAATTATCTCCACCTGGTCCTTCCCGTGACATGTGGGGATTATGGGAACTACAATTCAAGGTGAGCTTTGGGTGGGGACAGAGAGCCAAACCATATCAAGATCCCTGCAAAAGTGCCATGTCAGCCAAGGCCCAAAGGATGCCTGAGGGACAGCCAGGTGACAGGAAAGAGGGTAGACAGGAGTAGGGTGGAAGGCAGGCACAGGAAAGTGTGTACCAGTCGGTGGCTCAGCTGATGTGAAATCTCAGTAGTACAGTGAGTTGAAAGAAGTGAATTCAGAATGGCAGGAACTTAAGAGTGGAAGAGCTGAGACTGAAAAGTTAGACAGTAACCCAATGAGAAGTTTGTCTTTTTCTCTGAGGTTAAGGGGAAGCTCGTGATGCATTAAGAGAAGCAGGACATGATCCCCAGTGGTAGTGGATTACTGAGGTAATCCATGATAAATGACTTTTATTTTAAAATGAGCAAAATAATGATATGCTTATATACTGATGAAAATGGTATAGTAGAAACAACAATAACAACTTGATATGAAAAAATGAAAAGAGAATGGAGGAGTGATGCCCTTGAGTGTGTTGGGGCAATGGCCTCTAACACCTGTCCCCATGTTGGCCTCCTGGAGGATCACAGACTCCTCACCTCTGGTAGGTTGTTGTGTGACTCGTGGGAATTCTTAGAGCTACTCTTTTCTTAATATACAGGAAGACAATATAATTTTGAGGAAAGTAAAGGCATAAACTAGTTATCTGGGTGATTGTAAATGAATGAGTTGGGGAAATAGTGTGATTGTAGGACTGATTCCATATGATGATTTCACATGGGGATAAAAATTTTTAAAGTAGTCTTAATAAAAACAGGAAATTGCTGTATGTCTGAAGCAAAACAGATACAATTAGAAACATTTTAAAGAAAAGCAAATTTTTTATTTCAAACTGTAATTCTGCATGGTTTTTTATATTAACATTCAATTAGTGTATTAGTGAAAATGAACATTTAATACTGAAGGACATGGTGAGTCTTCCTCAATAAGTGAGTGAAAGAATGATTGAACGACACCTGTAAATACAATCATAAATAGAAATGGGCAGACAAAAAGTAAATACTGCCAGATCCAAAGTAACATCATAGAAGTCCTTTACCTTTTTCAACTGATGGAGACTCTAACAAAAATGAATTGCTTGCAAAAGCTGTGACCTATTTAGCAGCTAATTTTCTAACCCTTAGAAAAATCTGCCATTTAAAGTAAGTTGAATACTACAATCTTTGCAGAAATGACAAGTAATTGCTTTTTTAATCCTATCTATGGCATTTTTGAGATAAAAACACATATTTTTAGGGGACTGGAATGCTACCATTTATTCTGTTGGTGGTAATTTTCTGATAATTAAGTAATCTAACGAAATGTTATTTGTCTCCTCAGGCTCTGTGAAAATGCAATGTGTCTCTTGTTTTCAAAGGTGATTCATTTGCATTACTCCACCAGAAATGTAATAAAGAAAAGTTAATAAATATTCATTGTGTGTTTACAACTAATAATTGCAGTTACTGTAGTTTTGAAAAACAAAATAGAAAATAAATTTTGGCCTTTATTCTGTTACAGGGACTTTTGACTGGCATGAGTGAATATATCCAGGACAAAACATTTTTAATAATGAATAATCATTACAGAATACATAATCTGCTTTATTGTTTATTAAATAGTATATTAAAAGAGCCTTTAGCTGAAGGAATTCTTTATTGCAATTTAATGATTTAATAATAAAATTTATACAAGCAGACCATTGCTTTTAATCTAAAATCTTTAATGTCCAATGGAGGATGTTGTCTGTATCATAGAGTACAGTCTTTGATTACGGTCAATTTACCATATTATAAGGCATTACTCTATATTTTGGCAGTGTTTTCTTTTTTCTTCACTTGTTTTATGTTATTCCTTGTCTCCTTCAAAAGATTACATAGTTTTTAAAGCTACAGCATGTTCTCACTTTCAAGTAGTAGCAAAACATTTTGTACACATGGACACAAAGGTGGGAACAACAGACACTGGGGATTCCAAAAGTGGAGAGGCAGAGTGGGGCAAGGGCTGAAAAACTACCTATCAGGTACTGTGCTGTCTACCTGGGCGATGGGATCAATCGCACCCCAAACCTCAGCATCACTCAATAAACCAAGGTGACAAACATGCACATGTATCCTTAAATCTAAAATATATCATGAAATAAAAGCAAAAGATTACATAGCCCATTAGGGCAAACATCTTTTTCTGGAATCTTTTCTGATACCTGTAATACCCAACTCAATGTTACATTTGCAGGAAATACTTGTAGAGCTCACTTAAAACGAGGTTTGTGCATGTTCTCATTGATAAGCCGGAGCTAAACACTGGGTAAACCTAGACATAAAGATGGCAACAACAGACCCTGGGGCCTACCAAAGGGAGGAGAATGGAGGGGGTGTGGGTTGAAAAACTACCTACTGGGTAGCATGCTCACTACTGAGGTGTTGAGATCATTCATACCCCAAACCTCAGGGATATGCAGTCTACCATGTAACAAATCTGCACATATACCTCAAGCCTAAATAAAAGTCAAAAAAGAAAAATGAGGTTTAAACCTAATTTATTGACCTATTTTTGGTCAGTAATAGGTGTTAGAACTATGACTATTTGTGAATAAAGTAATAATTTTGCCTTTAGGTGTTTAATACAAGGGAAGATTACATATGTATGAAACATAAGCATTCTTGACAAGTTGCCTGCAAAGTATAAAACTTGATTTTAAACTCTAAGATATCTTGTCTTTTGGGGAAAGGAGTGGAAATTTAAATGTGCCAGTTTGTTGTTGACAAGGAAAAATATTAATCCAGTTATTTTTTTCCAACTGATAGAATTCTGGGTATTTTAATATATCAAAAGTGTCATTAATAGAAAAACCTTGAACTGCTTTAGATCTATCCAAACCCATTTCATTTCTCCCCAGTACTTTATCTAATATTGCTATGCATTCATTTTATCTCAAGCCTCAGATCTGATGTCTTCCTAATGTGTTATCTGTATGCAATGTGAAAATGATTTTCCTCTGTCCACTTTCCACTTCATTCATATATTTATCAATTATACCTTGAACTCCCTCTTTGAACATGCTTAATTCACTGTCTGTAATGAGCAAAGTAGACAAAAATCCTAGCTCTCATAAAGACTTTATTCTCATCTGTCCTCAATGCCTTAATAATCAACTCCTAAGTTCCAGTACCAATTTGTCTGAAACACAAGCCACAGTGTAAATGAAGTCTATAGGAATAAGAAACAGGTCATTAATAACAACTAGCACCCTGAAAGCATAGAATTTAAAATTTTATAACAATTCACTTGGCACCAAGGATATTTTATAAACTCTGAAATGTGCCTTTTCTTTCATTTGATTAGTAATTCAACATTTTTGGAATACCTACTAAGTGCCAGACCTCTTACTGTGCTTGATTACATGTAATATTGAAGCCGTGTGAATATCAATCTAGAATTTCATGAGAAATAATAAGCTCACAGTTTTATATCTTAAGTTTCATCACACGGTTGATATTTTGCTTATTTCAAAAACTCTAAAAGTTACTTTGGTGGTTTATACTGTGATTTAAAATTGGCATTTCAGGTCTTTTTAAAAATGTAATTTCTTGAATTTCATGCTCTGTCAGTTTTAGTGTGGAATTAGCCCAAGGTAGTTTTATAGCAATAAGGGATGTCTTATTGAAGAAGCCTGCAAGTACTTTATCTTCTATTCTTGTATTTGCTACTCCAAAACAATTGAAAAAGTAGAAACTGTACCCAAGGGAACTAGCTCTCAACTATTATCTGAAACTTTTTGGGCATGCCTTCTTTAGTTTTTAAATAAAATAATATGCATTCCATTCTTGCACTAGAAAAATTATTGGATTGGTTTTAAAATTAATCAATATACTGTTCTGGAGGCTTTGGATTGCTTTTTCATGCCAAGGAGATATCTAGTAATTCTAAAAGCTGACTCTTACAAGTTTATTGCCACACTATGAGTACAATTTCAAATTACAAGGCAAGCAGAAACGTAAGAAAAAAAGCCAACATTCTTGCCTAGAGAGGCAATTGTGAACTTGCTTGAAGGCCAAACTTGGTTTATAAATTTAGGTCTCCTGGTAATAATGATTTAATATTATTGTAAGAGCATGAACAAAGAACTACCAGTGTCAGGAGTTAGGGATTATATATTATTTATACGACTTTTTTATTATTGGTGCTTTTCTTTCACTGCGTTTAAAGTGCTTTTTAAATATCCTCCTGGCAATGCTAAAAACTCCTTTGTTTGTCATGTCAATTCCTTCCTTCAGAGGAAGAAAGTGAATTCATAGTTTATTATAGGCCAACGGTCACATTTCTGGGATTCCTACTAAGAGTAAGGGGATGATGCTCAGGCACAGTGCTAAATAAAGTCTATCATCCCCCGCTTTTCCATCTGTAGAGTTAAGCATGTAGGCTTTAGCTGTGATATATGTCAACTCATTGATGTGATTTACTATGTAATGATTGATCACCATGTATTTAAGCAACCCAAACTAATTCCACTCAGGTAGAAAATTACAGAGTCAGAGAAATTTAGGTAAGACAAGGACTCTATTGTCTTCATATAACTAAACTAAGGAAAGGGCTTGGTGCAGTTAAATTCAAAGATGATTAGCTCCACAGCTGAAAACATAATCAAAATGCCTTTTTATTGAAGAGTCCGAATTTTGTTTTTATCTGCTGGTTAACTTCTTTTATCTAGGTAGATAGCAATGCAACTGGAAAACTAAATTAGATGGGCTACCTAGTAAAATACACATCCACATTCACACCAAAATAACTATTTCAGAAAAATTTAACAGCTGGAAAACTAATACTCTGTATTGCTTCTTTCATCACACTGGTTTTTATTCTAAGGAAGAAAAAACAAACCTTGTGAAGAATACTGATTGGCTAGGTTTGAGTCACATGCTTACTGCCATTGGCCAATTATTCTGCTACTTCAGTTAACCAGCCAAATAGCAGCCATATTGGACCAAGGGTTGGAGTAAACGGAATATGGTAAAAGGAGAATTGAGTAGTCCCCTAAAGATGTGAAAGTTGAATATTGCCCCCAAAAGGGGAAAAGCTTCTGGGCAGACAAAACACAATCACTCACTGAAATTATGAAGTGGAACTTCTGACCACTAAAGACTCTTTAATTGCATCTAAAGTATTAGAGAAATTAAGTTATGCCCAAGAGAAAAAAACAAAGTGTGGAAAATTAAATAGACATAGCAAGTGTGAATCATGGTAGATGAAGCCACACAGGGCTCTTATAGCACCTGTCATAGCAGTATTTCATAAACATAAGCCTCAGTAAACATTATTTGATGAAGATAACCAAAAATTATCTAGGTGATTAGCAATGCAATCAGCAAACTAAATTAAATGGACTTCCTAGAAAAATATGTCATGCATATTCATATGAAATTAATTCAAGGGATTAATGATATTTCAAAAAGGGAGAACTAATTAGAAGAATAATTTAAAATATAATCTCATTAACACTGATTAGCTTTATAATAGTTTATAGAGGAAGACTGAAGAAAGAAAATCAAATAGTACAAGATAGGGTGAAAATCACCAAACAAAATAATATATATATATATATGGTGTGTGAAATTGTCTCATTTAAAAAAACAAATTAACTTTCTGAAAATGAAAATAAAAATCACAGAAAGAAAATGAGAAAAAATGGATGTTTTCAGGAAATCAATAATTTCTGTTAACTGTCATATATGTATTAATTACAGTTATTATAGAATAACTTTGATAATTATGAACAAAATATAAAGTTTTGCTTTACTTTCAGGGATAAAATTACCAAATGATGTAAATTATGAATAATTTATAGTAAATTATTTGTAAAATCCATTTTTCATAACTTATGTTTTTAATTAAAATAGCATTACTAGTTGGTGTAGCAACAACAACAAATAATAAATGAGGGAGAATTTTCCAAATAAAATTACATCTTTTGTGTCAGATTTTGAGGAATTTTATTTTAAACTCAACTTTGTCATAAAGTTAAATGGAAACTAGACTAAAAGCCTAAGGTCATTTATTTAATCTTTTTCAATTATGGTCCTTAAAGTTAAAATTTCTTTGTATATGAAGACATAACAGAAAACTTCAAACTCAATTTGAAAGCACTTCAAAAATTGAACAGCAAATTAGTTATCAGAAACAAATTGACTTTGAGAGATATTCCCTTAAGAAAAATTAGTATCATATTTAAAGGCACCAACATCCTCAGCTAGAGAAGTTAGAAGTTATTTTCCACGGTAGAATCCACATTTCAAAAATTTGAATGAAGAAGGATTTTTTTTCATGTTTCTCCAAAATAAAGAAGACTGAATCAGATTCTGCATTTCAAAACAAACTTCACACCTATCTAGTACATACACACACACACAATCATGCGACATGTTAAAATTTATTCTGCTATGCAAATGGTGTCTTGATATCAAAAGTTTATCAAAATTTTTTTATCTTAAGGAATCATAAAACTATTTGAAATTAGTTGGAATACTCAAATTGCCTTTTTTCTGGCCTTTCTGCTCCCACCCGTTACTTCTTCTTGTGTCTTTTCCAGAGAGAAACTTAAATCCAATATATATAATTCATATAATGCTTTTTGGCTCAAGGCCTTGCTGGGGTTCTCCTTTTATTCAGAGTGAAAAATGAAATCTTTGCACAGTCTTCTAAACCCCTGACTTATCTGGTGATCCCTTTCTGATCCCATTCCTCCCATCCCCACTGGACCATACGGACCCTGCCACACTTGTTCCTACTGATTTGCCAGCAACAAGGGACTGTGTGCCATCTGCCTTTACTCTAATGTCACCCTTCTCAGTGAGGCCAACCCTTAATGTCATGTTTCAAATTGAATGCCACCACCCATCTCTTACCTGTTCAATTTTTCCCATGGCACTTATCTTCTACATGGAATCTAAGTTACTCATTATGTTTTTCTTTATTGTCTTTCTCCCTCTTCCAGAATGCAACCTCCAAAAAGGCAAGAATATGTGTCTGTTTTGTTCCTGATATATACCCCATTTTAGGTCCTCTTAGTTTTAGGTCATCTGGAGATCTGGTCTCTAGGGATATTGGCTCTTATTCTAGCCACAGTTGCCGTTGGGGTGACCAAGATTGCGTGACAAACTTCACAGGGCATGACCGGACAATATCTTACCTACTATTCCCTGGGCTTCCCCACTGAAACTGATCTGGTGAGATGCCCCAGTGTTCTCTACACCCTGGTATGTGCAATTCAGAAATGTGGGGAAACTAACAATCTTACCACAAAAAGCCAGAAGCCAATGAATGAATTACATCCTCTTATCAGACTCTCTGGAGAAGTAATTATTTACATATGCTGTCACAAAGCAGTTGGGCAAAATGAAGCAATAATTTATCTTTGACACTCAGAGGTAGCCAGATTATGCACCCCTGCATTGGTGTTCTCTACTTTCCTTCTTCACTACTATCTTCCCTCACTTCTGCTCCCTGGGATTAAGCTTCCCGAAAAGGATAGAAGTACACTAGCTTTTGTCTGACGCTTTGCTTTCTGGAAAACCTAGGTTAGTACAGGAGATAATAAATAACTATTTATCTATTGAATAAATCAATGTAAATTAATAATATCAAATAGAGGCATAGAAATATTGAGTGAGTTACATTTATGCCAGTATACATACCCAAGGAATCAGATATTATGTCAAGCCTAAAGAGAAGATACTTACTCAGGAATAAATGTATAACAAGAAAACATAAATGTGCAATATGCTCTAAATTTGTTTCTTTACATATGGCAAGGAAAGAAACCTTAAAGATTCAGTGTAAAACATCAACAATCTCTCAGTAGCTTATATGCAATATTTTTGTGATGGGTATTTCTAACAACTTTGCAAAGATAACCTTCTTTAGTCTACTAGTTTTAGAAAAAAAAGTCTTGAAATCCAGCATTAGTTCGTATTGACCCATGATTATGTGATTTATATATCCACTAGATAGGTGAAACCACTTAGGAAAAAAAAGTAAACTATCTTAAAAAATATGATCAAGACATGCATTGAGATAATGGAATAGTTATTACATGCATTTTAATGACGTATTATCTTCATTTTAATTTAGGATGAAAGTCTTTTACACTAAATAATTGACTGAGATTTGTTAAACATATATCCTATGAGACACATCTCACTGTCTTCAATATCTTTATATTTATATTTCATATATTACCCTAATTGTTTCACAGAGTAAATGCCATTATAAAAATGATTATAATATTTTAGTATAGGGTTAACCTTAACATACGAATAAAATGATTTTCTATCTATGTAACTTTACATTTTTAATTTTAGAGCTTTAGATTTTAAAGGTTAATAAAGATCTTTAGTGATGATAAAAAGATTATAACATTACATTTTGCAATTTAAGAATTACTATTATAAGTAACATTCCCCAAAGTAATACAATTGTGACATTTAACAAAAATATTTATTCAACAAGCAAATGAGCAATTGGAAAGAAATATATTCCTCTAAATTACATTTCACTTCTAGCATATGCCTGGAAATTTAGCAAAAATAGACAAGAAATTCACCTACATCTTTAAGAAATTAAAAACTATGATCCTTAGAGAGATTTTTTCACTTTCAGTTGAAAAACGGGACTTTGCTTTTATTGGTCAGATATTTAAAGGTATATGAACTTATTAATAAGGATGAATAAAAATAGATAGCTTTGACCGTTTTAGATGCCCCATGTAAGTGGAATCATACAATATTTGTCCTGTGACTGGCTTATCTTACTTAGCATATAGTCCTCCAGGTTCACCCATCTTGTCACATATGGCAAGATTTCCTTCCTTATTAAGGCAAAATAATGTTTCATCATATATATAAACCACATTTTCTTCATCCATTCATGTATTGATGAACTCTCAGGTTGTTCCCATCTGCTGTTGAGCATAACTTTGCAATTAACATTGGAGTGCAGATATTTCTTTCAGATCTTTTAATTTTTCTATTGTAGTTTATTATATTAAGATACACGGAGACAAAAACATTCTACATAATGATTTTACCACTCATTAGAGATGTTATATTTTAGCACATATATGTAAAAGTAAGTACATAGCAACAAAGTGAAATGATTAATCGGACCCTGCTTTTTAAGTAAAAGTTCCCATTAAGGTATCAAACATAAAAACTTAAAAGGATAAGTAAATAGATTGTTAGTAGTATCACTAAAAAATAAGTATGAGTGGCCTTTACAAAAATCCATCCTTACCATTTAAAATTCTAAACTATAGCTAACTTGGGGGATAAATGGGAAGCAGATGGAGGGAGGGAATCAAATAGTTTAAGAGTGCTGTTTCAGTTTAAAGTTTTCATGTGAAACTCTGAAAGGACAATAAACTCCTAAACTCTAAGGACTGATTCCTACCAGCTTCTGGGCCACCCAGGTCACTACGACAGGGCAAGTGATTTGTTAACACCCTCTAAATGAATGCCAGTAATACTGAGTTTTTTCCCATGAAGTTTGTATTCATACGATAGATAACTTTCATAGTTTTAGTTTTTTGGCCTAAACATACTCCCTGGTCACTGTCACAGTTTAAATATTAAACATAGTGGTAGGCATTGTAAGAACTTTACAGATATTAAGTCATTTAATTTTCACTGTATCTTTGTGAGTTAGCTGCTATATTAAAATTCCATTGCTGGTCAGAAGAATACTCAAGACTGTGGGTTCCTGTCATGGTAGGAACTATGTGGAATTTATCTGTGTATTGTTCCTCTGCTCTCAGTCCCTGCTGCTCACCACACCTAGTACCTGAGACATACCAGATATTTGGTGTTGGTCTCTTGAATAAAGCAGCGATCCCAAACTTTTTGACACCAGGCACTGGTTTCATGGAAGGCAGTTTTTCTTTGGCCAGCAGGGGGAAGGGGAGGAGGATGGTTTTGAGATGAAACAAGCTCAGATCATCAGGCATTAGATTCTTATAAGGAGCTTGCAACCTAGATCCCTTGCATATGCAGTTCACAATAGGGTTCGTGATCCTATGAGAATCTAATGTCACCATTGATCTGAATCTAAAAGCATAGATATGATTCTAGATTGGCCTTGAACAACATCTCAGTTATGATTCTTTATTCCGGGGGTTCCCACCCCTGGGCCAGTACTGGTCCCTGAACTATTAGGAAATGAGCCACACAGTAGGAGGTGAGCAGTGGGTGAGTGAGCATTGCTGCCTGAGATCTTGATTGTATTTCTTTTTAAGATATACTCAGAAGTGAGATTGCTGGGTCATAAGATAGTTATGTTTTTAATTTTTTCAGGAACCACCACACTGTTGTCCACAGCACCTGCACCACCAGTTTATATTCCCACTTACAGTGTTGATTTCACTCACACATGGGATCTACAATTGTCAAACTCATAGAAACAAAGAATAGAATGATGGTTTCCAGGGGCTAGGGGCACAGGAAAATTGGGGTTTCTGGTCAATGTGTATAAAGGTTCAGTTATATACGACATGTAAGTTTTAGAGATCTGCTGTATAACATACTGGCTATAATTACTTATACTGTATTTTGCATTTAATAATTTAATAGAAGAGATCTCAAGTGTTCTTACCAGAATTTCTTTTAAAAAAAGATGACAAAGAAAGTAAGGTACAATACTTTAATTGTCCATGCATTTTTTTTTCTGGGTTGATATCCCCTCTCTACAGAGATCAGGAAAGACTATTGAAAAGGTTGATGGGTGTATGTTGTAGATATCTATTGATTATTCTGCCATCGCTCTTCTTAAAACTTATTCTAGGCCGGGTGCGGTGGCCTGTAATCCCAGCACTTTGGGAGGCTGAGGTGGGCAGATCATGAAGTCAGGAGATCAAGACCATCCTGGCTAACACGGTGAAACCCTGTTTCTACTAAATATACAAAAAAAAATAAATAAATTAGCCAGGCGTGGTGGCAGGAGAATGGCGTGAACCTGGGAGGCAGAGCTTGCAGTGAGCCAAGATCGCACCACTGCACTCCAGCCTGGGCAACAGAGCAAGACTCCGTCTCAAAAAAATACTTATTCTAATTTTCATTCAAGTATATATCCTTCCCCTTTGACCCAGGGGTAGGTCCTGGTTTCTCTGGAGCCACGAGCACATTTCACTGCTCCTGCCTGAAAAAAGGCTCAGGGTGAGTCCATGACCACCCCACCTACAAGCGGTGTGACTCTCAGACTCCTTGATGCAAATGCTGGAAAGCTGATGGCCCGCTGTGCAGGTCAGATGTGGTTCAGTAGCCTTCTTGTTTAATAAAGGTATTCAACCCTGATAAAAAGCCAACACATGGAGAAGGAAAATTCCCAGAAACAGCAGAGAAATAAACCCAACTCCCCAGTAAAACCCATCTAAAACTTTTTTTTTAATCTATGGAGATTGTTAGTTACCCTAAGACAATAATTCCTGTTATCACTTAGGCCAGTTTGAGTTGGGTATTTTATTATGTGCACTGGAAGAATCTGTCATATCAATAATCATTAATCAGTATTATATTTTCGAAGGATTTCTTTTGCTTCAAAATCTTGCTATACCTAAGTATTTCTCAATGGTACTTTACAAGTAAGTACATTCTAGATCAGTCAGTAAAAGCTAGGTTTGATTTTTTATGTAAAGCATAGATGTTGCTATAACTGAAATGTATTTATACACTCATTCAACCAACTCATTCATTTTTAGAATGCAAAAGGCAGCCTAAGGAGCCTGAATGCAAGATCATTATGACATTATACGTTGACTACTCCAGGCATTATTCTAAACCAAAAGTGTTTTAAGGGCCCACAGATCCCTATAAGATGTTTACTGTCTTTAAATTCCACTTACTTACTTTCCGTATATAGATGTATAAATTCAGAGAAACAGTCAAGAGTATAGATGGATACTGTCATTATCATTATTTGAATGATTTTAAATTAAGTCAATAACTAAACTAATAGTACCATAAAATAATGTTTAATGTTAAATACACAAAAAATAAATGTATTTTGTATCATAAACTAATGGGCAGGTTATCCCTGCCATTCTAACCTGTAACAGAATACATTTATGGACAAGCAATACAGTAAGCAGAAGAAGAGGTAGGTTCAGGGGTAAAGGCATAAGAGGGTCAAATCACAATCCGAGCTGCAGAAAGTAAGCACAATGCCTTTATACTCACCAGTGTTTCAGTATGTCGTACCTATCCTGCCTGCCTCTCAGCAGTGATTTTTTAAAAAGATGAGAAAAAGTTGGGATTAAAAAAAGGGCAAAATGCTTATGAAAGTACTATGTGAAATGCTTCATAAAAATGAGATCTTTGTTATTTGTATTATCATTTATTCTTATGGGTTGAACTGTATAATTTAAAAAGATGTGTTGAAGTACCAATTCCTGCTACCTGCAAATGTGACCTTATTCATAAACAAGGTATTTGCAGATGTAAGAAAGTGTAGATAATGTCATACTAGATTAGGATGCCTCCCCTAAATTCAATTACTGGTGCTGCTATGAGGAGAGATTTGGATACAGACGGAAACACACTAAGAGAGATGACAGGGTAGGAACTACAAGGCAGCGATGCAGCCAAGAAGTGTAAGAGACAAGAGACTGCCAGCAACCGCTGGGGGCTAGGAGGAAGCAAGAAAGAGTTCTTCCCTAGAACCTCTAGAGCCTTCAGAAGGGGCATGGCCTTGCTAATGCCTTGATTTTAGACTTCTAGTCTCAGTAACTATGAGACAATAAATTTCTGTTATTTTAAACCACCCACTTTGTGGTCATTTGTTACTGCAGCCATAACAAATACATTTATCTAAAGAAAAGCAAGTTGCTTAGGAGATACATTGTGTTTTGAACCCCTGCTTTCTGACTAGCTAGAGCTTCCTTAATCAAGATTTTTTATTTTCTGTTAGTGGCTATTCATTCTAACTATAGAAAAAGGCAGTAAATGGTTTTTCTTTTTTGAGAGTGGGACAATGCAGAAAAGCAAAACTAGTGAAGTTCGGTGCAAGTAAGATCAGCACCTGCTTTCTTTCACCTGCCTCTCCCAGCTCTTCACATTGCAGCCCACTAATTGCCTACCTAAAATCTCAGCCTGGCCATACTTCAAAGACAACCCAAATATAAGGTGTATAGGATGGAAACCTCATGAGTCTATATTGGTTTCCCTAGTTGTTTAGCAAAGCTAGGGGTTTAAATACCCATACCCAGTGTTAATCTTCAGCTTCTGCATTATACTTCAATTCCTTCTTCCTTATAGTTAGGCCCAGATTCCCGTGGTCTGAGGCTTACTCCTCTGCAGGTTACCTTCCGTTTGCATCCCCATCTCAACTTTCCACCTTTCTCTACTATGTTTCTGTAGGAGAAGGCTGAGCTATCTATATACTTAGCAGACTCCTGTGGGCCCAGACTTCGGTTTGAGTTGAACATTGAAGAACCAAGCAGGACATGAGAAAGAGGGAGGAGAATGAGATCGGTGTATTTCTCCTATTGGCTTTTGTCATGAGAAGTAATTATGGGTTAAGACCTTAACAAACGGTTTCCATTCAACTCTCTCCATCTGGGCTTCAGGAAGTCCTCCCTCCTTTCCTGTCGTAGGACCCTCTGCTGAAGCTCTTCCCATTTACTAGCCCCAGCTTGCTCTATCTTCATGATTTCTTTATATCTTGAGTATAGTTTTGTCAATAATCCTTCTTGTAAAAAACAAAACAAAACAAAAAACCTCCTCAAATTGTTCAATTTGGGTATGTCATTGATTTCCTGTTGGAATTGATTGATAACACCCCTCTCAATCTCAGCCTTCCCTGTCCTTGTATATCTCTGATCGTGCATCAGGCCTTCTGCTGCCTCTTGTTTTTTTCTTATCAGTATCCGCATGCCTGATTCTAAACCCCCACTGAATCATTGGGAAACTTCTCCTCTATAAGTTGACCAACTAGATGAGGATCATGTCATTCGTCCATTTGTCAATATTTACTGAGTAGCATGCTGAAGTGGAAACTGTTTTAGGTGACAGGAAAAAACTGATGAACAAGGTCAAGGTCTTTACTGTTACGGAGCTCACAAATCTAAGGAGGGTAATAATTGATCACAACATCAAAATAAATTTTAGATAAAACTTTGCAGATTCAAACTTTTTGGAAAATTTCTTCCTTGAATTCTAGAAATGTTACATTTTCTTATATTCTCTTAATCATGTTCTAGCCTGCTGATTTTTACCTTGAGACACTAATGCTAGTGTCTAAGGGTGTAATTTGCTTTTTTAACAGCAGTATTGAAGTAAAATTGACACAGCATAAATTTTACTCATTTTAAGTAAATTTATTGCCTTGTGCAAATATCACCACAATCTATTTTAGAACATTTCCATCACTACCAAAAAAATCCCTTTGTGCCCATTTACATTCACTCCCCATTATCATCTCTAACCCCAAGTAATCCCTAATCCACTTTTATGACTATAAGTTCTCCTTCCCTGGATATTTCATGAAATTGAATTGTACAATATATGATCTTTCATATCTGGCTTTTTTAAATTTTTACTTAGCATAATGTTTTTTTACTACTTTTTATTGCTGAGTAGTATTCTATGGTATGGATATACTACTTTTTATCGATTTACAAGTTGGTGGACCTTTGAATTGTTTCTAATTTTTAGCTATTATGAAAAATATACACAGGTCTTTATGTGGACTTGTTTTTATTTCTCTTGCTTAGATACCTAGAAGCTCTGGTTTGTAAACTTAACTTTCTAAGAATTTGCCCAGCTGTTTTCCAAAATGACTGCACCATTGTGCATTCTATAAGAAACATAACAAGTGTTTCCACTTCTCTACATTCTCACCCATTTGTTATTGTCTGGCTTTATTTTTTGAAACGGAGTCTCACTCTGTCACCCAGGCTGGAGTGCAAAGGCCTGATCTCGGCTCACTGCAAGCTCCGCCTCCTGGGTTCATGCCATTCTCCTGCCTCAGCCTCCCGAGTAGCTGGGACTACAGGCGCCTGCCACCACGCCCAGGTAATTTTTTGTATTTTTAGTAGAGACGGGGTTTCACCGTGTTAGCCAGGATGGTCTTGATCTCCTGACCTCGTGATCCACCTGCCTCAGCCTCCCAAAGTGCTGGGATTACAGGCGTGAGCCACTGTGCTTGGCCTATTGTCTGACTTTTGAATTATAGTAGCAGTAATGAATAGAAAGTAATGTCTTATTATCATTTTGTGTTTTTTTCTAGTGACAAATGATGTTAAATATCTTTTAATGTACGTAATGCCACTCATATATCTTCTTTGTTGTAATGTCTAGTCAAATGTTTTCTTTATTTTTATTGGATTTATATTTTTGCATTTTTTTGTGAATTTAGAATACAAATGATTTAATGTAAAATTTGCAAATATTTTATCCCAAGCTATTGCTTATCTTTTTTCATTAATGTAATTTTTAATATATCATATGCATACATATAGGCAGTTATGTGTGCATAAGCACCTGTGTGTGTGTGTGTGTGTCTTGTATGCATGCCCTTTGGACTTTGTGCATTACCTGTAAGTCAGAAAGTCAGAGTCAGACAGATTCTAAATCCTTTCTTGTAACCTGCCCTGAATTTGAATGAATAGTCTGAGAACTTTGGGACTTCAGGAGACACAGAATGTATACCTGTCTGCAATAAATAAGCCCATGAGCTAAATTTGAAAGAAAAAAAGCCAACTGATGGCACTATTCTGAATATTGGCATTGTCATATTTGTGTTGTGAAAATTTCTTATCATTTTACTCTCATGAACTTAAATATCAATAATCCATTATTACAATCACGATCCTTATTGTCTGACGTTAAGATAGCTCAAGATGCAAAAAGTCCATCATTTTCCACATTGATGTATAATTTAATTTCATATCATAGGTACCATTTTATATACCAGAAACAACTAAATAAATATATGGTAATAATTCCTTATGGTATGATTTTCTTATTTGGGAGCATGACTTGCTACAAAATTTGCATAACCATTAACTGAAAGTACAGAAAGATTTAGAGTATCTAAATGAAATCTTTCTCACTTCTTCTATCAAAGTATTTTGGATCAGCCAGCAGGGCATCTTCTACTGCTCATATAATTTTAGAAACTGATGAAATAACCCATTTGTGTGCACATGGTGGGAAATCTAAATGAAGCTCTGTTATTTTATAAACTGTGATTCTACAACTTTAGCAAAATTTTTATGACAGTGAGAGTGAAAAAGGAATAGCACATTTTTGTGTCCAGGAAATATGCCACGAAATTATAGTACTGTACAACTATGAGATTTTAAGATACATTATCATTAGCAAGCTACTTTTCCAGAGAAGCAGGTAAAGTGGGATCAGTTACTATAAGCACCATGATCTGTTCCCCAATTAATTTTTGTAATTCACTTCCAACTTGAATGAAAGAACATAGACATTTTCTTTGCTTTGGTGCTATTGATCATGTCTTCCCAGAATGCTTCATTAGCACCAACTTTGCCCTGGCCCTGCACACAGCTGATTTGGAGATATCCCTCTTTGTTAAAATCGGCAGGTTAATCCCTTCAGAATGACAAGAGTGCAGATTCTAGACCTGGACAGGCCCCAGCTACATGCCTCTTGTAGTTCTCCTACTTCTCTCCAGATAATTTTGCTACAGACTATAGAATACCCAATTGATTGAAGTCTAAAGATTATAAATGTAATTTATGAGTTGTATTTGATTAAATGTGTGACTGCCGCGAGGGACATAGACATTTCCTCCTGTTAGTGGAAGCCCTGTGCAAATCACTTGAACCTAACCTAGCAAGCTGGAAGCATCTTCTTTAAAATCTTGAGTCAAAATTGCAAGCTATGGGAATACTCGTTAAGCAAACATAAGTAGCAGTCATATCACCGAAGGTGTTTTAGGTTGATAATTATTGTGTTATCATTATTAAACATTAAGATCTATATTTATCACCTGATCAAATTTGTACATTTAGCATTGAAGCAACTTGAGTATTTAAAGGGCAAAGTTTTTCTGATTAAATAAGCGTTTGAAATAAATGATCACTACATTTGCCTTCCAACATTAAGATGCTATGAAAGATTCAGCATTAGCACCCATGATAACAAAAATAATGCACTCAATTAATGCAGGTATTTTCGGACCCAATTTGGCTGATGAATCTGCAGGAATGGAGGAGGAAACATCTTATTTGATAGAAATTCCATTCATTATGATGGTTTATTGGTCAGGCACTATATTTTCCTACTTTAAGAATTTGGTATAAATGCCTTATATAAACATTGCTTTTATTCTTCTAAAATCTATACATCTCAAGTAATCAAATATAGTACATTAGATAAGCACTCAAATACCTAACATAATTGAGGTCCTGAAAAAGCCTTATGGAAGTCATGATTTTTGGTCTGATGGAGCCATATTAATGGAAATCATCTTTAAAGCATTAAACAATCTGTTAAATTGTCAGAGTTCAAGCCCCTTGCCAATACCTGTGAAGGCCCGAGAGAACTGCTCAGTAAAACCAAAAACTAATCGTGAAAAGTACGAAGTGTAATTCATAATTGAGGACATAATCCATGCTTTGTCTTTGTAATTATATAATAGTCAAGCTCTGAAGTATACATTTTCCAAATTCTAAACCACCTGTACAATTAGAAATCATATCAAAGTAAATATGAAGATTTGTACATTTTTAATATACATAATTTTAAGAAAGAATAGCTTAAAGGTTTCATTGAAAACTATTGTTAATACATTAAACTTATTCAAATAAAATCTTATTAAAATTATAAATTATAATTAAAGTCATAGATTAACACTGCAATCACTATACTATACTGTAATTACTGTATTAGCCATGACAATTTGAAGCATTCTTTCTATTCTGCTTTGTTTTCATGAAAGATTGTAGTACAAATTTCTTTTCAAATAGACACTCTGCTTTTCTTTTTTTAGTTTTAACAGATTTATTGAGGTATAATTGATACCAAAGAACTGCACATATTTGATATGCACAATGTTATGACCCTACTTATAGTCAGCCATTAACATAATTGACTAAAAATAACTCACTAAACCCATTCATCATTTTTACTAGAAGTGTGCATAAACCTTGTCCTGGGCATATCATATTTTATTTAAGTTTCATTTATTTCATTTAACTCAAAGAGTGAAAGATGCAAAAATGCTTAACACAGGGGGAAAAAAAATCAAAGACCCAAATCAATACATGTGGTATTTCAGAGGATTTCACTGTAGAAATAATGGCTAATCTTTCTATTTAGTAGAATTATTTTGTCTGCTTAAATATAATCAATTAACTTCAACATAGCAGTAAGGCAGAGGACCAACAATTTGCCTTTTTATTCATTCAGCAAATCAAAATATATTGTTGTTCCATTTTATTTCTGAAGTGAGGTCCTGGCAAAAGCCCATGTTTCTTGGACTGCCTAGGCCATACTAACTGGAAATCATAAATGAAGCATTAAACAACCTATCAATCTGACAAAGTTCAAGGGTCTCACTGATACATGTAAAAACCCTGCCACCAACTTAAAACCAAGATGTCACTGGTGAACAATATCAACATGGTGGCTGTTTAGCTTTTAGTATAGTGCAAAGGAGATATTGCTAAACAAATAACGTGAGCAACTATAGAATTAACAGTATGATTTAAGCATATAAAGCTCAGGTGTGCATTAGTATTTCCTCAATTACACAATACTGTGTTCTTTTCCAACAAATACTGCAATTTTTAGAGGGATGTTAGGGGTCAAGATCTAAATCCAACTTTTGTAATAATTTTTTTCCAAGACAATACACATGGTCAAGTAAGAAGTATTATAAGCTGTAGCAAAGCTATAAAAATATTTTATCAATATAGTCTCTCAGTTTTAAAGCAATTAAAAATAAACAAACTTTGTGCTGGGATAAATTAGATTTAGATATTGCCCTTTAGCAATTAAGAAATGGAGAAAACAGTGGTTATTTTCCAGGGTGATGAGAAAGACTTCATTTCAATCACTACATTTGAGAGTTTGCCTGCAGATACCTCAAGATCACCATTTAAGAGTTTACACATTTTCTTATGCTTCAGAAAGATTGTCTGAGAGTCAACACCTAGGAGTAACACATTTTTCCAAACTGGAAAACAAAATCAACCCCACAATTTAAAATCTTCCTCCAACATTTGTAGAAAAAACAATTGGTCTTTTTCTGATGTGACCGGCATCTTATAAACTAGTTCAGGATTCCTTGTGGAATAGTCTTTCATGTCTGCTTCTCTCCCCTAGCTTCTCAGCCTCTAACAGCTGTTTGCTTTCTCTTGAAAGTTAAAATGGATTCCAAAGTAGAAGCGCATATATCCAGTGAAATTTTTCAAATCTCACATATTTTTCTAAAGTGCCAGATTAAAAAAAAAAAATCATTTTGCCTTACAGAAAGATTTGCCTTAAGTGCCACGTGCAAAATATGATTTTGTTATATAACTATTAAGTAATATTTACTACCATTTATACATGACATTCTTCACATAATAGCTAAACAGTTTTTTTCCTCAAAACCTCTTAAGTAAAATTCAAAGCACAAATTGTACTGAAATATAAAAATGTATGCAATTAGATAGTTACATATTGACCAAGTCAACAAATAATTAAATAAAGAATGTGTAGATTAGATTTACTTTGTTTCTTTTGGGAGTGACAAAATGTCAGAATATTGCAAAGAGTATTCATCTTTTATTTTAGCTTGGATTTTCTTTCTGAACACTTTTGGAATTAAAAAAAAGTAGATGAAAGAACTTTTGAAGAAGGTATAGAAAGCCAACCTAAATGAAATGATTGAAATAAGAGCTAATAATTTTTGTAACTTTGGAAGATTAGAAGAAAAAATAACGTTATTATGTAGTATTATACGTATTGTTCTTAATTTTTGTTTGTTTTTAGACTTGCAAGGTTTGTTCTCTCTGCTAGAAAACTTTTTAAAGGCTAATAGGCTATTTTTTCCTGTTAAAACAATTTTTTCTCCCCCATCCAAATTTCTTTCCAACTATTAAATACTCCCCCAGGTGTGAGACACAAAACAATATTTCGTGTGTTACAATAGATCTCCTTAACTGCAAGCTCCTTGAAGACAGAGACAGTATGTGTTTTTTCCTTAGTATCTATTTTCATGAGCAAGCACATCCTATTGCCTTACAGAAAGATTTCTGTGCCTTGCACAGAACAGCACTCACTAAACATTTTCTAAATGAATTAATACATGAATTCATATTATTTCTGAGCAACAAACTATGAACCTTCATACCATAAGGTTGAAGCTAAAATGAATAACACAATTCATATTATTAATAATTTAGTAGCATCATTAATCTTTATTGTGATATATAAAAATCAATCACAAATGTTAAATGTTTGTATAGATTAATATGCTATTATTATTCAGGTACAGCCTTGCCACAACTTCCTTGGATTAACTGGGAGAAAGAAGGGGACCAGGGAGAATAAAAAGTGACAGATTTTGAAGCCTCTGCTGCTTTCCTTCCTCTGATTGGGTTGAGAAGGATTTGGGTTCTAATTCCTAATCCCAAACCATTTCGCTTTCACTAGCAGAGCACTTAGCTTTCCCTATATGATTTTAGCAGAGGGATAATGCCAGATATTATCCCAGACTCCTTCTATCTAAGGGACAAAGGGCACCATACTCAAGCAATCTTAGGAAATCCAGGTGAGCCTTGATGGAGGAACAGAGAGGGCTGAAAACTCCTGAGATTTCCTGAGTTGCAAAATCAGTCATTCCTCCCTGGCTGAGCTGAAGATATATGGAAATGTAGTGACCAAGCAAAGATATTGCCTTTTTGTTCTTAGAGCATATGGTCCAGTGAGGATGAAAAAAATTCATCAAATAACCATACAAACATTTTATAAATGTCATTTTGAAAATGAGAGATTTTTGTGTTGTGACTGAAAAGGGATGTGCATGAATCTTCAGAGGGATCTCAAAGTAATGTTCTCTCCTGACTAGTTTCTCACGTACCCTTTTACATGGGTGGAAGGGACTTACGCTGACAAAAGCACTTTCTTTCTCTTCCCTAGAAGGCTGGAGTCTGCATGTAGATAGAGCAAGAGGGTATAGGATTTAAGGGAATCTCTCCCCTAAACCTATCCTATCAACATCTTCTGGAAATTCCCACAAACCAATATATATTGGGTCTAACAAACAAGAACAACTTAAACAGAAAAAATATTAAAAAGATAAATATAATACTCACTTAAAATGCAAACTCTTCCTGAGAATGGATCTAGAAATTACAGTAAATGGAGAAATCCTTGAATAATATCAATATCTTACAACTACCAGCTCTCCACCTATATACAGAAGTCATCTGAGTTCCTTCTTATTGATTTGGAGAATTAGGCCCTGCATAGGTCTTTATATAATTCTACTTTAAAATCGTTTTTTAAATGAAACATTCTTTAAATAATTGTTCATTTTGTATTTAACAAGATATCATGAAAAATATTCACTTTTGGTGACTCATTATCCCCAGTGTTTGCTGGCATAAAAAAATCACAGGTGCCTTTTATCCTCTTTCAAAGTTAACAAAAACATACTTCAGGTACTTCTTCAAAACGATTACTGCCCACAAGAAATAATCATGTATTGAAAATGACCTTCCATTAATGCAATTGCTAAGACATTATCTCTGAGATATACCACTTGTATTTTGTTGTGGGAGATCTTTATTTATTACCTCATGACAGCAGCTTCCTACTGATGGGAGAAAAACATTTGCTTCCCCTTGGTCTGGCATACCCTAACTGCTGGTTCTCAGTTATCAACAGTATTTCTTGATTAGATGTGGTCAATCAGATCCTTAGATAGCTATTATTTATGTATCTTCACAGATGGTCTGTCACCTCACCCAGCAGTACAAAGTGTACACTATAGAAACATGTTGTTTATTTCTATCTTCTATTAAGAACTTTTTAAAATGTTTGTGCTATATTTTCAGTAGCTTTTCTATAAGGGATGGGGAGAATATTGATATAAAATTGGTATTTCAAATAACATATTTTGTTCCAATTCATTAACGTGATTGTACATTTAGTAATGAGTCTCTCTTACACAGATTTTATAATGAAATGAATAAAATCATTTATAATGATATTCTGTGAGGTCTGCGGGACTTTTAGTCCCCATGATACCTAGACGGTAAACTAGCATGTGCCCTTCTTGGCAATGGAACAGCAATCTTGGCATCATTCACACAAATATGTCTATGTAGTTCCCAAAGAAGTCTATTACTAAAATCTGGGAGTGGACCCCAAGAGAAAATGCATTGCTGAGAATTCTTTCATCAACCAGTACATAGGCTGTGTATTTGGCAGGTGCACACACCTCCTTTTAATAATGTATTCTGTCAAATAGCTGCACATATCCTATCCTTCATTCTTAAACATCCCATGGCCAAAAAGACAAAAATGCATTGAAGCAGAGAATGTCTGCATTGAAAAGATAAAAATTAAGTTTAAACTACTTCAATGAATTCAGCAGAGGGCCCCAAATTCAGGCAGCTAGTATAATAGCTGTCTTTTTAAGATTGGTTTTAGCTATATCTTGAATAAACAATTATCCTACTACAGAGGTGGCTAGATTTATACACAAAGACTAAATACAAGTCAATTTTTGCTTCCATGTTCCCAGGAATGCTTTAACTTGTTAAATATTAAAATAGAAGTCAATATAATTTCTTTGGAGAAAATGATACACTCAGTTCATGAGAATTAATAACCTAACTTGGACATTTCGTGCAATTCAATCCAGTGGTTCAATTTTCAGGAAAATAATACCATATGTGCTACTGTAATCTAATAAACATGCTTATGAATTTCTTAGGTACTGTTCAATTTAAAACGATTGTTCCCATGTCCCAAAAGTCATTAGAAAATGAGGTCATAAATCTATTTTTAAATGGCTTTTTACCAGAGATTATAATTATTGAATGGACAATGATTGGAAGTCATTTTTCACCTGCAAAAACCAGACAAGAAGTGTTTAGATCACTGGGCTGGCAACCCAGTTTTACCATTTCACAACTCTGGGGCCTTTGGTAAGTAAGCTACCTTTTTTTTACCTCAGTTTTATTATTTGTAAAATGAATAATAATAGAATCTGCTTTGTATACTTTTTTGGTCAGAATTACTTAATACCAAAAAAAAAAAAAAACTCATTATTCTGAACAAAGGAAACCTATGACAAGCCTAGCATTAAGGCTGGCTTTTAGAACTTCAAACCTTTGACCAGGTATATCTCTAAGGAGCTCTTATTTCCTGTTATACCAAACATTCCTGGGGTTGTAGATATCCCATAATACAGAAAGAAGAGTCACAGAATAAAAGAAAATTTCTTAAATGGAAAAAATAAATGTGTAGGATAGTTGATAGTTGGTTGATAGTTAAAATGCGATCAGCTTCCCTATCTGTGGGTTTCACATCAACAAGAATTGAAAATATTCAGGAGAAAAGTGGATGGTTTCTTCTGTGCTGAATATGTATAGGCTTTTTTCTTGACATTTTTCTCTACCTAATACAGTATAATGACTATGAACCGAGCATTTATGTTATATTAGGTATTATAAATAATCTAGAGATGATTTAATGTATATGGCAGGACGTGCATAGGTTGTAAGCAAATAGTGTGCCATTTTATATTAGGGACTCGAACATCCAGGAATTTGGGGATTTGTGGGGGTTTGGGAGCTAATCTCCCATAGATGCTGATGAACAACTCTATATACTACTGCATTTTCATTATAGTTATAATTTTAAATGCAGCTACACAAGAACACACAGAAGACCAATTTTTGCTCATTGATTTGTCTACAACATCCAGCACTACACTTACACATAGGTGTTCACTAAATGTTTGTTGAATACATGGAATGAAAGACTCAGTTAATGAATGAATGAACCCTGAGCCCATGCCATCTCTTCTTCAAGTACTATAGTGCAAAACAGAGCAGAAGTCAGAGTGATTTTATTTGTGATTAACAAGTGAGTATTAAGATCCTCAAAAAAAGTATAATTATTGCCGTTTGTTAGGTGACTTCAATGAACAAAGGAGAAAGGGGTGAAGATGTGAGTTAATCAATAGACAGATATAATTGGTGACCCAATGATTGTTCAGGTAAAAGGTAATGAAGAGGGAGATTGAGTTAGTGACAGAAAAGTGCTCAGAACGAGAGATTCTCTTGTAAATGTTGATTTTATTCAAAGAGTGAGAGAGAGTGAGAAAGGAAAAGAGAGAGAGAGGTTATCTAATTAACTCAGTGCGTATCACTGAGAATCTTCCAACTCATCACTGCAGGTATTTAGTTAGCTACCTGAACAACTATGTTTTCGAACAATTTAGTTTTCTTTGTAGGGTTTTTTCTCAGCATCAGATATTAGTTTGCTTAATCAAAAATATCTCTTTTACATGAAAAAAAAACAGAAGTTTAAGTTACATTCCATCATCAACATATTCATTAATTCAGCAAAAATTTGTTGAGCACTTATGCCTACAACTCTAATCAATTTTGAAATAATTCAGTGAATAAAAGAGACAAAAATACTTGTGTCATGGAGTGTACATCCTAGTGGAAGAGAGACAGAAAATATAATACATTAAAAGCGGATAGGTACTGTACAGAAATAATCTTCAAATGATCTCCTTTGATTTCAGGTCTCACATCCAGGTCACATTAATGCAGGGGATGGGTTCCCATGGTCTTGGGCAGCTCCACCCCTGTGGCTTTCCAGGGTGTGGCCTCCCTCCCAGCTGCTGTCGCGGGCTGTCATAGAGTGTCTGCGGCTTTTCCAGGCAAACAGTGCAAGCTGTAGGTGAATCTACTATTCTGGGGTCTGGAGGACAGTGGCCCTCTTCTCACAGATCCACTAGGTGGTGCCCCATTAGGGACTCTGTGTGGGGGCTCCGACCCCACACTTCCCTTCTGCACTGCCCTAACAGAGGTTCTCCATTAGTGCCGCACTCCTCCAGCAAACTTCTGCCTGGGCATCCAGGCATTTCCATACATCTTCTGAAATCTAGGCGAAGGTTACCAAACCCAAGTTCTTGATTTCTGTGCATTTGCAGGCTCAACACCTCTCCAAGCCTTGGAGCTTCCACCCTCTGAAGCCACAGCCCATGCTCTATGTTAGCCCCTTTCAGCCACAACTGGAGCAGTTGGGATGCAGGGCACCAAGTCCCTAGGATGCCCACAGCATGGGGACCCTGGACCTGGCCCACGAAACCAGTTTCTCCTTGGCCTCCAGGCCTGTAATGGAAGGACTGTGGTGAAGACCTCTGATATGCCTTGGAGACATTTTTCCCATTGTCTTGGAGATTAATATTTGGTTCCTCATTACTTATGCATATTTTTGCAGCTGGCTTCAATTTCTCTTCAGAAAATGGGTTTTTCTTTTCTATCACATTGTCAGGCTGCTAATGTTCTGAACTTTTATGCTCTACTTCCCTTATAAAACCGAATGCCTTTAACAGCACCCAGCTCACCTCTTGAATGCTTTGCTGCTTAGAAATTTCTCCCACCAGATGCTCTGAATCATCTCCCTCAAGTTCAAAGTTCCACAAATCTCTAGGGAAGGGGCAAAACACCCCCAGTCTCTTTGCCAAAACATAACGAGAGTCACTTTTGCTCCAGTTCCTGACAAGTTCCTCATCTCCATCTGAGACCACCCTCAGCCTGGACCTTTTTGTTCATATTGCTATCAGACTTGTGGTCAAAGCCGTTCAAGTATCTAGGAAGTTCCAAACTTTCCTACATTTTCCTATCTTCTTCTGAGCTCTCCAAACTGTTGCAACCTCTGCCTCTTACCTAGTTCCAAAGTCACTTCCACATTTTCAGGTATCTTTTCAGCAACACTCCCACTTCTAATACCAATTTATTGTATTAGTTCCTTTTCATATTGCTGATAAAGACATACTCGAGACTAGGCGGGAAAAAAAAAGAGGTTTAATTGGACTTACATTTCCACATGACTGGGGAGGCCTCAGAATCATGGCAGGAGGTGAAACACACCTCTTACATGGTGGTGGCAAGAGAAAAATTAGAAAAATGCAAAAGCAGAAACCACTGATAAAACCATCAAATCTTGTGAGACTTACTACCATGTGAACAGTATGGGGGAAGCCGCCCCCATGATTCAAATTATATCCTACCAGGTCCCTCCCACAATATATGGAAATTATGGGAGTATAATTCAAGATGAGATTTGGGTGGGGACACAGACCCAAACCATATCATATATATATAATGTGTATATTCTATATATACACACATACATAATACACACACATATACACACACATATACACACACACACATACATATAAATGATATGTTTGAGCCTATGTCATTGCCCCCAGAGGTAGCTGAAGGGTTTTGTGAGGAGTTCCACATGTTTTCTACTGTCACTTTATCATTAGGGGATTATGGTGTGGCAAGTAAGACAAGTAAGGCACTCACAAAAAATATAAGGAGACACAAGGAACCTCAGTAATCAAGATAAATAATATTGTAATACGATGCAGTGTTTTAAAAATCAAAGTGAAACAATCTGTGAAAAAAAATACACATTTTAATTAAAGGATCAGATGTTACACAATGTCGTTCACCTTACCCTAAACCAGAACCTGACATTTCAACCCTTCCTTTTTCCACATAGCAAGAAGGCAACTGGTAAAGTTTACATGGTATCCTTCCTAGGGTTATATTAGTATGTCACAAAATAAATCTCTAATTACATATTGTCAGACCAACATTGTGAAGCTCAGCCTTTCTATTGACCCCTTAAGTTACCCCAATGCATATGCCTCTTAACTTTGCTTGAAAACAGAGCCAGGTCCAGAGCCTGGTGCTGAAAATCAGGCACCTATTTCACAAATCACAAATGCATCCATGGCTACAGAGGGCTGTTCACTCTTTGATCAGTCACACCAGGCATATTTTACCAAAAAGAAAAAAAGAAGTCTGTGCTGCTATGCTGTGCTGGTTGGAAATGATCACATCCTTTTAGATGCTGATGACAAACTATGTCTCAGTCAGTGTTTCTAATAATAAACTATCGCTTCAAATTGCATATTAGATACAGTATAACATTAAATCCTGTGTGATTATTCATCATTCTCTCCAGGGCTAGCCCAAGGCAAAATTGTAAAGCAGGTTAAGTTTATCCTTCACAGACCGCCTCTCTCAGTAATGCATGCAGATGCCCATTCTCCTCAACTACCCAAAGGCCTTACTGACCTGCCCATTGGACTCTAGAGTCCTTTAGAAAGCACACCAAACTTTAGCCCATTTCTTACTATGGAAATATGCCTGCTAGTTTTACAATCCCTCAGGACCTCAAATTAGGTGGCTGTGATTGGAAAACTATCACTCAAAATAATTCACCTGGAGCTGTAATAGCCAATAATATTTCCATGTGTTCTCATGGGTAGAATATTATTTTAAGAGAGACTGGAAAGAAAAAAACACACACCTCATAACATATCTCTACTTGGAACACACAATTGTGTATATGGTATACAAATAGTTGTAAAATAGTATAACTGCAAGAAAATATTTAAAGACAACTTTTAAAATTTTTTAAATTGTCATTTTTAATGGGATAAATGAGGTGTTCTTTTTTGCATTTTCTATTTTCTTATAAAGCGCACATATTATGTTTATTGTGAAATATTTTATTCACATAAACAAAGCATAAAAGATAATGAATGTCAAATAGCTACCCTCCCATTTTATCAAATTTCTAAATTTTGCTATATTTACTTTAAAACAAATGTCAAATAAAACATAAAAGGCAAAGTTGAAGCTCCCTGTGAGGCAATAGTTTTTTGGTTTTTTTTTTTTTTGAGACGGAGTTTCCCACTTATTGCCCAGGCTGGAGTGCAATGGCATGATCTCGGCTCACCATAGCCTCTGCCTCCTGGGTTCAGGCAATTGTCCTGCCCCGCCTCCCGAGTAGCTGGGACTACAGGCATGCACCACCACACCCAGCTAATTTTTTATTTTTAGTAGAGACGGGGTTTTTCCATTTTGGTCAGACTGGTCTCGAACTCCCGACCTCTGGTGATCTGCCTGCCTCGGCCTCCCAAAGTGCTGGAATTACAGGCGTGAGCCCCCGTGCGCATCCTGACAATTTTCAAATCATTTTTCCTATAGGTACCGATCACTATTATTAAATTTTGGTGTTTATTATTACTTCAAAAGTTATTATACTATTTCAACAAATAAAGATCTAAAAATAGTAAGTGTTATTTTGGAATTTTCAAGTATTATAAAAATCTTATCATACTGTATCTATCTTTGGATAATCTGGTTTTCTTAGGTCCATTGTTTTTTAAATTTATTCATTTTTTGAGTCTTATTCAAAAATGCCGAACTCCTCTTCTGTTCATTATCTAATTCTATATTTTATAGTTATAAAAATAGTATATTCCAATGAAAACAGAGAGTGACTCTTTAGTTAATAAGCTCTTGTTCATTCACTTTTCATTTATTTATATGCTCTCCAATCGTTTGTATTTTCCCCTTACAAACAATGCTGCAAAAATAAAAAGTTTTGTAAAGGTCTCTTTGTGTACATGTGTAAAGATTTTTCTAACATGTATACCTAAAAGTAAAATTGCTGTGTCAAAGACTATCCACATCTGTGACTATATTAGATAATTCGAAATTGCTCTTCATAGTAGCTTGTACTCCCTTCTGTAAAGTATGACAGTTCTTGTGTGTCCACATTATCACCAACACTTGATATTGTCTGATTTTATTTTTGCTTAAAGAATGTAAAAAGGTACTTCATAGTTGTTTTAATCTGTCTTGCTTTCCCTAATAACTTACAAATTTGAAAGTATAGTCATTTATGAATTATCTATTTAGTTCTCCCCTTCTGTTCATTATCTGTTTAAATTCTATATTTTATAGTTATAAAAATAGTGTATTCCAATGAAAAGAGAGTGACTCTTTAGTTAAAAAGAATATCAATGGTGAGATATTAATTAGGCTAGGGGCCTTCCATATTCCTTAAATACATATAGTTCTACTTTCTTTGTGTTTCAAAGACTAATTCTAATTGCCTCAGTCATTGTTCATTGTGGTCTACAAAATATGATTACATTTACAAACACAGTGTCAACATCTCTAGGTTCAAATCCTCATTTTTTCCTGTTTTTGTGTGACTATGCACAAAAAAATTTAACATCTCAGAGGCTAGGTATCCTTATCTTAAAATGAGATGATAACTCCAATCCCCAAATCCCAAATAGAATAGGATGGTTGGGAGTACATAATGATATAATGATAACTGTTAATGGATGTAAAGTTGTTAGACTGGTACCTGGTATAGAACAGTTATTATTATTAGGCATTATACACTTAGAGTATATTATAAATCACATGACATCTTAAGCACACTGAGATGTCAGATAAGGCTTTGTAACCACATTTTAGTTTATGTAATGTGTTTTTCCTACACAGCATACAATTTTTAAACCACTGTTTTTGCCTCATCTCCATAGGTTTTTATTGTTACCTTTGTCCTGTTAAGCTACTTTTATTCTCTATTTTAGATACATTTTCTCTCTACTTACATATGTAGCCTTGTAAACCTTAATGAATGCTGTAAAAATGATTTGAAACATTTTAGTCAAAGATATTTTGAAAATCTCATTGGTTTTCCTTTTCAGATAACTCAGAAAGGTGACTCTCTAGATGCAAAATCATAGCATTTTCCAAAGTCTTAGCAAGAAATGACAATCTTAGAATATGGCTATAACTGAAAATGTCATTTGATTGCAACGGAACAAAATAATATCCTTGACCCTGCTTCTAAAAGCGAGGTTAAAAACTTCAAACCCAGAGACATTCCTTGTAATTGACTGTGAAGCCCCTAAACTACTAAAAATTGAGGGATCAGGATAGAAAATTATAGAAGCAGCAAGGTACAGTTGATGCCTGAGAGCACTAAAATCTAATCACAAAACTGAACACAAGACAGATGCAACCACATTTAAAAATAATCTCTAATAGTTCTTCTACGTGACCTAGTCATAACTTGAATCTCTCTTTGCTATTCATCAGGAGAAAATACCCAGAGTGATAATGAACTTTCAAATTTGTTATCACTTTTTTTCTTCCTTATAATCTAAACATTTGGAAACCATTATTTTTATAACTTGTCCAGTATTAATTCCTGTCCTCTTTCCAGTCCTCTTATTTCCCATGCTCTAAAGTTGCATTTGTATTTTAATGAGCAGACTTCCTTTTTATTTTTTTATTCAAAAAGTTTCCTTGGATTTCTAGTAAACAAGATAAAAATAATTTCAAAATTGAAATAAAGCACATGTTTAAAAACCTGAATGCATTGAACTTGTGAACTGCACAACAAATATCCCTAAGGAGGAGAGTTAATCATTCAGCTCTAGTAAAGGCATCACTCAAAGAAAAAAGCAGAGGCTCAGAAACATCAGAAAATGGTGCTCTTCTTAATACAAATAATGAAAACATAGGAAAAAGTACCATTTTAGTGTATATTTTAAATTCCAAATCTTCTATTTGTTTGCTATAATAAATTCAAATAAGATAATATATATGATGGTAAAACTGAGTCCTCATTCTTCTCCAGAGTTGCTTCCACATATTACTGCTTCTACAGTTTTGCTTTTGTATTTTCAAGACTGTTTTAAATATAAGAAAGTATATAGTCATATCAATATTTTAAAGTGATTATATATATACTTAAATATACATGTGTCAGTAGGGCGTGGTGGCTCACACCTGTAAACCCAGCACTTTGGGAGGCTGAGGCAGGTGGATCACAAGGTCAGCAGATCGAGACCATCCTGGCCAACATGGTGAAACCCTGTCTCTACTAAAAAATATAAAAATTAGCTTGGCATTGGTGGCGGGTGCCTGTAGACCCAGCCACTAGGGAGGCTGAGGCACAAGAATCTCTTGAACCTTGGAGGCAGAGGTTGCAGTGAGCCGAGATGGCACCACTGCACTCTAGTCTGGCAACAGAGTGAGACTCCATCTCAAAAAAAATAAAAAAAATATATACACACACACACACACACACACACACACGTGAAAACATATATAGCTCCACTGTAATTTATTTTCACTGAAATATATATCATGGATAACTTTAACAAACATTCTTTAAACTATCTCATTTTTAAATGTAGCAGAGTATTTCAATATATAATTATACCATAATGTATGTATCCATCCTACTTATAGACATTTGTATTGTCTCTATTTCTTTCTTATTGAAAAGTTTGAATATGATTACACAAAAATATCTGTATACTTAAGCAAAAATATACATATGTCATATAAGAATATTTGCCCAAAATGTAATTACTTGGTTATGAGATATAATCATTTTAAGTGTGCATAGATCCACAGAAACTTTCAGATATATTATGCCAAATGATATTCCTATAAAAAGTATGAAGATAACAAGTTCCTCATAAAGTTGGTTAATATTTGAAGTAATCAAGCCTTTCTAAAGTGTGCCAATCTGATAGATTAAAAAATGGTATTCTTTTATTTCAACTTCCATTTTCTTGACATCTATCAAGAGGGTCTCAAACTCCTGGCTTCAAGCAATTCTCCTTTCTTGGCCTCCCAAAATGCTGGTGTTCTAGGCATAAGCCACTGGGCCCAGCCAAGGTTAAGGATTTTTTTGTATGTTTAATGCCTACAAACATACCTTGCTAAATATTTTGGTACATACATATTACGTGTCTGTGGATATTAATTATCAGGGGAACCAGCCCCCAGTATGTCAACGTATGTTCTTTTCTATTTTCCCTAAATGTCTGCTGGTCTGAGAAATAAAGGGAAAGAGTACAAAAGAGAGAAATTGTAAACCTGGGTTTCTGGGGGAGACATCACATGTCAGCAGGTTCCATGATGCCCCCCAAGCCACAAAACCAGCAAGTTTTTATTATGGATATCAAAAGGGAGGGAGTATACGAATAGCGTATGGGTCACAGAGATCACATGCTTCACAAGGCAATAAAATATCACAAGGCAAAGGGGGGCAGAGTGAGATCATAGGATCAGGGTGAAATTAAAATTGCTAATGAAGTTTCATGTCTCACTGGGCACACATTGTCATTGATAACATCTTATCAGGAGACAGGGTTTGAGAGAACACAACTGGTCTCACTAAAATTTACTAGACAGGAATTTCCTCATCCTAGTAGGCCTGGGGGCACTACAGGAGACCAGGGCTTATTTCATCCCTTATCTACAACCGTATAAGACATTCCTAGAGAGGCCATTTTAGAGACCTCCCCCTAGGAATGCATTCTCTTTCTCAGGGCTGTTCCTTGCTGAGAAAAAGAATTCAGCGATATTTCTCCTATTCGCTTTTTTAAGAAGAGAAACATGACTCCGTTCTGCGCAGCTCCCAGGCAGTCAAACCTAATGGTTATCTCCCTTGTTCCCTGAACATTGCTGTTATCCTGTTCTTTTTTCAAGGTGCCCAGATTTCATATTGTTTAAACACACATGCTTTATGAACAATTTGTGCAGTTAATGTAATCATCACAGGGTCCTGAAGCAACATACATCTTCAGTTTACAAAGATGATGGGATTAAGAGATTAAAGACAGGCATAGGAAATCACAAGAAAATCTTCATGGACATTTTACATTCTTCTGTCACGGCTTCAGCAGTTCCCTGCATTTGGGGTCCCTGACTTCCTGCAACAATTTATGATGTAATTTATGATATAAAAGTTTTCACTTTTTATATAATCAAATCTGAAAAAGGAAATGTGGTAATACCTTTAGACATTTTTTCCTCTAAAATATCATCTCCTAAAAATATTTCTTAGTACATTTTACTAAATCATTGGAAAGAATACTTGAATATGTTAGAAACTCAAGTTCTAGTCCAATTGTTTCTTACATCAGTTGTGTGATCTCATAAGATCTGTTAACCACATGCGATTCATCTAGAGGCATCCCAGCAATCTTGAGATTCTTGAAGGAACAAGTCATAAGGATCCCCATCTGCAACCTGCATTAAGACCTAAAATCTCTAAAACTTCTAAACAGATCATTATCCTTAATCTAGATTTCTTTTCAGCCCTTTACAAGGACTTCTGAAACATAATGTACTTAAGAATCATCTGGAGATGTTGTAAAACTTCAGGTTCTAATTCACTAGGTATAGGGTAGGGCCTGAGATTCCACATTTCTGACAAATTCCCAGGAAATGCTAAAACTGCAGCTCTGTGAACCACACTTTGAATCCCAGGCCCTAGAATTATTCTTTACATGAAAAGAACTGCAGGATAGTTCCAATTATGAAAATAATTAGTATTACCACTAATGGTGACTATAAAATAGTTCTCATTCATATGGCATTTCAATTGACAGAGCACTTTGACATTTGTTAACTCCTTCTGATATTCACAATAACCCCCTACCCCGATGAAGGCAGGGCATTAATTATTCAGAGGAGAAATTGAAGGAGTGTTAAAATCCATGCTCAGTGTCACACAGCTAATAAGAGACAAGGTGATCTGTGAGGTTAACTCAGACAGAGACACAATATAACACAATGGCCAAGAGAACAGTCTTTAAAGTCAGAAAGATCTGAATATTGTCTCCTTCACATTTTAATTGTGTGCATCGTACAAGTTATTTAACCTCTGTATTTTAGTTCCTCATTTATAAAGTGGACGTGCCTATTTCATACACTTGTTAGACTTAACCTCTAAAATGCCTGGTACAAATGCCTATTATGAGTTAGTCCCTAAATGAATGGTAGCTGCTGCTGTTATTTGCCATTCTTATTATCCCAGAAAATTCTGCTGAATTGTTTTAGATACTTCCCATCCTCACAAAATCTAAGAGAATATTTAACTTTCTTGCAGCACTTGACCACCACAGGCTTTACATAAAATACATGACAGGATTAGACACTTGGAATGAGCCTCTTCATTGCATCTCTATTTAGCTGGGTATGTGGGAGGACTTGCAATGTAGCTGCCTATTGATGTGTTGTTATGTATATAAAGAATTTCTGCCTGCAGAGTTTCTGCTATGGCTTTCAGAAGCCCACAGATGCATGCACATTTTCTCCAAGTGTAGAATAGGAGTTATTTTTTGATAGTGGGATACTAGCGAACTATTATACTTGGCTAAGCTTCAGATGATTTCACCAGTTGTGATTTGTGCAAAAAGTAACTAAGCAGTGCCACTAGAAAAAGCTGAAAAATGACATCTATGTCAGGGACAGATAAATGAGAAAAGCAAAACAAAGGAAAATGCTGTACCATATTGATAGTGTGTGGGGTGTGACTTATGAAAGTGTCTCAATAATTATTAAATATTGATTTTTTTGTCATTTATGAATACTAACATCAAGGCTAGGACAATATACTCTTTTTAAATGTCTTAAATAAAAAATTTTCATTTTCTCCTGGGTTAGGTTTTTCATCAAATGAAATAAAGTTGCAATATTTTTTCTACTTGAAATTTATAACTTTTTCTGTAACATTTCTCAGTTCTGTGGTTGGAAAGTTCATAGTTCTAGGTATTTTGACTTCCAATCATTTCTCATCCAACTGGATCACTATTAACATGAGTTTTACTGCTATAATTTTTTCAGAGATCCCTGGTATGCAAGAAAAATAGAAACAAAGTATAGGACAAAGATAAAGATGTATGAAGTAAGATCAATTTAAGGGTAAAAAAAATACAAGATTATGATTTTATAGGACTGTCAGTGAGACAAACAGTTGGTCAGCTCAAACACTCAACTGTTATTTTGATGGAATATTTGATGGATTCGCTGTGAACAACTTAACTATTGATGTGTGAGATGGAATTTAGGCAACATTTGTCATCATAGGGGACTGGGCTCCTGGATCAGGGAACAGATAAAATGCCTATTCTCTTTGTATGAAAAGAGGTAATAAGGAATATGTGTACCATGTAAGAAAAAGAGAGCTAGCAGCTGAGATAAAAGCAAGAAATTATTTGCACACTTTCACCAAGCTGCTTAAAAAATAGGTCAAGAATGTCTAATTTAACAAACCTTAGCAATGATATTTAATATTCAAAGTAGGATACAAAATTTTAGTTGCTGTAATATGTCTATAATATCAAAACATATACATATACATATATAGAAAATGAGATGAAATACATACAACAAAATTTTAACTGTGTTTAGACTATGAGATGATTTTCATTTCTGAGTATATTCTATATTTTTCAGTGTTCAAACAGTTCACAAATTACTTTTATACCAAAACTATGATTTTAAAAAGTCCATAAGTAAGAAACAACAGTTTAAACCTGAAGGAGAACAGATGATCTTTGAAGTCACTTTGGCCTAGGGGTTTTTGTTTGTTTGTTTGTTTGTTTTTGTTTTTGTTTTGTTTTGTTTTTGCTTCTGCCACTCAGTCAGTTTAGTCTGTAATATGCTGTGGTATCAAGCAACCCCAAAATCTCACTGGCTTGACAAAACAAAAGTTTATTTTTCATACATGCAAACTCCACCATGGCTGCAAGGAAGCTGCACTCCATCTGGTATCTAAACATTCCAGACTAATCTGCTTTTATGGCTCCTCTGCAGAAACACATGCTTCTACTACCTACATGGCACAGGCAAAGAGGGCTGGAGAGCTGAGCATCGGCAGTTAAGCACTTCAGTTCAGAAGTGTCATTCATCATTACAGTCCACATTTTATTGCCAAGATCAGTCACATGACTAGTAAAGTGTAGTCCTCCTTGTTCTGAAATCACAGGAGAGACAGATAAAGTTTTGGTAAACTTTAGAATTGTCTAACATAGCCATTAGCCTCCTAGCAGGTCATTAGGCAATAGACTTCCCTCATCTATATAATAGCCTCATTTCAGGGTCACTGCTACAGTGCCTGGCATGGATTTAGGAATTAATATTTATTGTATTCTCCCTTTGCCTACAGCCGAAGCCAAATATATAAACTTTGTTCTAAGTCATCTATTATTCAGCATCACTATTCCTCCTACCTTTAAGTTATCTGACATGATATTGGTAACTACATTTTCTTTGGGTTTACAACACAATTATTTTTCATGTTGTATTACACCTTCTAAAACAGGTTGTTCAATAGCTCTATGTGAATTAGTGATTTGTTCACAAAGCTCAATCTCCTTTTCTACGACCTCCTTTTCTAAGTGCCAGGAACAATTGATCTCCCAAAAGCAAACACTAAAAAAAGAATAGCAAAGTACTTAACCACGATGTTAGCTTCATCTGCTCCCATCAGCCCAAGTCTGCAATTTCATCTTACTGAACAGGGTCAAGTGTAGATGACTCATTGGCTTAGAAGATCTCCCCAATGAAGCATGTGATGTGGTGGAAAGTGAATTATCTTTGGCATCAGACAAATGCACATTCAGACCTTATCTCTACTACCTATGTGCCATGCAATCTCAGGCAACTGACCTAGCCTCACTGAACTTCAAATTTTTCATCAGAAAAATGGAAATAAAAATATTTATCCATTAGATGCTTTTTATTTTCCATGTTGCATCTCTTAGGCTCACTTCTAATTTCAGTCCTAATTTTGATAAACAACCGAGTCAACTTCCAGTGTCCTACTTCAAGGTTGTATCTCTACTTTTCTGCTTTAGGGCCATCTCCCATGGTGCTGTTCAACTCAGTGGAGGTTAGCTGGAGTGGAGGGAAATTAACAGCTCCTGGGGACAGAAATAATCAGTCAATGTCCCAGTCTTCTATTATTTAGACTGATAATTTTGAGAAGCATGTCCTACACTTCTCAAAGTACTGGTGGAACCAAGCCTGCATTCCCCACAGAAGAATCCTCAATGGCGTACCTATATGTGCTTTTCCTTCTTCCCTTTTACCCTGTTGCTTCAGTCCTCTGTCTGTGAATCACATTCCCTATAAACTATACTCAAGTTCTTGCCTCGAGTTCCACTTTGGGACAACCCAAACTTAGATTATAACAGATTTTGGAAAACATCTATAATATTTATTTTAAATATGTTATAGTAACATTTCAAGGCTAAAGTGTTCTTGTGCAGTGATTAATCTTAAATAAACCCATACACTTCTGGTGACACAGTCATATTTTGACATGACTTTTCTATATGTAATTCCTCGTCATAATACCAGGTGAGTGAGGACAATGGATGGTAATATTCCTGAAATTCATTCCTATTTGAGGACAGCTACAAATAGCTAACTATACTCACAAGTGACTATGAACCTCATAAATATAACCCATGAATCCAAACTAAAATGTATTTCCAACTGAACTGCCTTTGAGTAGGTCCCCACAATTGTGGCCAGTTCAAGATTATGCAACTTAAGGAAAACTGTGACAGAGGATTTTGTCATAAAAAAAAAAAGAATGGTATATTTTAAGTTGGAGTTACACTATCTTACTTTAGAAGACTTGACAAAAATATAAGGTCATATAAACACATTGGTAGGGCTCTTCTGAGGACCTTGGAAAGGCTCCGTGTAAATTAGGAGCCCTGAAGCTTAAGCTACATGAGCTTCATGATAAATCCACCTCGGGTCATGGGTATTAGTAAGTCATTACTGGATGACAGCAAGACTGGAAGAGAAAGAAGAATCAAGAGGAGCAGATCTTCCTATGGTACTATTTTGCATTCCGTGTGGAAAATGTAGTCTGAAGTCATACAGTAAACCTTTTATTTTTTCACTCAATTATTAAAATCTTAATATAAAAATGCATGTAGAACTTTCTTACAAGACTAAAGAAAAAAGATAAGGTTTTAAATTTTAAGCTTGTACTTATTCTGGAGAGTGAATTGGAAATGCAACAAGAGGATAAGTAAAGCTTTATTCATTTAGCACTTGTGGTTTTTCATATATGGGTGTGAAACTAAAGAAAGAATTTGACAAAGGATTTTAAGTAATAAAATAAAGTGGAAGAGTCTTTTCAAGCATTTTACATATAATGAACATGGTAATTACACTTTTATTTCTAAGTGTCATTGTAGATCCACTGTTTAGTAATGCTATAGTTGTCCAATTAAAGTGTTGCTTGCATTTAAAAAAAAAGTCATTTCTTTCCATGCATTTTGTGTGCATTTCAGATTAGTCTTTCTTCTAATTAGTGAATGTCTGTCAGTTTGTAGTTAGATAATGTATGTTTAAGACTGATGATACAGCTGCTTAATGTATAATTCTAAAACAAAAGCATAGAGAAATATGGTAAAAAAAATTAAAAGGCAAGGAACTATAATATTAGTCTAAAGGCAACAACAAACATTCTGTAAAATAATCATGCGTCTTATTCAATAAAAGCTGTCAAATTTTCATCCCTCAAATTTTTCATCCTTTTGTGTTTATAGAATAAGTAGTTTATCAGGTAAAATTATATAAAACGGATATTTCAGTCACCAAAAGAAAACAAAAAGCAAACCTTTCTCTGAGTGAGATAGTTAGCTTGCTAGCTAGAGGTAACACAAACATGTGTACAGGAGGAACCCTTATTGAGAAATTGACCATAGTATTATAGAAAATTTGGAAAAAAGAGCATTTTTGCCATCCATTCCCAACACGTGGCCAGCTAGCCACTCTTGTTCTGTGCAACCTACTCACATCATGGGACCATAGGTGTTTCACAGCCTAAGAGAAGGTAGGTAACTAAAGTTGTCACTTCCTCCCAGCCCTCCCCAGCTATAGTGTAAGGACCCAGGATGATGAGAATATGAGGTTGGAGAAAGGATGGGATTTCAGTAAGCAGCAGAAGCAGGTGTTCACTTCCATGCTGCAGAGCTGACGGTGCAGCACACCATGTAGGAGAACCTGGAAAGCAAGTGCTGTGACTTGAGAAGTTCCAAGCAAAGGTTCCAGAGTTCTAAGTTAGCATGTCAGGATTAGGGTGCCTGCCTGCGAGCACACTCTGGGCCTCACTTTCTTCACAGCAAATTGAAATATAGTGCATAAAACAGGACCAGTGGTTACACAGAAAGATTATTGAAGCTATTTTCCTTTTGGGAGAGTTTTCTCTTTCGTTCTCTAACCTGGCTAAATAACATGTTAAATATTTCTACTCATGGCTTTGTGAAACTTAACTAGTGCTTAATCTCAAAAAGTGAAGCTTCATACGACTATGAAGCATGAACAAACTACGAAAAAAGTAATGTCATTTGTCTTATAATACCCACTTTCTGACTTGCTGTGGCATAATTTTAGACCTATAACACTCTTCAGTGAAGTGAAAAGCGGTACCAGCCTGACAGATGCAGTCAAAGCTGAGGCCGTAGCAAACCCCAGTGTTAGCAATTCATTTAGCTTAATGAGTTGTTGTACATGCCTGTGAATTTCATTTCCTCAGCTGGAGACCCCTGAAATTTTTAAGTCTAACACACTTCTGAAAACTCTTTTCATGCTTTTGATGTTGGATTAGATAATGAGATCTTGCAGTATCCCAGCAAAACACATATGAGAAGTTAACCTGCTTCAAAAGGGGATACCCCAATGACTACCAAAAGAAAAAGATGACATAGAAATCTTCATCATAAATATCCTTTATGTTCTCCAAAGGATGGCAGATAATTAAGAATAATTGAACTACATACATACCAGAATCTCATTTTTTGGCTTAGCTAATTATTGGCAGGGTAAAAAACATTTTGTGGAATGAAAAGACTGTGGTCTCTGACTTATCTTTATGTGTTTGTGGCTGACACATCTGGCTGATAAGCCGGGAACATCCACGCCAGGAGCTGGGAACAGGGTCTGGAGAGAGAGAGACCCAGTTTTGTGCCCTGTGATACAGAAACTAAATCCCATGCATTAGTGGATATCTCCACCTGAATCTCAAAGACATCTCAAATTTGAACTTAATTTATTTCCCAGAATCTGAGCCATGTATTTTAATACCTTATTTTTAATTGCACTTTTTGGTTACAGCAAAATCGAATGTAAAATATAAAGAGTTCTTCCTATATACTTCTTATTCCTCCATATGCATAAGCTCCTCCACTAAGAATACCTCACACCACAGTGATACTTTTTTTTTTTTTTTTTTTTTTTTTTTTTTTTTTTACAATAAATGAACCTACGTTTACACATCATCGTCCAAAGTCCATAGTTTATGTTAGTGCTTACTCTTGCTGTTACATATTCTGTGGATTTGGATAAAAGCACAACGACATGTATCTACTGTTGTAGTATCATACAGAGTAGTTTCCCTGTCTTAAAAATCCTCTGTGCAAAGTCTATTCATTCCTCTCTCTGTCATCCTTTGGCAATCACTAATATTCTTATAGCCTCCATAGTTTTGCTTTTTCAGAATGTCATATAGTTGGAATCTATATAGCATGTAGCCTTTTTCCACTGGCTTCTTTCATTTAGTGATATGCATTTACATTTCTTCCACATCTTTTCATGACTTTCTCACTTTTTAGCACTGAATAATATTCCATTGTTTGGATATACCACATTTTTTATCAATTTACCTACTGAATCCATTGATCACTGAAATGAATACCAATCCTCCTCAGAACCACCGTAGTCAGTCTAGATTTCTTCTCTCTCCTCCTTCCACATTCAATGTAACTTGTCTCCTGAACATGTCTGAGATTTGTCTCATCCACTCCTACTGCCTTCCTATACCGCCACTAAACTAATTTAGGCTCTCACCATTTCTTACTTGAAGTAAGGCAGCATAACATTTCTATCACTTTCTATCAGACTATTTTTCTAACCAGATAATGTGTGCCTTCCACTACTGCTGGAATTCATTCTGGATCCTAAGGTTGATCATGACTCCTTTCTTCATCCCTGATGGCCTTCTATAAACTTAGCAAACGCAAGGTGTGCTATGACCTGGTTCCTGCATACCTGGCCAAATCCATTCTTAAATACTTCTCCTTTTCCCTTTCTGCACTGACTCCTATACCTCATACTATGCTTTAGAGGCACTGTATTACTTATTTCTCACTGATCTGGCCATGTTTTCTCCTTTCGACTCTGCACATGATGCTCCAGTTTTGGGGGCTGTTCTTTTAGCACTTTTCTGGCTGAGACAAGCCCTTTTCTCAGAACTCAGCTTATAGCTCACTTCTGCTTGAAAGACTTTCCTGACAAATCCCATCTGTAGTAAGGAGCCATATGTGTTGCCATATATACCAGACTATTTATTATACTTCACTATAATAATTTCTTTAATTATTGGATACTCTTCAGGTATCCAAGACCATAAATGGGGGCTGCTCATAGGTAACAGTCAGCATGGGATCCCGCCATGGCATTCAATGACCCTCTTGAGGAAGATATTTCTCTCTCCACCTCAAGGACTCCTAGGCACTCATCACTTATTGTCCAGTCTGCTTTGCTCCTTCTTCCCCTAAGGCCAGTGTTAGCTGATGAAAACATTACACTTCCAGCTCAAATCTGAATATATCTGATTCAAACCTTGGTTGGCAGTTTCACTGACACGCATTTTGGCTTTTGGCATGGGATTACAAAAGGGAAACTTGCCTTGGGGGTGCCAGTGAACATTTGGGTAGGGGAGAGAGTGTAGGGTTGGGGAGAGAGTGTGCTGGAGACTATAAATATGTAGCAAGTATGCAAACAAGACTTTCAGACATAAAACACCACTATACCGTCAGTACTGGTTTTAAAGTTCTAAATGTTTAATATTATTCTTACAGTGAAGAAAAATATTGCCCATTGTTTTATAAATTAAAATTAGGCTACTGATCACTGTAAGTGATTAAACCAATTAGGAATGAACTAGAAATAGTTCTTATATGATTGTATCTAATGAATTTAAATACTTTTTTCAGTCAGTGAATTTCAGCTTGGAATAAAGATATTACATTAAAAGGGTTTATTTTCATGCCTATTAATGATCTTCCAAGTAGTCATTTTTGTTCATTGACAAAAAATAAAAAAAATTCAAAAGAGGCTGTTTCGGGTATTAACATTTTTATTCTGACACATGGTCTTTGTTTCTAGTCAATCATCTGCAGTATTAAAAGTAATCAACCTGCTTTCTAATTTAACTGAGAGCTTCTGAGAAGTGATTTCTCTCTTTTCATAGTAAAGTTTCATCCTGTGATCAAATATCACTTTATTTCTGCCAGGACAAAAGCCTTCTGGTTGTTAGCAATTCAACATAGCCATGCCAACCAACATCATTGTCTAAAATGTTTTTAAAGATAGGCACATATATCTATAACTAAAGAATTTCTCTAGAAATCTCTAGGTATCTCACAAGTCAAGGAATAAAGTATTGTGCTACCAAGCATCTTACCTAGTATAAACGAATTAAGAGACATAGCTACATTTATATTTGGGAGTTTGCCTTCCACTAAGTGAACTTAAGATGGGAATGAAAATTATCAAATAACCCAATGAAATGCATCTTTAAAATGTAGTATAAGATACATGGTAAAAGTAGTATATGAGAAAATATTACAAGATCATACAAACACATTTTTACACAGGTTACTAACAAGGTCGTTAATGTTTTTTTATTTTGCCTGAGTCAGGGTCCCAGTAGGAAACACATGGCACACACAAATTAGGAAAATTTGAGGATGGTTTCATGAAGGAATATTTAGGACTGTATAGCCAAGGAGTAGAAAACCATAAAGGAGAGTGGGGAATGCTGAGCCTAATAGTAAAGGAGCTTTTTATCATTCCCATTGCCTAAGGGGAGAAGGCAGTCAGCAGTTGCCAAAACCCATAGTGAGAGAGCCAGCTGTGTAGAAAGGACTGCCTGGAGAGGACTCGTGACCTTCCTTATAGGAACCCAGCCTCGCAGGGGACATGATGCAGGAACTGGGGACATACACAGCCCAAACTCGTTCTGCTCCTTCTCACTGATTTCTTGCTAGAGTTGCTCATTGGCTGAACTCAGATGGTCATCAGAAGGTAATATTACTCCACTGAAATCCATTACAGGTCCACCTCCTTGGGGTGAGAGGCAGGTGAAAACAGATTGAGAGTACATCTCAAGAAGTAATATAAAGTATCCACCAGAGCTACTAATATTAAACATTATATGCTGTGTGAATAAATCACACAAAGAATTTTCACTTAAATATTTTGTGAAGCAAGAAATTAATTCAGTATCATCAAAAGCCTCAAAGCTAAGAAATAATCATATAGGATTTCTCATTACTAGATATTTGCAGATACTAGGCAAAATGTAATTTTGTGATTCAGGTTTATTAAACAATATAAACATTCCGAAAAAATAGATGCGGGATTACCCCAGGAATAGAATATATTTTGGCCCAGATGTTCTGTTTTTCATATTAATTACCTCCCCTTTTCATTCTCATTGCTATCACTATATAACTCCCAAATACCACCATTTACACTCAGTGTTTCTAATGCTTTTCACTTACTGACTATTTATCCATGCACTTGTCCATTATCCTATTTATTTATTTATTGGGATGGAATCTTGCTCTGTCACTCAGGCTGGAGTGCGGTGGTGCGATCTCGGCTCACTGCAACCTCTGCCTCCCGGGTTCAAGCAATTCTCTGCCTCAGCCTCCCAAGTAGCTAGGATTACAGGCGCCTGCCACCATGCCTGGCTAATTTTTGTATTTTTAGTAGAGACAGGGTTTCACTATCTTGGCCAAGCTGGTCTTGATCTCCTGACCTCGTGATCTTCCCACCTCGGCCTCCCAAAGTGCTGGGATTATAGGTGTTAGCCACCACGCCCAGACTCCCATTTATTTACTTATCAAATATTTAATACAGCTAACTCTATGCCATCTCTGCTCAACTCTCCAATGCCCATATTGATAACCTTTCTAGCACATTAGACTTCAGTGACAAAATCTTATCCCTTTTAAATATGCAGAGCTTTTCAAACCTAAAATCTCAAGATCTGAAATCACTTTCTGACTATAACTTACTACCTATGTCTTTCATATTCTCTTTTTTTAAAAAAATGTTTTTCATTATAACAGATTTCTTAGCCACCTAATCTACCTGCTGAACATGGTAATCAGCCATCTCAAGAAAATCCTTGCTGCCACTAGAATGTATGTCTTTGACTACTCCTTATATCTCCCCTTTAAAGTCCTTAGTTCAGGATACACTGCCTATGAACACTTCCCAGTTGCCATAGTTTATTTGGGAAATTCATGAAAATACATATATCAGGTGAACATGAATTCAGGATTTCAACTGGATTAATGTTCTGAAGACTTTTTATTCATCTCTCCTTGATTTTCCATACATTGTCTTATAGTATTATGCCAAAATTATCAGCCTTCTCAAATTCTTTTCTTTTCAGAGTTGGTATTAAAACTTATATATGCTGTACCTGTTTTCCTCCCATCCCCTGGGCCAACTCTTTATCTAGATCCTAGATAACCCAGTATATTAACCCATTTATGCCTGAGGTTGCAATTTTTTGAATTTTTGCAATCAGACCTTGGAGGTGTCCTTGAGCAGTAGGATATAAATTCCCCCATGCTTAGCCTTCCAATAATGGAACACTAGGCATAAAAGCTTCTGATTTTAATTTCTTACCTGCCAACATAACACATCACATATAACAAATAGTTTATAACTTAAAGCAGTCAACCTCTCATTTGATACTATCCATGTCCTGTATGTGAATTTTCTACTTGTACAAGCAGGCTGCTGAGTGCTGTTGGTAAAACAGCACAATTATGAGGACACTTTTTATTTTCTCTAGTCAACTAGGGTTTTTTTTTTTTTCCTTTTTCTTGGGACACTGGTCCTAAATCAGCAGCACTCTCCCAAATGTCCTATTTAATTGCCTTGCCTCTGCATTCACAATTGAAATAGAAGTCATAAGAAGTAAACTCTATTGACCTTCCTCACCCTACATATATCCGTAATTACAGCTATTGTGTTATATGCTCTCTTCTTTTATTCCTTGAGAAAATGAAATGTTCTCTTTCTGAAATGAATGCCCTATCTGCGTGAATTCTGAATTCCAACACTTCTTTCTCTGCTCCTCCAAGACTTTGCTGTTTTATATACCCTCCTTTCCCAATATCATGCTTCTTTCTCACTTCAAAAATGCCCAAGATTTTTCCATTTTCATAAAATAGTTATACCAGAAACATCATTTTGACTTTTATGTTCCCATTTAGCCATTCCTCTTTTTCTCTTTCTAGCCAACTTTCTAATGTCAACCCTTCCCTGTCTACTACTTACTGCTCACCTGTTTACATCTGCTATGTACAACTGAAGTTCTGTTTCAACAGACACAGAAATTGTGCTTGAGTTTAGGAATGGTCAATCCAACGGACACTCGCTAGTCTTTTTCTTCTTGCTTCATCTCTCTTTGGCTTTGACATTAATTATCATTTCTCTTTTAAGTGTTTAAGGTCACTATTCTCTCAATTGCTTAATACAAAAAACATCTGGTAGTTTTCATCCTATACAGGCATACCTCACTTTATTGTGCTTCACAGATACTGAGTTTTTTTACAAAGTAAGGATTTGTGGCAACTCTGTGACCAGCAATTCTATGGGTGTCATTTTCTCAACAGTGTGTGTTTCTGTGTCACATTTTGATAATTCTTATATTATAAACTTTTCCAGTGTTAATATATGTTATCCTGATTTATAATAAGCGACCTTTGATATTACTATTATCATTGTTTTGTGATATCACAAACTGCACTCATATGAAATGGCAAGCTTAATTGATGAATATTGTGAGTATTCTGACTGTTCTACCAACCAGTCATTCTCCTTTTCCTCTCTCTCTCTTTCTCTCTCTCTGGGCCTTCCTATTTCCTGAGACACAATGATAATGATACTGATATTCGGCCAATTCAAAATAATAATCCTATTATTATGTCCTCTCAGTGTTCAAGTAAAGAGAAGAATCACACATCTCTCTTTAAATCAAAAGCTGGAAATGATCAAGCATCACGAGGAAGGCATGTTGAGAGCTGAAATAGGTCAAAAGCTAGGTCTCTTGCCCTAGTTAGCCAAGTTGCTAATGCAAACAAAAATATCTTGAAGGAAATCAAAAGTGCTACTCTATTGAGCATCCTAATGATAAGCAAGTGAAATAACCTTATGGCTGTTATGGAGAAAGTTTGGTCTGGATAGATCAAACCAGCCACAACATTCTCTTAAGCCACAGACTAATCCAGAGCAAGACCTAATTCTCTCCAATTCTATGAAGGCTAAGAGAGGTGAGGAAGCTGCAGAAGAAAAGTCTGAAGCTAGCAGAGGTTGGTTCATGAGGTTTAAGAGCCATCTCCATGTCACAGAAGTGCAAGATGAAGCAACAAGTGATGATGTAGAAGCTGCAGCAAGTTGTTCATAAGATGTACCTAGGATCATTGATGACGGTTGCTATACTAAACAATAGATTTTCAATGTAGATTGAACAGCCTTCTACTGGAAGATGTCATCTAGGAATTTCAGAGCTAGAAAGAAATTAATTTCTGACTTCAAAGCTTTAAGAGATAGGCTGACTCTCTTGTTAGGGCGTCTTGCAGATGGTGACTTTAAGTTGAAGCCAATGCTCACTTATCATTCTAAAAATCCGAGGGCCCTTAAGAGTTATATTATTCTACTCTGTCTGTTCTTTAGAAATGGAACAACAAAGCCTGGATTATGGCACATCTGTTTACAACATCCTTTAATGACTATTTTAAGTCCACTATTGAGACCCTGCTGCTCAGAATAAAAGATTCCTGTCAAAATGTTAATGCTTATGACAATGCGTGTGGTCATCCAAGAACTCTGATGGAGATTTACAAGATTAATTTTGTTTCATGTCTGACAATACAACATCCATTCTGCAGTCATTGGATTAAGGGGCAATTTCAACTTTCAAGTCTTATTGTTTAAGAAATACATTTTGTAAGGTTATAGCTGTCATAGATAGTGATTCCTCTGATGAATCTAGGCAAGGTCAATTGAAAACGTTCTGGAAAGAATTCACCATTCTAGATTCCATCAAGAATATGTATGTTTCATGGGAAGGGGTCAAAATACCAACATTAACAGGAGTTTAGAAGAAATTGATTCCAAACCTCATGGATGAGTTTGAGGGATTTAATACTACAGTGGAGGAAGCAACTTCTGTTGTGGTGAAAATAGCAAGAGAACTGGGATTATAAGTGCACCCTGAAGATTTGACTAACTTGCTGTAATCTCATGATAAGGATGAGCAAAGAAGGTGGTTTTTTTGTTTGTTTGTTTTGTTTTGTTTTAAAGAATCTACTGCTGGTGAAGATGCTGGAAACATTGCTGAAATAACAACAATGAATATAGAATATACATAAACTTAATTGATAAAGCAGTGGCAAGGTTTGAGAGGACTGTCTGCAATTTTGAAAGAAGTTCTCCTGTGGGTAAAATGCCATCAAACCGCATCACATGCTATAGAGGAATCTTCTGTAAGTCAATCAATGTGGCCAACTTCATTGACGTCTCATTTTAAGAAATGCCCATAGCCACCCCAACCTTCAGAAACTACCAGGCTGACCAGCCAGCAGCTATCAACATCAAGACCCTCCACTAGCAAAAGTAATCACTAAAGGCTCAGATGATCATGAGCATTTTTTAGCAATGAAATATTTTCAAATTAAGGTATATGTGCTGTTTTTGGATATAATTATATTGCATACTTAATAAACTACAGCATAATGCAAACATAACTTTTATATATACTGGAAAACTTAAAAAATTGTGTGACTCGCCTTGTTGCAGTGGTCTGGAATTGAACCTACAATGTCTCTGAGGTATGCCTGTACTCCTTAAGATCAGTTCCACCTACACCCAGGTAACCTCAAGTCCTATTAATCTTGTTTAAATATTGTCCAAACACTTTTCTCCCTTCCCATAACTCTTGTTTAATTATTCTATTTTAAAATATCCCCATAGTGTTATAGTGTCTGTTTAAACCCCTTCTCACTCGCCCCTGAAACAATCCCTCTGTTTTGATCACAAGAATATTTCTAAATAAAATTTTGATCATATGTCTTGTAATACCTAAATACTACAGCATAATGTTCATAGTAGTTTATGATCTATTCTTTGTTTATAATCACTTTCTGAACTTCTCGAGGACCTCCCATACTGATTAACTTTTACTTTTTAATGTCTAACTTTGTTTTTCTGTCACAGAGCACTACTTCTGTTGAGAATTCCCTCTCTGCATCTTTCTGTGCCTACTATTTAAGTACCCACTTATTCTTCAGAAAATCAACAAATCACTACCTACTCTGTGAAACCCTCACTCAGCTCCTTACTTTAGTCTAAAGACTGAGGTATATCCCAGAGATACTGCAGGTTTGGTTCCAAAGGCCACTCCTGGTTACACACATTGTCTTGCAGATGCTTCTATTGCAATGAAAAATTTATTTAACTTTCTACTTTCTTACTAGTCGTGGACATTTTGAGAACACAAAATGCACCTCATCATTATATACATAGCACCTAGCATATGCCCAGAAAATAGATGTTCACAGATATTTGTGAAATGAATAAGAAACATTTGTCAATCTCACACCTTACCTGATGGAGATCTGTTTTTCCCTCTGTCCTTCCTTGCTCAAAATCTCTCTAGATCAATATGCAGAACTCCTCGTGTGTCAGGCTAAATCTCGATCTTTACTCTGAATTGTGTTGAGACACTGGGTTCCCATTTTCTCATATTTGCTACTTTTGTCTTTAGCTCCTTTCTATTGCTTGCTTCCCTTCCATCCACCACACCAACATTCTTGGTATCTACATTCCCACACATCTTCCTATACTTCCCTGTCAGGTTCAAATTTATATTTTTTGCCCTCTAATCCATCATCACAACTTTCAAAATTATTTCCTGCGTTTGTATTCATTTCTTCATCATTTGTATATTACCTAATCTGGGTATATATTTTCACTAGGCATATTTTTTAGAGCCCTCATGCTTCATAACCTTTTTAATATTTGATATTTAAAAAACTTACTAAAAACACCTACCTCCTTAGTCTGGAGATTTGAAATATTGAATCATTTTTCTATCTATTTCACCAGCTTTATTATTCTGCAGATGAAGAAATGCAGGTCACTGAAAAGGACTGCCTCATCATTTCTATATTATTATAAAAATAGCTGTTATCATTTCTTGGCTTAAAACTGGCCAGTAGTTTCTTAGTGAAGTAAAAATAAATTTCAAAACTCTTATCATAGACTGGAAAGCCCAAGATGACCCTGATCCTGCTTCAATAAATCTCACACTTTGTAAAGTACCACTTTTTAGTTTCCCCATGATGTTAGGCTCTACCACCTCCCCCGCCCCGCCCCCGCTATAACTGACATCCACAGCACACACTTCCTTAGGAGCTTTTTATCTAACTATTCACTCTTCCTAGATCCTTGCATGGCTCAAGCTTTAGCTCAAAGTTCACCACTTCAGAGAAGCTTCCCTTAGCATCCATATATAAGAACCATCTCTCACCCCAGTCATCCTCTGGGGGATACTTAGAGATAAACCTCAGGAAAGAGAAAGAAAAAAAAAAAAAAGGAATATATGGAATCCAGGAAAATAGTGAAATCCATTTGTGAAGGCAAGTCCTCTTATAAAAGCTGTTTAGTTAGGCCCAGAGATCACCAGTGCAAACACGAGAAGGAAAGCTCTAGGAGAAATGGCTCTAGGGAAAAGAATACATGTATAGGTAGTATGGATAGATTCATTAATGGTAGAGTGGAACTGATAATTGAATAATGGTAAAAATACAAGATATGGAGAATATAAAGTTTAAAACATCATTAAAACACGTGTGTGCATGTAACTACAAATTGATCTCTTATTTGCACTGAGCACTATTGACATAGTTAAACCAATACAAATGGATTTTTCTCTGTGTGTGTGTGTGTGTGTGTGTGTGTGTGAAGTAATGCAAAATAATGCCAAGTTCTCCACTATCTTAGAAAACCCACAGACAATGCCTAAACTTAGTATAATAAAAATAATCAATAAACATTCTATTGATATGTAGGGAGATATCAGATGAAAAAGCTGAAAATGTTAGCAAGCCTGAAACATGGGAATGTCTACCTTTCTTCAGGCTAGTTTTTATAAATTTTCTGGTACGACCTGACATTTTAAAGAATGTCCATGTATGAGTTTCATTGCATTTTTAATATTTAAATAAAGAAATGTGAACAAGAGTAAGGATAACTTAATATTAGGAAAAATCAAACTTAAATTTTTATCCTTTTTTTTTAGTTACAAAAAATATTAATTATCCCTTCCTGAGACTGACTTTAATATTTTATCTGTCCTTTTTCATAGTATGCAACATTTATAGGATTTAGAATTATAATACAAAAGTAAAATGCAAAACATATAGTCAAACAAACTGTGTAGAGTAATATCTACTAAGTTACATGTAGTACATTCAATTTTACTTACATATAAACATAAAAAACAGAATGGTACACTATAGTGAAAATCCACATTTATGCATATGCCTCAGCATGATTTTTATATGAAAGATTTATGATAGTTACTTATTTCTGCCTATTGTATACTAGTGTACTAATCTTCAAGCATTAATATATTAACACTCATTTGTATTATATTTATCTCTTTGGTTTATTTTATTGCAAAGTATAAAACTTTTTTAAAACTAGACAGATAGTATTGAATATGCTGAAGATTTTTAAATATTTATATAATTTTAAGAGTCCTGTATATTTAGATTTGGAATAAAGAGGTTAAGGCTGGATTGTGGATATTTTTAATTGTCATAACTCAAATGTAATTGTCTTCTTACATGAGAGAACTTTCTTTAACCCTATAATTAAACTCAGATTTGTAATGTTGAATCATTATGTTAAACTATGCTATGTCTCTTTTCAAACAAGAAAAGGCACACATAAACTCTTGCAAGAAAAGAGATTCTTGATTTTTAAAATTAATTATCTCTAAAGATTATACCACTCTCTCCATAATAATTTTTGGACCTTTTTAATCCAAAAATTATTGGAGATAGTTGGTTCCTAAATAAGATAATTCAACTGCTATCTCTTCACCAAGATAGCTAATAGCTCATTATATTCAATTATAATTTATTTATTTTAACGCAGTATATTCTATGATAGGCCATTTATGTTTTTAAAAATGTATATAACCTTTTATACCTTACTTTTACTACTAATAAATGAATTTTTTGATCTGTATATGGAAGCAAATCATCTAGTTCCAAGAACATAATTTAGTCTTATGCAATAAAACATCACTGACAGGTATTTTACTCGGAAAAAGACAACTATAATTAATGAAATATAAAAATGAATACATTATACAACAAAATTAATCATCTGAAAAGTTTTAGTCTATAAATAGAGAATATTATTTTGGCTAGCAGTTTGGTAGATTGTAAAGAAAAAAGTTAAATGAAGGCTCAGAAAGAAAATAGTCTTTCCCCATAGTTTAGTCATATTCATGTTCCTCTTCTGGAAAAAGAATTAATTGCAGGGTTAAATGCAATTGTCCTTGTTGGTCTATGGCACCATTTATGATTTCTGCAAACTAGTATGTTACTATTTGAAGTGTAACTCTCAACAAAAGTCTCCTGACTGAAAATCGAATCCATGCTTTTCAATCCACTTCCCACTTCACTACTTGTCGGCACTGAATGTAGGTGACTACTTCTTTACTGAAACCTTTCTGCCTCTAAGTCACCCATTTTTCATCTTATATTCAGTCTCACAGCTCAGGTCACTACCATTTACTACACTTTTACTATTTTCAAAGTTCCTAAGGTACTCATATTCCCACTTCTATAAACACACACACACATACTGAGCTCCTCACACTGCCCCCAACACATAAGTCACACAATCTATGCTGTACATCACAGGCAAAGTGAGGCCGTACAGCCTAATGGTTAAGAGTATAGACTCTACATGACAACTGTTTGGATTCCAATCCTGCCTCCACTATTTGCAAATGTATCACATTATTTTGAGGAAGCAACATTGCTTTCCTTTGTAAACTATGTATTACAATTATACTTCATAATATGGATCAAATAAATCAATGCATATAAATGGCTTACAACTGTGCACATAGTAAGTACTCCATAAGGATTAGCTGTAAAAACTCAAAATAACATAAATCATACCATGTCACTCCTCTCTAAAAAGTTTCCAATGTCTTTGTGTAATCATGAGAATTAAAAATTCACACGAGGTGCCGTGGCTCATGCCTATAATCCCAGCACTTTGGGAGGCCGAGGTGGGCGGATCACGAGGTCAGGAGTTCGAGACCAGCCTGACCAACATGGTGAAACTCTGTCTCTACTAAAAATACAAAAATTAGCCAGGCATAGTGGCGTATGCCTATAATCCCAGCTACTCAGGAGGCTGAGGTAGGGAATTGCTTGAACCCAGGAGGCAGAGGTTGCAGTGAGCTGAGATCATGCCACTTCACTCCAGCCTGGGCGACAGAGTGAGACTCCTTCTCAAAAAAATAAAATAAAATAAAATAAATAAAAACTAATACTGTTCACCATAGCCTCCAAGGCTCAGCATAGCTTGTTGTGTTCCCACAATCCTCTCCCACTTTACCTCTTGCTACCTGGGTTTCTTTCAGTTTCTCGAATGTGCCATGTTTTGTTGTATTTTGCTCTAAGTGGCATTGCTCCTGTTATTCCTTCTCCGAGGAAAGCTCCTTCTCTCCTCTTTGTTTGGAAGGCATCTACTGCTAGGGAACTGAAATTTTTTTCTATAAAGGAACAAATGCAAAGATTTTCTAAATTATAGGCTGTACATCCTCTGTTGCAACTACTCAACTGGGCTGTGTAGTGCAAAACATCTATAAACAATACATGAATGATGGGTGTGGCTGTGTTTTAACAAAACTTTATTTAGAAAAACAGGCAGTGGGCAAGACTTGACCAGAGGGTTGTATATAATTTGCCTTACCACTCTAATCTGTTTCTTCACTGCCAAATTTAAATGTCATCCCTCAGAGAGAACGTTACTGATTCTGCTATTATTCTAGATCTCAGCCCTGAGATTGTTTTTATAGCACTTATCACAGTGTATAATCATTTGATTTATTACCTTGTTTACTGTTCCTTGTGAGACCCTTCCATACACAGTGAGCAGTAAGCATTTAGCACAATGATTATTGCTTGGAAGGCATGCAATAAAATACTTTTTGAATGAACAAATACTATTTGACTTTGAAACAAATAAGTAGAACATAGCTGAAAGAGCTATATACATTATCAACCATGGGAATGTATCCTTTATAAGGAATCTTTGAAATAAGTTATATTATCAAATTTAGAAAATTTCTCTCTTGCAGTTTAGAGCTCATGAGATGCTGGAATGTTGATAGCTCTTACATTTCCGTCTGTTGCTTAGGGATTGCCTAGGGATTAGAGATAAACATGGTCTCTTTTTTGTTGAATATGTATGTTATGAGAATTAGAACTGAACAGGCCATCTGAGGGATAATATCTTCCTTTAGCATAGTTGATTTCATAGTATATATGTGAACGATATTCATTTCATGGAGAAAATTAAGACGTCATAGCAATCAAAGCGTGCTCCATTTTAGAAAGTTCATGGTATGCTTTAAGGCTAAATATTCACAGCATGCATTTTAAAGATGCAATTAGGGGCAATGATGCACAAAATTGCATGTGCAATGAAAATATTATTTTTAGAAATGCAATTGAAACATCCAAAGGAGCTAAAAATAAAAGATTGTACTGCTCAGGTAAAAACGTGTAGCAATGTAATAAGCTATGTACACCGCAGAAGCTACTGTTATATTGGAGAAAGTTGTCTTCTGTGAAGCTTTTTAGATGTCCCAAGCTCAACAGCCTTTGACCTAGGTAGACAGATCTCATGTCTAGGAGACTCAAGATTGTAGATGACATTGGCAAAATGTTTAGATGCCAATTTTCATGATTAAATATATTCGTTAAATTTCTGATGTTATATTCCATATCCCTTGTTAAAATTATTGCAAAATATCAAGATTTTTTTTGAGATACAATTCTTTGCTGAGTTTAAACTTTCTAATTATCTTTCTATATAATAAGTAAACTGTGGTGACCTCTGTGCTCTCATTGATGGTCAAGGTTCCTTGAAACAATTTCAAAACTCTCTGGATCTGATAACCTGAGATACTTTTCTTTGCTTTTCCTTTGGGTGTGTTGCCCCAGATACATCTGTTTTTTTAGTGTATTGATTTTTAAACTGTTCTTTCTATGTCTTGAGCCATAAGTATAACTTACATTATTTTCAAAAGCTTGTGAATTACATTTTCAACAGAAGCAATTACTTTACATCAAGACAAGTGAATGTGAAAATTTTTATAAATTTTAGTCTCTCAAAATAATGGGAACATGGAGAAATCATTTTGAACACAATATAAAACAAATCTGTAGAGAAAAGAAATAACCTAGCTTGTATTAATATTAGACAGCAATAAAAGGGAGAAAATCTGGCCCAACTAAAGCTGAACCTTTGGTTAAAAGTATCTTTCAATGAAAAGTAAATTTCACAGCTTACCTTCCTATAATGTTTAGATGATTGTAAGTCATTGTAGCTATTGTAGAGCAGTTACTACCATTTGAAAAGTCACTTAGTCTAGGAATTATACCCATACAATACTGTTCAAGTAAATTAGTGAGATTTTTTTTCCTTCCATGTAACTAATGTTGAATCTGTATTTAAGCTTTCAGAAACCTAGATACAAACAAGACACATGATATATTATTCAGGTTACAGATTGCATTTATAAAGTGATGTAGTTTACCAAAGTTTTAAAAGTTGCATGTTCCTAGTGAAAGACAGATTAAATATTTCAAATAAATATTTGCCTTTCAGAGTTAGACTTTAATTTTATTTAAGAATACTTCCAGAAAGTTGTTCCCTTGTTATGCTAGGTCAGCTGAGCATATCATAGTCATCATCTCTAACCCATAACTATGCTACAGAGTCTACGTCTTACCAGAGCCTAGAATAGGCACTGGACTAGGCACCTGGAATAGACCACTCTATGTATTTGAATACATACATATATGTATATGTGTGTGTATATATTTAAATATATGTGTATACATATTTTTAATATATGTAAATATAAACATGCAATTATTACCATCAGTTGTTTCTGGGATTTAGAAATGAAACTATATACAGGTATTGACAAGGATCTAAATGACTGCAGGAAGACAGTGAAGAGGGGACTTGAACTGCTCTTTGAAAGATAAGCAATTAAGGAGGGGAAGTGTGAAGAAGCTGATAGAGCTGGTCAGGAAGAAAGAGACTTTAAAAACATGATATGCAGAACATGATGTTTTGATGGAAGCACCATCAGACCATGTAAGGCTGACCCATGCATGGCAACCTTCCGTCTAACTCCATCCACTAACCACCAGAAAAGCCAAGCCATTCTCTTTTCCCTGCACTCTCAAGATATTTTGGACCCACTTGAAAGGCCTGCCTTGTTATCCCCAGAAAGCCCGGTTCTATGCATAATAAACATGTCATTACTCTGAGAGACAGAGAGAGAGAGAAAGCGAGAGAGAGAGAGAGAGAGAGAGAGAGAGCATGTGTGTGTGTGTGTGTGTGTGTGTGTGTGTGTTTAGCATCATCAGAAAAAAATTGGGAGTCGGGATCTATCTTGCTTGTGCAGAGTGGCCACAGAAATATATTCCAAACTATATTTAAATTTTGATCAGAACTTTTGTCTTTGTTCAATGTGGGATGACATTAATCACTTTCTGGAAGAAAGGAATTTTTACATGGGACTATCTCATCCTTCAGTGACAAAGTTATTTTCATCCACTAGGCACAAACTCAACTACTACTCAGGTCTGAGGTTAAATCCACTCTATCGCCTTTTGCACATCTTTTTCTTTCATTTCCTCTGCCCTCGCTTCTCCCAACTCCCTTTTGGATAATGTCATGCTGACCTGAATTTCTGATTATGTTTGATTATTTGAAGAGTTTTATTTATGTGATACAATGATTAGGGTTCTTCCAACATGCCAGTAATCAAGAAATTTGCTTCATTGATGCAGCTTCTAGAAACACCTAACACAAGAAAAATTTTGGCCGTGCTTTACAACAAGCTGCTGAAATAATTCGTAAATCATGGTCTAGGGGGAGCCTAGGATATTTTCAAAATTATATATGGCATAAACATTTGTCTTCCACTGAACTGCAGTAACTCCAATATCAAATGTTGTGTTAAAATTCTGGCCTGTAGAAATGATCACTCAGTCAACAAATATTCGGTTCACATCCCACAGAGGTCAGATCCATATGTTATACTGGATGCTTAGAGCAATATATTAACACTTCTCAGGGAAAACTTACTTTTCATTTGTTTCTAGCCAGCTTTCCAAAACTTTCCCCTAGAGAGAAGATAAAGTAGATGGGAGTTAGGAGTATCCAAGCATAAAGAAAAGGCCAGAATGTGGAGCGGAGAGAGTAAGAAGAATCTCATGTTATCAGTATGCTTCCTGTACTTATTTTGAGTAAAAATAAAAACCAGTGAGATATTTCTAACCTGCCAAAACAAAGTGAATCTTTGCTCCTGGCTACAGCTTTCAAATGAAAATAAGATGCAACGATAATCCTTGCTTTAAACATCTTTTATAGCAGTACACTTTTCCCTGCCTTTTCTTTATATTGTTCCGTGGGGTTTGCTATTTTATACATCATTTTTATTTTCTTTAAGCCAGCAAAATCCTGGTTTGGATGTTTCGCCTTCCAGTGACCCAGCTGCCTTATCATTTTATCTAATAGTTGTAAAATTAGAACGCTCTGACAAATCCCTTATGGATGTACTGAGCCCAAGGAAAGAATTTTCAGTGGAGCCTGGAAATGGGAACTCTGCAAAGAAACTTTGCTGCTGGTAACTTTTAAACCAAAGGCACAATCTTTGAATGGGGATCTTGAGACTAAAATAACTCTGTAATGTAATTGTATCAATTTTAATTTTGTATTTATATCTCATTGTTTGTTTCTGCCAGGCCCTAAAGGGGACATTTGTGGCTGCCATCTCACTCTGTTTCCCAGTATATTTCCCAGAACAGAACTCCATAGAATTTATGACCCAATTTTTGCCTTTTGATTTAATCTGAAAAATATCCAACTCACACCAAGTACAAAGCTGGCAGTTAGGAACGATAAAGCTGTCTTTCTCCAAAACCAAGGTTGCTAAAAGGTGCAGATCAAGGCTGTGTCTCACCTCCTGTGCTGCCGTCTTTCTTATGCACAGATTTGCTTTTATTTTCCAGTGTTCATTTACCCATGCTTGTTTAGAGAAATTAAATTACCTAGACAAAATTCTTAAAAAATACGTCAACTAAAAAAAATCAATTTAAGAAATTTGCTCCCAGATGAAAATTTGACCTCACATGGGAAAATTAATAATATAAAATAAGCGATAACATAGTTTTTTAAATATAATATTAGTAACTGTATGAGGCCTTATTTTCTCTATTTAAAAATGCTTTGTAAGCATTTCTGTTATTTATCCGGAGTAATTTATTAACAATTTCTAAATTACTATTCGCATCACAAATCTAATGTTTTAAATAAACATTTTTAAAGATCCCAATACTACAACTATATTTGCATAGTCTAGAAAGAATTAATCTTTACAATATCTTAAATATTCTGCTAATTTATTTGTTTAGCAGTGATGAGGTACAAGTTCCCAAATTCTTTGAAATATTAATTCATTTCATTCTTTTAACATATTAAGGAGATAAATGCTGTTAATATTCTTTGTTAGAAATAAGAAAATCAAGACTCGGATTGATGAAGCATCTTATCAAAGGTCACACAACTAATCAATGGAGACAAAGGGATAAAAACTCAGGCAATCTGGCTCCAGGCTCCACAGTCTTAACCACTCCCCGGTACTCTTTCTTAATGCCGTAAAATGTTCATTCATATTAGCTATATTTATTCACATCGGTGAATAGTAACCTTAGAAAAATCTTTGTGGGTATATTTCCTCAGAAATCTGGAGCTAGAAAGCGTATCTAATGAGTTACTTTACTGACTCATATCCATAAGCAATAAAAAGGTAGTATTCTTCCAGGAAAGATTTCATGCTATGCTATGAATGTGGTTCTTATATATTTAATAGCAATTTAATACTTAAAATGTATTTTCCAATCTCAGTTTGGTGGCAACAATTCTACAATTCATTTTTATTTACTAATTTTTCACCACTGGATCCTAAGTCTATAGGTAAATTAAATGCACTTCAAATGCTACTTCAAGCAAAGTTAAGCTGTGCATATTTGCAGCATTTGGAAAACAGCTAATCTATTTATGAAATGACTAAAAAAAGGTGCTTACCCAAAAATAATGACAAATCATACATTATCATTATGAAATATAATGCCAATAGTAATAAAACAAACAGATGAAAGTATTCTTAATATTTCAAATTAAGAAGTAAAAGCATTGGTTACTGACTAGCCCTGAGTACCAAGCAAAAACAGGTGTGTTGACTAAGCCTTATCTATAGATGAGCTCCTGATGGGTGCTGGGATAGCAGCCCTTTATTAGTCCATAATGCTGCAAAGTAGAAAAAGTCATAAAGATGGCAATTCAGGCAAGAAAAATGGTGTTGCATCTAGCAGAAATTGGGACTTTAAGAACGGTAATTTCTTGAAATTGGTTTTGGATGAGTCAAATTTGAGCTAGGTCATAAAATTAGAAAATTGCAGAAGATTTTAAGAGCTAGAGACTATAGCTCAAGCAAGTCCTCAAGATTACAGAGATAAATTTAAGTCTTCTGTATAGACAAGTGAATGGAAACTAAGAAAGTGGATTAACTATATTAAGAGTAATTTAATTTCTGTACCATTAGGCCACAAGATGATATTAAACATAATGGTTATGAGTCCTAGCTTTTAAATTAGACAGCTGTTAGCTCTGCCACATATTGTCCATATCAATCTAGGCAAATCAATTACTAAACCTTTCTAAGTCCTAATCTTCTAATCTGTAAAATGGAAATAATATGTACATCACTGTGGTCAGCAGTGTCCTGAAATACTTCTACAATTTTCTGCTCCCTGGAACTCCTGTTCCACATCATTATCTCCCTTTGAATGTGGGTTAACCTATGAATGTAGTAAGATGGTTATTCCTTAATTAGGTTAAGTTATATGGCAAAAGATCATGGCCTGCTCACCCACATGATTATGCTAATTTTCATCAGACTGGGTCATAGTTGACCAGAGGGAGAAGGTGGAGAGACGCATTCCTTCTTGAAGGAGAGCAAACATCCACTGATGTTGTAAATTGTCAATGGGGGAGAAGGGCACATGGCAAAGAACTGCAGGTGACCTCTAGGAACTGAGGGCGGTCCCTAGCTGACAGTCATCAAAACAAAACACAAACAAACAAACAAAGACTTCTCTCCTACAGATGCAAGGAAATGAATTTGCCAATAATCAGTGAGCTTGGAAGTAGATTGTGAGTCTCCAACCCACACCTTGATTTCATCCCAGTAAAACCTAGATAATGGGGCTAGATAATGGAAACTGTGAAATAAATTTGTGTCGTTTTAAGTCACTAAGTCTATGGTAATTTGTTATGCAGCAACAGAAAACTAATGTACTCACAGACTTGTATACCTAAATATAATAATAATTAAAAACTACCTATAATAGTATGTTGCTATAAGCACCATCCCATAATTGGACCTTGGTAGCATTGTTACATATCCTTCTGACTCCCAATCTATTTCTAGATTTGAAAATAAGTATTAATTTATATTCAGGGGCTTAAAGAAACCTATCAGAAAGCCATAATTCAATGACATTCATATCTCAAATCTAAATAATTCTGATCTGTTACCTTTTTCTTTTCTATTTGATTTCATTAAAATTTAACTAGAGGAAGATCTCAGAAAGTAGTTTGAATAGGCCACCATTAGCAAGATTTGTATTATCACTGTTTTGGTTGTCATTTGCTTTGTCATCTAAAAAGATATAAGTTTTTCTAAAATGACTTAAAAATACAATAATACTGGTAAATTTGTTTAGGTCCAAATGTAATGTTAAAACACTAATGAGTTTTTTTTTTTTTTTTAATATTGTGTAATATATTTTGGAAACTAAGTTCAAAGTAAATTTAAACATAAATAAGTTAATCATGGAAAAAGAACTGATTTTTTAAGGATCCAAAAAGTAGGGCTAAGAAAATGCCATGGAAAATAAGGTGCACTTTAATCTCTTCAGGATAGCTGTCCTGTGCATCTTCACACACCTCTGTGATTTGCATCTGTGCCCTCTACGTCAAATGCCCTTTATAATCAATTTCACCTCTGTGCAGTCTTTTCTCTTACAAATAAAAAAATTGAATAAGAATATCTATCTATATCCTTAGCTATATTAAGTTTTGCTACATAATTTCTTCAGAGAAAGTATTTTTTTAAAATTACTTATTACTGGAAATGGGTATGAACACACTAAATGTTAATTAAACACAACTGAATTGATAAAACATTACTCACAAATTTAACATGCTTAAATATTTGTTTGACAAATGAAGTCAAATGTTAACTTATTGTATTATCTAAATATCCTTCTATTAATATCTTCTAGAAAGTTGATTATAGTCTTGAGAGCATTTTTGTAGGTGACTTTTAGTGATTATACTTATGCCATATCAAAATGGCCATCAGGAATTTGCATGAAATTCAATCAAGTGGTATATCTATCGTAAGTCAAAAATATTTCAAATGTGTCGACAAAGTTTTCTGGTTAAACTAATTATTTTAATATTATGTAAAAATACTCAATAAAATGGTTATTTCAGTGAAAACAGTCTTTAAATAAGATTTGGCATTATATAAATGAGAAACCCATCACTGAACAGTTTAACATTTCTACTATATCTGAAGATATGAATCAAATGATTATGGAAATCAGTTCAGTAACATAAAAGTGAATTCAATCACTCAAATTAAAAAACAAAATTTAATTTACAGAATGCACATGATATAATTACCAGTATTTATTTTTTATCTTTTTGTTAATAGTCATTCTAACTGGGGAAGAATGATATCTCATTGTGGTTTTAATTTGCATTTCCCTGACTAGTGATGTTGAACATTTTTTCATATATCTCTTGGCTATTCCTATGTCTTCTTTTCAGAAATGTCTATTCAGATCATTTGCCCATTTTAAAATTAGGTTATTATTATATGTTTTTCTTTTTGTTTCCTGTTGAGTTTTTTTTTTTTTTTTTAAGTTTCTTGTATATTCTGGATAATTACCCCTTGGCAGATGAATAACTTGCAAATATTTTCTCTCCTTCTACAGGTTTCTGTCCATTTTGTTGATTGCTCTTTTGTCACACAGGCACTTTTTAGTTTGACATAATCCTATTTGTCTATTTTTGCTTTTGTTGCCTCTGCTTTTGAGATATTCTCCATTAAAATCTTTGCCCAAACCAATGCTCTGAAGTGTTTCACCTGTTTTTATAGTAGTTTAGTAGCTTTGAGTCTTACATATAATTATTTCATTCATTTTGAGTTCAATTTTGTATATGGTGAGAGATAGGGATCTAATTTCATTTTTCTGGATATGGATACCTAGTTTTCCCACCACCATCTGTTGAAGAGACTGTCCTTTCCCCAGTTTATATTCTTGGAACTGCCATCAAAAATCAGCTGGCTGTAGATACATGGATTTATTTCTGCATTTTATATTCTACATCATTGGCCTATGTGTCTGTTTTTATGTCAATGCCATGCTGTTTTGGTTACTATAGCTCTGTAGTGTATTTTGAGGTAAATCATGTGATGCCTCCAGCTTTGTTTTATGCACAGAATTGCTCTGACTATTCAAGATGGCTTGTGGCCTTATGTAAATTTTTAGTATAGTTTTAACTATTTCTGTCAAGAATGTCATTTATATTTTGATAGAGATTGCAAGGAATCTGTAGGTCGCCTTGTGAAATGCAGTCATTTTAACAATATTCATTCTTCTAATCTATGAACATGGGATAGCCTTCCATCTCTTTGTGTCCCTTTCCATTTTTTTCATCAGTGTTTTATAGTTTTCATTGCAAAGATCTTTCACTTTCTTGCTTAAATTTGTTCTTAGGTATTTTCATAGCTATTGTAAATGGAATTGCATTCTTGAAATTTTTTCAGCTAGTTCATTATCAGTATACTGAAATGCTACTTATTTTTGTATGGTGATTGTATATCCCAAAACTTTACCGCATTTATCATTGTCAGTTCTAAGAGGTTTTGGTGAAGTGTTTAGATTTTTTAAATATATTAGATCATGTTATCTGCAAACAAGGATAATCTTACTTCCTTCTTTCTAATTTGTATGCTCTCTATTTTTTTCTGTTATGCAGTTGCTCTGGCTAGGACCTCTAGTACTATGTTGAATAAGAATTTTTTTTTTACTATACATTCTTGGTAGATTGTATCTAGGATATTTTCATTTTTCTAGGGTATCCAATTTGTTGACATATAATTGTTTATAATAGTCTTCTGTAATTGTTCTTCTAATTTATCTCACATTATTGTAATGTATTTTTTTCATTTCTGATTTTAGTTAGTTGAATATTCTTTTTTCTTAATTAGTCTAGCTAAAGATTTCTTAATTTTGTTGATATTTTCAAAAAACCAATTCTTACTTTCATTGATCTTTTTATTGTTCATCTAGTTTCTATTTCCTTAATTTCTGCTCTGGTCTTTGTTATTTCCTTCTACTAATTTGGGGGAGGGGGTTGTTCCTCTCTAGTTCCTTGAGGTACAAAGTTATGATACTTAAATCTGCCACATATTTGAGAATTTTCTAGTTTTCCCGCTGTAATTGATTTCCAGTTTTATAACACTGTGCTCAGAAAATACACTTCTTAAGTTTGTCAAGACTTGTTTTGTAGCCTAAAATACAATCTATGCTGGAGAATGTTCTGTGTGTGCTTGAGGAAGATGTGTTTTGTTCAACTGTTGTATGCAATATTCAGTATATCTCTATTAGGTACAGTTGGTCTCAATTGTAATTCAATTTTGATTTTTCCTTATTGATTTTCTGGTGGGTGGATGATCTATCCAATGCTGAAAGTGAGGTATTAAATTATTCTACTATTTTTATATTACTGTTTGTCTCTCCCCTCAGATCTTTCACTTTATATATTTATGTGTTCTGATGTTTAGTACTTAATAAATTTACAACTGGCATATCCTCTTAATAAAGTGACCCCTTTATCATTATACAGTGACCTTCTTTGTCTCTCTTTAATTTTTGACTTAACTAATTTTAATTAATTAAGTCTATTTTGTCTGATACAAGTGTAAACACTTCTACTCTCTTTTACTTTCCATTACATTGAATGTTTTTATTCATCCCTGCACTTTCAGTCTATGTTCCTGCACTTTCAGTCCATGTTGTCTTTAAAACTGAAGTTGGTATCTCAGTCCTTAAAGACATTTCAGCTTTCAGTCCTTCAAGCTGAAGTGAGTAAGCAGCATATATTTGAGTGTTCTCTTCTTATCCATTCATCCACTGTGTGTCTTTTGATTGGAGAATGTAACCTATTTACATTCAAGGTAATTGTTGATTGGTAATAATTTACTATTGCCATTTTGTTAATACTTTGTCAATCCTTTGTCCCTTTATTTCTCATTCTTTGTGACTTGATGATGTTCTATAGTATTATGCTATGATTCTTTTATCATTTTCTTTTGTGTATCTACTATAGGTTTTTACTTTGTGGTTACTATGAGACTTACATAAAATAACTTATTAGTATAACGGTCCATTTTAAGCTGATAACCATGTATCTTTGATTCCATGCCACCCTTTATGTGGTTTATTTTTGAGTTTAGAAAGGCATTATGAAGAATAAAGCTAATAAAAGCAACAATGAACACCAGAAATAAAATTTTAAAATAAAAAGTATAATGGATAGCAAATAATAGAAGACAAAAATACCAGGAAATATTTCAACAATTATAACTTCCTTAGTAAATTCTAGAATTTTGCACCTTATATCAATGTTTTTTCAAATCTAGCTCATAATATTGTCTAGAGAAATTTTTTTCAATCTGTTTACCACTTTTTTCCTCATAGCTTTCATGGTTTAAATCAAGTAGAACAAAGGCTGGTAAGTTTTTTCTGTAAAGAGCCAGGTAGTAAATTATTTTAGGTTTTGCACATCATATAGTCTCTGACACAACCAGTCAGTTCCACCAATGTACTGTGACAGCAGCCATCGACAATATGTAAATGAATGGGCATGGTTCCAATAAAATTTTACTTACAAAAACAGGAAGCATGCTGGATTTAACCTGCTTGCCAACCCGTGATGTAGACTGATGTTAGCAACTTTCATAGCTGTTTAAACAAGACAATAAGAAACACTCTTCACAGTTACTAGTTGATATATAAAAGAATATAGTCATTATAACATTTAAAATGCAGTACCAAAACTATATGTGATGCATCTATAGATGCTTCGCATGGTAAAGTTTATTATTAAAACTAACTCCATTCAGAAAAAGAGAACAGAACTGCCAATTCCTCACTCCCTAGTCCTGCCGTAACACAGGCTGACCTAGAAACTTTTTACACAATGGAGGGTTCTCTCTTGCTAAAACACTGTCAAGGAATTTTTGCTCCCTTCTTTCTTATTCTATGGTACAAAACTCATATCTGTTATTCAAGGAGTAAATACTGTAAACTAGAGATTGTTCTTTATACTTTATAGACAAATGTAGTTATTTAATTCTCACAACCTAATGAGGCAGGTAATATGCTTCTCATTTTACATACCAGTGAACTGAAGCTAAAAAGATTACATAATATTCAACAGCAACTATCATATAACAGATCTGAGATTCAAATGCCAGTATCACTGTTCAAAGCCTGTGTTATAGTACTGCAGTGATTAAATGTGAAAACATTCTTTTTATTATTTTTATTATTATTATTATTATTATACTTTAAGTTCTAGGGTACATGTGCACAACGTGCAGGTTTGTTACATATGTATACATGTGCCATGTTGCTGTGCTACACCCATTAACTCATCATTTGCATTAGGTATGTCTCCTAATGCTATCCCTCCCCCACCTCCCACAATAGGACCCAGTATGTAATGATCCCCTTCCTGTCTCCAAGTGATCTCATTGTTCAGTTCCCACCTATGAGTGAGACCATGCGGTATTTGGTTTTCTGTTCTTGTGATAGTTTGCTGAGAATGATGGTTTCCCAATTTGGAACAAATAAAAGACATTTACTCTTATAAAAGTTTATAACTTAGTATAACCCTAATTATAATATTTACAGGTTGAAAAATAGTTTCAAATGGACTTGTATATTATATGACAGTCTGAATTTTGTCTATGATAAACTTTTTGTTTATCAACTGGTAACTGCAAAACTAGTTTTAAGTTTTCAATCAACATAACCTTAAAGAACATATAGAATGAAAATTTAATTTATAATTACAGAACTCTACATTGTTGTAATTGCATTTTCATTGTTACGATGCCAGTGTAATATCTCCTGACTACGATATTGGGGGATAGATGATATTAATGCAACTACTCCCGAGACCTCATTCACAGTAACATTTGTAACTAAAAAAACACTAAAAAGTGGAGAATCAAATTTCCTGAACATATACAGAAAGAGATATAGATACAGACATTATAGATATATAAGATATGTATTTATCCTATATATATGATACCTATTTATTCTAGATATATAGAAGATATATATAATAAAAATTAAGTAATTTTTTATTCTTTAATTCATAGAAAATAAAAATTTATTTAATATGTCAAAAAACATTTGAAAGTAAAAAGAACTTGTTTCATGTGATAGAAAAAACTAGTGTATAAAAAACCACCAATTCCAGAACTGTTTGTCCATGTATAATGTTGTAGTTAGGAGGAATAAATGATAAGTATTTGAGATGATGGATATGTTAACTAACTTGATTTAAAAATTTCACATTGTGTGTGTATATATTTTATAGATACTATAATGTCACTTTGTACTCCATAAATATATACATTATAATTTGTCAATATACAATTAAAAAATAAAAAATACGTATATACAAACTCAGTCTGTTGTTGAACCTCCACCACCTAGTCGCTGACTTTGGGGAAAAAACAATTTAACTTCTTGACAACAGCTTTCTCAGCTGTGAAAAAAATGCATGGAATCGGGGTATGGAATAGTTATAAAATTTTGTGATTCTATCACTGGGAAAATTATTGAAATCCCCATATCTAAGAATTTGGATTAAACTGGTTAAAACAACATATTAGAGGGTTATATAATTAGCCTTCTCTCGTTCAAATTTTTCATTAGTAATTTGGATTAGATATTATCTGTTTATCATATTTTCAGGTGAAATAAAGCCTGAAAGAAAAGTAATGTAAGGGATGACAAAATCAAAGCCAAAAAATATTAACCAGCTGCATGGAATAACAGAGCAACTCAATTAAAATGAAATATATAGTAGGGATAAATATCTGTCCTTAAGAGCAGACACTAATGACTCAAGTACACCTGGGATTTTATACAATAACATTAGTCAATGGCAGTATGTGACTATGAGAATGTATTTGGTATTTATGCATCCATAATATATTTCTTTCTAATATCTTTAAATTTTCATTCTTCTCTACCATTTCACAGGACTTTCAACCAGAATTTAAATCTGGAGAAGCCTGGGTATCTGTCATCTCCATGTCATCACCCAGGCTTCTTATTACTCTTTAAAAATAAAGTCATCTAGCTGGGAAGATTGGTACTACTATAAATTCACTTTACATTGAAACTTCCACACAGCTCATAAATATTATGTCATTTTTCTCAGCCTTCTCTCCCTATCTCCACAATGACTAGTTTAAATCTTTTCCACATTTTCAAACCTCAGACATTCACTATTGCCTTCAGTCTCAATTTGTGTCCTACTTTTCTGAGAAAAAAATTGTTGCCCTCAGATGGCATCTTTCAAAACTTTCAGATCATCACCCATTTGCTTTTTCTTATTTCCACTGCCATGGAGACAATTTCTGAACTGCTAACTAAAGCCAATTATTCCATCCATGCTTGACTCCTGTAGCATCTTTTTCTCCTATGGTGGGTGCCTATCATCTTTATTATGCCCTTTCTATATTTTTAAAAAATATCTTGCTATGAGATTTGCCTCTACAACATAACCCCTGCCTTGTAAGGCAGACATAAACATATGACAGTCTCAGCCAATGAGACTCTATTTTATTTAAAACTATTTTATTTGGCTTAAACTAGTAGAGTGAATTTTGCTTTTTGTAATTAAGACCCTAAGTAATTCAGATCATAGTCCCCCCCTCTCTGTTACAGGAACTATGAAATGTTCACTCTCATTCCTATATCTACAACTTCTTTTGTTCTACTAGGCCCTTGTGACAGCATTTAAACTCCTCTAGTCCTTCCCATTCAATGAAATTCCTCCAAAAATCTACTACTGTGCAGCTACTGTCCTATGACTCTTCTCCTTTTTTCAAACATTCATTTATAGGTTCTAATTCAGTACTGCCAATTCCTTACTCCCTAGTCCTGCTGTAACATAGGCTGATCTAGAAACTTCACACAATGGAGGGTTCTCTCTTGGTAAAATACTGTCTTCTTTCAGCTTCTCTGATGCCATACTTCCTTGTGGTGCCTGCCTCTCTGGCTGCCTTTTTTAGACTCCTTTGCTATATCCTCTCACTGTTTACAGTTCCTTAGGTCTTAATATCAAACCTCAGTTTCTTCCTTATCTTCCCATATTCTCTAAATAAATCCCTTACACCTAAAATAAAATAAAATAAAAAATGTGGCATGTATACATATATAAAATAAATCTCTCCCACACCCATTGCTCAGCTTCAATTAGTAAAATTCCCTTAATTCTAAAATTTGCTTCTTCAGAATAAATCATGCCTGTAAACTTCAGACCCATATAGCCATAGCCAACAAACACCATACAGTCATCTTCACTCAGATGTCTCTTTAGGTATCAAAGTTAATATTCAAAACTGATCTTCTGATCTACAAACACACACACACACACACAGTCATCCACCAATATTTTTTATAACATGGTATATCCATCCCCTCAGTGCCTAATGCAAGAAATCTGAGAATCATTAATGGTCAATGTGGAGTAATCTGAGAGTAGGTGCAAGCTATACATACATACATACACACACACACACATACACACACACATATATATATAATTCTATTTCATTCTTTACCCCAATGTCTATATTATTGATATGAAGTAGAATGTAGAAAGAGGTAGTAAGAAAGCCTTTAAATTTCCTCCATGCTTACCTTTAAAAAAAAAAAAAAAAAGATTCTTTAGATTCTATGTGAACAAAATACCATTAATCACCAGGTTCATACTGTGTAGCACTTTACAATGTATTTTTATCCTTAATCAAACAGAAGCCTATATTCTGCTATAGAAAAAAAGACAGGGAGCCTACCAGCCAAACAATATGTTTGCAATCTCTAGCTGTGATTTCTAAGAGGTTTCTTTGGAAGCACTCTTCTATCCCACTAGTTTTTAATAGAATAGAGAAAATTGGTTTACAATATGAACTTTTAAACTTTCCCTTATTTTCATACCAATTGCTTGCCCCACACTTGAACCCAACAACTTCCCATATATTCAAGTGTTTTTGTACTCATGGTTTTTAAGCAAAATCAAAGCAGTTTTATTGAATGAGACTGTGCTGTCATATGGGCTACAGATAAAAAGTGGTAGCAATTCATGGACTTTCTAATGTATTTTTCCCATTGAACTGAACTACTGAACCTTTTTAGGTTTATGTCTGAATTTTGACCTTCATCTATCCAAGTTCTCCTTGCATGTGAGGCATTTCAAATAGCGAAATAGTATGCTCATGTGGTTATAGTTATAATCCCTTACAGTTGGTAGTCACTTATTCATTAACTTTTTCAGAGTTCGTGATTATTTCCAGTGCATGAGATAACTTGATAATTATATAATTGGCATTTCATTTGTGATCTCAAAATAGATATAGCAAACTAAAAATTATTTTATGTTACATAGAAATATAACTATTTAAAATGCCCTTCACGGGTTTCAAAGAAATGAAAGAAATAATACAAAGGACAAATGAATGGGATAAAGAATGGAATAATGAAGAAAATAGGAAGTTTGAAGAAAGTAAAAAACAGTGTGATGCATTAGAGTGAGGGAAAAAAGAAAATGTTTAAAAACCTATTATATGCATAAAATTGGGAGGAAAGATATAGAGTAATAATTAATATTTACAGAGTTAGCTACTTCATATTGCAAAATGGTAAAATACAAAAATATACTTTATTATCCAAACACATAAGGCAACTGATGTAAATGTTCTACTGAATGCAATAGCAGTAATATATAGAGGAAGGTCTCCGAAGTTATAGCATATAGGTTGACATCTCCTAACAACATGTTCTTGAGAATGTCACTTGAACTTTACTTGTTCCTGAGCATGTTGCTTGACCTTTCCAGGCCCCTGATTTCTCCTTTGTAAAAGGGGGTAACTATAGAGTTGTATTTAAGGTCAAAATAGATTTTCCAAGTAAAAATCATATTTAGCTCTCACCAAATGAGAGTTCAAAACATGTTAGACAATATCATCATTAGAGTAATGTGGAAGGAATATTATGGGGATCATGAGGTCCAATAACAAAGTCTTCAAGGCAACAGGGCTGGTGAGGAGGAGAGATCAGGTGGAAAGTGGGAACCATGGCAGTCAGGAATAGAACCTCTGTGTGGGAGTCATTCTTCCATAACCTTTTCAGAGTCAGGCAACATTTTAAGATTCTCAATTTTAGAATTAATAAGCAGCAGAATTAGTCTGCAAAGGCAAGTGTTTCTAACTGCAACATTCAAAATATTGCTTTCCTTTTAGGAAGGCTTCAAGATTCAGCTATCTTCTCAAAAAAAAAAAAAAAAAAAAGGCAGTAGTGGACTTCTGATTTCCAGTCCATTATGTAAAGAGTTTGGAAGTCACCATTCTGTCATAACAAGTAAAAAGCGGAACAATCTTAAAAAAAAAAAAAAAAAAAAAAAAAGCTTTAATGTGCTCCATTCAGAGAAGTAATGTCACAAGACAAACAGCAGCCCTCAACATTGGAAAAACAGTGGTGTAGACAAGTCTGAGAAAATTACAAGGGGACACAGACATAGGAGGGTCCTCACACTTCTTTGAGTTCCCCCTCTGCAATCCTATCAGGTCCTCACAGTGAATGTCAGAGAAAAATTCCTTCATGCTTCCAGCAAGAGGAAAAGGAAAGAATCATTTTGAAATATGGCAGAGAATTATTTTCTTCTTAACAAGGCCTACCCTCAGGAGAAACTGTTTTATCAGACCCTAACCTTCTGGGGTTTTATCAGAGCCTAACCTACCTCAGGAAAGGGAAATACACAACTCCTGCTCACTCCAACTATCCTTTCCCACCTAAGAGTGGGAAAAGGGAATTAAGAAGTACTGGTAATTTCCTAGTCTGAGGACACAGGCTATCCAAAAGATTGAGGCCCTAATCATAGCTATATTACTCTTACCCTCACCCTACACCTTACCACTACATTACAAAAGGCCTATTTACAGCAGTTCCTTTTACCCAATACATTATGACTACCTTTCAACAACAAAAAAAAAATATGGGGAATACTATGAGGCAAAAGACACTGTGATGGTTAATACCGAGTGTCAACTTGATTGGATTTAAGGATACAAAGTATTGATCCTGGGTGTGTCTGTGAACCTGCTGCCAAAGGAGATTAACATTTGAGTCAGTGGGCTGGGGAGAGCAGATCCACCCTTTATCTGGTGGACACAATCTAATCAGTTGCTAGCACATATAAAGCAGGCAGAAAAATGTGAGAAAGAGACTGGCCTAGCTTCCCAGCTACATCTTTCTCCCGTGCTGGATGCTTCCTGCCCTCAAGCATCAGACTCCAGGTTCTTCAGTTTTGGGACGTGGACTGGCTCTCCTTGCTCTTCAGCTTGCACACAGCCTACTATGGGACCTTGTGATCATTTAAGTTAGTACTTTATAAACTACCATATATATATATATATATATATGGTACTATACATATACATATATACATATGGTACTATACATATACATATATATGCACACATATATATATGGTACTATATATCCTACTAGTTCTGTTCCTCTAGAGAACCCTAACTCATACACTGTTTGAAGGGACTGAACAAACGTCAGAACCAGAGTCAGATATAACAGGCATGTTGAAAGTATCAGGTCAGGAATTTTTAAAAACTATGATTAACATGCTGAAGGCTTCAGTGGAAAAAAGTTGACAATATGCAAAGGCAGGCAGTAATGTAAGCAGAGAGATGAAAATTCTAAGAAATAAAAAGGAATGTTAGAGACCAAAAATACTATAACAAAAATGAAAGATTCCATTATGGGCTCAGTAGACTGGGCATTGCTGAGAAAAGAATCTTTGAGCTTGAGGATATGTCAATAGAAAATCCTAAAACTGAAAAACAAAGAAAAAAAAACAAAGATTGAGAAAAAAGAACAGAATACCCAAGAACTGTGAGACAACTACAAAAGGTGTAACACATACGTAATGAGAATATAAGAAACAGGAGAGAATGGAAAAAAGAAATATTTGAAGCAATAATGGCTGAGTTTCCTCAAATTAATGTTGGACATCAAATCACAAACACAGGAAGCTCAAAGAACACCAAGCAGGATAAACGCCAAAACACACACACACACACACACACACACAAAACAACTACATGAAGTTACATTGTATGCAAAATGCAGAAAATAAAAGACAAAAAAAATTCTGAGAAGCCAGAGGAAAAAACACCTTCCCTGTGGAGGAGCAAAGAATTGCATTTGACTTCTCAGACACCATGCAAACAAAAACAGAATGGAATGAAATATTTAAAGTGTTGAGAAAAAAACACTACCTATAATTTTGTATCTGCAAAATTATTCTTCAAAAGATCTGTTCATATTTTTTCTATTTTATCTGCAAAATTATTCTTCAAAAGATTTTTTTCAGGCAAGCAAAAATTGAGGACATTTGTTGCCAGGGAGTACTTTGAAAGTACTTAAATTAGTTCTAAATTAGTTATATTGCAAACTCTAGTGCAACCACTAAAAAAGTTTTTTTTTTTTAAAGTTCAATCGATGTACTAAGAAATGAAAGAAAATGAAATCATATGAAATACTCCATTAAAACCACAAATGGCATAAAAATATAGAAGACAAACATAGGAACAAAGAACAAAGGCAACAAATAGAAAACACTAACAAATATGGTAGCTGTTAATCCAATTATATAAATAATTACTTTAATCATCAATAGTCCAAATATACCAACAAAAGACAGATTCTCAGAATGTATCAAAAACAAGACCCAACTATATGTTGTCTAAAAGAAGCCCACTTCAAATATGAAGACACATATAGATTAAAAGTAAGGAGATGGAGACAGATATACCAGGCTAACACTAATCAAATGAAAGCTGGAGTAGCTATATTCATTGTAGATAAAGCAGACTTCGAAGCAAGAAAAGTTAATAAACTGTGGTAGATTCAGACAGTGGAATATTATGCAGTGCTAAAAAGAAATGAGCTATCATGTCATGAAAGAACGTGGAGGAATTTAAATGTTATTAAATGGAAGAAGTCAATCTGAAAAGTCTACCTATTGTACAAATTCAACTGGCTGGCATTATGGAAAAGGCAAAACTATAGCAAGAGTGAAAAGATTAGGAGTTGCCAGGGGATGAGAGGGAGGGAGGGATGAATAGGCTGAACAGAAGACTTTTAGGGTGTGAAAATATTCTATGTGATACTACAATGATAGATATGTCTTTTTTCCATTCTCTCCTTTTTCTTATATTCTCATTACGTATGTGTTACACCTTTTGTAGTTGTCTCACAGTTCTTGGGTATTCTGTTCTTTTTTCTCAGTCTTTGTTTTTTTTCTTTGTTTTTAAGTTTTAGGATTTTCTATTGACATATCCTCAATGATAGATATTGTTAAAACCCATAGAATGTACAATACCAAGAGTGAACTCTAATGTAAACTATAGACGTTGAGTGATAATGATGTTTCAATATAGGTTCATGAATTGTAACAAACATACCTCTGGGCGACATGTTATTAGTGGAGAAGGTTGTGCATGTGTGGGGACAGGGAGTATATGCAAACTCTGTACTTTTCTCTCTAGTTTTCTGTGAGCCTAATACACTAGTAAATAAAGTTTATTAATTTTTTAAAAACAGAGATAATAGTGCTGTTGAGAGTATTGCCTGGCACATAGTGATGTTCAATAAAAGCTAACCAGTACTAAGATGTAGATTCTGATGATTCTGCTTTCTCACACTTTCAATTTTCTTTCCTCTTACTCCTCCTTCTCCTTCTCATCCTCTTCCCCTGCTCTCTTTCATCTTCTCTTTCCCTGTCCCTTCTTCCTCATTCACTTATCTCCTTATTTCTCAGTGTCTGCCTCAGAAACATAAAATTATCTGTACTAGTTGAACTGAATATGATGCTGTTCATACTTTACTCCCAAGACACACAAATAGTAGTCAATGTGTACAGCTTATAAAGAGAATTGACTTTTTAAAAAGACTATTGATGGTCATGATTACCAAAATAAGATGTTGTAACAGTTTTAAGACTGAACAGGATTAGTGGGAATGCTGCAAAATAACAAGTTTGGAAACTACTGTATATTTCTTTAGGAAAAAAAAAAAAAGCTTGCCAGAAGAGAGAGATTATGAGTTTTGCCCAGAACATCTTCATTTTCATGGAGACATTACCATCTTTTGAAAGAGTAAAAAGTGGCTGACTTCTAAGCTCTTTTAAAATCCAGAGGCTTTGAACTGACTACTATAGTAAGACACCCCTTAGAGGTCCAACAAAGTAAACTGCTATCACTAAATTCAGTTCATCCCCATATTCAAGGCATCTACAACCTGAGGCAAGATTTTAGCTAATGACTAAAGCAGTAAAATAGAAAATGAGAGTGATTTCTTATTTCCTTCTCTGTATTTACTTGAGTCCATCCTTGCTAAACAGTTTTGTGCTTGCTAGCTATTGCACATGTACACACACACACACACATTCTCCTTCCTAGTACCAGCTAATTCTCCTTCCTGATAATTCTCCCTCCATCAGATTTCACTGTAATAGGCCTTCTTATTTCCTGCCTTCCTGATCTCTCCTTCTCCATCTCCTCTTTATCACAGCAATTCAAAATATATTCTTATCTTTACCCAACTTGTTATCGGATTCCTAGAAGGCTATCATTCCATCTTTGTGGTTAGCTTTTCAGCTTTAATGTCCAGCTCTCATTTCTTTCATTTTTGTAACCAGCTACTGATTATTTCTACATAAATACCCAACAAAATTAAAATGTACATACTGGTTCCATTACTCTCCCACTGCTCTTCATTCTGGGTTTCCCATTTTCATTTCTGTCTCTATCATTATCCAGGTCACTCAGACTTTAAAACTTTGCTGTTTCACCTTGAGATCTCACTTCACCTTAACCCACAACATACTCATTGCCAAGTCCTGTCTCTGCTAGCTCAGAAAGTCTTTCCAATCTCTTCCCTCTTTTTTGCTATTACCCCCATTCTTAATTTGATCTCGACTTCCTCTCACCTGTACTATTGTTAAAGCTTTTTAGAAAACACTTCTTGTTCTTCCTAATTCAAGCTGCTTGTACATTGCTGAGAGCTTAGTGTTACTGGTGTGCAATTCTAATTTTGCTGCTTCCCTGCTCATAGATGTTTAATGTTCCTGACTGCAGAATGAAAGTCAATTTCTTTATTCTGGCACCCCAGCCATCTATGATCCTCCTCCTACCTCTCTTTCCAGCTCTATTTCCTGTTAGTCTCCACACAGTTTGTGCTCCTGGCCAGCTGAACTTCAGACTTTTCTCAATGTACATTCCAGGTTGCTCCATTGCTCCCCTTGCTCATGTTCTTGCCTCTTTCCCCTGGTATGAGCAGCTAATTATATGCTGCCTGAAGTAGTTAATTGACTAATTTCCCAATTAGAGTGGAAATTCATTGAATTAAGGGTGTACTTCTAGTGTATCTCCGATCCTCCCTCACACTTTGAGCAAAGTTCATTTGAAATATTTTTATAATGAATAAGTGTTTGTTTCCTTATTTCATAATATCTTCTGGCTTTTTCATGATGGAATTCATGTCAATTTATAACATTTTTCTTTTGCTGGTAAGGTATTTATCTAGTTTACAATTCTTCCATAGATGGAATTCATGTCAATTTATAACATTTTTCTTTTGCTGGTAAGGTATTTATCTAGTTTACAATTCTTCCATTGAGTGCGTAGGAAAGATTTTCCTCCCATAACCACCATCTTGCAGCATATTCTTCCTCTAGAATTTTGATTCAAACCATCTTGTCCAGGCTTTAAACTGTTTCTATTGTAAAGGCATCATGTGGGGCATCTTTTTCCTCTGCCTATCATATTCCCTTTCTTCTACACCATGTTTCAAATGTTGTCTGTTAAGTAAGGATTTTTTTTTATTATTATTACATGTGAATGTTCTGCCCTCTACTAAGCTAGAAAGTTGTAAGTTGGGAAAAAAATCACTACAGATATTTGAAGTCCATGACAAAAAGATATGTTTGTATTTCTGAAAGATATGTTGATGACTAAAAAAAGAACTTACCATTAATTATGTGGATCCATGTAATAAATATCAAGTTATATTATAATATGCAACTATTATTTTACTTTGGTAATGTCACTTTTACAATCAAAATAATCATGATCATCAAAATGTGAATCAAATATGCAAGAATTTTTGAAATATTTTAAAAATCATTATGTAAAACTTTAGATTTTTCTTTGCTTATAATCTATCCTAAAATAAAAAATACTAAATCCATTTTGATACAAATACTTGATGTCATAATTATATTTTGAAAAATATTCTCTTCATTCAACTGCAGTTTATCACAAGCAGCGGGTATTTTTAAATGGTCTGGAGTATTTGACATAATCAAGATTTTCTGATTGGCAGCTTAATCATCTTGGTTTTGCCTTATGGGAAGGGTTTCTTTTTATTATTTAAGATACTCTTATGAATTAATGTTGTCAATATTCATCATTTTAATAGTCGGAAAAGTCTGCCAAAATGCATTCTTGAAATGATAGCTATTGACTTTTCAAAAATTTACTTTTCAAAAAATCTTCTAAGCTTTTTCTTAAGTGTGTTTCAATATTTTTCTGGCAAATTTCTATGTATTTTACCCACACTTTGAAATACTTAGCAACTTAATATTATATTTAAAAGTCATTATTTCAAAAACATAAAGAATATTGTGCTACACATTCAATTCTTTAAATTATCAACAAATGGCATAGACCAGGGGTTCTTAGCCCCTGGGCCACGGTATCAGTCTGGAGTGTTAGGAACAGGGCCACACAGCAGGAGGACAGTGGTGATTGATCCATAGAAGCTTCATCGGTATTTACAGCTACTCCCCATCACTCTCATTACCTCCTGAGCTCCACCCCCTGTCAGATAAGCAGTGGCATTAGATTCTAGGAGGACAAACCCATTCGGGAACTGCGCATATGAAGGATCTAGGTTGCGCGCTCCCTATGACAATCTAATACATCACCACCAGATGGAACCATCTAGTTGCAGGAAAACAAGCTCAGGGCTCCCACTGATTCTATGTTATGGTGAGTTATATAATTATTTCATTATATATCACAATTTAATAATAATAGAAGTAAAGTACACAACAAACGTAATGAGCTTGAATCATCCCAAAACCATTCCCCCACCCCACCCCAGTCTTCGCAGAATGTCTTCCATGAAACCAGTCTCTGGTGCCAAAACAACTGGGGACTAGACTATTAGAGTATTACTCTACATTTTTCATATTTGTAGAGACATAACCGATAAACATAAGAAACAAAATCATCTTTTCTTGTTGTCAAGTTTGTGGTTTCTGTTTTGTTCTGGTATTTTATTTTTTGTTTTTGTTCTGGGGTTTTTATCTCATTTTGTTTTGCTTTTATGTGCATACATGCATGATGAATATACATGAATAAGAAATAATGAATAAATCGTTATTTATTCTATAAGTTATTAGACTTTTTATTCGTCTATCCTCTTAAGGAAACTTTTCCTGTTTGGTCTCCAGGCAAGTCTAATTGAGACAGATGATGCTGTTACTTGGGTTTCAAATAATTTACACAATCTTAAAAATGTAGCACTGGGCTTCTACTTTTGACAGTTGGCACAGAAGATAGTCTGAAAGCCTTCCCACTAAAAATCGATTAAAATTTTGGACAAAATAAAATAAACATTCTTTTGAATTTGTAGTTGAGTTCAGAATGTCATTCCCACAGTTCCAAAATAAGGGAATGCAGTAAGAGCCAAAAAACTGAGAGGAATCCCTTTTTAAAAGTATGATAGACAGTGATACCCACAACATTTGCTGGTTTTAGCTACTTAAGATACAGGGTTTTAAGGCCAGTGTGAGACACATAAAAAAAGATCTTTGTGCCTGAACAAAATCAAGAGTTGAACCTGAAAACTCCTAATAAATGAAGTTTAGAACTCCAAGGAACTTCAGATTCAATGACAATTAGCAGATGGAGGAGGGGGAGTGCCTAACAGCAAACAAAAGCAACAAGAAAACTACTGGTGCTCAGCCATGTTAGGTAGAGTTGGGTAAGTAACCACCCCCTACCCTAAGAATTCTTTAATGACCCTTCACCCTTCTCTAATATAAGTTCAGGGTTCTAATGCACTCTACAAATGTGGTTGAAGAAGTTCTCAACTAGAAATTAATATACAAAGTGCCACTATGAAAGTGTCAGGATATTTGGAGGAAGCAAATGTAAGTTTACTTTTGCAAATTCTACAAATTAGGTTACTATTGATTCTTACCAATAAATATCGATCAAAAACAACCACATAATAAAAAAGGGAATACTAGCTAAAACAGATGAGCTCCCCAAGCAAAATGCTGTGGAAAAAAAAATAAACAGCAGCATTATATTCTGAAGGATTTTGGCTATGAGATTCATTAAACTCAAAAATAAAATTAATATATGTCAAATACTCAGGAAAATGCCATAGGAAATTGAAAAACAAGCAGGACAAAAGAAAAACTATCACAAAATTCCAGGCAATGTAATAAAATACATCACTGAAATGTTAAAAGGTGAATTAAATAGCAGATTAGATATAGCTAAGAAAAGAATTAAAGAACAGGAAGTTAGGTCTGAATAATGTAGCAGAGAGAGACAAAGCAAATATGCAAGATAAGTTAAAAATGACTGACAGAAAGTGTAGTATATTTATTCTAGCATATATATAATTATTTTAAATCAAAAGCAAAATAATATCTTCAAATTTCACAGAGAAACTAAATATCAGCCTAGAAGTATCTGCACAGGTAAACCTTCATTAGACAATAAGGTCCAAATAAATATATCCTCAGAAAAACAACAAACTGAGAGGGTTTAGCATCTTGAAAAGGAAGTTTTTCAGAATAAGAAAAACTATTTCAGAATTACAGTCTCAAATAATCGAAAAGGAAAAGATTATCCATATAAAACAATAATTTAAATATATTTCTTGAGTTGAAACAAAATCATGTAGAAAAAGATACAATGTTTTTCAAATTCTCTGTGATGTTATTCTTAGTGTGCCAGTTGTCCTCAGCATGCTCTTTTATGGTTGTAGTTAACTCACCAGCAGTAACTTGTTCTGTTTGGAAAGGGATATTTTAGGTGAAAGGAATATTCTAGCTGAAAGGACCCATAAAGCTTTCCTGTCAGCCTCCTTAATTTTCATGAGATTTATCCTCCATGCTTAAGTACTCACGTATTTTATTAAGGCATCTAGATACTGTCTATTTCTGTGTCCGATCACCAGATATTATCAGCAAGATATCATCAACATGGTAGATCAAACAGAATGCTTGGCAAACCAGTTCCTCATAGATTGAATTGTGATACAGTGTTGGAGAGTTGATACAAACTTGAGACAAGACTGTGAAGGTATAATTTTATCCTTGCTAGGCAAAGGCAAACTAATTCTAAAGTTCCCCTCTTTTCAGAATAGAAAAAAAAAAAAAAAAACGGCTTTGCTGAATATTTACATACTAGGTAAAGAAAACATTATTCATTTGGTTTAATAAAGTGATCACATCTGAAACGGGGGCTTATATTGTAACTGTGCTTAATTAAGCTTACTACTTACTAATTACTATTCATTGTCATTCTCAAACACTCATTTCCAAAGACTTTCCATACTAGCCATACCAAAGGGGAAAAAATGGGCCTAAAATATGAATTACTATGCCTGTATTTTCAAATCTTAATATGACATTGAATTCAATGATAATTTTAGTGACAGTTGTTTCATTGGAATGATGAGGACAGAAGATAAATTAGAAGGATTGAGGCATTAGAATATCTCACTGTGGCCTTATGTGTTCTCTAATTTTCTGTGTGCTAATTTCTATAATTACCAATGACTTTATAATTTGTCTTGCATAAAGATATTAAGAATAATGAATGTAACAATAATGTGTATACCCACTACCTAGTATAAGAAATAAAACATTACGGGAGGACGTGGTGGCTCACGCCTGCAATCCCAGCACTTTGGGAGGCCGAGGTGAGTGGATCACGAGGTCAGGAGTTCGAGACCAGCCTGACTGACATAGTGAAACCCCGCATCTCTACTAAAAATACAAAAAGTTAGTTGGGCATGGTGGCACGTGCCTGTAGTCCCAGCTACCTGGGAGGCTGAGGCAGGAGAATTACTTGAATCCCCCGGAGGCAGAGGTTGCAGTGAGCCAAGATGGCGCCACTGCACTCCAGTCTGGACGACAGAGTAAGACTTCATCTCAAAAAAAAAAAAAAAAAAAAAAGGAAAAAAATATTGCTAACACATTTGAAGCCTTTGCATAACCCTACCACCACCTCCGGAATAAACAGTACCCTGAATTATCTTTATCATTCATGTGTTTATTTGTATTATTACTATATATCACTAATATAGTTATTTTTTCTAAAAATTTATGTAAATAACATGTATGTATTGTTTTGCAGCTTGCTCCTTTTGCTCAATATGCTCTAGAAATTTATCCATAATATAAATTGATCCGTTTATATTTGTAGAAGTTATTTCACTGCTCCATAGTATGCTTTTCTATACCTGTATCATAATTTATACTTTCGATAACCTATTAATGGAAATTTAGTCTTTTTCTCTTATTTTATAGTACAAAATATACTATTCCGGATATTCTTACATATGCTTCCTTGAGTACATTTGCAAGAGATCTAGAAATATCTAGGAAAACAATTGATTGAGAGTGTATGTACTTCTTAATTATTACTGGATACTGCCAAATAGTTTTCCAAGGTGTTGTACAAAATGTTTACTGGACCCAGTAATGTGTAACAGTTTTGACTAATTCACATCTTCACCAACTCCTGCAATTACGAGATTTATTTTTACCAGTCTGAAAGATATAAAATTATGATACCTAATAGTGATTGAAATTTGTATTTTCCTAGTATTCATGAGGTAGAGTATTCTTTAACACATTTCACTTTTTATAACATTTTTTGCCAAAATGTCTCTTTTTGTGATTTCTCCAATTCTTTGTGTTCTGGTTTTCATTATTACCAATGACTTACTAATTATCATTTTCTTCCATATTCTCCTCCTTCCATTAGCATGGCTGTAGGATACAATATGATAATCATAACAATGTCAGTATCCCAAGCTGTATTAAAATGACATATTTTAAGAATAAATTAGCATCTAGTTTCAATCACATGGTCATGTTTAAATGGCATGTGTCATATTCTCAGTGCCTGATCCACCCAGCCATGATGGGAAGAAGTCTGGGGACCACCATCAAAGTAGAGGGCTGGGTCATAGCATGCAGCAGTTTAATTGTAGCTTCGCTTGTGAAGTTCTGCATGCCCTTTCTTAGTAAAACTTTGCAAACATATTTTGCAAAATATTACCCATGAACCCTCAATAAAAAACAGAACAGAGTGGAACACTTTTAATTAAAGCATCACAGCAGCCCAGACCCTTGCTGGCTTTCTCTGTCTCCGGGAAAGGTTAAACTGAGGATGAGGGAAGAAATTTTAGAACAATAGAGATAAAATAAGGACATAACCATTGATAAAGTATTCATTAAAAGTATTATATTCTATATATAAATCAACGGCAATGTGTCTGAAGACTTCTCTGAAAGGAATAAATGTTTTCAAAAGATAAAATTACTGAAATGATTTAAGAGGAGATAAAGACCAACAAACTAAGCATATTAATGGAATCATTAATGTACGTTGTTAATTACAATATTACAAATTTATTAATTTCAAAATTAATGAATGTTCAAAGTGCAGAGTAGTAGAGTATGGCTATCATATGGGGTAATTAGGGAATCAGGCAGTCTTGGAAGATGAGTTAAGAATAGTCTTCTATGCCAAACTTAAAGGTTACTGCTACTATTTGCTGCCAATGAAGGACCAGGGAAGACTCTTTAAACAGAATAATAAATTCAAATTTGTGTTTAAATATCATAAATTTCACAGTAATTAACAGAGGAGATATGAAAGTAATGAAGACAATTAGGAAGTATTCTAACAGTACAGGCAGAAGATGATAGCATTACAAGTGAAGTGGAACCATTTGAATTAAATAACATAAAATATAAAATGAATGATGTGAGTAGGAGGATGGGATGAGGAACAAAGGAAGAAGTTTGGATAACTATGATAACATTGTTATTTGAATAACTTGGTAGATGGAAATTCTAAAATCAAATGCAAGACAGAAATTAGAGGCATGTTTTTTCAGCCATCAAACATTGAGTATTTGCCAAAAATGTGTTATTTTCTGGGGACACACAAAACAAAATTAAGCCATTCTGCCTGCATTTAAGGAACTCACAGCTGTCACATGGTGAGTCATACCAAAAAAAAAAAATGGGCTATGCAGTTGAATAAGAGCTGCAATAGAAGTATATATTTGTGTTGATAACAAGAAAGGTGTTATCAATTCGATATTGAAAAAGATTACATTTCAAAGAAGAAAAATAATAAAATAGGTTTAAATATTTTGAGTTTAGGTTACCTATATTTTTCCAAGTGAATCTGTCCATTAAGCAGATGAATGTGTTAGGTCAGGTGCTATCTGTGTTAAAGATTAAAATCTGACAGTTTTCAGAAATTAGAAAGTAGCTAAAGTTATAGAAACAAATGAGATCACTCAGGGAGAATTTCTAAACTAGAAAAGAAGATTTAAGAATAGACTAGAGAGAGAACGGTAGCTATTATGACATATCAAGTACAGTGAGAAATATTGATAGTTTTTCATACCTTTCTTGTCCTTGTTTTATTTTTCCTGCATTGAAGATATTGTTGGTGTGCTAAACAATGTTTTATTTAATAAGAGAAAGGAAGTGGGGTCAGAGCTTTGGGGCCTCAGATTTTTGACAGTATCAAATAGCAAATCATGATGATCAACTGTTCTTTAACAGAGAAATCAAGGATGAAAAAGTAATGCTAGATTGGACGTGACAGTGAAGGATGAGAAAGACTATTCTAAAACATTGTTTCCTTGTGCATTGCTTTGGTCAGATGTAGAGCAGTCCTTTTCATGCTTTAAATGAAGGAATGAAGTGGGTACAATCAAAAGGAGAAATGTTAATTCTGTTGCTTTTTAGAAGTTCTTTTCTGTAGTGGAAAATAGATGTAGCACAAATAACAGCTGTACTAACAGCAACAATAGAGTAGTCAATAATTTTTATCAGTACTTAACAAATTTATCAGTGTTTATGGATTAATAGAAATGTGAATGTCTAATGTGAAGAAATTATTCAAGTAAAAGTAATAGTCTATGAAACTCAAGTCATCTAAATCTAATTTTTTAAATTATAAAATAAGCAAAAAATGTATAATGTGGTAAAAAAAAGTTTAGTGGAATTTATAATATACTATATTATAGTATATTCAGTATTATATTTACAGTATTTGTACTGTATGTAAATATTTAAGATATTGATAGTCATAATCATAATCATTTTAATTGTAGTCACTGAAAATTATAAATTGATTATTCTTATTTGTATATAGTATTTAAAATTTCATGCATCTTTAGATTTTACAATACTGTAATAATGTAGATAATTATAGTTTCTAAACTTTTAATATTATTAGTTAGATTCATTTTTTAAGAATGCTTTTTGGGAAAGGAGATACATGAACTTATAAACTGGTGATATTCATTTAAATCACAGATTTTAATAAAATTAGACTCATAAATGGAAAATGCAGCATTTTAAAATTAAAATAATTGCATCATATCAGTCACCTTTTTTATAAACAGTCAGAGTTTGTATGATGTTCTTTCTGGGGAAGGTGAAAAACTACTCAACAAAAACATGTCAGTAGTATTAATTTTTAATTTCTATTGAGTAAATCAAATCTACTTCCATTATAGCAAAGAAATAGAAACAATATTCTGTTTCTTCTGCTACCAAGAAATACAATAAACTTGTATATGAATAATTTTTGACCCATTGTATTTGTAGCTTTATGTGTATTAGTGTGTCAGACTCTGAGATTAGCTCACAGAAGGCCTTTATAGAAGGCTAAGGGGATTTGTGCTGTAGACAAAAGAGCACCATTTCTATTCAGAATCAATAACTTTTATTCTGCTAAGTTGTATTGTGTTCGGGGTAAAGATACTCATCTCTTTTGTGTTTTCTTTATAATATTCTGTTGTACTCTCTTGGATAAAATTTCAATGAGTTGTTATTGATAGTGGCCCTGATTCATACTATAGAACTATGCTTGGTAAAAAATAAAAATAATAATCCATACTTTTAGCATAAGTTACCTCAAACTCACTACTGTGCTTTCGTAGCTTCCTTTGCCAATTTGAGATGGTGGGTTTTTTTTTAAACATAATTTAGGAACTTAAAAGATTCTCCTTCTTGATTTATTAGATGTTCCCATGACTCAGAATTAACTTTATTTTGTGAATCATATCAAAGTTAATATAATTAGTTTGATAAATCTATATGATCTTTTAAGACATTCAAACATTGCAGAGTATGTTTTAGATGTTATTTTGTAATCAGAACCCAGTAACTCAATACTATATAACATATTTTGTAAGATGTTTAATATGTTTCATATAAAGACCTTGTTGGTTTTTTTATTTATAATTGGAAGAGAAATAAATTTGGAGTGTGTTCAAATAGCATTGCCTGAAGAGGCTTTTGGAAGCAGCAGGAAAACACTCTGCCTAACCCCAATTAGTCTTGTTTTCCATATTCAGGGCAGTTCTGTTTTTCAACATATCCACTAAACATGGTGATAATGAAAATTAATATGGTTAGAAAGCAATTCAATAGCAAATGTTTATTGCTTATAATTGTTGTTTCCTGTCATAATTTTCATAAAACCTGTCAACACTGAAAAAAGGTTCAAAGAGTGTGTGAGCCAGAAAGTAGGCAGGTGCACCTGAATCATATAATAGATGTGCTCCTGCAAAGCAACATGGAAGCCATTTTTTAGCAAATTGAATTATATTTTTATTGCACTTTGTGAGTTCATTGCTTCTCAGAATAAGTAAAACCTAATTATAAAATCAAGTAATTTAATTCATACATAAACCCATATATAAAGACTATCCTTTCTCAAACATTTTCTGGTAGACTTATCAATAGTGTGAAAAGCCCTAACAAGAAAAATGCTGGAATCTCATCATTACCTTTCTCATCTCATTTTATTTATAAAAATATTTTCTGATTTTTGTTTTCAAACTACCACAGATGACCACTTTAGTTGTATTTGTGTAAGAATATAGCATTTGCCTAACATGTGCAAAATTGGACATGCCATAGGGGGATCAAAGGTGGATCAAACACAGATCTTTTCTTCGGAGAATGTATAGTATAGGAGGATAGAGGAGATAGGCTTATGGACTTTCCTTTTTATGTAGTCTTACATCTCACATTAGTTTCAATGCTCCTGCTGACAGCAAATGTCAGGAAAAATGGTCAATGTACCATGACACATTTGTCCAGGACCTCCCCAAAACATCTACAACTCCTAACTTGGAGTTTCCTTCTGTGAAGCTAAAATTTAAGCTCCATTAGGGTAATCTTTATATATTTGCTCAACACTGTATTCCTTGATGAGTTCTTGGGATGTAGTAGTCACTTGATAGATGTTTGTTGAATGCGTTGAATTCATTAGTGACTTCCAGTAGGATAGGCAAAAATAACATGAAGAAACAGTGTCTAAAACCATATCTATGGTAGAATCAACAGATATGCAACATCCAAATAGTTTCCAAGTTATATGCTAAGGATCCTACTTATTTACAAGCCAAGTCCATCTCTTTGTAAACTTAACCATTTTCCTTTACTAATGGCATCCAAATTAATATCCAAACTTCATCTAGTGTCCAGCTAGCTATACTGCATCTTAACTTGATTGGCATATGGCTTTTCTTCTTATATCATTAAAAATTGATGCATGTGCAGTTCAGCATCTGCAAAGCTTCTGTTCCATCAGTGACATTCCAACTATGTTATAATCTTTTCTGGTCACAAGAAAGGAAACTTACCTCCTTAACTCATATTTTCCCCAGTGTCTTCTTAGAATTCACACGCTTAGTACATTCTGTTTCTAACAATTAAAGTCACTTCACTGCCTTCATCCAAATTATTAGGTTTACTATATTACTAATTCTATAGTTATGCCAACAATTGTAACGTAGGGTAAAAAACAATATGTAGACTAAAAAAAAGCTGTGGATACAATGCTTTGAGGAGTTCAAATTTGGGAGAATATTCAAGTAGGCCTTGAATTAAGGGAGAAAGTTTATACCTAGGATTTGAGGAAGGATGTTCCACAAAGATAGAACAATGTGAACACAAGTAGAGCAACAAAAGAAAGTTGGTTCAACCTTACCAGGAGATATGTATGTGTAGAAGCACTAGAAAGTAAGACCACGGAGGGCCTGGCTTACTTCATAATTATACTGTAGTCACTGAAGTTTTTGACCAAAGGCCTGAGGTAATTATGATTGAATAAAATTGACATGGCAGCAATGACAACTAATAGACACTGTAGGAAGGAAAGCAAGTTAGAAAGAAGCCACTGAAACAATTTAGTTGAAACAATGAGAACTTAAACAAGGGTTGTGGTAGCAGAAGGAAAGATACAAGGTCTGATCTAAGCAAGAAGTGTCAGGATCTAGAAACTAGTTTGGGAAGAGATGAGTAGATAATGATGCTGAGTTTCTAAGCTTGGAACACTAAGTACTGTGAGTTAGAAACTGAAGGAGCAGCAGATGTAGAAAAGTCAGAAATGATTAGAGGACTCAAGACAGAGGACAGAGCCTTGGAAATGATGTGTGTTTTAAAGTGGTTAAAGGAACAGTCTACAAAAGGTAGGTAAGAAGACAGCCAAAGTACGGAACAGTGTCATGAAAGACAAGGAAAGAGAAAGTTTTAATAAAAATAAGGGCTTAGTATTATGGAGATTTCTAGGCATCAGTGTTCATAAGCACTGATGAAGGATTTGCTAACAAGGCTTTAATAACCTTTGAAAAGATTCAATAAAATGCAGAACGACGTAGGTAAATTTCAAAGAGTAAAAGATTGTGTATAGAGGCCAAGAAATGGTAACTTTTGTGATACCATATAACTTAAATCAAGCAGTTTAATAATACATAAGTTGTATTGTTTATACCTGATTCTCACAAGTAATCTTCTCAAGTTATAGGCATAAACAGGATGTTAAAAATAAACTTTCTTTTGCACAACAGGATATAACACTGTAAACAAATAAGGTGCCATACCTAAAAGCAAGATTTAACTAGAAAGTATTCTTGATTTAAAATGGGTTTGTATTTAGACGAGAGGATTTTAAGAGATAATCTTGAGAAAATGTTTTTGAAGAAGGCTGTCTTATGGACCTCACTCCCACCCTCTTCCACCCATCGTATCTGACAATGTGTTTGGGGATAGCTACAGCTGGATCACTTGGAAAGTAGCACCATGGACTGTTGACCTATGGACTCATACATTCATAGCTGAGCTAAAGCAGCACTGTGTGTGTACATGTGTGTGTGTGTGTCTGGAAGGAGAAGGAGGGGGAGAGAGAAAGACAGAGAAAGGGCTGGGTGGGATGGCTGACGCCTATAATCCCAGCACTTTGGGAGGCCAAGGCAGGTGGATCACTTGAGGTCAGGAGTTCAAGACCACTCTGGCCAACACAGCGAAACCCTGTCACTACTAAAAATACAAAAATTAGGCAAGCATGATGGTGTATGCCTGAAATCCCAGCTACTCAGGAGGCAGGAGTTGCAGTGAGCAGAGACTGCACCACCGTGTTCAAGCCTGTGCAAAAGAACAAGACTGTCTCAGAAATAAAAATAATAATAAAAAAAAAAACAGAGAGACAGAGCTTGGTTGGAAATTAACTATATCCCACATACAGTATGACAGGAGATGATAGGGAATTTAAGAGTCTTTACCACGTACTAGATATGTACGCCTCAGGAAAAGCAACTGGCCTGAAAGTCATTTTATGTTCTTCCCAAATGCTCCTTGTTAAGTTACTAAGATGACCTTAACACTCTTCTTAGCTTAACTAAACTTTAGAAAGGATTCTTCCTGACTCTAGGTCCCTGGTCTCCCTTTTCTTGGAGCATTTACTTTAGAAAATTTTCCATATTAAATTATTTGTCTGTTGCCTTTGAAACACAAATCTTTTAAATATCTTCTTGTCAGTTTTACCAGCCAGGAATTTCTTTCTTAAGGTTCTTGGAACCACTGTTCCCCTGAAATGTAATCGTAAAAGAAGACAGCACCCCATCTGTCCACCTCTAGGGGAGGGTATAAGACTAACTTCAATGGGTGCCTTGATCCCAGTTGTAAAACTATGTCCTGATACAAAGATAACAGAAAGTTTACTTATCCTTTGAGTAAAGCCAATTAGCAAACACGGATGGCCTGTATTCTCTCTCACTCCAGCTCTTAAAAACTCTTCCACCCTTTATTACAAAGGAGTTGAGTTCAGACTGAGTTCTAGCCTCTCCCTTACTGCAACAGCCTTGAAAAAAGTCATCCTTGCCTATTCAACTTAATCCGTGCAGTGTTTACACTGACACAGGCAAGTCATTGTCAACAACAAGAGTTTGAAAAATCAGAGCAAGACCAAGATAGAAGTGACCAGCCAAAGAAGGCAGGGTATGACTGCAAATCCTAGGTGTGGCAGTTGACAAAGAGTTTCCAAAGATTAAATAAACGTTCATGAGTCTTAGTGTTACCAAATTTAGCAACTAAAAATACAGGATTCTTAAATTTAAATTTCAACTAAACAGCATTATTTTTAGTATATTTCATGTGATGTTTGAGACATACTAAAAATTTATGGGGGCTGGGCACAGTGGCTCACGTCTCTAATCCCAGCACTTTGGGAGACTGAGGCGGGTGGATCCCCTGAGGTCAGGGGTTCGAGAGTAGCCTGGCCAACATGGTGAAACCCCATCTCTACTAAAAATACAAAAATTAGCCGGGCATGGTGGCACATGCCTGTAATCCCAGCTATTCAGGAGGCTGAGGCAGAAGAATCGCTTGGAGCTGGGAGGTGGAGGTTGCAGTGAACCAAGATCGGGCCATTGCACTACAACCTGGGCAATAGAGCAAGACTGTCTCAAAAAAAAAAAAAAAAAAAAAAAAAGGAAAAGAAAAGAAAGAAAACACAACAACAAAAAACTTATTTGTTATTTAACTGAGCATCCTGTATTTTATCTGGCATGCCTACCATGAAAGAAACAATCAGTTTCAAACATGTTCCCTTCCTAAAGAACAAGATGCCTGGTTACAACAGTACAATTGCCAGTTCTAACAGCTCTTCTTTACTGTGTCATCTTTCCTTTCCATCCCACCTTGCCTTCTCCCATTCAAAGCTGGAAGGGTCAGAAACAGCAGCTAATCTGAAGGAGAGGTGATAAAATGAGAAAAAGAACAGAAACCAGGGTTACTTCTGCCCCTCAAGGAAGACAGCAGGTGTCAGGCCACCTAGAGATAGGCTGGTGAAGGAGGATAGGAGAAATCATGTCTCTGACGGAAGATTTAAATGTTACTAAATTTCTTAGACTGGATATTAGCTTCTCACTCACTGTATGACTTAGAGAGATGGTAAGAATCATCAGAAATACTAAATGTCCATCCAGTGGCAGAGAAAACTCCCCCCATTGTGAGAAAGACAAAAAAGAAAGTTGGCTGGGCACGGTGGCTCACGTCTGTAATTCCAGCACTTTGGGAGGCCGAGGTGGGCAGATTGCTTGAACTCAGGACTTCAAGACCATCCTGGGCAACATGGTGAAACCCCATCTCTACTAAAAATGCAAGTTAGCCAGGCATGGTGGCACATGCCTGTAGTTCCAATTACTTCGGAAGCTGAGGCAGATGGATCACCTGAGCCTGAGAGATTGAGGCTGAAGTGAGTCGAGATTGCTCCATTGCACTTCAGCTGGGCTGACAAAGTGAGACACCATCTCAAAAAAAAAAAAAAAAAAAAGGTTGCATTTTCAACATCCTATGTGTTGCACTTGTTCAATGTACCAATTATATTTTAATAGATGTGAATATAGATCTATATCAATGAAATGTTTCAAATTTTATGTGCATCAAGATTTTGTGAGATTAGTTATTTAAAATAAAAATAATTCTGTAAGTCTAAAACTAATAACCTTGCATATTATAGTAATACTACTTATAAAATACCTAAATATTATTGAAAAGCACTAAATATTAATGAACATTAATAAAACTCCTGAGTGTGACAGTTCTCTAACCTTTGTGTCACAATTTTTTTCACTTTATTGACATAATTACATCAAATAAAATTTATCAATTTTAAGTGTATAACTCGATATTTGATTGTTTGTAACCCAAAGGATAAATGCTTGAGGTGATGGATACTCCATTTACCCTGATGTGATTATTATACATTGTATTCCTGAATCAAAATATCTCATGAAACTCATAAATATATACACCTAAAATGTGACCACAAAAATTAAAAATTTAAAAATGCAACCTTTGCATCACAAAATATCGCAAAAGAATCTGGTGAAGAACTATGATTTCACAATGCAAGTACACAGATTTTTTCAGACAATTTCAGGGTGTTTGTTACTTCTTAAAACCCATCCATGAACATCAGATTATAACTCTTATTCAGTCTTTTCTTCTATACTGGTAGTTAATTATTTGAGGCAATAAATATAAATTTATTATACTTCATATCTAAAGTTCTTAAAATTGGACCTAATGTTTTAAATATTAGTGTTACCTTTTTAAATGAATGCTAACTATAAATGCTAAGCTTTTATCTATTTGAGTAGCAATATAATGCTATCAGAACATATTAATACGATTTTCTTTTTTAGATGCAGGTTTATTTTTTCCATCTTTCAGTGGGAATTCCTATTTAGAACTGCCCTTTTTGAACTTTGTCCTGGAGAAGGAACATAACAGAACTGTTACCATCTACTTGACTATAAAAACAAACAGTTTAAATGGAACTATTCTTTACAGTGAGTATTAAATGTTTGACTTTTTATATGTCATGTTTCTTTCTCAAACGTTAATCTATTGAATCATTGATTTATTCATTTAAATATTGTGAGAGAACTTTTTCAGACCAGTGCATGAAGCATTACCAAAGATAAATTTTAGTTCTTTGTAATTTCTCTAGAAGTTTAATTTATGAGTCATTCAATGGAACGTGACTTACAAACAGGCTCTGAGCTGACAAGACAGAATTTAGCAAGCATATGAATTTGACAGCATATGGCTAAAGCAGTAAAACATAAATGCTGCAAATGTTTCAGAGTATATTTTTATGATATAAATCACTAAATATGAATTATATTCAATACTTGATAACTTGGGAAAAGGCATTCCAAAGCTGGGGTTCATTTCACAATGAAATAAATTCCTACCACTCTTTTAACAACATCTATTATCTTGATATAAGCTGTTTTCTTCAAGTAGTATTAACAGTATTTGCTTAAGGAAATGTCTTTATATCCAGAGTTCTCTGCATTATGCAATTTGCTCATAAAGGTCTCTATAAGCAGAATTTAATGGGCCTCTTCTCTGAATGAACATCACTAAGCTATATTAGCAGCAGTATTCAAAATTTGACAGTTGTTTTCTCTTTTGAAATAAATGCACAATCGTTTTAACAATTCCTCATATTGGAGGTGTAATGTCTTTAGTATGTTAACAGATTATCCCCTTTGGGGCAACTGATTTCCCAAATGATTTGCTCCTCTACTTTGAAACAGTTTGCTAAATTGATTCATCATTCTGTACTTTCTAAACAAAATATAAAAGGTTTTATCATTTGACAATGAGTAAAATGCCTAAAAGAAGCATTTGGGGAAGCCGGGTGAACTTAGTAGTTTTTAACATTAAATTAAACTAAGAATTTATGTTATATTTTAGAAAGAAAACAACTGGTCAGGGTAGGCCAGTATTATTTATTCCCCAGGAGCAGAGGCACCCATGTTTAAATGTTAGCTTAAGAGTGTCTGATTGATTTATGTTAAAAGAGAGAAGAAAATAAAGAAAAACTTGTTTTTGTATACAAAATCTAAGTGCTGGTACATGCCCATGAAATTTGGAAGTAATAGCGCATTGCAGCGTAAAGAAAACAAGAACAGAACAAAAGACACAAACAGAATAATTGAAAGACACAAGGAAAAGTGATTTTCTGGCTTTGCAATTTTTTAAGTTATATAGAATTAGAAGGTGTTTTCTTGGGGAAAATGTATTTCTACCAACTAAAAACAGCTCATAGTTAAAGCAGCACCCAATCACTGGGAATTCTCCTGCTCTGGGTTCATGCTCCTGGCTCATGTCCATACCGACACTTGGATGTGTTATTTTTGAAGGCCAGAGAAATACAGGCCAAGCGTATATACACTCCATTCAAGTTTGTACTTTAATTTAAATCCAATAAAAGTCAAGCTGATGATAGTGCCATAGGATCATTTCTGCCTTTCTTACTCAATGACCTACAAAAACAATCAAACTAGAAATTATTAGTAAGAAAATAATGTCACTGTAATGATTATCCATTTCTGCCCTTATATAATTGTTATTGTTATAGTACCAGATTCATCAAATCTGTTTACTCTAGAGAGTTTTAGAGCCCATGAAGGGAGAAAATATTTTTGTTTGTAAAGCATTCTTTCTGTTCATTTGTAAGGTGGTAATTTAATCCTACACTGTTGGGAATACCTCAGCAGAATGTTTCCTGGGGTTGTTACTTTCTATCCTCTTAGATTTGTCAGCCTCATAAAAAGCCTCACAACAGATAAGCACAAAGATTTTTGCAATTCAGTTAGATACCGGTAATTTAAAAGGCGTGTCCCTTAACTTATGGGATAATTGCATTTGTTTTGAAATCAGTATATTATGTGTAGGAGCAATTAAAAGTAGTGAGAAAATTAAAACAGATGTTTCACTTCAAATTTTAGGTGTTGATTTTGTTTGAGTTGCTTTGTTTTTAATTTTGCCATTTTTTTTTACTCCTAAACATTTCAGTTCAACTCAATTCCATTTCACAAACATTTTTTGAACATTTGTATTTTATATCAAATCAAATATTTAAGGGACAAGGATAGAGAACTGTCAGGCTGGTAAACCACTGTCAGCTTTGAATTATATTCCTGGTTCAAAACTGCACATTTATTTTGTCTCAGTTTGCCTCACCAACTAATTGATGTTGAAAAGGAACAAAAGGAAGATAAAACTTGAATCCTTATGGGTTACAGTAAAAATCCTTAGAAAGGATAGCTTAAAAAAGAACCCTCTGTGGGAGAGAGACAGCTCCGAGAGCAGCAGTCAAGATGAAAAGAAAGTTTTTTGTATCTGCCACTGAACCAATTCAGAATTCTGGAACCCAGTCAAAGGAGCTACTAATAGGTCACGAGAGAAAGGATGAGACCACACAAAATTCTTTAGGTGCACTTTCAGAAAATGAGCTCTATTATACAAGCAGTATCAATCAGGAGGTTTCGTCATGGGATATATTACCATGCAGTTGGATACATTCTGTGCTGCTTCTTTGAAAAGAAATAAGCATGCCATGTGGAAGTATGTGATCTTTGAGAATTAGGAGCAGACATCTGACCAAGTCCCAGGAGGCAAATTACATGAGCAACTCCATTGGGAGGAGAGGATTCAGAAGCAATCGTTATATTACTTAATGTTTGTATTTAAAATAGGAAGCAAAAGAAGGTCCAGTCTTAGATAAGGGTAGTTGACAGGCTAGTGGAATTATTAGGGCCTCTTTATTTGCATTTATGGAGGACTAACAGATTTCTGATACTCCTGGAGAAAACAAATTAAATCTGAAGAGTCATAACACCTGCCTTTCTCTATAAAATGATTTCCAGCAGAATATACAATATCTTCATTACATACTTATTGTATTTCATTCCAATGATGTGGCAAAGCCAGAGAAATCCCACAGCATTCTCTGGCATCATATTAGATAGCATCTTCTTTTTTTCTTCTAAGTAAAAAGAATGCTCAGTTGTTTCAATCAATTGTGGGCACCATAAAATTCTTTGAATATCTTTTTGCCTCCTTGATGGGTCCCAATAGAGCTAACGCCAGACAGATATGGGAAGGAGTAGGTTGCAAACATGGATGGCTGAATTCATGCATTGTCATTCATGAGAAACTGCTATTCATTGTTATTTCATCTTTTTTATGACAGCAAAGACAAATTCAACAAATTCTGAGTGCCTGAAAAGTACATAGCTTTCTTTGGGCAATGTGAGGGATACAAAGTTGAATAAGTGATGGTCTATATATCTCTAGTTTCTCACCTTTTCATAGATAGGTACATAATTCTTTGGGCAACCTGGTTGTGACATGTCTTAAATTAGAAGTATGAATTAAGAACTGGCACAGAGTTGAGAGATTCATTTTACCTGAAGTCTGTGCTTATATCTCCTCACTAAATAGAAAATACCTCTGTATTAGTCTGTTTTTACACTGCTAATATAGACATACCCAAGACTGGGTAAATAATAAAGAAGAGGTTTAATGGACTCACAGTTCCACGAGGCTGGGAGCCTCACAATCATGACAGCAGGCAAAAGACACATCTTACATGACAGCAGGCAAGACAGAATGAGAGCCAAGTGAAAGGGGAAACTCCTTATAAAACCATGAGATCTCATGAGACCAGAATAGTATGGGGGAAAATGCCCCCATGATTCAATTATCTCCCACCGGGTCCCTCCCACAACATGTGGGAATTATGGGAGCTACAATTCAAGATGAAATTTGGGTAAGGATGCAGCCAAACCATATTAACCTCTTAATCTGAAACTGCATTTTGTAATTCCCTATTCCCCCCACCTCCTCAGAACCTCCTCGAGTGACTTGTGTAGGGTACGTACTTGGCTAGAATAGTTCTTAAGTTTTGTTTGTGAGTTACTCAACCTTGATAGTTGTGATAAAAAATAAGTAGATACTGAATCTTTAGGAAATTCTCCCATTGAACATTGTTATAATTTCTTCCTCTGATAGAAACAAACACACAAATTTCAATGGTTTAGTCAAAATGTAGCTTGAAACATAATTTTTTCATGCATTTACTTAAAAAATCAGGAATATAGCAGGAGTTGGCAAGTTTTTCTATAACCATTAGAAATAAGTATTTGAAGTAGATATGTTTGCAAGCTGCACAGTTCAACTCTGCCATAGTAGCCTGAAAGCAGCCATGGACAATATATAAATGAATGAGTGTGGCTATGTTTCAATGAAGCTTTATTTGCAAAATCAGACAGTGTTGGAATTTGGTCCACGGACCATAGATTGCCAATCCTTGACCTAGAATTATGTGATTCATTAAACTTCACCTAAAATAGAACAATTATATTCTACTTATACAATTGAAATTTATGAAGAAATAAGTCAATGAAAGATACATTTAACCTGCTTAAAACAGGGCTTGGCAAATGGCAGGCCGGAAATAAGTGACTTATTGAGATGATGCTTTAACTCCTTTCCTCTTATACCTTGTCTAGGGAATTAAGGTCTTAGGACGCAAGATTTTTGTCTAAGAGGTGTTATGACTGTTATATCCATTTAACAGCCATGTTCATCCTAGCAACAAATAGACTAAAAATCGTGGCACCAAAAATGGGAGAGCAGGAAAACAAACAATTGGTGAAATTTGGAGTTTTCATTTTTATTCATTTCACCCAAAGGAAGAGGACCCATTTCCTCTAAGAGTTGTGTATTACTAGTGATTTTTACTGGTTAAGCACAATTAGCAGACTTGAAAAAATTAAAATAGCCTGTCTATAAATTTCAGAAATTGGCCCAAAGCCAATCTCCAATAGCATGTAATAAACATGGGTGTAATCATTAATTATGTACCGGGCTACTGCCATGATCCTTCAGTTCTCCCCAGAGCTTCTCTGTCTGCCATCTTCCCACTGAAAAACTAGCTTATCGTAACACTGGTTATTATCAGCCCATGTCATCATTGTTGCTGTAAGCTGTCTTAAATCATGAGCAACTGCTGCTGAGGTTGCTACTGGAATTACTGCTGTATACAAATCCAAACCTTTAGGGGGAACCAGAAAAGGGGAATTCTAAAACTACAGAAGAAACATATATGTTCCAACAGAGATCTCAATGCAAGATAACCAAACAGTCTTTATCATATGTCATGAAGGCAGCACCAGGGATAAAGAGATCATCTGACTGCTCCCACAGGTAGCCCTGATTGAAATGTCAGATAACCAAGGATAGATTTGAACCCAAGTCACTGTGAGCTACTGTACATATAGGGGACATCTATTCATCTTTCTATATCTTAGTTTGACTACAAGTTATACAGATATGTTTATATTACCAAACTTCACAAGGTTTGAAATGTATATCTATATAAGTGTTTTGAAAAATACAAAACACCATAAAAATGTAAGGTATTTTTCTGTTAAGGTAGATGATAGAAATCCATGTCACTTTATGGAAATTTCCAGATTTAATAATCTAGGTACCTGATTTAATAGTGCATTATCTGTACTGATAACTATTAATTTTTCTATAAGGAATGGTGTTAGATTTTAATTCAAATCAATAACCAATGAACTTCTTCTGAATGTTTATAAATGATCTCAATTCAAATTGTTGATATTTGGAGCATTATTACAATAGCTTAATTAGAGAAGAATACCCGTGTTTAATGGGAGTGGTACCATATAAACAATGAATATCTTCAATATTTCAATAAAGTGATAAAATATCCATGCTTAGAAAATTCCAGATCCACAATTCAACTAATATCTAAGCAAACTAAAGTTGTAAAAAAGTTGACTAGGTCATATGGTACATCTAGTTCTAGATCCTTGAGGAATCGCCATACTGTTTTCCATAATGGTTGAACTAGTTTACAATCCCACCAACAGTGTAAAAGTGTTCCTATTTCTCCACATCCTCTCCAGCACCTGTTGTTTCCTGACTTTTTAATGATTGCCATTCTAACTGGTGTGAGATGGTATCTCATTGTGGTTTTGATTTGCATTTCTCTGATGGCCAGTGATGATGAGCATTTTTTCATGTGTCTGTTGGCTGTATGAATGTCTTCTTTTGAGAAATGTCTGTTCATATCCTTTGCCCACTTTTTGATGGGGTTGTTTGTTTTTTTCTTGTAAATTTGTTTGAGTTCTTTGTAGGTTCTGGATATTAGCCCTTTGTCAGATGAGTAGATTGCAAAAATTTTCTCCCATTCTGTAGGTTGCCTGTTCACTCTGATGGTAGTTTCTTTTGCTGTGCAGAAGCTCTTTAATTTAATGAGATCCCATTTGTCAATTTTGGCTTTTGCTGCCGTTGCTTTTGGTGGGATCTGAACAATGAGATCACTCGGACTCAGGAAGGGGAACATCACACACCGGGGCCTATCATGGGGAGGGGGGAGGGGGGAGGGATTGCATTGGGAGTTATACCTGATGTAAATGACGAGTTGATGGGTGCAGCACAGCAACATGGCACAAGTATACATATGTAACAAACCTGCACGTTATGCACATGTACCCTACAACTTAAAAGTATAATAATAAATAAATTAAAAAAAAAAAAAAGAAAAAGAAAAAAAAAAAAAAAAAAAAGTTGACTAGAATATCACTTTTTCTCCATGTGATATTTATTATTTCTTTTTATGAGACTAATTATATATATTTTTTTTATATATCAAATTCAAACTTGTTAGAATTATCTCTCTAAAAGCTATGAGATTTAGATACTAGAATCTGTTTTGAGAGGAATACCGTTATTATTCATTGTTCTAAGCAGCACTTTTATGCTTAACAAATCTTAAATTAGCAGACAATCATTTTATTAGGATAAATAAAAATTGAGAACTAGAGATTTTGTAAAGTTTTGAAATGTAATCTGGATAAAACATTCCGGAAAAAAAAATCGATAAATAATTCATTTTAAAACCTTACTACAAAGCCTAAAAGCATGAAGAACTGTTACTGCATTACTTCTGCACCAACTTAATATTTCAAGAAAAGGATAGGTTCACACATCTCTAATGGATCATCAAGCATCTTTTCAGTGAAACAACAGAATGACTTTCTTTCAATGGCTTAATAGTAAATTCTTCTAGAGCTTTCAAGTCCTGCCTGAAGGTAACACCAATTAGAACATTATGGGGAAAATGTTCTAAACACTGCCTTTAAACATTTGCCCTATATATATTTGCAAACATACATATATATATATATTTCTAAATATATATATATATATATTTAGAAAGATTCACCTTTGCTTGATGTCTAGATTCAATGAGCAATGTTGAACTAAATTTAATATGACATATGGATTACTCAATTCATAAGGTTTAATGTAAAAATACATACATTTATCTAAGAATAGTCATTACTTACAATTTTCTTCAGTAGTTCTATTTTGGAAATTCAAGTTTCTTTCTCTTTTCCTAATTGCCACTAATTTTTCCATTCTAAAAATCAAATAATTTTTATCATAACTGTGTTTGAAAAATTGTCTTTAATACTGTTTGGAAAAACCAGAGTTCCTCCTCAATGTGTTTATTCATAGCTTTTCTCTACTTATAGAATCCTAGGGTTACATGATACAAAACGAATTGATTTGAAGGTCAGAAAAGTCAAATGATATGTCTTTTCTTCCCTAAAGTGATTCATTTGCTATAGAATCATGGAAGCACATCAGTAGCATCAGACCCTCCCTTTCCCACCTACCATCATATGTTATTTGCAAAACACTTTGAACTTTGTAAAAAGTATTATATAAAACCAATTGCTTGTTAATGGAATAAATCAATATGATAAATTAAAACCTGTTAATATATAGCGGACTGTAAAGATAACTAAGCTTCATTGTTCATTTTTATTCCCATTACATTAAAGCAGTCTTATTTTATACTGTACAATAAAGCAGCTACAGTCCATAGGATGCTGGTATACTTGAATAAGACTATTCATTTCTGTCATTGATGTTAGTGGCTGACCTTTGTTTAAAAATAACTCATTCTTGCATAGTACTACATACATCTTGTTGAATGTGTATAGTCAATCTTTAAAATTCAGTTTTTGAAGTTTTGAAAAACAAATGTTGTGCATATGGCACAACAGCTTGACCTAAATGCTCAGCTGTTCTGTTCTACCCTATGCTATATATCCTATTTTTAAGTCTTATCTCAAAAATATGAGTCTGAAATGGTAACATAAAGCAGTTTATTAAAAATATTAAGCAATAGAAAACTTCTGAGTAGAAATGATAGAATGGAGCAGGATAACAGACTGTCCTTTAGTGCGTAACACCCTCCCCACTCACAAAACGATGGAAGTGGAGAACAAGTCAACAATTCAAGAAAGAACCACCTTATGCCATTTTATAGTATAACATTTTACAGATCCAAGGAGAAAAACACAAGTGCTGGTGCAGTTTTGTGTTTCTAAATATGCTCCATCTCTCAACCACCACCTCACCTCCACTCCAGAAAAAAAGTCAAGAATACAAAAAATTGTTAATTATACTCTCAAATTCAGATAAAAGCAGCCTGATCAACTGAATAGGAAGCCATGGGAAAAAAATAAGAAAAAATACTAAAGAGTAGAAGCAAAAAAAAAAAAAAAAAACCTGCTAATGGATCTCAGAAGATGCAGAAAAGATGAAGCTGCATTGCCCTTTGCCACACAGTGGGCTAATTTGCTCATTGTACAGCTGAAGTCCTCAGAAGTGATAAAAACCCATATGGGTTAAGTGGATCCTAAAATAGGACATTTAGAAGGATCTCAAATGAGTGATTTTCAACCATATGCCTTTTTGTTATTCTAACTTATTAAATCTTTTAATGCTGTTATTTTATCTATTTTCTTACTTCTGCAATATTGACTTAATCTATTTTTATTATTATGGATTACTTTGTGTTGCTCTCAAACTGAATTTATATTATCAATAAATTCTATAGCTTGAAGCACTAATGGGAAACGTACTTCTGTGCTTTGGATTTTTTATGTACCCCCCCCCCATCTGTTTCTTCAACCATGTTTTGAATTATTCCTTCCTTCCCCAACTTTGTCATCCACAGTGTGTGCGCATCTTTGTCCAGTGTGAGAGTACAATGTTCCCTAGTATCAGGGACCCCATTTGCACTGTTTTTATGCAAATTTTACTCATTGGAGTTGGTTTTGGTTTTGTTTTGATATAATACAAATCATTCCCCCTTATATGTATTGTAACATCAAAAATTAGAATTAGCTGATTTTTCTTTATTAAATAATTTTTAAAAGGGTATATAAAATCAACACATGTCAAAGATTTTATGTACTTATTAATTTATGTAGTAACTAGTGGGATATTACAATAAATTTAAGAAACAATTCAAGGGGTGGAAACATATAAAAACTAAGGAATTCTGAAGTAAATTTACAAGTAGATGAAAAATAGGTCTCCCCATGGGGTAATAATTTCACTTCATCAGAAAATTAATATGCATTTGTATCATCAGGAATCATTTGAATTATTAGTTTTCTGCAACTTACAGTGTTGGTGAATAGCTCAGAGACAAGGAAAGGGTCAGAGAACCAGGATGAGTAAGCTAAATATTAAATTATTTTCTCATTTCAAAGTCTTTCATAATTTTTCCAGATACCTTTCTCCGAACCCTTCTTTGAGACCTGACTGTTGCTTTTAATCCACTCTTCTAGAGCCCGAGGCAGGGGTAACAGATAACCCAGGTTTCTACACATTCTTGCTGCATTGTTAAAGAAACACTTATTAATGTTGAGCAGTAAGTCTAGTTTCATTCTGGCTTCTGGTTTTTCCTTTTAAGCAGAGGTAAGCTCTAACACAGGGATACTCCGAGTGTATCCATAGACTCCTGAGGGATCCACGAGACTTTCAAGCATCCACAAGGTCAAAATCACTGTGTTGACATTTTCACTCAGGGTGTAAAAGTCACAATAAAACTATTAACACCTTAATATTAAGGCAGCAGCACCAAATCGTACCAGCAGTCATTGTATTCTTTTCCACTGTCCACTCAAAATGGACGCTTAAAAAATGTCCTTAGACATGCAATAAAATTCATTAATCCTGTTCAATCTCAACACTTGAGTATACAAATTTTAATATTCTGTGTGTAGAATTGGAAGTACACATTAAGAAAGCTGGCTACATACTAAAGCATAACAGTTGCCTTGAGACAAGTTGCCAGTTTATCTCGACACTATGAAAACACTCAAAAAATGACTAGCAGATAATGTGTGGTTATTCAAACATGACTATTTGGCAGCTATTTTCTGAAAAAGTAATAAAGTAAGCCTATTACCTCAAGGAAAACAGCTAATAGTATATTTGCCAATGATAAAACTCAAGCTGTCAAAGAAAAATTAGAATTTTGGAAAAATCTACATTCCCCATAACGAACTTGAGAACTTTCTAACATGTTCTGATTATCTTAGTGGTAATATTAATGAATTTGATTATACAATAAATGTGTCATATCTGAGAACTCTGCACAACTCTGAACCAATATTTTTCAAATGATCAATTAGTGATGTTATAAAATTATGAATGAGTAAAACATTCATTCAAAGTGCAAGAAAGACTAATGACATTTTAATGTAACAAAGTATGTGAAGTTCATTAATACACTTTTAAATTCCACACTGCAACTAAACTTTAAGGAACTGTCATTTGTCCAGTTTGTATGTATTTGAAAAAGTTATTAAAATGTTTCTCCTCTTCCAACTACATTTTGTGTGAGGCTGAACTTCCTGTACTTCAGCCAAAGAAACAAATCACAACAGATTGAATACAGAAGTAGATATAATAATCCAGCTGTCTCCTATTAAGGTTCAAAATAAAGATATTTGTGAAAGTATAGAATAATTCTTACTGTTTCTTATTTGAAAAAATATAATTACTTTTCACAAAATATGTTATTTAGGTTAACATGTAATGGGATTTTTAAATTAATAAATATTTGACAATTTTCATGGTTTTAAATGGTAATTCAGTAAATCAAAAGATGCGAACCATGTAAACAAAAGCTCTTTAGAGTTTTCTCTAGATTTTAAGTGTGTAAAGGGCTCCTTAGATCAAAGGGTTTGAGAACTGCTCATTTCATATAATTCTTTTTTAAATACTTTATAGTGTGATCCTGCTATTTTAAGAAATTCTACGTATCTATCCATGTGTCAATCTTTGTATCTACAGATGTTCACTGAATATTAATGCTGGCCATTTCTGAAGGTTGTAATTTTGGAGAGATTTAAGACACTTATTGGTCCATGTTTCTATTGCTTGAGTACAAAAACAATGTCATTATCATAAAATACATATACTGATATATATATATATATATATATATCACGTGTATATATACTGATATATATATCACATGTATATATACTGATATATATATACACACACACACACATATATATATACTGATAAAAACAATAGAAGAAAAGTAGGGAATGGGGAAACTCAAAAGTAGTAATATATATATATTCCACAAATAAATATCTGAAAATTCAATATTTACATCATAAGATTTACTTTGATGATTTTGGATCAATTAGAAATCAAAATGGAAAATTAAAAAATGACTCCTGCATTATTTTGTATTGCTGCTATGCCAAGTTACCACTAAAACAATAGAAACTTATTCTCTTACAGTTCTGGAGGTCAGAAGTCTGAAATGAGTCTTATGGGGCTAAAGTCAAGCTGTCAGCAGGACTGGTTCCCTCTGGAGGCTCCAGAAAACCCATTCCTTGCCTCTTCCAGCTTCTGGTGGCTGTTGGCATTCTGTGGCTTGTGGCTGCATCACTCCAGTCTCTGTTTCTGTAGTCACATGGCCTTCTCCTCATCTGCCATCCAGTCTCCCTCTTCCTCCCTTTTATAAGGACACTTGTGTCTACTTTTAAGGCCCACCGAGATAATATAGGATAATCTCTCCATTTCAAGCTCCTTAATTTAATCACATCTGCAAAGTCTCTTTGGCAGTATCAGATCACACTCACAGATTCCACCAATTAGTACACGGGTGTCTTTGGGCATGATAATTCAGCTTATCACAACTCCATACTTTACATTACACAGAAAAATTTATTCTAGGCAGAACTGAAGTAAATCTTACAGAAGCTAATGTAGAATAACTTTATGACTTTGGGGAAGGCAAAGAAATCTTAAACATGACATGAAAGTACTAATCATAACTCTGAAGGAAACAATACATAAATTTACACAAAAATTAAAAATATACACTCATCAAAACTCACCCTTGAGATTGGCAAGTCAATCTGCAAAACTGAAGAAGACAGTTACAACTTATGTAGTTGACAAAGAACTTGTCTTCAATAAGAAAAAAACAAACAACTAAATATAAATATGAGCAAGAAACACAAAGTGACATTTCCGAAGAGTATATCAAAATAGTAAACATGAGGATATGTTCAACTTCACCAATATCAACAAAGTAAAATTAAAGTTACAATAATCAGAATAGGTAAAATCTACAAAGTGACCACACCAAGTGATAAGGCTATGGATCAGCTGGAATTCTTGTACGCTGCTGGTAAAGCATTAAATATAAACAATTATTTTGGAAAACTGGCAATACTTACTAAAGTTAATCCTATTTATACTTTCTTACAGAGCTATTCAACTCCTAGATATATACACAACAAATGTATGCAATTTAACTGAAAGACATATATAAAATGGTCATAGCAGCATTATTCACAGTAACCAAAACCTAGGGGGAAAATGTCTATCTACACTAGAAACAGTAAATGAATTTTTAATATTAATTTAATGGAATATTACAAAATAATGATAATGCATTAACTGTGGCATAATGCTATCTCTCAAACATAACATTGAGCCGAAACAAATGCAGTAGTCCCTCGTTAATTGCAAGGGATACATTCCAAGATCCACTGGAAACTATGGCTAGTACTGAACCCTATCAATATTATGATTTTTTCCTATACATCCCTGCCAATGATAAAGTTTAATCTGTAAATTAGTAACAGTAGGACATTAATACCAACATATAATAGAATGATTATAACTATATCCTGTAATAAAAATGTGAATATGGTCTCAAGATATTTTATTGTACTGTAATTACCTGTTTTGGGACTGTCATAAAGGGAGCACTACTTTAGACAAAGAATCCATACAATATGACTCTACTAATATGAAGATTAAAATCAAGTAAAACTATAGTTGTTAAATATCAAGATGGTGGTTACTTTTGATGAAGAGTAGAAAAGAATAGTGATTGGTAGGACTTCTGACAATGCAGATAATGATCTTTTCCTTAACTTGGGTGATGTTTGGGTGAGCAGGTTCACTTTGTGATTACTTACTGAGCTTTATGCTTATAATTTCTGTGATTTTTCTGTATAAGTTACACTTCAATTAGGAAAGTTAAAAAGAGATTCCAGGGACAGATGTCCAAATTTTAAGTAAAAAGAGAAAGATGAATGAAGCCATTTGTGAATTTATGAATAAAGTACGATCTCATTTTTAAAAATAAAATTGGGATATGTAAATATTTGTATGTGGGGAGATAGGTGGTAGAAAAGAACATTTCAAAGTGGGGATGAATAATGAGATTAGGGGAAAAGAAATATTTATCTTTTTTTCTCTATATATTTCTCTGTTATTTTGAATTTTATAGAAAATGCATATTGGCCGGGCGTGGTGGCTCAAGCCTGTAATCCCAGCACTTTGGGAGGCCGAGACGGGCGGATCACGAGGTCAGGAAATCGAGACCATCCTGGCGAACACAGTGAAACCCCGTCTCTACTAAAAAAATACAAAAAAAAACTAGCCGGGCGAGGTGGCGGGCGCCTGTAGTCCCAGCTACTCGGGAGGCTGAGGCAGGAGAATGGCGTAAACCCGGGAGGCGGAGCTTGCAGTGAGCTGAGATCCGGCCACTGCACTCCAGCCTGGGCGACAGAGCGAGACTCCGTCTCGAAAAAAAAAAAAAAAAAGAAAATGCATATTGCTTTGTAATTAAAATACAAATAAGCATAAGAAATTAGAAATCAAAAATCAAATTTAAACATTAGATTCAATAATGATAATGCAAGTTATTAAAAACTCAATATGGCACTTTTCACTTATTATTTAATTATCACAGGAGTTCTAATACTCACAGTAGTTACTCTCACTACCCCATTTAAACATATGGGGAAACAGGTTTAAAATAGTTAAGGACATCTAGCTACTAGGTAACAGAATCAGAAGTTAAAACTCATGTCAAGTTAATGCTGTTAATACCATGCTATCTGTCAGCCTGTGGACAATAATGTATGTTTCTAATATGGTACTTACTACAGTGAATAATTATCTCATAGCACTCCTACAAACCCCGTAAATTAGTCTTTGATGGCAAATATTGTGTTTAATTATCACTAATCGACAAAATATAAATCTACATCAATTACTAATATATTGTTTTTTCTTAAAGGTAATGGGAATAATTTTGGAAAGCAGTTTCTTCATTTATTTCTTGTGGAAGGAAAGCCATCAGTTAAATATGGATGTGGAAATTCTCAAAATATTTTGACTGTTTCTGCTAACTACAGCATTAACACAAATGCATTCACCCCTATCACAGTACGGTAAGTACTGTACTCCACAGTAGTTCTTTTGTGGTGAACTTTTGTTTGTTTGTTTGTTTTGAGATGGAGTCTTGCTCTGTCACCCAGTCTGGAGTGCAGTGGTGTGATCTCAGCTCACTGCAACCTCCGCCTCCCAGGTTCAAGCGATTCTCCTGCCTCAGCCTCTCCAAGTAGTTGGGACTACAGGTGTACACCACTTTGCCTGGCTAGTTTTGTTGTTGTTTGTTTTAGTAGAGATAGGGTTTCACCGTTTTCGTAGAGATGGGGTTTCACCATGCTGGCCAGGCTGGTCTCGAACTCCTGACCTCGTGATTCATCCTCCTAGGCCTCCCAAAGTCCTGGGATTACAGGCATGAGCCACCATGCCTGGCCTGAACTCTATTTTTTAAATGTTATTTACATGTGTAATAGCCACCCAAAAACGAAACGAATTTTAAAAGTTCATCTGAAAATTGTTTTGTTTACCTTTTAATTTTTGCTTTTGTTTTACTTGTTTATTTTTACAGTTTGGTGAAATGAACTACAAATTGAACTAAGCCATAATTTAATACTATCCTATGGCAATCAAATTGCACACAGAGTAAATCAATTTTATTTGAAAATATTATGGTACAAGCAAATAAATTAATGCATCAAGTTATTCAGTTAAAACTAACATCTAGTTTAATTGTTCAACAAAATATCTACGGAGTACAGCTGCTAGAAATTGGTTAGTGGGAGCCCTTGACTGCACAAAAAAAGAAAACTCAGTAGAAAACAAAGACCAAACAGAATACTAAATGGAAATGTCTTTCTGGATTATACAAATTTTTGGAAAGCAGTCTTTGAATTCATTCATGCTTCAAAATTGCAAAATATCAGAAAAGAGAAATTGCTAAATGATGGTCACATCTCAGGGGCATTACTAAACAAAACTTACATGTAGCAACTAAGAATTTAAAACTTTTCATCAGTACAGCTCAAATTTTTCATCTAGTAATAATGGTCTCCAAAGTTACTCTATGTCATTGAAAAATATTCTGTGACTGAGTTCGTCTTTAAAATGACAATTAGGTAAGTTAGTCTGATCAGCAGGACTCTTGGCTAACCTATGAAGGTTATATAAATTAAATAAACTTTCTCAGAAACTGCATCAGTCTGAAAATAACATCAACAAAATTGACACCAATATGAAAATGAAGCTTCTTACAGGCAGGGATGGTTTCTTACTCATTTTTAATGCACTTAATAGGACATCTGACAAATAGGACATACTCAGTAAATGTCTGAATGAATGAAGAAATGAGGGTGTCTGGGCTGGGCAATTCATTTGATTATAACAAGAAGGCAATGAAATTACTAAGGTAATGAAATTATCATTTGTAAATTAGATATACCCTTTGGAACGCCGAGTTCTATACAGACAAAACAAACTCCTTCAGATCAACGGACAAATATTTCAACCATTTCTGTTATAAGTGTTTGCTGTTGATCACTAAAAAGAACCAGATGAGAAGCTAAATAACAGAAAACTGTTTAAAAGGTGTTTCTATTAATAAGATCATCATTTTATACAGTATCAACAATTTATACAAACAATAGCACTTTCAGTTATACATGAAATAATTGCTATTCAAGGTCAAGTTCTTAGAGAAATTATTTTCTTCTTTACTTTTAAGTTGTAACCTAACAGAGCAGTCCTCAAACCACTCAGATTCTGAGATAGCCTCAGGAAAAAAATAATCTGTAAAATAAATATTGATGCTTCCAGTAAAACTGAAAAGGACTTTCCAAGTGTTTGATTTTATCAAAATTTAAGTAAAAAGGAGATATTACATTACTATGAATGTAAAAATGCAAATCTGCTTTGTGTTATAGGCAATTGCCTACAAGAGCTCAAAGTGACAATAGGCTGACCCTAGGACTACATATTACATATTATATATCATTCATGTAAAACTTTTGAGTGCTCATCTGCTAAGCATGCTCTCAATGCCTTAATATTTGCATCTCATTTTTGTGGTTTTCCTTGTTTTATTCTATATTTAGTTTCATATATTCATTTAACAAATGTTTCTTACTCTATTTGTAGTGCTATACTAAGCTACTAGAATTCAATGGTAAGCCTAAACAGAAAAAATCCAAATTCTTAGGTGTATACAGTTTAGTGAGGGTGACTGACAAGTAGACACACTAATGAAGGAATAATTTGAGATGTGTTGTAAATGGAAGAAACATGATGCAGGAAGAACAAGTTAAAAAAGTAACCTAGCCTGTGCTAGAGAGACCAAAGAGCTTTAACAATGAATAGAGGTAAACTTGGTAAAACAAAAACAGGCAAAGCAGTGGTTATGAGTTTCAGGCAGAGGGAAGAGTATGTGAAAAAACTCTTTGGGAGGCGGCTGGGTCACCTGAGGTCAGGAGTTCGAGACCAGCCTGGCCAACATGGTGAAACCCCATCTCTACTAAAAACACAAAAAAATTAGCCAGGTATGGTGGCACATGCCTATAATCCCAGCTACTCAGAAGGCTAAGGCGGGAGAATCGCTTGAACCCAGGAGGTGGAGGTTGCAGTGAGCCGAGATCCTGCCACTGCACTCCAGCCTGGAGAACAGAGCAAGACTCAATCAATCGATCAGTAAAACAAAACCCTATGCTAGAAAGAAACATGGCATATTCAGATTCGGAGACCCCAAAGAACAGTGTGTTTTGAACCGAGAAGCAGAAGAGGGTGGCTTAGTAACGGAAGATGAAGTTTGAAAGGTAGACAGTTTGCAAATGCTGTCTGGCCTTGCGGCTATATTAAGGAATAATTGCAGGAACCAGTTAGATGGTTACTGTATATCCAAGTAAGATATGACGGTGACTTGGACTAGACTAGTGTCAGAGATAAAGTGACATAATTAGGAGCAAAATTGTGACTTATTAAATACTAGGAGTAAAAATAGAGCTGTCAAAAACTAATACTCATTTCTTATGTGCAATTGGATAGCAGATTTTATCAGACACTGAGATAATAATAAACAATGCAAGAAGAGCAGGTTAGATTGAGAAGATCCTGGGTTTAAGCTTGAACATGCTGAGATTAAGATGTCTCTGAAACACAAAGTGGAATTTTCAATTGAATATATTGAAGTAAAGGTCAGAGAAGGGATCTGGATGGAAAATATGAATTTATGAGTCATCACTGTGTAGATGATAATTGAAACCATGGGAATGGATGAGAGTATATAGTAGAAAAAACTGCCTCGAGTGACTCTTGAGGAGCTAACATTTAATGACTGTATACTGGAAGTTGAAATCATTAAAGAGTCTGACAAGGAGTAAGTAGGAACTAACAGCCAAAAAAGGAGTAGAGTGTCATGGAAGGCAATGGCAAAGCTTATCAAATGCTCCAGTCCACTGGACTGCCCACATGATTCCATGACCTGAAGACTTCAGTGTATCAGCATAGGAGAAGCCCGATTAGAGAAAAAATCAAGATAATATGTTTATACAACTCCTTGAAGTTTTAATGTGAAAGTATAAAAAGAGGTAAGATGATAACTAGAGGAAGGTGAGGAATCAAGACAAAAAAAGATGAAAGAAATTTGAGTATGTTTAATTAATTGGAATTACTAGTTGAATAGAAATTGTTAATACACAGAAAACTAATGAAAAAGGGAGAATATAAGTTTTGTTTTTTGTTTTTTTTTTTTCTTGAGACGGAGTTCTGCTTTTGTCACCCAGACTGGAGTGCAATGGCGCGATCTCAGCTCACTGCGACCTCCGCCTCCAGGGTTCAAGCGATTCTCTGGCCTCAGCCTCCTGAGTAGCTGGGATTACAGGTGCCCACCACGACGCCTGGTTTTGCCATGTTGGCCAGGCTGGTCTTGATCTCCTGACCCCAGGTGATCTTCCCACCTCAGCCTCCCAAAGTGTTGGGATTACAGGCGTGAGCCACCACACCTGGCCGAGTACATAAGTTTCTTAAAAGTTTAGGCCAGTAACATACAATGTACATGAGAGAAGATTTCTGCCCGAGGGCAGGGAAAATAGAGATACATAGCCTGAGGCTTCTGATTTCTGTCATTGTAGATGTCCCTGGATTTATGATTGCTTTTATCTGTCCAGTGGTTTATATCACCTCTGGCTGTCTCATCTGTTTAGTCTTACTTCTCCATCATTAACTGGGTAAAATATAGAATTTAAGGGTCTTTTGGGATGGCTTTTTCCAACTTAATTCTCACTAACAAAACTCTCACTATGCAAATGCAGGGTAAATTTCTCCCAAAAAAGCATGTGAATTAGGTTCCTTTTTCATCATATGAATGTTGACGGTATTTCTTCAATATTAAAGAATTTCTTGACAATAAAAAAATATAGCATGATTGCTAAAAACTTTTTTTTGAAACAGAGTCTTGCTCTGTTGCCCACGGTCCCACTGCAACCTCCAACTTCCGGGTTCAAGCTATTCTCCTGCCTCAACAGGCACGCATCCCCACACCTGGCTAACTTTTGTATTTTTAGTAGAGACCAGATTTCTGTATGTTGGCCAGGCTGGTCTCGAACTCCTGACCTCAGGTGATCCACTCCCCCACCGGGCCTCCCAAAGGGCTGGGAATAAAGGCATGATCCACCATGCCCAGCCTAATAAAAACTTATTTTCAAAAATTAATGGAATAAAGATAAGCTCAATGTGTAAAATATGACTTTTTGATTTGTTATTAGCTATTATTTTTTATTTTGTTATCAGCCAGTAGTTCCTCCAACTAAATCCATCTTACATCTGTAGGACAGGGAGAAGTAGAACAAACTTGAATAAGCCACTTGTAGTGATTGAGGTCAATTCAGTATCAAGATAGAAGTTCTTCTTAAATGAAATGGAGCAGAGATCACAGTTCTACAGATACATTGTAATTCATACTCATGCACAGTTTGTCTTTCATTTCAACGAATTTTGAAAGGGATCACATAGAGAGAGCTATTGGTTTTCACAAGGGTTATTCTCTTTTGGGGAAGTTCAGAAAAATTGTCTTACTATATATATACACTTTTTTAAGTTTCTGAAGTTTAAAATTTTCTGGCACCTTTAGTGTCTGTTTTACACTAAAGCTAACTTTTACCCAGTATTTCGTTCTCTAAAAAAGCCCTGTGTCCTTTCTTGTAGGTGATTTACTGTGTTATCTGCATGTTTTAAAGGCACATAACCTATTTCCCCTTCCTTAGATGCTACTATCTAACACTCCTGAGAACATTTCCTCAAAGATTTATCCAGAGGTATAAAGTTATCCATGTCTATTGAAGGTATACCCTAATACCTAATAATTTATTTTGGTTAGCAACTCTTAGGGTAGCCAAAGTGGGATGCTGGCCAAGAATTGCATTACTGCCAGAGCAACGCAACTCCAATAGCCACTTTTTTACAGGTCAGTGTAAAGAAATGCATGGTTTAAGATCATCTGCACAGAGGCTGGAAAAGTTTCTAGTAGTTTCTAGACAGCAAGAACCCTTATTAGTATTTGCTAAAACCCAAACATATATCAAAAGAAATCAATGTAGACATATTTATCACATTATCTTTGATAATATTTGGTTCAGAAAACAAAATAAAAACTGCTGAGTTTTATAAATGGCCAAATTTTTATCTCCTATTGACCTTTCCATGTTTATGAGATAAAACCTCATACATATTATACATGTATATTGGTACAGATTTTGTAAAATTCATTTTAATTAGCTCATTTCTCACAGTTGTTTAAGAAAGATAGAAATTTATTGTAATGCAAAATCCACATTAACTTCACAAAACGGGAAGAATGATTCTGAGTAGGACTGATTTTGGTCATATCAAATTAAGATACTAGAAAGTAATTTATAGAAAAATATCAAAGGAAAAGATGACTTCTTATAATACCCACATTTAATTTGTTAAAGGCTCTCAGACACTTCTACTCAACATCAGATTACAGTTATGTACCCTTTCCCCACATATATCCTCTGCATTGCAGCTTGCTTGACCAGATGGTATTGATCTATAACTCAATATGGCGAATGAGCGAGAGACCATTCTATTTCATGTAAGAAAAAAAGAATATCCATACTCTATTATCTATAATTTTGACAGTAACTAAAAATGTTACCTATGTTTCTAATTTTCTAAAATATACAAAAGCTTTTCACATATTCCTGATAGTTTATATAATATAAGCTATGGATTTCATGCTGGTAGTCTTACAGCCAGGAAACTATGTGAGAGCCTCCACTTCTTGAAACAGATGGTGACTTTTGAACTGCACTAAATCTATAAGATATTAGATTTATTCATAAAATGTTGCTATGTCAATATGGAAATTTTGGCAAGATTTTCACATTAAAAAGGTCAAACTTCATCACTTCAATATTAATTTGTGTATCTTTTTATCAGCTCTTCCATCTGGTATTTCTTAGAGAAAATGAAGGAAAACTCAAGCTCAATATGGGAAATATAGATAATACTTTATCATTATATTGGCATGTATGTAAACATATAAAGCTAAACATTACTCCTGTACCTTTATCCACGCATAGCCTGTTCTTACATAACATACATAAAAACTAGCTGGATAGCAAGTTACAATGCAGTTTATTTGTATTAATTTGTGGAGATCTACTGTAAAACCAAAATTTCTTTTATTACATAAGCTTAAGAAAATCTTTAAAAAAGATCTATGAATCTGCAAGTTGGTAATTTTAGTACTATTTCAGATTATTGGATAGAATGTTCTACTATATAAAGTTGTCTCCAAAATTTGCATACTTCTAGAGAAACGTGGAAGTATTAGTTTGGTGCTTATTGATTGAAAAATAAATAAAGTGAAGCAACTCAGTCTGAATGTGAACCCGAGTCTACAGACCATCTTTATGGAATAATATGCCAGTGGACTCTCGCAGCCAGTTTGACATTTAAAAAGCATATTTGAAGTGATTTGATTCTGTAATCACATTTGTGCCTTTTAATTGTGCAATTCACTTCAAATTTTCAAAACAGAATGGCAATTAGCAAAATTTTAAAAGTCAAGACTGAGGGCCCAAATCCTCATCTTACGGAATGCGGAGAAGAAAAGACAGAGAACTGGTTGACCTTCAAGTCCTGAGAGCAACCACAAAGACCCTACTGAAGAGAAAGGGACTACATCTATAATATGAAATGAAAAATGAACTCCATTTTGAAGATTAGAAATTTATCAGGGTACAGCAGATGAAAGAGGATCTGCAAAGATATCAAGGTATAGATAATAACATGCTCATGGAAGAAAATGTATGATGAGAACAAGAAGTTCCAGGTGAAAGGATGTTTAGCTCTTTAGCAAGTCACCATTAAACACTGTCATTTCTAATGCAGAGTGTAACAATCAATAAAAATAAAAGGCAAGAAGTGTTTTGAGCACTAGCAATGTATGCTGAGGAAGACTCCAGATTTTCTTCATCCTTTAAAGTTAGTGGTAAATTTCTACCACTGTCAGAAAAGACTACTGGAGAAGTTTAAATTATTTTTGTGCAGTGGCAGAGTATACAACAAAATAAACTTCAATTCTTAAAAGCCTTCTAATTCTAAAATGTGTATAGTTTATCACTTTCAAGACAAGATTTTGACAGTTATATGAGAACATAATATGAAACAAATGAAGACGGGGAAAATCAAATTGATAAAAATCAGGGCAGAATAGCAGTAATTGATGGGGGTCAGTGAACACTCTGGCATATAGCACAGTTTAATAGGATTTAACATGTTGAAAAGTAAGATTCAGGGGAAACATCAAGAGATTTGTTAATTAAGTGATGAAGTGGAGATTTAACAATATATTTATATTTTGTGTATTTTTCCTCCCACTTCTATAGTCCCCCTAGCTCTCCTTAATTGGAATTTATCATTATAGTTAGAGAATATTTGATTACTTCCTTAAAATGACTATCTGGAAAGAGACTTTACTGTGAAAAATTTTTGAAGCCTGTTCTTAGTGGTAGAGCTCAATCCTTGAAAACATTTCTCTCAATTAACTTTAGAATAATTCTCACTGAATTCACTCAAAATATAGACCATTCTATTAAAAAAAATTTACTTTATAAATGAAGCTAAAAGAAGCTATGCCAACTTCCTCCTCAACAAATTGCTCATGACTTCATCAATGTATGAATAAAATGTAGATATATGTTGATATAAATTGTTTTACAATTTAACATCTGAACTCTTTTCCACCCAACACTATTCAGTTAAGAATAATTTAATGCTTTTTAAAAAATTTACTAATTTTCTTTAAAATTGAAAGCTGGTTCCAGAGACAGGTACTGGTATTCAGCCAAAGTGTTTGAACTCAATAAATATAGAACAAAGAATTTTAATATCTCTTCAGATAATTTATTCTAATGCCATCATAAGACACAGTAAATTTCTGTTTTATGGTATTTGAAATAGAATTCTGTCCTGGTTCCTCTTACTTTTTAACTTTGTAATAGCTGGCCTAATTCTAATGGCCAGTAATATCAGAACTCCATCCTGCCCTTCAAAGACAATGTTACAAAGTTAAAAAGAAGGAGACTGCAGGACAAAGCCCTATACCAATTACCATAAAACAGGAATTTATTGTGCCTCCTGATGACATTATGTTCACAGTACCCAGTGGCATCTGCTGAGCCACAGAGGGGCTGGTTAGACACCTAAGTACAGCTCCCATCATTTGAAATGCAAAAATTTCCAGTCAAATGACTCAACCATGCCCTGGGAATCCCTTCCCCTCTACCCAAAGAATAAAACACCAAAGGAACATTCTCCTGTTTGCATGGTAATAGCAGTGTCACTCATCCCTTTCACTAGGGTGCAGTAGCAGAAATTAGGGTGAAGGAGAATCCCAATTCCTCTGGCACCTCAGCCTCAGGGAAAGTGATAGAAACACAGTTCCAGTTTGGCGTAGCCTCTTAGAATAGGAATATATGGAATTCTTAGAATAGAAAATGTAGGAATGTAATAGGGATGTCTTCTTAGAATAGGAAAAAGTGAAGTCTTGGATTGATGATGCACAGTAATCACCAACAAGCGAGTCTGATACTTGGCACACATGGACAAGCAAGTCCTGGGAATTTCTAAAAATATTTGGAGAGGGAGAGTCTATAATAGATTGTAATTCCTACAGTTAAGAGTGTGTATTCTCAGTCACTGAAGCTTAATAACTGCATCTTAGGTCAGATTCCTTGGAAACCGTCTGTGTGCCATGGAGATTTGCATGCACAAAGTTTATTAGAGAATGCTCTTAGGAACAAACACTTGGAAAACAGTGAGGGAAACAGGGTTGAACAGAGGCAGAAGTTGAATTGCAAAGTAGTTGCAGCAGAGACCTCAGCTGTCTATAAGGGAGTCTGGACTTGAGATGTTCATACTTTCCTGAATTTAGTCAAGAGGATCAGGCCTTTGCATCCCCTCTCATCCCCAGGGGCCTCTGGGCAGCACACCATAGCATTCACTGTAGCTGACTGAGGCTGCTGGCTACAATCAGCACTTACTGGCTGAAGAAGCCTGAGACACTTGGGTTTGACTTACACCTAAGCAAGCCAAGGTTGTTTTTAGATAAACTAGGCATATATTCCCACACCTGCTATCACCCCATCAGGGAGCTAAATTCCCCGTGTTAGCGACTGGTTCTACTGTTTCTTATGAGGAGTGACCCAAAGAAACAGTGACGCTTCAGAAGAACAGCTAAATATTCATCATACCAAAACCATAAAATGCTAATTGTATAGATGTGCATCAGTATGGACACATGTAACTCCAAATAAAGTCACTCACTGATATACCATTAGAACATACAGCACAGCCCAAGTAGGGTATACCTGAGTATAGAACAAAAGAAGGAATCTTTATAGATTCATTCTGCTTCAAAATGGCGGCACAGGACATGTAAAAGGCAGAATCCCGCAAGTGGGGAAGTGAGGAAGCAAAGCACTCTTTGTATAACTACAAAGGATCTTACCTATTTCTTTTTTGAAACAAAGAAAAATCACACTCATTTTTCTGCTATATACATGTGTATATCATGTATATGAAAGCTCTTTCAAAAACATCAAGTATCCCTCAAACGAAAGTGTTATTGTTATGGTTTGTTACACACACATATACCTATTTCTCCTATTGCTGCCGTAGGACTAGAAAAAAAAAATGCTGCCTTTTATTTTACAGCATCTTATTAAAAACACTTCATAATTAGGCAGTTAGCACAGCGACTAATCCACTATCCTCCGGGGCAAATGTCTTTGAAGGTTCTTGCTTTTTAGGCTTGTCTTCCTTTGCAGTTTCATAAATGGGAAGGTGATAGTCCTGGAGCCACAAGAGGCCAAGCTCCGGGAGGGTCATGGAGTGAGCACGTGCCTCTTCTTATCTGTATTACAGTAAGCAGATCTATTTCCTTGACAATAGGAAAGAAAACTGTCCTGATGATTGTGAGGAGGATAAGTAAATGTCTGTTAAGTTTTGGCCCTGTTATGTTTAAAGGATAGGCGGAAAACTTCACTTGCATTACAGTAATCTCATTTAGTCATTTCTTCATGTCGATTAATAGCTATGTAATACATATTTATTTTGCACTTATGTGACAGCCACCATGATAAATATTTTTATACACCATCTCATTTATTCTTTATAATATCTTTAAGGGGTAGTTATTTTTCTGATACTCATTTAAGAATTAAGGAAACTGGGACTTAAGGAAATTAGGTAATTATCTGAAGTCATGCAACTATAAGTAATTGTAACAGGGTTCCTATGTAGACCATTTTACTCTACATGCCTTATATTTAACCACGCTATACAACTCATTCCTGAAATATTATTTAAATGAGGTCACTCTCAAATCAAATCACCAATAGAAAACTTTCCCTTTCTCCATCATTTATCATTTCATGAACAAATCGTGTGTCTTATAATCAAGCTTTTTTCTCAGCTCCTTCCATCTTTATCTTCCTCTAATACCCAAGTCTTACGGACTTGCCACTCCATTGAAGCCATAATCTCTACTGTCCCAAACACAGTCCTACATTTTCCTACCACATGCATCGTAGCTAATACTACAATTCCTTCCTAAATATTTTGGGTTTTTTTCTATGAAATTGTACCTTATGCTTTCTGCAAGTCATTCACCTTCTAAAAGCTAGGCGAGACCTGTCCCAACTCATACTCAACTCCTTTGCTGTCAATTCCAAGCATGCTCATGTCTTGTAAAGGATTTTTCTATTGATCTTTTGTTATCTCATCTCCAAAATCAAACAATAAATGGTACAGGATCTCTTCCTTTTGTCACATGTAAACTACTATAAGAATGCTAGGAATACAGTATGTATTTATTAGAGATAATCCTTAAGACCGCATGTGAAACCAAATCAACACAATGTAAACAAGTATGTAAGGGTTGAAATGTTACAGTCAGAAGAAAATCAATTATACAGACTTTACCATAGGAATCTTACTAAAGGGGATTAGTTAAGTATGTAAAGGCCATGGAAATTTAGCTTTATAGAGAGATTATTTGCAGTAGGTTTACCATATGCAAATATACAAATAAAATGCTCATATGAGAAATTAGGAAATTGACTAGAACCTAATGAGAACTCTAAAAGTTGCAAAAAAGGAAATGGCATTAGTAGAGGGCCTTCAGGTTAAATGGAGAGGCTGATGATTCTAACTTTTTTCTTAAAGAAAATGTTTAAATTATATTAATGATAAAATAGCTATCACTAATTAAGCTCTTACTATTTTCTAAGCCTAGTTCTTGGTCTTCACCTGTAGTTAATTATTTACCCCTGTATTTAATTATTTCTAATATCCACCCAGTGAGTTACTATTATACTTATTTTAAAGACAACAATATTGAGGCACATAAAGCCAGAGGACACTGAAAAACTGACACAGAAGTTTTCAAAGTAAAGAAATTTGAATCCACAGTCTAACTCTAATCACTACTCAATATTGCATGGTCTATATTACAGGCAATAAATGAAGTTAAAATCTCTTATACTTTACATTTCATGAAAACCTTAAGAAATATTCAAAATTCTCTATTTTTAATTCTAAAATATGCTTTATAAAATTAGTGAACATAATTTTGGAAGCTCAACTGTAATAAAAATTAAAAATGTACAAAATCTAAAACTTTTATTTTCTATTTTCACTTACGTGACTACCGTTTTTCTATTAGAAATTTCACACAATAAAATTTAGCAAAAGTTTTATTCTCATTGTGATAATATATTGAAAGAAACATGGAATTGGTATACCATTTATAAACTCTGGAATTTCAAAAAAAGGGGTAGAAAAAGTTGCTTTTACTTATCCTACAAAATACATATATATACATTTAAACATAATTTAAAGGTGTTTATAAATTATTATATGCTGCTATACTTATTATACATCAAAAACTTTAATGTATTTGTTATTATGAAAAAAGCTATGTATTAGTCTGTTCTCACACTGCTATGAAGAAATACCTGCAACTGGGTAATTTATAAAGAACAGAGGTTTAATTGACTCACAGTTTGGCATGGCTGGGGAGGCCTCAGGAAACTTATAATCATGGCAGAAGGCACCTCTTTGCAGGGTGGCAGAAGAGAAAATGAATGCAAGCAGGGAAATGCCAGATGCTTATAAAACCATCAGACCTCGTGAGACTCACTCACTATCAGAGAACAACACAGGAGAAAGCACCTCCATGATTCAATTACCTCCACCTGGTCCCTCCCTTAACACATGAGGATTATTACAATTCAGGATGAGATTTAGGTGGGGACGCAGAGCCAAACCATATCAAGCCATAACATTCTATTACTTAAAATTTGTTGGGCTATAATTGGTAAATACTGTTTTAAAAAGTTTTTAGAAAATATTTTTTTATCTTAGAAAATTACATGGATCAATTATAGTTCTATTGTAGACACATGTTTTTAATTCCATAAATGCAGGAAAGTTTAGCACATTCCCCTTCTATCTAATATGAGGAGGTATGTTATACTAAAATGAATATTTATTTCTAATTAAAGACTGATGCAAATTGATATGCTATTTTTCAGATTTTTCTCAGCCAAGATTACTGATTATTATTTGAGAGAACAGTTGCTTTAAAATACCACATGTGAGTTGTTCAAAAGCATGTCTAAGTGCTTAATTAAAAAGTATTCATTGCTGGGTTTATTCCTAGGCTCAGGAATAAAAGGAGTGATTTTTTTTTTATTACATTTGATGACTCTAACTGATCCACTGAGAAAATAGCAAATTTTATTTCTATATTATTTTAATGGTCCAAAATAATTAAGTGTTCTCACAAAATATGTTTACTTTTTTCTAAAATATTTAGATTAAGATTGAAAAGGTACATTAACAATAATGTAGTTCAATCCCCTCATTTTTCTGATGAAGAAACTTCATCCTGAGAAGAAAGGAGACTTGCATGGAGCCACATGACTCAAGGACAAAATGGGAAAGTTAGAACAACTAGATGCACATTTGCCACTTTTCCCCGCACCCATCTTTTGTATCTATTATTATAGGTAACATACTGCTACCTTTTTCTTTCCCCTCTCTGTGACCTATGTTTTACTTCCTACTATATATAAAGAAAAGAGATATCAGTTTTTTGTTCATTATGCCAGGCCTACAGAACACTTGACTCCTTTCTTTGTGAGAGGATCAAGAAGTCCAAATCCAATAACTCCTCTTTTTCAAACCTGACCTGGAAAACTTCTGTTTATAAGAACAATCATGTTCATTTCTCTGGTCATCATAAGCGAAAATTAGTGATCTCGATTAACACAAAAATCACAGAACCTTAATTTTAAAAAACTATGGGCAAGCATCTATTCTTATCCCTAATGCATATAGGATTTATCTAAAACCACCTTAAAGCTTGATAGTATTAGCTAAATGTTAACAATAATAGGAAATTGCTATTCCAGAAAGCATCCTATTCCTTTCCACGTTTATAGACTCTGTACATGTTAGGGACTTGTTTACATAAAGGAAATGTATTTTTCCTTGCAATTTTATGTGCATTAGTCCTCTACCTGTTCTTTTAAGAAAAAAAGAAAGGACACACATAACTCCATATTTTTATCTTCCTGTTTCTACTTAACTGCCCTTAACTATTTCCTAATCATGAAATATAAACTCTATACAAGCAGGACTACTGTTTTTAATGACTATTTCTCCACAGCACTTCATGTAGCGCTAGTATACAGTTATGTGTTCAATAGGTATTTCTCAAATGAATGAAGCAAGTTTTCTTATCTTCCCTGTGTTTTTTTCTATAAACAAAATGCTCCCAGCTCCTAACCCATTTTCAACAACATGACTTGGGAAATGCTCACCATCCTAACTATTCCCTACATTCATCATTCAATGTATCAGCTACTAGATAATCTGTCAGAGACAATGGAATTCAGTATTCCCCTTATAATATAAAAATGCATAACAAAAGTGAGATTATAATACGTTCAAACAAGAATGAATTCACTTTTCTCAATTTTCAGATCATTCAGATTGTGATTTTAGCCAGCTAAGTCCCTATGTCTGCTTAACGTAAACTGCCTGAAATTATTTAAGTTGCTTAGTCATACTGCCAGATTTTACCACTCTCATAATATGTAAACATCCTCAGGAGATTTAACACATTAAGCAAAGTTCTCAATCATTCACAGCTTGTGGTCAATTTCTTCCATCAGATATAATTTTCTCCTAACCCCTAGCTGAGAGAGCAGCATGCAGAAGGAATGGAAGTTTGCGGAGATAGAGTGGATGATTTTGTAACTTGTGGCACTGCCCAGAAAGTCAAGTTTGAGCACAGCCCCCAGTCAAGGAGCCAGGGTATATAAAAGTACTAGGAAAGGAAGAAAGAAAAGAGCCAGGGTGAGAGTTTAACATAGTAAGGGCATTTAGGATAACAGTGAAACAATTTTTTTCCCTATTCGTGTATTTTCAGTATACATGATTCAGTACATTTTAATTAGGAGTCTACTATGAGTCAGGTACTGTAAGACCCTCTAGTTACAGAGGAGAAGGGAAAAAATGTGTTTCTGACATTATGAAATTTTAGCCTACTAAGACAAATGTAAGAAACAAGTAAACAAGTCTATAGTTAGTCATTTTGAAAAATGTTCCAGGTAAAATAGAATTCAGAGATACAACATAATGACAGGGGGTAGGAGGGATTCAATAAAAGAGTCAGGAGAGAATTCCAAAGAGGGGATTATCAGAGCTACTTGGATGAAAAGAAGCCTGTCATTTGAGGAATGAAGGAATGTATGTGGATGTGGATATGGATATAAATATATCTCTGTTAAAGAAAGAAGGCAGGGTGAATAATGACTGCTATAATAACATGTTTTAAAAAGTGTTACCAAATCTGAGAAGTACTGTGACTTTCTTTCCCCTAATAAGATGTCAGAAACTCACTGCCTACACAGGTTCAGGAGAGCAGCCTCCTTGCAAATCCATCGTCTGCCTGGGCCCAAATTGTCTACCTGGAGTGTGTGCTGGCTCTGTAAGGAGTTGAATTTCCACCCACCTGGGTGCAATGGAACAGGCTGTCACAAGCTGCTGCACATGAACCCCGTTTTTATGACTATTTTATAACCTCATTTCTATCTATCTTCAGAAAAAGTAGAATATCCATCTGTTATTTCTGCAATATCAATGTTCTTAGTATTTTAGTCAATCGGACGGTGGCCCGTCTAGTTTCTCAGCCAAGTGCCTCCTTAGACTTCGCCTGAACATACTCCTAGGATATGTTTGAGAGGTCACAAGTTGGGCTAATACAAGCTACATACAGGGATGTCTTTTCCAAAAGTCTGTAAAACACACCCACCTCTAGCTGCCTCTGAGTCTCCAGAGACCACTTATCTGGGCTTAAACACCTTTAGTTTCTAATGCTTTTCAAAGTGGTACCTAAATTCAATCCAGTGGGAAAGAATTGAACATCTATTATGTGGTTAGTACTCTGCTGGGTGCTATGGAGGGTAGAAAAGTTAATCACCAAATTATAAAAAATACTGACTGTAGTGATAAGCATGCTAGAGTATGCCTTAGCATATGGTGAAATGCGCTCGTCTCTGCAACTTATTTTGCAATTTAAACAAAAAATAAGGTGAAATGATGCATGAATAGAGGGATATATATGTGACAGTGCAAATATAGCAAAATGTTAATCAAATACAGCAAAATGTTAATTGTAGGATCTAGGTAGGTATATGACTGTTTATACTGTGAAATCGCTTTAACTTTTCCATATGTTTAAAATGTTTGATAATAAAATATTGGGGAAAAACAACTGATCACTGTTTATGTGAACTTTACCATTCAGATAAATACTCACATAAAATAACTACTATACTGTGAAGTACTGATTGTAAGTGCTATGGGAATTCAGAGAGAAATCAACATAAATTGACATGTGAGGAAGTAAGGCCACTTGAGATTTGAAGACGGTATAGGATTTTCAAAGATAAAGTGGGTGAGAAAGAGCATTTCAAGTGGGAGAAACAGCATGAACAAATATCTAGAGGGGAGAACAGAATGGCAGAACAACTACTGAACCTGGGAGAGAATAGTCAGAATAACTGGAAAACCTAGTGAAGCTACATATGACAGGTCACGGTGGGTAGGAAAAAAACATGGTCCCTTCTTTTAAGAAGCTGATAATGTTTAGTATTAATCAGAGGAAATAGAAACCGGATTTCCAAAAGAGTGGTCACATAGTCATATAAAAATGAACAAAGAAAGTGACTAGATGAACGTGGGCCTTTAATAATACTTCAGACCTCTAGGTCATCATGAATCTGATGATGTAAAAGAATTAGATGAAAAACATTTGAGCCCACCTTTATCACCATGATTTTATTGTTCTAGAGAAGTTAGGTGCCATGTTTGTACTGGGGCCATCTGAATCCCTCCTTTCCCATGACCAAGGTTTCTACAACTTTAGCTTTTCCTAGGCCAGCTCAGGTCACAGCACAGATGACTATGACAAGGCACTGTCATTTTCCTCCATCATATACCAGATCCCCTCACCCAAGCACAGAGCCATAAAGAACCAAAGTCACAATGAAAACAACTGAATGGAAAGTTATGGAGTAGCTCAAGGATCAAAATAAATTCTCCAGAATCACATTCAGAAACCACAGAAATCGGGGTGTGTCCCTGAGATCCAGGTCATTCTCTAGAGGGACACATTCCAACAGTTGTCATTACCACTTAAAATTCAAAATTAAGGTCAGGTGCGGTGGCTCACACCTGTAATCCCAGCACTTTGGGAGGCTGAGATGGGCAGATCACCCGAGGTCAGGAGTTTGAGATCAGCCTGACCAACATGGCAAAACCCCGTTTCTACTAAAAATATAAAAATTAGCCAGGCACGGTGGCACGCATCTGCAATCCCAGCTACCTGGGAGGCTGAGGCAGGAGACTCACTTGAACCTGGGAGGCAGAGGTTGCAGTGAGCCAAGATTGTGCCACTGCACTTCAGCCTAAGCAACAGAATAAGAGTCTGTCTCAAAACAAATAAATAAAATAAAATAAAATTCAAAATCAAGGGAGAGTACATCTGAGAAGACCAGCCTCTGCTGCAGCCCAGCCCTTGGCCAGAGGATGGTTACCTCAATGATAGTTCCCCCCAATGCAATATTCAGTAGGGACACGTAGTTTGTCCAAGCAAGTGACTTAACCTTCTGAGATGCACCTGAAAGGGGAATAATAGCAGTATGCACCTCGTAGAATTAAGCAAGGACAAACTGAGATAAAAATAATAGAAGGGAACCAATATGGTGCTTATTATGTGACAAACACTCTTCTGAATATTTTGCAAATACTAAATCACCTAATTCTATAAACAACTATTTGAGACTTATCTGATTACACTTTGTAACTCACATTTTAAAATTTAACTCAAAATTAACATGAAACAATTTTCATTCTGTCAGGCATTTCTATGCCTGAGTTCTGAACGCCCATCAAGTATATGTCTCTAAAAGCATCCACTTGAAAATTTGAGCCTGTTTATTCATTTCTCATTTTTGTAGATTCTGTCACACTTAACTCTTTTCCCTACAGCACGTTGATATAATCAGTTTTTGTGTTTCTGTTTTTTTTTTGTTGTTGTTGATGATGGTCCCATTTGTTTCTCTCTCTCTGCCTGCAGACCATTTTTAATAACAACCTCTGGTCTCCTAAGTAGAGTGACTGAATTATTACTTCTCCTCACCAAAATAGCTTATAATATAATTACCACAATTTTATCTTGTTTTTTTTTTTAACCTAATGACACACTTTAAAATTAGAGATGGGAACTGAAAAACATCTTTACCTGGGGAAAAAGGTGCCTAATTTTAATACTTGGTTAATTTCAAATATAGAATAATGAGAGGGGGAAAAAGCCATTAGGTGAAATATTCTTGGTGCCCCATGTTATCATTAACACTTAGCACAGCATATTATGAGAATAAAGGGAATTTGCAGTGACTAGCAAGCTAAGCCGGACCTCTGCTCTACAACCTTCAAAGAGGAGAGAGAATGTAAAGCTAAGCCTGACCTCTGTCCTACAAACTTCAAAGAGAATGGAAAATGTATAGAGTCACAGAAATTATGACCTACTGACAGACTATACCTCATTTCTGGGGGAGGATCTGGAGGTAGTAAATACGGAAACAATTTTTCAGGCAAAGAAATATTCTGATGGCAAGAAATATAAACCATAATCAAATGTGAATATCAGTGTGTGATATGCTGACTGTCTGGATGAAGTTTATTTAGAGAAAAGGCAGCACTTACTATTCAGTTGTCCTCTTGTTTTTACAGACACTTAGGCAGCTTTTGAAAATACTACTCCCCTACCAGGACACTGTTTCTGCCTCAGTAAAAAGGAAGGAAATAAATTCTATTGTGTTTCTGGTTGAAAAAAAAAAAAAGAATAAAGCTTGAGCCTCCTTTCAGGTCAAATTCATGCTTCAGAATTAAGTTAAGATGTAGGGATGATAGGCACAAGCCAGCGTGTGTCCTCCCGACTCACAGCAAGACGCTCATAAAGATGGTCTTTTTCATACCCTGGTGAATCCAAATAGACGGACAAATGGAAAGAGAGAGAGAGAGAAACAGACAGATAAATCAATAGATAGATATGGACAGGAGACATTTTAAATGTTCTTCCCCTTAGATTTCTTTTTGTATTTTAGGTCTGAAATTGATCCCTTCAAATTGTCACTGCTTACTGGTTAGGCAGGCAAGATTCAGGTCTGATCTCAAACCTCAAGAAGCTAATGTTCTCAAGTATATTAAAAATCTCTAAAATATATTACATATATATTTTACATAATTTTTAAATATTATAAAATATAATTACATGTATTTTATATATGTAAAATATATATGTAATGTATTTAAATATATTACATGTGTAATTATATGTAAATACATGTAACATATATAAAATGTAATACATATGCATTATATATTACATATATAAAATGTATGGTACATATGTGTGTATTACATGACACATATCTATGCATACATACATATATATCTATGTACACATACATACATATATATAATATTATATATTGCATAATATTTAATTGTTGTTAATAATTTGTTTTAGGCCAAGCATGGTGGCTAACGCCTGTAATCCCAGCACTTTGGGAGGCCGAGGCAGGCAGATCATCTGAGGTCAGGAGTTTGAGACCAGCCTAGCCAACATGGTGAAACCCCATCTCTACTAAAAATACAAAAAATTAGCCGGGCGTGATGGCACGTGCCTGTAATCACAGCTACTCAGGAGGCTGAGGCAGGACAATCACTTGAACCCGGGAAGTGGAGGTTGCAGTGAGCCAAGATCACGCCATTACACTCCAGCCTGGGCAATAAGAGCAAAACCCTGTCTCAAAAAATAAAATAAAATAAAATAACTTGTTTCACCCAAACATTAAAAAATGAATTACTCTTAGGGAAAAATACAGAAATAATAGCAGTATCCACCTCAATAAAAACATTTGTCGGCCGGGCGCGGTGGCTCAAGCCTGTAATTCCAGCACTTTGGGAGGCCGGGGCGGGCGGATCACGAGGTCAGGAAATCGAGACCATCCTGGCGAACACGGTGAAACCCTGTCTCTACTAAAAAATACAAAAAACTAGCCGGGTGAGGTGGTGGGTGCCTGTAGTCCCAGCTACTCGGGAGGCTGAGGCAGGAGAATGGCGTGAACCCGGGAGGTGGAGCTTGCAGTGAGACGAGATCCGGCCACTGCACTCCAGCTTGGGCGACAGAGCCAGACTCCATCTCCAAAAAAAAAAAAAAAAACATTTGTCAACAAACTTAAAATATTTACATTCACCTTTTTAAAGTATTCCTGAAAAACTTTTTCATTATTAAAAAAAAAAAGTAGCCGGGCGCGGTGGCTCAAGCCTGTAATCCCAGCACTTTGGGAGGCCGAGACGGGCGGATCACGAGGTCAGGAGATCGAGACCATCCTGGCTAACACCGTGAAACCCCGTCTCTACTAAAAAATACAAAAAACTAGCCGGGCGAGGTGGCGGGCGCCTGTAGTCCCAGCTACTCCGGAGGCTGAGGCAGGAGAATGGCCTAAACCCGGGAGGCGGAGCTTGCAGTGAGCTGAGATCCAGCCACTGCACTCCAGCCCGGGCTACAGAGCGAGACTCCGTCTCAAAAAAAAAAAAAAAAAAAAAGTAAACGTTAGGCAGAATTTTCATTATCTGATGGCAAGTGCCTGTAGCCAAAGGATGCACACATAGTCATAGAGATGACTCACTCTGACCCTAATAGCTGCTGGCTGAAAACAATGTTTGTTCTATGAATGGCCTGTGTGCTCACAGAGAAAGATGGCTGAGTAAGGGGTGTCCTTTTCCACTGGATTGATTACAATGAGACAATATTTTTTCTGCCAAAGATTATCTCAATGTTCTATATGCAATGTTCTCCATACAGCTAATTCCCAAGGGAATTAGGTCTAAATTTAATTTTAACCACTGCATTTCATATTTTTCAGCAGTTATATTTGTCATTTGGTTCATAATATCTACTATCTGATCTAAACTATTCACTTCTGCCTTTTATTTTCGTGCTCATCTGGAAGCTAAATCAACAAAACAGCCTGGTATAGTAAATCATATGTTCTCACCATAAAGTTTTATCATATTTTTAAAGTAAAAAAAACACTCAAAACATTCTATAATCAACAGTAAAAAAGAAAAAGTAAAATTTTCCCTGAAAAGAACAGAAACAATGTTAAGCATTCTAAGAGATGTGTGGGGAATGTCGAAGACCAAAGTTCAAATACATTTTCATAACTACATTAAGTAACCAATGGAGCTGCACAGAATTATTCAGCTAAAATTCAAGCTGAGTTGAACACCAGGGTACAGCCACTCACCTTACATGAGTGCTTTACCTTATAAGCGAACTTACGTTCCACCTGAAGTGTTCCCCGGCTCTCTGCCATTTTGATTTTAGCCATCATTATATTTTAACCAGAAAACCTTTGCTTTGAATCATCTTGAGGTAATACTGATGGGCAGAAAGCCAGTAATGCAAGGGCTGTAGCAAATCTAGATGTGAACAAAAGCAGATAAATCACAATTATTTAACCAGTGATCAAGGCTCTCTATTAATTAATGGAATTATTTTGAAACAAACTTTCCATTCAATGTAGGACCTGCAACAGCATAAAACAGAAGACGGAAAATATGTGTTTTCCAATAAACTGTTGTAAAAAGGAAGTAAATTTTTTGCTGAAAAGCCCGCTGAACATATTTGGAATCCTATTAGAAATATGACGTATTCACATGCACAAGGATCCACAAGCAAAGCTAACTGAACATGTGCCTCATCAGCATAATTAATGAACCCACTCCCCAGGTCCAGGAGTTACAGGGTAAGGAAGGTTTTCATGAAAAGTTCCTCAAGTTATGTGTGGAGTTTAAAATAACAATGAACAAGAAGTTTACTTAGTATATTTCCCTTCATGTTTTAAGGGAAACAATAATGGTAGGATATTAAATCACTGTCTTTTCATTTCATCTTTAAATCTGCTTTAATCAACCGTATCCAAAGCTGAGGCTTCTCACCCAGGAAGTTACCACACAGAACAAAGCATCTTAGCTTTGACCTCCAAATGACTTTCTTGAATCTGCAGCAAAACAGTGTTAGAGAGTATTATAAGGATGTTTGGAGTAGATCAGTGAAGTGATTGCCAGGATCTTCTTCCTCTATACCCTCAAGGACCTACCCAGCCCTTGAGAAAAGGAGGTGATTCTACAGGACTATCCAAAGGAAAATGAGGAACTAGAAAGTAATGGGCATATTCGTGGCAGAACCTCTAGGTGTTCAAGAGGACTCTAACTTTGAACTCAGCATTGGCTCCAATATGGTGCATGTGTGATGGCACAGAAGTAATGGTGGGAAGTGGCTGAAGAGTGATCAAGTAGCAGTCCTGGTTCCTCATGACCTGCGTGTGACACACATGCAATCCAGATGTCCCCACACTCTTCAGTAAGGCACGCAATAAATATTCATCCTGTTGTTATAAACATTCCAGAATGATGCTTACCTACATATGGAGTACTGAGCCTTGTGGTGCATTTCATATTGTACATGAAGGCTGTACCAATTATACTCCTGCCAGCAGTGCCCACTTACCCACCAGCGCTAGATATTTTCAATCGTTTATAAAATTGACAAATTATTAGGTGAAAATGGTGTTTTATCATTAGTTTAAAAAATTTCTATTCAGTACCTATGTCATACATTTCCATGGGACCCAAGTTAAATAAAAACAAAGTTCTTAAGATGATTAACATTTAATCATCATAACCACTCTATAAGAAAAATATTACTATCATCTCCTTTTTATAGAAGAGGAAACAGAGCACAGAGATATTAAATAATTTGTCCAAGGTCAACCAGCTAACTAGAATTCAAACCCAAGCAACCAGACCCCAGAACCTGCACTCTATGTTATGATGGAAGCAATTTTAGAAAAGTATGTGACATGAGGAAAGTGGAGTGGGAGTCCTTAAAGATGGCGGATTCGGAGACAAAGGAAAATGTTAATTGACTAGAGGCAAGTCAGCTGAGACCAGCCTAAAAGTACATGGTCTACTCCTGATCTTTGAATCAGGAAGAGTATCTTAAGTGTCCAGAGAACAAAAAGATATAGAAAATCACAAAGTCCTGGAAGAAAAAGCAAAAAGCCACTACATTGAACTCAGGTCATATAAAGACTGTGGTTTCCAGTCAGTCACAAGAAGTGAATCTGGAGAGGTAAAGAGGGAAATGTGTGCACAAAATGGACAAAGAGCTTTCTTCCCAGGGCACCGCCTGGGATATTCATGAAAGGTCTGTTGTTCGCAGTCTTCTGAACACTGCAGAGAAACATGCACTTCTTATTTGTATGAGCATTTAATAGAAATTGTCCTGACTCTACCATGAAAAGTAACCCCAAAGTCAAATGCTTTTGGAATAGAGCAGGGCGTGCTTATTCCCCATTTTCCAGTCACTAGCTACATGTTTCCCTAAAGTGGTTTACAAAATAGTTAAGTTCTGTTACTAACAGAGAAGTAAGGCATTGCATGCACGTTTATGTAAAGATTGTAAAGATTCAGAAGAAACTTTAATAATCATGGAATTAATTATTTCCTGATCCTGACCTGTACTCCAAATTAATTCTACAAATGACTCCAAGTCCAGTCCATCAGTAACCAAAAATATGACCCGCTGCCTTATAATTCTTACTTTTTTAAGTATAAAGAAATTGCTCTCATTCATCATTAATATGTTCTCTTGCGTGTTAGTGAACTTTCTAAAGGATAGAGATTTTTCTAACAGCTTTTTAACCTTTTCTCACATACACTGGTATTTTAGAAACTAAAAGAGAACTATGAAGAGGTGAGTTTCAAATGCATGAAAAGCAAAGGCAGGTAACACATGAAGACAGTGAAAAGAATCTAAAATGCTTTCAACATTTTAAAAAATGATTATATTTACTTTGGATTCCAACTGAGACACAGACCCATATTTGTTTTCTTTCTGCCTCAGATACCAACTTACAGCTAGATCTATTAAGATTTCCAATTAACATGTGGACAGCAAAAATTTCAAAATAAGGAAAATGAAAGAGGCAAAGACAGTTTTATTCCTATTCAGTATTTTCTCTCATAGTTTCTCCAATTTCCATCCCACATAGGGAAATTGGTATGTACTGAAGATTGTTATTGCCTTCTGAACATGTAAGAGCTTTGACGCAAAAGGAACTTTGGAGCTTTATGATTTATTGCTTTATCATTTTTAGTGCCATCTCTGTTCATCCTCAAATCCAGGGCAGGCTACAGGACATATTAAAAAGGCAATATTTTCTGGATTCCCTTTTTAAAGGGCAAAGCACTTACCATTTTCTTTTCTTTTTTTTTTTTTTTTTTTTTTTTTTTTTTTTTTGAGACGGAGTCTCACGCTGTTGCCCAGGCTGGAGTGCAGTGGCGCGATCTCGGCTCACTGCAAGCTCCGCCTCCCGGGTTCCGGCCATTCTCCTGCCTCAGCCTCCTGAGTAGCTGGGACTACAGGCGCCCGCCACCGCACCCGGCTAATTTTTTGTATTTTTAGTAGAGACGGGGTTTCACTGTGGTCTCGATCTCCTGACCTTGTGATCCGCCCGCCTCGGCCTCCCAAAGTGCTGGGACTACACAGAAAGTACTTATCTTTTGGCTCAGTGTTGTCAATGAGCAACATTGAAGACTGCATTTTAGACCTCTTTAATACCAGAAAATTTATTTTTCCCATATCCAACCAACTTGTAAATTTTTATGTACCATGATTCTTATTTTTCTGAACACTGCAACTATTTTAGTCTACTTTAGTTCTACTTTTAAGAGAATTGTTTTTTTTCATACACACTATACACACCACACACACACACACA